>NC_068377.1:21628799-22288174 GCF_023724105.1 Carassius gibelio
TGGCGGTTTATCAGTGAGAACACAAGATCAAGACTCAAACAAATGCTCATAACAATCACAAGTCCCAGAAGTCTTCTTCTCTATTAATTTCCATTTGGCTAGGAAGCTGTTGATTCGATTTTTTTGGAGGGCACTTTTTTTAGTCCTCCCCGTGAACACATCAATGAGATTTCCTGGCTTAGTGGGAGTCATGTCTTTGCTCTGATCTATAACATCAGTATTCTCTGATTGTGAGATGTGAAAAGACATATTTGTGTGAACGATTCAAACCACATTTAACACAATGCAAATAATCCAAGTAATTTCAGAAATAGAAACCATAAACACAATTATGAGTGGATCTTATTACTACTTACACAGCTTGTGAAAAATGTTTGTTTCTGTTTCTTTTGCAAAAAAAAGAGGACAAAACTACATTTAAATCCACCATATCTGAGACATGTTTCATCAGACATATGGTTCTGTGTTTAATTAAAGGAACAGTTCGTCCAAAAATGAAAACACTGTTACCTCACCCAAATCTTTATGTATGTTGAACACAAAAGAAGATATTTTGAATGTGGGTAACCATATAGTTACTTCTTCTAGTTAACAGTTACTTCACTCACATTCCACAGTATGGAAAAAATACAGAAGAAGATAATTTATATAGGTTTGGAATAACTTGAGCGTGAGTAAATGATGACAGTATTTTCATTTTTGTGTAAACTATCCATTTAAGCAGTAAATATTTTTACTTGTTTTATCCTGCTTTCTGAACTGATCATTGAGCATGATATTAATTACATATATTATATATATATATATATATATATATATATATATATATATGGATTATATATATATTATATATATATATATATATATAATATATAATTTTTATTTTTAATTCCACAACCTGTGTAGTTTGCTTGCAATTACTTCAGTTAAAGAGCCATAAATAGCCATACATTACTAAAAATAAATAAATCACAAAAAGAACATTCTTACTGACAGACCAGGGAAATTTCAAAGAAACTATCTGATGAGGCACAAACACATATTAAATTAAGACACAGTCACCCTGTTTGAAGTGACAAAAAGATGAGGTGAAAAAGAAAGAGAGAGTGGAGAGATGGAGATTGAGGTGAGAGATTTGCTGGTCTGTAGATTAAGCTTGAGAACATACACCTATTTATTCTATCGCTTTATTGCTCGCTTTCTCTGTCATTCCCTTTCTTTTTGAAGGAGTTATTTTGAGGCGTTGGAGAGAAAATGAGCAGTGTCAGAGAGAGGATGATGGGAAACTGGAGCTCAGGAAATTTGTTCCATCTAATCCCCGTAAATGGAGAGATCTGTCAAGGAAAATTCCCTCTCTGTCACTCACTCTTTTCATGATACACACACACAAAAACACAGACACAGTTCTTGTCACGGATTGCTGCCATGAGGCATGAGGTTTGGCACCTCTCATTTCAGAGCAGCTTGTCATGGTCTGAGCGTGAAATCGAAGGGATGTATTACTGATTTCATGTTGCTCAGTTAACTTCCACTGGATGTCATGCTCATGTAGTGCTGCTAGCAATGCTAATAAGCTGAACCACAGTTTGTGTTTGCTTTCTGGCTAAACAGATACAGCATACTGTACTTATCACCTCGTGAACCAAAAGGTGGTTCATAGATCCTAGATTTTTTGTTTTTGTTTGGCAAAGTATTTTTTCTAGTGACAATTAGGAAGTCATGCTATTGATTTTTGTTACAAGTCATTATCATTTTGTAATTTTTTTCTTAAAAAGAAAAAAATTCTCCACCCAAAATGCAAATACTCTCATCATTTACTCACATGGTGTCCCAGATGTATATGACTTTCTCACAAATTAAGATTTTTAGAAAAATAATCCATCTCTGTGAGTCTAAAATAATGCAAGTGGACAATAACCCAAAAGCTGATGCTTGATATACCACACACAGCGATCATAGTGGTACACCATATGACCTCAGTGAAAGATTCATTGTCATACATGCATTCATGATCGTTAAAGGGTTAGTTCACCCAAAAATGAAAAGCAGCCCATAAATAGCTCATATTCAAGTCATGCTAGGTGTATATGACTTTCTTCTTACAGATGTAGCCAGTTGGAGTTCTCTAAACAATCTTCTCTCATCAAGGTGTTGCTGGATGCCTTTGTTTACTTTTTATTATGGATAAGCGATTTTTATTTCACTTCTTTTGGACTGAGTGGCATGAAACAATTTGAAAGATCAATGACAATTTTTTATATAACTCTGACTGGATTCTTCTGAAAGGAGAAAGTCATATACACCTAGGATGACTTTAGGGTGAGTAATTCATGGGCTAATTTTCATTTCTGGATGAACTAACCCTTTAAGTGCTGCATAAGTTTACAGGTTGTGAAGCTTACACAAGAAGTGATGGTGAAGCACAGAGGACTGTCACTTCTCACACAAGCTTTACAACATGCTGAAATTATGCATAAAATTATGAATTTGTGTATGTCAGTTGGCCAGAAGCCATGGTTAAAAGTATTAATAAAACATTGATTACCATTGTGATTGCTTTTCGTGTTTTTTAGAGTCAACTGTTTGGTAACTATCCACTTGCATTATATGGACTCAAAGAGAGGTTAACAATATTTCTTTGTATTCATCTGAATAAGGAAAGTCATACTTATTTGGGAAGGCATAAAGGTAAAAGAAAATATGAAATATGAAATATAAAAATATGAGAGAATCATCTTTATTGGGTATCACTTAAATGTAATGTTGTGAAAAACAACTCATGCACTGTGTTGGACAAAATCTTTTTTACATTCTTAAATGTATAGTAAATGTTAGTTCAGGAGGAGCTTGTTCATCATGACCTGTCAGTCACAAGACAAGCACATTTTAGTGGCTTCTTACATCACTCCTATGACAATTCTTCCGCATCCTCGCACCACCCCAAATCTACCTTCATTTTTAACTTGAAGTAGTCAAGTGCCTACTTTATGGACTGCAAGCTAAATACTTTTACCTTTCCTTTCCTCCTCCAAGACCTATATTTGAAAATTTGGGCATTGTGTTTAGAAGAAATGTTGAATCTAAAAATGATCACCATTCCGCTTTTTCACACCCTCAAAGCGTGGCATCTTAGATGGCAGGCTCTTAAGAAGTATCAATGCTTATTAAAAAGCTTCAGAGATGCATTGTCATTGTCTGTTTGCATTTGACCAACAGATATTTATTGATATAATATGATAATATGAATCATGATGACAGTCATGATCAAGTTGGATCGGGATGAATAAACTATTATTTCAACAGCTAGAATGATATCGCTCTATAAACACCTGTTCCAGGGGAATGGCTCAATTAAGAGCTCAGATCACGCAGCCTCGATGTCTGAGGAAAGAAAGTGGCTGCGACTGAAGTTTAGAAAGGAGTCTTTCATCATAATAGCGTTTCAGTAACCATGAGTTTAGTTTTCATGGCTGAGTCCACTTGAGGAGGGGGTGAGCAACCTGTTTTCCTCAGATGCTCATTTCAAGCAGCAGTGACTCACAGGAGGAGAGAGAGAAAGCTCATCTCTCCTCATGACCCGTGTGAAAGTCATACAGCAGCCTTTTGCACTTTAAAATGGGATGATTCAGTTTCACATCTGAATGAACATCTTCAAATCAATTACGCAAGAAGACCCTTCCGTGTAATAACGCCATATAAATATAGCTTTTATTGTCCCAAGTGCTTATCTTCAAGAGACTAGATACAAGCATTCATCGTGACAAATAATAAGAGAGGGCCAGAATGAGTGTTATGAAACAAATTAATCTGCTCAATGCCAGAATGATTAGGATGGGGTGGAGGGAACGGCTGGGAACAGGAAGATAGACCGGCCCATATTGTTCCTGCAGAGAGAGAGCCAGATAGAGAGATATACAGACACAGTGCAAAACAAAATGGTCATTTGTGTTATATATATATATATATTCGGTGCCTTGCTCAAGGGCACCTAAGTCATGGAATTGCCAGCCCGAGACTCAAAGCCACAACCCTAGGGTTAGGAATCAAACTCTAACCACTAGGCCATGACTTCCCCATAAAAAAATACATATATAAAATGTATACGAACAATGTAAAGTGGAATAACTAACAAAAAATGTCTCTCCTCTGGGACTCTGAGTAATGACTATGATTATGTGCAGAGGTGTGAAATTACCACAATTGTTGTGGCAAAACTAAAACCTGTGTGTATTACAGTCTGCCATTGCACTTGGGTCTTGTGAGAAAATACACTTGCATATATAGGAATAATGAATAAAGCCGTTTTCATATGAAGTGCACATAAACACATGCATATTCACAAAATAAGATCATAAGAGATCACCATGTCCAGTTTGGCTTGCTCTTAAACAGATGTTTGCTTATGGACAACAGGCAACAGCCCCTGGTGTCTCCCTATTGATAGTCCTTCCAGAATGGCTGTTTGTTATGCTCCAGAGTCCCCCAATCAGCTTGCAGCTCCCCGATTGCTCTTAAATCCTCCAATGACTGTATTGGTTTGTGTGTGTGTGTGTGAGTGAGAGTGAGAGAGAGTGAGAGTGTGCACGCATGAATGTGTGGGTGTGTGCTGCACCAGACATCAGCAGCAGGTTGAGAGCCGACACACAGAGGAAGCAAGAGAGAGAAGAAAAAAATAAGGGGGGAGAAAAAGAAAAAGAGAAAGAGACATTTCTTCATTCATTCCTCTGAGAGAACTTCAAGACAGCTTCCTGCAGCTCTGACCACCCAGGTAAGAACAACAGCATTATGATGTGATTTCTCTTTATCTCTCTCGATCTTGTGATGCAGTGGCGATCGCACACCCAGCCACTTTTGTATTCCTCTTATCTGACTGGTGTAAACACTCTATCAGAGGAGAAAACTTGTACGATTCGTCTTATACCTCTCTGTGCTACAGTTGTCCTGATGTGTTACTGTCATTTGATGACCATATGAGATGAGGGGAATTGATCTACTTTTGTGATGATACTCTACGGTTCTCTCTGATGCTGATGCTGCTATTGTTGAACATAGCAGAGAGCAGAGCAGCAACAGAGGTAAACCTTTGGCTGAACGCTTTGAAAACACCACATGTGGGGTTGATACTGACAAAGCCAGGTTGTACGCTCTCCACGCTCATATCTACATCACCTCGGGACAGTGTGAGCGAGGGAGAGAAACAGAGAGGCTCTTTGTTGCTGATAGTGATCTGATACGTATCTGCACTGCCAGGGAGATTTCCCCGAAGACACTAAAACCCATTCAGCTTCACCATACATGTGCGTGTGGAATAGGAAACTGAATATTTATACAGATAAACTCATTAAAATTGTATGAAATGACTATCTGGCTTCCCAATAAATGTCCATGTCCCTATTTATAGATGTTAGCATGTAGGTTAAGATAGAGGAAGGGTATTACACGTTTCCAAGGCAAAAATCAAACACTAAAGCACATGCTGTTCTAGTCAAAGATGTTTTATTTTGCAAAGATCAATGTAAATGAAATGTGTTCATTAGCTTTGATTCATATCCCCGGCATGTTTAATTGGATGCGCGGAGAGTGAATTCTATGGCAAGGGCACATAACACTGTTTTTATTACACAATTCCTTATGTATACAGTATATGTATTTATAGCAAAGTTTCAGACTAATTTCTTGGCTCTATACAATTACTGTAAATATCTGTAACCTTTTCACGTGTAGAATGGTGTATTTGTTTGAGTTGTTATCAGGGACAGTGAGATAATTAAATAGGATGAGTCTGAGTGAGGTATTATTATATGTGTTTATTTTCACAGTAGGCTGTGCATCACATATTTAGCTGTAGTCTAACAGGAGAGGAGTTGTGTTTTTATTGGTTTTCATTATCTGTACGCTGGGTCATTACCCATATCACAGATGACAGATTACAGATTACACAGGCACAAATACTGTACAGGGCAGCCAAAGAGCTGTGCCAGTACCTAACTTTATTCAGTCTGACTGCAGCAGATTACAGAGTGACATATTGACGCAAAAAAAAAATATTCAAATTGATAGTAGCTCAATTTACAACCACTTAGTAGTCTAATGAAATGTGGAGAACGACTGATTCTGTCTGTCGCTAGGAGTTTCCCGAGATGCCAGCTGTCGGGTTCAAGCCCTCGTTACACACAGAGAGTGGTGACTGTCATCGTCCCAATACTTAAATGTCTCACTTGTCTTTCATCTTCCTCCTGTACTACTTCTGTCGTTGATTAATACAACTTATCTTTTTTTTTTTTTTTTTTTTCTACTGAACTCCAGCACCTATATCCTACTCTTCTGGTAATAGAAGTAAAGACTGCTGTATTTTGCCTTTGTGTTTTTGAGATTTAGAGTATGCAGCCAGAATAGAGGGTGTGTGTGTGTGTGTGTTGCTGAATGGTTGAATGGAAGTGACAGTATCAGAGTGTGGTACCAAAGGCTGTTAGGGAAAGAGAGAGAGAAAGAGAGAGAGAAAGAGAGAGAAGATAACTAGGCCCCGGAGCATACACTTACAGGCACTGAACTCTTCAGTGTATGCCAACACTCCACAGACCCTCATTAAACACCACAGCCATGTCACAGACACTGCTCCTCATGTGCTGAGTGGAGTTTCGCTGAGGCCAATTGTGTCCACTCTTTACCTGCAATCACATTTTGCTTTAGATCACTTTAGTGCTCCTGTTGATGATTGTTAGTGTTTCATGTGATTAAAAGTGATTATATCCACAAGAAGGAGTGTCAATAATGTATTGCATATCACAGCAAAAGCTTTGTGAATGCTAAAGGCCACCTAGTATCAGTCCACGGAGAAGCGTCCAGTGGTGTCTGATTGTCAATTTTTACTATATCACAATTTCGGTGATGTAAGGGGGTATTTACACTTAGTCACTTAATGTGTTTTACATAGCTTAAAGTTTACATGAAGGAACAATTCTTACTTTATACTCTATTATGATGTATATCCAACTATTACATTTACATTTAGTCATTTAGCAGACGCTTTTATCCAAAGCAACTTACAAATGAGGACAATGAAAGCAAACAAAATCAACAAAAGAGCCATTATATGCAAGTCTCAGTTTGCTTAAAGGGGTAGTTCACCCAAAAATTCTGTCATTAATCACCCTCATGTCATCCAAACCCATAAGACCTTGGTTCATCTTCAGAACACAAGTTAAGATATTTTTGATAATTTGATAATTATGATATGCTCTCTGACCCTCTGTAGAGAGCAAGGCAACTACCACAGTCAAGGCACAGAAATGTTAAAATGGTCCATGTGACAAAAGTGGTTCAACCATAAGTTTACAAAACTACAAGAATACTGTTTGTGTGCAAAGAAAACTATAACGACTTTAAAAAATAACGACTTAATTCAACAATTCTTCTCCCCCTGAGTTATCATCTACCACCATCATTGAGAGTAACACAATTCATGTTTGTGTTAAAAAGGGCCTGATCTTATTGGTGTTGAATAAAGAAAATCTGCAGGAATGAGAGGTAGAATAGAGTGTCATCAGCATAGCAGTGATATGAAAAGCCATGTTTCTGAATGACAGAACCTAGTGATGCCATGTAGAAAGAGAAAAGAAGTGGTCCAAGAACTGAGCCCTGAGGCACCCCAGTAGTTAGATGCTGCGTCTTGGACACCTCACCTCTCCAAGATACCTTGAAGGACCTATCTATAAGACTCAAACCACTGGAGTGCAGTTCCTGAGATGCCCTTTTGCCAATTGTGTTGACAGGAGGATCTGGTGGTTAACCGTGTCAAAAGCACCGGATATATCCAGTAAAAATAGGTATAGAAGATTTGGAATACACTCTTGCCAGTCTTAGGGCTTTAACAACTCAGAGCAAGGCAGTCTAGGTTAAATGTCCACTTCTGAAACCAGACTGGTTGTTGTCGAGGAGGTTGTTCTGTGTGAGAAAGGCAGAGACTTGGTTGAGCACAGTTCGTTCAAGTGTTTTTGCAATGAAAGGAAGAAGAGAAACCGGTCTGTAGTTATCTAAAAGAGATGTGTTAAGGATGAGTTTCTTAAGTATAGGGGTTATACAAGCCTGCCTAAACGCTGAGGGAAAAACAACACTGTGTAGGGATGAGTTAATGATGTGAGTGAATGTAGGTACAACTGCAGGAGAAATGGCTTAAAGGAGATGAGATGGAATAGGATCGAGTGGACAAGTACCCTTACGAAAAAGAAGTTTATTCAAATATTAGTATACTTCTTTTAAACTAAAAATAGGAAACTATGCTTTTAGTTTACTTTTTATGTACTTCTTACTTCCCACTCAAAATTACATTTAAGTATACTTGACTTATACTTACAAAAAGTCTAAATATATTTGAACCATACAGTACTTGTGCTCCTAGAAGTTTTCATCGTTATACTGTAGAGGGCGCTAGTACACATCTTCTGTACAGAATTTCCCCACAAAAAACATGAGTGAAGAAGAAAAAACAACAACAGATACTATTTAACACGATCATCTGACATAAAACAGCATCAAACCTATAACGTTATGGAATAAAATGTCGACCAATGAAGAGGTAACAATTACAGTCAAGCTTTGGGGTGTTGATCTACTCCATCTACGTAATGATTATCATTCTGAATTCAAATCATTGTCTATTTTCAGCTTTTCGTTCAAAATGTTATTTCTTTATTTTTTTATGAAACTTACCCACATTAAAGTGTTTAAAAAAGAATACATGAAGCTAGAATAAAATGTTTTTGTTTACAAGCAGATACCCTGTTCTTTCTTTGGATGTTTTATATGTTCAGATATTCATATAACAAAATATATACAAATCAATATATAATACAATATATACCAATGTATACCTATAAGTTCACTTTTAGTATAATTGCAGTACAAACTGCAAACATAAAGGTAAACTAGTTGTGTACTCAAAGTTTGCTATTGTTATACTTAAAGTACACTTAAACGTATACTTTTACATACTAGAAAGTGGGTCAATTTAGTCCCAAGGAATATTGAAACAGTACACTTACAATTATACTATTAAAACACTGATATTTGTATACTTGCTAAATAAAGTATACTTATTAAAATAAACTTAAAGTATACTACTTTTTGGTAAGGGTAGTATGATGATTGATTAGAAAGGATGAGATTGGAGATTTCTGCCTCAGAGAGAGAAGGATGTGAATGAGTGTATGTTTGCTGGTAAGATTCTTGACAGATTGTGGTGTGGAAAATTGAAGATGAAGAATATGGCAAAGTTGTTTTTATACAAACAGTCATGTACATAAGCAAACAAGGGCAAAATATAAATTAATTTAAATGCATGTAAGGCAATTTTGATCTCAGGTCTTGCATATAGAAATTTTGTGTTTTTGCTTCACTGAGCTGAAAGGTTTACTCTGTGTGTTTTCAAAGGATGTCGCAGTTCAGCATTCGGTGAGGAAATCTGTGTAGCTGAGAACACAAGAAAGGCATTGACAAATATTGATGTTTCCCTCCCCAGTGCAGATTGTTAGGGCATGAAAGCATTGCTCAGTTAAAAATAGAGATCAAACAACAGGAGGAAACTGTTATTTTGTTGTTGTTGCTTAACCCACAAGCACATTTTAATATCCTGTAAACACTCAGTCAAACATTAAATGTTAAAGGGGTCTTATGTTGCGATTTCAATTTTTCCTTTCTCTTTGGAGGGTAACAAGCTCTTGGTGCATGAAGACCATCTGTAAAGTTGCAAAGGCTAAAGTCTTAAATCCAAAGAGATATTCTTTATCAGAGTTAAGACTCTGCCATAAAATCTAATATTTCTTAAAATAAAATACACTTCTTATGGGCTAGATAATTGTTTTTTAGGTCAGCTAAATAACCACCTACACATGCTGATTTACTCGTTTCACATAAATATTTCTTAAAGTGTTCAAGTACCAAACAGAACGCGTAGCTTAACTCATTGTTTCACCCGATCGATGAAACAGAAGTTCAAATTCTCTAGCATCTCAGGAGATATGATTAAGAGCAAAAACCTCTTTGCAATTTATTCTCTTTTCATTTTTATGTTGCAAAGGGAGGATGAGCTCCATCCATCATTAAATGAAACATAAGCTGAAGGTTTAATATCTTAATTCATGCAGTAGACACCATCAACAGTATAAGGATGTTAAAGTCCGAAAAATTTGGAAACATACAGTAGCATTGCAGATTGTGTGGGACGGTTGTTCCAGTAGTGTGGGCGAAGGTCTAGTAAAACAGGGAAAGATGCTGTGTTGCTCCATTTGCTGATCTGGTTTTTAGAGACAATTTATGAAGGATATTTGACAGCATTGTATAGACACAATTCCCAGGTGTCCTGCAATATCCCATGTACACTACTCTCCACGTAGGCACACACTCCTATGGGGCATAGATCAGCAGATGGAGCGCTGACGATATCTGTCACAATAAGAGGTATTGTATGCAGCCTAAGCTCATTTGCAGTTGATGTGCAAATCTATAACAATCATTATACAACCATTTTAATATGAATCATTTGATGAATCACAATAAATGGGATCACTTTGCAGTATCTCTCTTGATTTAAATAAAAATGCTTCAGAAATGAATTTTAATACCATTTTGTTTTTGTAATCTTTTTGTATTGGTTGCTATTATATTAGATACACACACACACACACACACATACATACACAAACATAATGGGGGCGGGGGGGGGGGGTTGCATTTTCGGGCCCCCCTTGAAACTGTTCAGAACTGATCTGAAATTTCAGTCGGTGTTCTGTCACCTCCAGTGTTCTGCTGTGATGAGTTGATCCAGTGTGTGTCCTATTACCGCTTATCTCAGAGGAAAAGAGAGAGGGTCTGATTATACAGCTCCCTTCCTGCTGTATCTGCTAAAGGCACTGATCTGTTCTGTTTTGATCCCCCTTCCCGCTATCACTTGTATGCATAGTGATTGCTCTTTTTTTTTGGAGCTGATGTTTTGGTAATGAGCAGCAGCTATCATTTACAAACTTAACTGTTTTAAATGAGATTGTTAAACAGTTTTTGTTTTTGGTCACGGCTTTGTTGAAGATAATTAACAGAGTTGTTCTATTATTCTTTATTCCCTCTGCAGTTAAAATGCTGCCTGGTACCAGGCTCCCGCTGCTGTGTGTGCTGTGTTGTGTGACCACCGCTTGGGCATTTGCCCGTATGTCTGACGCTGTGGAGCTGCGGTCCGCATTCTCTGTGGCACGTACCAGCAGCATGGAGGGAGGGCCCAAGATGGTCGTCACCTTCGACAAGGTGTATGTCAACATCGGTGGTGATTTTGATCCGAAGGCTGGCTTATTTCGCTGCAGGATTCCGGGTGCATACTATTTCTCTTTCACAGTGGGGAAGTTCCCGCGTCGAGACCTGTCGGTCATGCTGATGAAAAACCGCAATGAGGTTCAGGCGATTGTCTATGACGAGAACGCAGGAGAGGAGAGGAAGGTACAGAGCCAGAGTGCCATGCTGCAACTTGATTTTGGAGACACTGTTTGGCTCCGTCTTCATGGAGATCCTCGCTACGCTATCTACAGCAACACGGGTCATTACACCACCTTCAATGGTTACCTGATCTACCCCGATGTATACGGCTACCAAGAACCCACACGCAAAGATCATGACAGTGACCATCAACCACCGAAAACCAGCGATGACTCATTGTCTGAGCATGAAAATACAGTTACCAAAGACACTGCTGTGAGTATGAAAGAAGAGAGACGGGATGAACAGATAAAAGAAGAGGACGAGAGAGATGGAGAGGAGGAAGACGATTACCAGCGGTCAGCATTCTCAGTGGGTCGCACTCAAAGTATTGTGGGAGTAGATCAAGGATACCCTGAGCACCAGCCCATCATCTTTGACACAGAGTTCGTCAACATCGGCAACGATTTCAACTTGAGCTCTGGTATATTCAAATGCAGAGTAGCCGGAGCCTATTACTTCTCCTTCAATGCTGGGAAGCTGCCCCATAAGACCCTATCGGTGAAGCTGATGAAAAACCATTTGGAGGTACAGACCATGATCTACGATGACAGCGACACTGAGAAGGCCCTGCAGAGCCAGAGTCTGATGTTGTCACTGCAGGCTGGAGATACTGTCTGGCTCTACAGCCACCAGAGGGATGGATTTGGCGCTTACAGTAATCACGCCAAGTATATCACTTTCACTGGCTTCCTGGTGTATCCCGAGCTCCACAGAAGCCTTCCTCAGCAGCAGAAACCAGATAAGACACTGTAGGCCAGCCAAGGAGCCAGTCAGTCTGGGTCTTTAGGAAGGCAAAGGTTTGGAGCAGCGCTTATGTGGAAAAAATGTGAGTTCCCTACAAGAAATCTTCTACACTCTAGAGACTGTGTGTCCCTCATCACTCCTGTGGTTTGATTCCATATTACAAAATGTCTCTAGCTCTTGTTCTCAGCATCCCTAAAGTCATCATGAAACAGAAATTGTGATCATATTTTCTTCCCTATTGTGACAGGTTCTCAATTGAAAAAGAAAAAACAACGTACAACTGCACATGATTTTGCCCATCTGGAATTTATTGGATCGTTGTTGTTTGCTAATTGAGTGATATCATGCAAGTGGCAGGTTGCTGGATTACTGCCCAGCCAGAGCTTACAGAAGGATGCTATTGTGAGGGGACATTCATGTTTTTGATGAAGAATTACGATGGCACATAACATTTAAAAAAAAAAAAAGTATGTGCATGGAAAATGTATTTAAAATAAATACTGTGAGATTCCATAAAAAAATAAGAATTGTCCATTTCATGGTGACTTTAAGGCCAATATAAAAGATCAAATATACAGCTTTATTGAAAAATCTGAAATTCACTTCAGAGGCAGTTCATTAGAGAGCTCCAGTTCAAAACTGTGTTTAAATACAAATGTTAAATGCATGCATATTTCAAATAAGAAATGTTATTGTCTTTGAAGCTTTTGCATGCAAGATTTGCACGAGAGCAACGTCTTCTGCTTTTTCATCTATTATTTCCAGTGTAAACTCTGTTTATGGAACAAAAAACAGTAATGACAACATTTACCTTCCAGTAAATCATGTAGTGAAATTCACAGTCAGTCAATGATCGGGCAGGTTTTAGAACAGCACTACACATTCAAACACAGGACCGCATCAATAAATTTACTGTCAAAAGGTCCACCCAACTGGCCCAACGAAAGTATCCAACGGTGGTTGAAGGTTTACAGTGTGTTCAGTCTATTTAATGTGCAAAGTAATTACATTTAAAGTAAATTCTAATCTGACTCCATTGTATTATGACCTTGAATTTAGGTTAGAATGCCAATTATTATTGATTGTCCATAGCATCATTTAGACATCTGATTATTCTATTTAACTCTTTAATCTTATTGTACATTAATTCAGATTGCTATAACACTTCTGAGTCTCACAACTCACAAATTCATCAGTCTTGGTCATTAGACAGAGTCGACTGACTAATGTTCTAGAATATTAGAATATTCCTGTACCTACTTTGATCACACATTATATCACTTAGTCCCCATACAGCTGAACACACGTAAAAGTATGAATGAATGGATCTTTATTGTCATTGTATGCACCAGTGGTACAAAGTAACAAAATAGTGTTAGAGGCTCTTTAAGACACCAGATAACAATAAATAAATAGAACTGTACGGTCTGCTACACTACGTGCAAGTAAAAAAAACTAAACACAGTATGTAAGAAGTTTGTCCTTTTGCTTTGTCTGAATAATCAAAAGTTGAGGCTCACCCCTATTTAGACTGGTCAACAACAACACTGTTGCTCTAAACAGAAAACCCATTATCAGCTTCTACAGTCTAAGAAAACATGACTAATGCCAGTGTGTTAGTCTGAGCTCTAACACATCAGTTGGTGTGCCCCTCTTCTCAACGTAAGCTGCATTTTATTATTTTACTAACCTGTGTGCAGATTTGCCGTGTTATGGACATTTATCATTTAAAGCAAATCAGATTAAAATTGAATGTAACAATTTATTATCAATCAGGTAAATATGTTTTATGCCAGTCACATTGTCAATTCGGAGATATCAAAACAAATCATTACAAGACATCAAATCCTCAAAGGTGAATCTAAAGTAAAGGATGCATACGTGACTTAAGAAAAATACATAGTATGGAGTGTGTGGATACCATCTACACCAGTGTTATTAAATCTTGCCCTGGAGGGCCAATGCAGTGCAGAGTTTGGCTCCAACCCTGATCAAAGTCACCTGCCTGTGATTTTCTAATGATCCCAAAAACATTGATTAGCATGCTCAGGTGTGTTTGACTAGGGTTGGAGACAAACTCTGCACCGCACTGGCCCTCCAGGACAAGATTTGAATAGCCCTGCTCTACACTATGGGTCAATCTGGCTACATAGGCACCCTGATCCTCCTGTCCTTAAGCACTCAGACCAAAACAAACATCCTCCAGATGGAAACAGGGAGGATTGGAATTTGCATGGAGAATGTACACATCTTCGGGACAGATGTAAATTAGCTTGAAAGACACTGGGAAACAGCACACCCTCTATAGTATTCGAGTCTACTTGTAAAATTGAGACCATTGTACCAGTTGCATGGAGGCAATTCAAATGACACCAAACATGACTGTGAATATCACTTGCATTCATGTAGAACATTATATTATGCTCTTGACCATTCTGAGTGAGGGAAGGACAGGAAGGAAGTGGATGAAAAGGATAAGTGAGAAAGGGGCTCTTCTCGCATCTTCTCTCAGCGAGATGTCAAAACGGATGCCTGTATGCCGTATCCCAGAAGATCGAAGTGTCTGAGGTTCTTCAAGTCTTACACTATGCTTGGACAGAAGCTTGACAGATTCTAAAGAAACAATAACTTTATTCACTGCCAAATATATCTACTGTACATCAACTGATTCTTATCATTTTTGGGAAATTGTTCAACAAATATTGATGTTTATATTTTGGAATGAATATCTATCAAAGGTATCGATCAGATTGTATAATTCATATTGGTTTGTGTTCACAGCCACAAAGATTTATTTAGGTGATAAAGCATTTGTAATATGAATTGCATGGTTCCCAACTGTAAATATCTTCTTTTTTTTTTTTATCCATTTCTATATAAGTGAATGTTTTTATTTCTAATTCTGTGCCTGGTTTCATGTACGTTTCTGTATGGGTTTAATACGATTAAAAAAACTTTGTGAAAGAGTGCTGGATAAGCTTTTTAATGTCTGTGCAGTATGCGCTACTTTGTTAAGTGCCGTAAAAGTGGTTTCAGTGTATGCTGGATTCTTATTGTGGAAGAAGCCAGTCCTCAGAAGCAAACCAAATAAAAACTCTGAATGTAAACACTTTCTTTTGTCTTGTATTTTTCATTAGTGTAATTATAGTGCTGTCACTCCTACCAATTATATTTTAACTTTTAGAATGATTTTTCTATGATGAATAAATTAAATTAAGTATTCAAATATCTGAATTGAGTAATTATTGAAAAATCCCTGCAATTTATTTTAACAGGGCCGCTGCTGGTCAAATGGGTGCCCTACGCAGAATTGTATTGTTGTCAGTTATATTCAGGTCTATACTGCCACCTGTTGGCGCAGTTGTGTAACTGAGAGAACAATCTTTGTTCTGTCGAGATCAATAAAGAATAACAACTACCCATGGCCTCTTAGGACTTCCGTAGCCTGAAGAAGGAAGATGGGAAATAAGTCTTTCATCCTAGAGAACTCAATATTCTTGAATTAGAAATATTTATTCATTAATGTGATGTTTTAAAAGTCAACACTAGTAAATGATAGTATAAAGAAAATGACATTAAAGACATTGCACAATATATTAGCAAATATACTGTATATGCCAGAACCAACAATTGCTGCAGTGCTCCACTCATGTAGGAATGAGAGAACACTTTAGCAGCAGGCAGCCGACCCGCTGGTCGATCCAGAGCTCATTTATGTGCTCTCACTGAATAGCTGACTTGCCACAAACTATAATGAGATTGGTAAACGGAAAAACAGTTCATTATGGAGGAGAGATTGCTGTGTGCAATGAAATTCCTGTATAGCAATAAAATACTTTTGTAGGCAAAACTTTGTAGATAAAGATCTTTTTGAAAATAACCCATCGATTTCGATATATGACTTATTGTTATCTTTTGTAAGTGGAGATATCTAAACTGTTCATTCTATTCTCCTGCATTCATGACACTTTTACAATTAAAAGAGTGTTACCACAAAAGATATTTATTTTGAATATCACTGGCTACAATTCTTAACATAAAACTCTTATAGAATATAAATGCATAATTTTGATTCGAAGTTTTGAAAGAGCAAATTTTTGTGCGTGTCTGTTTTTAACTAGTGTCAAATGGTAGACATGTTTGCAAAAAAAAAAACATAATTATAATAATAAAGTAAGAAATAATATGCTGAAACAGGAGCGGTTTTCATTGTTTTATTTAGATGTACCATAGGATGTTATTTACATAAATACGTTCTGAGGGTGTGATAAGAACTCTAATAGGGTCACAGCCGGAGGGTTGGGTGGGGGAGGGGGTTACTTTGCTGGTTTGTCCCCAGACTCCAGTTTAGGAGCATCTTTAGGCTCGCGGTACGCAGGGAACGCTTCCCATGGACTGTTCAAGTCAAACTTACGGAACTCCTGGGCGAGCTCAACAGGTTCAGCCACAACCCGCTTCACTTCATCATCATAACGTACCTGACGAAGAAGGGGAAGAAAAATATTCAACATTACATGATCCACACCAAGTAATGTTTAAAATCAAAACATTAATTGTGCTATACCTTGAAACACACTGCTATTTTAATACTTTTGAAAGGAGTCTATCAAGTTCAAGGCTGCATTTAATTGATCAAAATACGGTAAACAGTAATATTGTGAAATATTATTACAGCTTAAAAAAAAGGTCCTATTTTAAAATATTTTTAAATGTGAATTATTCCTGTGATGGCAAGGCTGAATTTTCAGCAGCCATGAATCCAGTTTTCAGTGTCACATGATCCTCTAGAAATCTAACATGCTGATTTAGTGCTGAAGGAACATTTCTTATTCTTATCGATATTGAAAATAGCTGTGCAGTTTAATATGTTTGTGGAAATCATGATATATTTTTTCAAGATTTTTTGATGAATAGCAGCAGCATTTGAAGTGTAACAACAACATTTCTGAGACCGAGAAACAATATTCAGTAAACAGTAACAGAATTCATATTCAGTGCATTTACCTCGACGTATCCAGACAAAGGAAAGTCTTTTCTGAATGGATGACCTTCAAAGCCATAATCTGTCAAGATGCGTCTCAGATCTGGATGGTTTGCGAAGAAAACTCCGAACATGTCCCAAATCTGTAATGAAATATCAGCTATGCTGCATGATCTCATGGAGCATTGACTAGACATTCACAGTCATTCACAGTGTGTCACAGCAGGTGGGGAGAAGCTCAGGGGCTTCACTGCATGAGCACTGAAGCTTGTGTCGGAGTATACCGCAGACAAAACAGACGTCTATTTTTATAGTATGTAAAACACAAAGCTTAAAACTTGTTCATGAAACCTCAGCTGATCACAATAAGACACATACCTCTCTCTCATACCAGTCAGCTGCCCGGTGCACAGGCACAGAGGAGTCAAGAGGAGTCAGCTCATCAGTGTAGGTCTTCAGGCGGATACGAGAATTATAACGCAGGGACAGCAGATTATACACAATCTGAAAAGGAAATAATTGGATTATCAATCCTTTGCAGAACAGTTTCTGAAATGTTTTATTCAGTTAAATGGATGGAATTTTTCCATGCTAATAATTTCTCCCATCCAGAGTATGCACCTTTGTATGTTATTTTTACATAAATATATTAAAAATCTAAATCAAATACAATAAATAAAACACCTCGAAGCGGCACTGCCTTGTAGGGACATCCACGGCTGTCAGGTCAGTCATGTTGTGGAACTGAGCGTTTGTGTGATCCTTCAAGAAGCTGAGAACAGGTATAATCCCTTCTGGGTGGATCATTACCTCCAGCTCATTAAAGCAGGTCACCTACAATTCAAACAAAATGCTGTAAATGAGAAAACCATTTCTGAGGATCTGTAGAGTGCATCTTCAATAATATTTCACAAATTGGTCACCTGAAACAATTGATTTGAGAATAACTGACCTGAACTTGTTGCACATATTTGGGGAGAATCTCTGCAATGTATTCTCCAAACTCTGAAAGCTGAGTGTGTGTGACTGGATCCTTGGGCCTTACAGTAGCTAAAGCAAAAACACATTTAAACATCAACAGCCCGCCCCGTTAAAAACAATCACAAACCCAATTTCCCAAATCTACTCACGTCTGGTTTCAGTTGTCGTTGTTCTTGTCTGGACAACCGCAGGGCTCTGTCTAGCAACTACGAGAGAGATTGATAGAGATTAATGCAGTGCAGTATAGTGACAGTTTAGTAACAGCAGTATAGTAACAGCTTCAGATCAAACATCAAAATGAGTTAAATTAGTAGCTTGTGTCTGACCAACTCAAAATGAATGATTCCTGAAAATTTGCACAAAATAAAATAAAAATCCTTCTCTCTAGAAGGGCGATGTGTGAATTTCAAGAGTAAGAGAAGCATGACTTGCATAATTGAGGTTATAAATGTAATCAGTCGACAATGTTATTATGATGGAAGAATAGGAAAGGTCAACAGCGGGGAAAAGCCTAACCATAGAAGAGTGGGTTGTCGATCCTGCACAGTGCTCGTAATGGTGATTGCGTACATAATTAGTCACAAAGTGGACAGTGCTGCTCTTGCTTATTTCTTACCATTTAGACTTCTTCCAAAACCGCTGCGGACCAGTCGAACCAAGGAGGCAGCCATCTTTACTCCCTCGCCGCGTCGTTCTTCGCGAGATCAGCTGACGCTGACGGTGCGCGTGCGTTCCGCAGTGCACTGCTGCCATCTTCAGGCGGCACGACCACAGTCTATGGGCACGACCGAGCCCTCTATCTCTGTATGGGCCTATGGGCTGATATTTGCAACAATAGTCGGAAAATGTATTTTTAAAGGGTTAGTTCACCCAAAAATGAAAATTATGTCATTAATAACTCACCCTTATGCTGTTCCAAACATGTAAGACCTCCTTTTATCTTCGGAATACAGTTTAAGATATTTTAGATTTAGTCTGTGAGCTCTCAGTCCCTCCATTGAAGCTGTGTGTACGGTATACTGTCCATGTCCAGAAAGGTAAGAGAAACATCATCAAAGTAAAATAATAAGTTCTAAAGTTATTTTGTGTGTTTTTTTTTTTATTAGGTTGATGCAGTGCAAGATATGCAGATTTGAACACCCTGCCCAGGAGGTCCTTTTGAAACATGACCAATTGTGCCACTACCAGGGAAGATACTGCCAACTACCCTGCCTCTACACAGATTGCATCTGCTCCTTTAAAACCACTGGTTGACGTCTCACCTTTTAAGATCACACAAGTGCTTATCTTCACGTGAGAGTCACTTAACATTGAATGGTGAATTGTGTGACTTTAAGGAAATTTGTAAAACGCCCTATTACTCCAAACATATAAAGAGCCATTTTTAAAAAATCATGAAACTTTAAGTTGCCCTTTTAGCCAGTGTGGTTTTTGAAACGCATCTGATTTCATCATCCAGTGGTCAAAATCTTTGCAGCTTTTCCATTACAGACTTTAAAGCAAATATCATTATTCAAAATGCAGAACCAAAAGACAGCAAGCCACAAACTGTTGTTATGCACACACTTTTATCACCATTGCAGTTCATTTTATATTGCTTGTGATAGATATGAAGGACAGATATGTGAGCCAATACATGTTTGACTGGACCCGTTGTTATTTTTGCACATTATTTTGGACTAGATTTTTGTGATAGTTAATTTAATTGGGAAAGCATCAAATAAAAACTGAGTAGAAGTTTTTAATTTTGCAATACAAATGTGACAAATAAGCTCTTAACTTGAAAAAAACTTTCTATTGTAATTAATTTTATAGCGAATGAAATGACTTGATTTGGTTTGTGATTTAAACTTGCTGTTCTACATAAAAAGAAAAAAAATCATATTGATGAAATAAATAAAAAAATTGTGATTCTGTCCATTTAAAGATTTTTTTGAAGACCATTGTTGTACTGAGTAGCATTTAACAAATTAATTTACTCATATTTGATTGGCAGTTTTGTGCTGAACTTTAAACTGCTTGAGTAAAACCTAAAGTTCTGAAACTGTAATGTAAAAACCAAAAAAAAAAAAAAAAAAAAGTTGAGAGCTCAAAAACCTTTTTGAAGTTTTAGTAAAATTAGTAAACAACTAATTGACCTTTAAGTTGAGTAAACTCAAAAATCTGTTGAAGCTGGTAGCCTCAATCATAAGTTGGGCAAACTTAAAATTTTAAGGCAACACACTTCAGCAGATTTTTGAGTTTGCTCAACTTAAAGGTCCGTTAGTTGTACAAACTTTTGTGCATGTTTAATCAACATAATATATTAAGTTAATTGAACTTTTAGTTAAACTTTCAAAATTTTAAGTCAACTAAACACAAAATTGAAAGTTTAACTAAAAGTTCTGCTGAAGTTTGTTGCCTTAAAATTTTAAGTTGGCCCAACTTTTGACTTTTTACAGTGTACTTTGATGATGTTTCTCTTACCTTTCTGGACATGGACAGTATACCGTGCACACAGCTTCAATGGAGGGACTGAGAGCTCTCAGACTAAATCTAAAATATCTTAAACTGTATTCCGAAGATAAAAGGAGGTCTTACATGTTTGGAACAGCATAAGGGTGAGTTATTAATGACATAATTTTCATTTTTGGGCGAACTAACCCTTTAAGTAGTTAAATTGACTATAAGACAAAATATAAAATATAAAAAGTTTGCATATGTGTTTTATGCCTTTTTTCATATTTGATGCAGGCTTTTAAATTAAATCAATGCATTTAGCAGACGCTTTGGACAGTGCATTCAGGCTATAAATGTTTGCCTATCATGGGTTCCCGGGAAATCGAACCCCCAACATTGATAACACAACCGCTTGATAACACAATGCTCTATACCAATTGAGCTACAGGAACAGGCTCATAGGCTATAACAATATATAGTGAGAATTTAAAGCTCACAAAAATACACCTTTTTTTCAGAAGCCCCAACTGAGCAGAAATTGTCAATTTGATGCAGTTGTATGATGCAGAAGTCATTTCGAAATTCTGATTGTAGTGTAAATCAATGAGATTTTGAATAAATGGCCTTTTACATACTAATAACATGTTAATTATCAATCCATCAATCAGAGGGAAGAAAGCATGTAATACATTAGAATGTATACAATAGGTGTTTGAGCAAAATTTTGATCATGTTGATAATTTAAAGCCACTAGAAATTCATGTTTCAAATATGGAACAGTACACCTTCCAGGGATAAACCCTCCCCCGTTGATTTCACTAAAACAGACCATCACCTACTGTTGTTTGTCATCATATTTATTAAAATGCATTCCAAAAGGTCTCTCTCTGTTTCATTATAGTATTTAATCATATAAAATTTATTAAATGCATAGGCTCTTTTAAGCAGATGGGATTTCCTTATTTATAATTATAAAATATCATGACCTTATACAGTAGATAACATGCACAAAGAAACAAAACACCAATTGTCAGATGCAGTCTTTTTAACAACTCCTAATACAAAGAAGCCAGCTAGAAGCTCAGAAGAAAAAAAGAAACATAACATCACTAACTCAATCAAAAATAATTCATATTTGTAAATTCACTCAGGGTTCCCTCACTCTTTAAGTGATCATTTTCCAGGACTCTGAAGACTTTTCCAGGACATCTTCAATTTATTTATGGCAACAATAAAAGAAAATAATTATGCCCTAAAGTAATATATTCATGTCTACAAAAGTCTCTAAAAACATAGTTTATGGCCATGACTTAAAAAAAATCAGATCTTTAAGATGAGCTCTTAATTAAACATAACAGAAATAATTTCCAGATCTAATTTCAGCACTATAGCAAAAAAAAGTATTTAATTATTTTATTAAACAATTTGAAAAATAAAATAAATCAGTTAATTATTAATGCTATAATGATATTAAAGAAAATGATATTTGAAAATATTGTCATTTAACCTTCAAATATTTTTCAAGCAAGTATTGCTTTAAAAGGGTCAAGTAAAAAATTAGTGAATTCTGACTAATAAACACCTCTGATTGGCCCTTGCATATCACTGTTCACAGAAAGCAATATAAATATTTATGGAAGTGTTGGAAAGCAGCAGCTTGTCAGAAAGTACTGAACAGAATCTGTACCACTGATCTATATAATATTATATATAGATCAGTGTTCTTTACTTGGTACTACCAGTGCTGCAGAAAGATATTGCAGTTATTTTTACATATATAAAAATTCAGTATCAATTTTGTACAGAAGTACCCCACTTTTGATATTAATCAAAATGATTAGTTAACAAGTCACTGAATCACTGAAATACTTCTCTTAAAGTTTACAACTGGATAACGTTGGGAAACACATTAATGCCAAGTGCAGCCTTATAAACACTATTTTAATATTCATTATATGGAGGCAAGATGAAGATATCATCTAAACTTTTCTAATTCCCAATTCAGCATTAGGGATTTTCTTCCAATATTTCGCTCATCGTTAACAGTGAGCTGCTCTGTCTGCCACAGTATTTTCCACTTCTGTTCACAGACTTTGTATTATTTTCACACAAATTACATTTTGGAAGATGCTTGCAACAAAGTTCATATGCAAGACCGGAACAGATGTCAGCTGAAATAAAACAAAAGAGCGGGTAAATCGCACTTTTGGAGCAAAAACAGGCCGCTGATGTACCATTTTTTGTCACCAACTGAATTATGTGACCCTAGTAGGCGCTGTATTGAGCTTATCCAACCTACTCATAGAGACCTAAACCTACTCCTAATCTTAACCTAGTTCCATCACTGCATGCCTACAAAGGTCACAGAATTCGATGTAACACCTGTTCCGGTTTATGGCCGTTCGTTTTTCTACTACTAACATTAAAATTGTTTCAGACCAGTGGTAAACTGTTCGTTCTTGGCTAAAGGATAACAAAATTACATTCTAAAAAACATTTTCCAGGACATTTTACATTTTCTCAAATTTCCCATGTGTTTTCCAGGACTGGAAGGTAGTCATCAATTTTCCAGGATTTCCAGGACACATAGAAACCCCGTCACTGGTGGTTGTAGCTACAAGGGATACAGCTACAGACGGAAGTTAACAATACATTTTATTTTCTACCTATTGGACTGTTTTATTAACGTCTAAACCTACCCCCAACCCTAAACCATCCGCAGCTGTATCCATTCTAGCCTTAACGGTCTAAAACAGGGGTCACCAAACTGGGTCCTGGAGAGCTGGTGTCCTGCAGAGTTTAGCTCCAGCCCTAATCAAACACACCTGAACCAGCTCATCAAGCACTTTCTAGGTATACTTGAAACTTCCAGACAAGTTGGAGCTGAACTCTGCAGAACACCGGCCCTCCAGGACCCAGTTTGGTGACCCTGGTCTAAAACATCTGAGGTAATAGAAATAACAACAATATTGTTTTATTCACTGTGTAATCCAGATGGATGTTATTATTGCTTTAGGTCTGCTTTTATGTACAGTACACTGATTATTGAAAGAATATATAGAAAAATATGCACTCCAACAAGGAAAAACAACTTATTAAGGCTCTACAATATAACAGAATTGGCATTATTGTTAGCATTTGTACACTGTATCTTCTAGCTGGACTCTGAAGCGCACACTTGCTTGTAGTACTCCTGCAGAGTCTCCAAGTGGGCTGAGCGGATCAGCACATGAGGCCGGACTGAGGCCAGCACCTTACAGGCCTCCTCTGGACTCCAACAGTGCAGCTGTGAAAGCAAAACAAACATTTAACACATGGCTGTAACCACTATAGACACTGAGAACGACAATTCAACAATTATATAGGGACAAACTGCCCCCTCCTCTTCAATATTTGATATTCTTATGCTACTTTGCTGCACTCCTTTACCAACAAGATCTTTTTGTTTTTAGGATGACAAAAAGTTTCAAAGTTACATTTTTAATCTGGCCTGATGTAATAGAACTCATTAAAGTTTTAATGTTGACTGAGTATGAGTTAAGATGTAAGTAGCTAAACATTTAATCAACTGTGTTACAATAAAAATGTAAAAACTTGCAGTAATATGCATTAATACAAACAACTTGACTTCACTGAATAATTAAATTCCTTTGGATAAGGACTCCCCCTACCCTGTAAAAAAGGAATAAATTAATATAAAGAATATACTGTATGTCTCTTGTGTATGGTTTATTATTAAAAAAGAAGAACTTAAGCGTGGGTATAAAAAGTCCCTTTGAATTCTGCATATTTGGTTTTTAAGTAGTGAAGTGATCAGCATCACATGAACTGACCGATATCATTTTTTCCTCTCCAGAATTTTCCACCAGCAATATTAAGAGACAAAAGATTATAAAAAAATTAATAAAAAAAAAATGCATCACACAATGACAAATATTATTCACAGTGGTGAGCTATGACATAGAGCTGCTGGCTTTGTTATTGTATGCAGACTCCCATGATGAGTGTGTATGTATATGAAGTGTATATACCCACCCTGATGAGGTATGCGGCTGCAATAGTTGCACTGCGTGAGCGGCCAGCCTTGCAGTGGATATAGACACTGGTGCCCTGCTCTCGATGTTTCAAGACGAAGTCAACACCCTTGTGAATGTGCTCTAGGCTGGGAACACCTGTCAGGTCCACCGTGCTGAGTCTGATCTGGTCAACGCCAACAGCTCGCCACTCCTGTTATATAACCAACAGAAGAAGAAGAAAAACATCCATAGATCTAAACTGACATGTGATTAGTTGGTAATGACTGACAGAGCTGGCAGATGCACTTACCTCAGCTGAATTGCAGAAATAGTTTGTCTCATATTCTTCATTCATAGTAATAACTCCTCTGACTTTCTCTTTTTGGACCAACTAAAGCCAAACGAGACAAGAGGCGTTAGGTCAATCCTGAAACAAGCCTGGATTTTGATACTGTGATATTTTATAAATATAGTAGGTATAATCATAATTATCATATTGGTAAATATCATACTGTAAAGCTACATATCTTACCTCCTCTGTCATTGACCTGAATGGAAGAGCACCAAGAATGACAGTAGGATCCACGCGATTATACCAATGCCTGGAAGTGATCTTTTCCATGACAACATTGTAAGCGAGTGTGGGATAAAATAAAGTCCTTGCTAAAACACTCGCCATTGTTCCTCATGTAAACGAACAGCATGCACAACTTCAAACGCGTCACAGGAGTTTCTTTCCACTCCTCTTCATATTCACTTCACATGAAGAGCTTTTTCTTCGACGCATGTTACAGATCCTCAACAATGCCATCTTCTGTTTTGGAGGTTAATTTGTTGGACACGGACTGTTAAAGGGAATAATTCACAGAATCAAGAACGCCTTTAGCCACTGACCAGATGTCATTGATACCGAAGAAACACATTCTGTGAGGAGACTTATTAAAGTCATGGCTTACATTTGTTAGAGTCTCGTGTCATTTTGCAGTTTATCGTGCATTCGTGTCAATGTTTATGAATGAACATCAATGAATCTATTTCATTATAATCTACACTTATACAAAGGACTACAGTGTAAAAGAGGCAACAATGAACACCGGCAGTATGTTAAATAAAAAGGAGATATGTGTTATGTCTTAGTTTATTTGTAATATTCTCACACGTGCACAGTATTCCAGTAGAATGCAATCCTCTTTTAAGGATAACACCAGTATATGGACACCAGTTGTACAATTTTGTTCGTGTAAAACGTGGTTAATGTCCTTATTGCAGTGTTTGTGTTTCCTTATGATTGTGAATGCTATTATATTGCATTTTAATATCAAACCCATAATAACACCAACACAACTGCACAGACTGCACTAATGTGTTCACATGAACCAGCCTGCCAGTTACTATCATTTGATGTTTATCTCCATGAAGACCTCTTGGGCTTTTATTGACTTGAATGACCATGTGAGAGAAGCGCACATCACTTCCTTAGACAAGGGGGGGCGCTTTCTAACCAATTGCTTTTAACTATTGTTTTACGTATTTATATACGAATTTTCGTAAAAGACTAATATATATTTTTTTATTATAGACGTGTCTATCAATGTTTTGACACCAAAAGTAAATTTTTAACCAATCCATTGCGACAAAGGCTCCACCCCACTCCCCTTTTAATAAATGTGATGGTGCATGCAGGAAAGACAGCCATTTTGCACCGTCCCTCTTCCACCCAGAAAGTAGGTTGTCGTGGGTAGACGTAATCAGAGAAAACTATTAACTCACAAATCCCACTACACAATCATTCCCCCGTGTCAGCACACCATACCTACTCAGTTACCTCCGTTTGCAAAAGGGGGCATCGAGGGTAAGTGTTGATTTTTGTAGCTGCGCGAGCTAACTGGTGGTTGTTTACGGTCGCTTGCACGCGCTAACATGCGTCATTATGTAAAAGCAGCTCGACCACCGCGCGCCCACGGGGCTTATGTCTCGCATAGTTACTGTTTGAGCAGTAGTGCATGCACAGCTGCGTCGAGAGTGATCGAAACTCGTGTAACCACAGCGCGCTGTTGTAGCTGCTCTGCTAAGTTTAGCATCTCAGAGGAGCGTAGCGATGCAAAGCTATTAAAAAGATGCAGCTGACGAGCAGGACTCGGGACAGGTCGCTCCCTGTGTTGTGTTGCACACGCGGTCTTTCCATCGCATGTGTTTTCACTGCGATCGCTCTCGAAATTAACAAACTAGAGGTCCTTTTGGAAAACGCATGGTCACTCCCCGGCTAAATGAGCACGTATATGAACGCAGCAAATGTGTTCGTATAGTAGTAGTGTTAAGATTTTAGCACATAGGGCCTGCCATGTCCCCCATTTGAAAAAGGCTCAAGTAAAATGCAACTTTGTGGCTTAATCTCATATCCATCAAAATGAGGTATTGATCCCAGCAAAAGTTCTCTGAGCACTAGCAGCGAATGGAAATGTCTCTTCCTGATAGAGCTTTTGCTTTCTTGTTTCAACGCTAACGTGCTAATAAAAAAAAATCAGTAACGTTACACTACTCGAAACTGCTTCTGAGGCCTTCACATTCAGTTTTTGTCTAGCTTAGTCTCCAAGTGCCCATATAGCTGAGTCTAGTCTGTCAGTAAAACGTGTTATAAGTGAGAAATGTCAGTCTCTGGACTCTTTGAGCTCAGAGGCCTGTTAAACAGAAAGCTGCTGCTCAGGACTGTCACGTGAGCTGTCACTATCATTTGATAAGAGCTTCCTAATGGACGATTGTGCTTTTTATCTCATAGCCAAAACCTTTGTGAAGGTATAATGCATACAGCTATCTGAAAATGACTTGAGGAATCCATGGAGTCACATTATATTGACAGGACTTTAGCAGGACTAGTCTGTGTTGAATCCAATGGTAATCTAATGTGGACTCTGTTCTGTTGGGAATGCTTTATTCTGTTAGCAGTGTTGCGACCTTCAGTTGTAGTTTGGTATAGCATAGAAATAACAGGTTACGTCTAGAATGGGAGGCTTGTAGGTAAAAGCTTTTCAGGAAAAAGAAAACATAGATTGATTATATGCTATTGAATAAGAGCTCCACCATGAAGAGCAAGAAGGC
This sequence comes from Carassius gibelio, assembly GCF_023724105.1. Lineage (NCBI taxonomy): Eukaryota > Metazoa > Chordata > Actinopteri > Cypriniformes > Cyprinidae > Carassius > Carassius gibelio. Next base: position 21,656,577 of record NC_068377.1, read on the forward strand.
CCATTTTGATTGACGTGATTGCTTGTTAATAGACTCTTTGGTGTATTTGTGTACTTCTGCTGTGTTTGGTAATGAGCTATGTTTTTAAACCTAGTTGACATTATTAGGTGGGGTTAATGGGATATTTTATCCTTATTTCCTACAACTAATATTTATTGACACCTTTAATCATACAGGTAACCATTCAGAAGAAATGCCCAAAATTGTGAGGAGAAAGTGAAGATTTTGCAATGAAGGTTTATACTATTTTAATGTATACAGAGGAGCAATACATCCCTTTATTGTGTTTTTGCATTACATTAGGCTTCATTAGATAAAGCCAGTGCTGGTAACTGACCTGTTCAGGCCTTATCAGACATTGGCAGGATGTACAGCATTGACTCTCTTGCAAGACCTGTCCATCTCCGTGGCTTGATTGTAAAGGGAAAAACCCAACTTTAATAGAGCCGGTATAAATAATACAGCAAATGAGCCCCTGTGTCTTTCTCAGCATGGTAAAGGACAGCAAGTCCACAAGTACTGGGAATCAGCACAGATGTTCATTGATAAAATGCCAGTCTAACCGTACGACTGTTCTTTCTACAGATTGACAGGAGTAACATTTCAGAAAAGCAAGGCCACAGAGAGGGTAAGTGTTTCTCACTTTTGTGTTAGGATGTGTTACAGTGGACTGTATGTTAAACAAGATGTCACAGTGTTGTGCACGAATGTGGGAAAGGTAGGTATTCATATTCCAAAAATACTGCCGCTCCGAACACGATTTGACTAGAATCATCAGACCGCGCGCTCAAAGCCAACTGAGAGGTTGCCTGATGAAAACTTCATTGTTTAACAATACTGCTATACTGGTTCTTGAACTTTGCTTTCTATTCACATCTCTGTCATAGAAATGAACAGTTGTGGCCTGTGTTCCTCAAACTATTTGGACATTCAGTGCTTGTAGTTTTTAGAGTATTGAACTTTTACTGATAGCCACCAGCGTCGTATCTGTAAACTCTTATACTACAATGGTTTGGATAATTAGTGTCAGTTTATGTCCGCTTATGTCCGCTAATAAAGTATTAGTCATGCACGTGGAGGTTAGGGGTGTTATGGTACACGTATTTGTACTGAGAAATTTCAGTGCAGGCCTTACAGTTCAGTACGCATATGTAACGAACAAATACAGCGTTAGTTTAACCACTGCATGAGCAGAACTTAATTGGAAACTTCCTCTTTTATAAATTGTTTCTTTGGATGAGAAAGTCTTTTTTTTTATTTCGTTTTTTCAGGAAATTTAAACAATAGAAATGCGGTTGACACGATGTGGTGTGACATATCACTGTATAAATGCTAGTTTACTAGTTTTAATGCAAAATTGAATATGAATGAACTTCTTGTGCCTCACCGTTTCAACAGCAGAAACACGTCAATTAAATAGCTTGTAAACAAAATGACATTTAGCATTTCATTTACCTCAGGAAAGTCATCAGTGTCCACAGCGCGCTAGTTTGCTACAGAGAAATGAAATGCAGAGAAGAGCATTTCACAGAACAATAGACTATATTTTAATCATTTAATTTTACTTTACCCGTTAGTGCTGTCTCAATTATTTAATGTTTAAATAAATCTGTTATGAAACAAGTAGGGCTGGGTTAATTGATTAACGTGATAATTATTTTATCACACGGTAACACAGGTGTTTTTTTACATTTTATTATGAATGTCCGTTGCTCACTGGCTCTGAATATACATACAGACGAATCATGGGTCACAGGAGGGGATGAGCCCGATCAAATTATTCAGGCTAAGCATCAACATTCACAAACCACTGTCCACTGTTATTTTTTACAGAAAAGAATGCAACGAGCTCATAATCACAACTTCATAAATGGGAAATAGGAAGTTTCCGGTAGTGCGAGAATACAGCAGAGAAGTGCTCTTGCTCATCACAGTGGAGTGCATTGTGTTAACTTTGTGGTTTATTGTCGTGAGTAGTATGAGATGCTGTAACACGCGGCCCTCTCACAATATATTGCTGTACACAACTATGGCTTTTGCTGCTCAGAAATATTCATGCAGTCATGCAGCACGTAGCAGAAGATCTGTACTCCAGCGCAGTTAGCGCTCACACTCACTGATCTATAACTGAAACGTGCTCTGGCCCACCTCTTCCAACCGAGCCAGGGACTGCTAAACGGAGCGATCACACTTGTCAAACGAACCGGGCTTTGGGGGTTAAGATTAGGGTGAGCTCACACTAGGCAAATATTCTCTCGCATCCAGCACGCACGAGTCTCTGCCCGCCCATCAAGTGTTGTCCTGCGCCGCACTGTTGCGTTGGGGGCCGTGATCATGCAGGTCTCTAATAGGAAGGTGACTGTTATAATGTTATGATCGAGGCTCTGGAGTCTGAGCATAACTTGTTTTTCTATAAAAAACTATAAAATAGTTTCTATAAAAACGTTAATGTCCTGGCAGTGGCAAAAAGCTTGTTTTATATTTAATTTAATTACATTAATGTTACAAATTAAGATTTACAATAAATATTTTAACTGCTACTATGTAGAAGGAATACTGCTGCAAAAAAATTGTTATTGCACTTTTGTTCAGCAGTACTTTCAAATGAAAAAAGTGCACAATACACTACTTTTGAATACATTTATTGGTTTTGTGTATAACAATGGGATTAGACAATCATCTGATTAACTGCGATTAAAAAATGTATTCGTTGCCCAGCAATAGAAGCCAGTTATGACAGCCGCTGTTTAAAAGATTATATTTCAACAACAAATATAAATTTAATAAGTTGGAAGTTAATTTCTTAACTGCACTGTGCAATTTAAATTAAGTTGTGTGTTTAGTTATTCTATTTTAAAAAATAAATAGTAATAAAATTTAAGTTTGGGCTCTGTTCATGTAATGTTAAAGGGCTCCCTGTAGTTTAGAACATAAGCAGAGGTAGATTTTTATCCATAAGAAAATTAATTATAATTGAATTTATTTAAATAAAAAGCAATTTAAGTAAACTACGATTTAATAAAAAAAAAAATAAAAAAAATTAGTTTTTCCATCTGCTGCACTGAAAACATACCGAACTGTGACGTCAAAACCGAGGTATGTACCAAAATGCCTTGTTTGTGTACCGTTTCACCCCTAGTGGAGGTCCTATGTCATTTAGGATTTTGCACCTACATTTGTCAATTTATGTTGTGTTATTAGAGAGCTACATGAAGCAAAATTGCATGAAATGAACTGAAGTGTTTAGTGCTCAGACTTGAAGACAAAATGTTTCCTTGGTTACTTGTTAGTGCACACACACTCTTGTGTCGATGCTGCTACAGTGGGCTGTTCTTTGCAGTTGGATTTTTGTCTTGCATGGCAACACCTTCATTATCTGCAGCTGCGGGCTGGCAATTCCAACAGACTCCGTTCTCATGTTTGTGTGTATTTACATAAATAATACTAAGAGATTTCAGAAGTGTTCGACTGAAGGGTCTAGAGTGCAGTTGTTGTTGTGAGTTTGCGAGCACTTGGTACAGCGTCAAGGGGGTTTATGTCTCTGTTACAGGGGGAAGGGACGTGTGTCAGAGTGCAGGCTCTTTAAAGGAGCCATCAATCATCTACAGCTTCACCTTTGAAAGACCCATGAGGAGACTAAAATACTTGTAAAGTGCTACTGAAAGTCTTAAGTTTTGTTTTGTATTTAATGCCCTTATACTTAAAGGCAAAAAGCCTTTTGGCTTTGACTTCTGTCAGATTTCGCTGTGGTAAGTTCATGTCTGACAGTTGCTGCACCATGGCAGCTGTTAAATTGTGACAGTGCCCTCCAGAAGATTGTTACCACATGGAGGTCAGCAGCACCTGTCGGGAACATTTCTGTTTGTGCTCCTCCTAATGTGTTTAATGAATGCCATTAAATCCCTAAATAATTGTTCCTATATATTTAATCTTCTCCAAAATTAAAAAAAAGTGTAAGTATTGCATGTAGTGAAGGGACTAAGCTGTATCTAATAGTATGCATGGCTTCACTGTTTGTGCTGCACATGTTCAAGTGAGTAATGTTTGGTCTAGATCAGTGGTTCCCAAAGTAGGGGTCGCGACAGCACGGGGCAGCAGCGCATTTATCATGGGGTCGCGGGCTAAAACGTTTGGGAACCCCTGGTCTAGATCACTGTTAATTTTGTCTGTGCAGTTATTATGAAACCCATTTCAGTATCCTCATACAGAGCTTGACGTTCTGTTTGACTTTGAGCAGGAGTTTATTATGAGGAATGGTTGCTGCCGGTCAGAGGTAGATTTGGCTGTGATGATTGTTTTCTGCAGTTTGGCAGTGGTATTGGTGAATCAGCAGGATGCAGAATGAGTCTCACTGTATCAGTCCAAAACTGACAAACCGTTCAGAAAGAAACCTGGAAATGGCCACAAAGAATTTTCTTCTGTCATATGTAAACGTGACGTCTCCGGGGTGTGTGTGATACTTGAGAGTTGTCTGCACAGTGCTTTTGCCCGGTGTGTGACTAACATGGTTCATTGGTTCATTTGTCTTAGTTCATTTGTCTTGGTTCGTGTCAATTTAATTTTGATAAATAAGTCGCACCTGACTATAAGTCAGAACTATGAAACCAGCCATAGTTTGACCAGCCAAACTATAAAAAAAAGTTCGTCTTATAGTCCAGAAAATATGGTAGTTCTAAAATAGAAGCGAATAAAGTGTGAGAGTATACATGCAGTATCCATATGTAAGTTCAGTGTTATGGCCTTTTATGCAGATAGTTGCAATGTGTAATATTTGCAACAATCTATTTACAGAAATGCAATATAATATAATATTTCAGAGGTGTATAAAGACCTTACTTAATGAACCATTATGTTATTACCTTAGATTGAGCAATTTCTATCTACATACACCGTAGGTCTCCTTACATGGAAGTCGCCCTAATGTTTGTACAGTAGCACTAAACGGTCAAACTGCTCTATGGAGAGCCTTTTGTCACTTTGTTGTTTTTGCAAATAATACTGTGATGAACAAGTACATTAACATTTGCAATAACATCGATTTATTTAATAATTAAGCAAATATAATTCCTTAATTTACCTTTTTAAAGAAATCTCATTGCTCTCTGCTGTCTTTACCGACGACATCTTTACCGTTTCGGCCACCGTAGCTTCAGTTCCTCAAGCAAGTGGAAACAAATCTGAACACAGAATATAGCTTTCCTGTGGTAGGTTATCACAAATATTTTAAATGAAAACTTACCACTGTCAGAAACAGTCGGCTCTTGTGTTGAATACATTTAATCGTTATTACAGCGGTTCTCAGAGAACTTTGTTTTTCTACCTCCAAAGTGCATAAGTTGACTTGTTTATCTAAAAGTGCACTTTTCTTTGTTTCAAACCTAGGCAAAAAACTTCAATTATATGTATTTATTGCGAAATTACAAAATTTCTGTATCAATCCATGTAAATTTTTACCGCAAAAAAAAGTACTGTCACTTTAATTCAGCACGTGCAGCACAGCAAAAACAGTCTCTGAGCTGCTGCAGACACACTGCTTCTGGACCACAAACGTGTGCAGTGTGAACGCTCTATTCCGTTAACATGGGTGTGTAAAAAAAATTCGCAACACACGCGCACTGCAGACAGAGTATGTTTGAAATAGGCGTTAGAACTCTCCTGAGCGCATTGTCAAGCAGGCACGTGAGGAGGCTTCTTTCTTTACTGCAGATCGCAGACTTATAAGTGCTTTACTGCCACCTATCTCTCAAATGGACCATTGTAACTCTATCTACAATCTCCATTAGGGGTGCCAGTGGAGAGATAGGTGGCAGTAATGCATTTATAAGTTGATGGTCTGCCATAAAGCAAGATTTATTGTATGTTTTAGCCGTGATTCTCATCCACTTCCATTATGAAACTGATAGACTGCAACAGTTTGTGTTAAAAATATTGGTTTGTGTTCAACTGAAGAAACAATGTCACCTTGATTTTGGATGCCCATTAGGTAAAAAATCAGTTACAAAGTATGATCCAGTACTCAGCAAATGATAAATACCGTGCGCCTACATTGAAAATAATGAACTTGAGCGCGCAAAAGATGCGATATGTGAACGTGGGGGGAACATGTGTTCTCCACCGCGGGGAACATTGTAAATAAAAAGAGAGCCGCACTTAATCCAGATCAAGTTGATAGACTGGTGTTTCTTGCAAACAATATTTAGAAATGAATTAGGCTAGGCTATAACCTATGCCTTACTCCTGCTGCTGTTTAAGTTGTCACGTTATTGTTTGTGCCTGTTCTGATATTCTAGTATATTCGAATACATTGCTTGATATTCGATATCCGTTCGAATTTGATTTTTCTCAAAAGTGACAGCCCTAATATGAGCTTTAAACAATGTACAAATGCTAACATGCAAGTGGAATTTGGGGAAAAAATAAAATGGTATGTTAATGAAACCACTTTAATGTCAGGATTAGAAATAAATATTTTAGTTATTTCAGAAACTTCACTTTCTCCTTTACATAATGGTAAAAATTGAGCTTGTGAAACTTCCAGTATGTGCTTTTAGGTTTTCAGTACAACAGAATTAATGGAGGGATAATGCATTTTTATCCCTGATCGATTTCTCTAAGCTGCTTTGGATCTTGGCAAAGATGCTTTCCATGTTCTGAAATGCTGCTGTGGCATCTAATGCCCTGCGTATCACAGAAATCAAATATGCACTCAAGGCAGTGCAGTGAACCAGGACTTGACGACTCCATTAGAAACATTGAGACACTCTTTGCTACACTTTGGAGATTCTAGTTCCAGTAGAACTATAGCGGTTTTAATTTCTGCCATGAAGTAACCTTCTCTTATGGACAGTGAGTGAGCTGTGTGTGTAGGTCGCCGGTTTATGATCCTTGGTATTCTGAAGTGCTGGCACAGAGTGCTGCTGTGATCAGGATGTAGTAGTACAAGTTGTAATTATTGTAGTTGTACAGAGAGAAACAGGATTGAGATGCTTCATAATGAATGACTGATGGGTGGTTTGTAACGGTCCATCTATACCCTGGTCTGACCAGTCAGCTGTGTGTGTGTTGTATTCTCAGCTGCTGGGTTGTTCCAGATGCTTCAGTATAAGTCCATTTGTCCACTGTGCTGTCTGTCTGTGCCAGTGTTCGAGAGCGAGTTTGTTGTTAGATGAACTGCGCTGACCATATGCTCCGCCCCACCACCCTCCACCCCAAAGGCCTATAACACTGCCTTACATAGACAGTCCATGAATAAGCCTCACAGTCACTCAGCAGTTATTAAAACATGGCATGGCCTATGGTCTTCCCGGAGCATTCTCGCTATGCTTCCAAGGTCAGAAGCCACATTACAGCTGCATGGCATGCATTTCTTAAAGGGATGATAAATCATTCATGTGCACAGTATAGGGCCCTGTTTTCCATGATGCGGAAAACACAGATGGAATCGTGGTATCCAGTCATAAAAAGTGAATTTACTGTATAACTGGGAATGTAAAGGAATTTGCCAAAGTTTGGATGAATTAATCAAAAGTAGATCATTACATTTAAATCCAGGCTATATGGACTAGTATCTGCAAATTTTAGGCTGCAAAAAAACTATTTGAATATTAATCTTGCATGTTCTGCGTGTCTGTGCTTGATGAGTGCAGACACATGGTTTTGTTTACTACACTTACTGAAGGGTGTTTCAGCATCTGTCATCTCATTAAATGAGCACATAAATACATGAATAACATCTCCAGAACTGCTCTGAGAGTCACTTCATAAGCCTTTTACCGCTTCATTTGAGTAAAACTAGCATCATATCTAGGGGTGCAGGCCTCACGGTTCGGCACGCATACGATTTGTGGATTAACTGTTAAGTTTAACCATCATAGAGTGAAAGTTTATTATTTGCATGTTTTTTCTTGCCAGTTTACACATTCAAGCAGTTTTAACTCGTGCGCTTTGGGAGTGTGCAACAGCGGCGGAGAGAGAGGGGCACAATTCAGACACTGCATGATTCCTCTGTAGCATACACACAAAGTTGTGTTAAAATACCTGCTTTGGCAAGTATTCTAGTAAACACAGTCAGTTATGTCTTAAGTGAACAAAAAACAGGCGAGAAAGAAACCAGATGTGTGTCAGTATTAGGTCCATGCATTTGGTCTTACAGAGACCGCAGCCAATAAATACTTAAATAAATAGGCAACTTAACTTTATGCAAAATAACAAATGAAAAACTATTCAATCTTAATCTGATAAAAAAACTATAGTTTTAGTGAATAATTCAACAGCAAAAGATACTCTATAAAATCACAGTTGCACAATAATTGTATAATATCTAGTGAAAAAAAATATATATAAAAAAATAAATAAATAAATATATATATATATATAGATATATATATAGATATATATATATATAGATATAGATATATATATATAGATATATATATATATATATATATATATATATATATATATATATATATATATATATATATATATATATATATATATATATATATAGATATATATATATATAGATAGACGTAGTCTCAGAAAAATGTTCTTCTTTAGATTTGAAATAGAAACTCATGAGACATGTGACTTTCAACCCATTACTTTTCTGGATTGCTCCTGGACTGATTTCTTGTAATTTTATATGAAATAATTAAAAATATATATATTTTAAGGCACTTCAGTGTCTATAACTTATCTTTTTGAGCATTATCAACTGATGGACCGTAAAGCCTAAAGGGTCTTCTTTCCAAAGACACCCAAATTGTTTGTGTAGCACACTGAAGTTAGTTCATAGTCCCATTAAGAGGGATCTATTTAACAGGTTAAACAGTAGAATGTTACTACTAAACTAAAAGGGTATAATCACACAATTGTGTTCCATGTTTCGATTTTAATAGTAAATCCTCTTTGTTTGCCAAAAAATAGTTTCATTTTCATTCATTTAAAGATAAACTAAATTAATGATTTTTGATAATATATTTTATGCCTTCATTTGATAACCAGAAAAATTTAATCACACACACACACGTTCATAAGGCAATTGTAAGAATACATTTTAATAAGTTGGTTTTATTTATTCAAATAATTGAACATGCTAAAACTGAGAATTTGGTAACAAGAAAACAAAGTGAGAGAAAACTAAACATTTTAACTTTTAATAAATTGATGTTTAATTGTTTAATTTTCATGATTTTAATTTATTAGACATGTATTTTTAGGGCCCTAACAGTGTGGGAGAGTATATAACAGTGCTACTAGTTGTAGTTTGGGAGCTGTACTGTAGTTTAGAAGTTGTGTAACTTTTCCGGTATCAAGCTTTAATTTCAAGTAATTAAGTCAATTAAGTGCACATTTTTATCATGTGTAAAATTACTGCCTAACATGAAGGAAAAAAGCAGCTTGTTTTTTTTTTTTACACCAGGAATATACTAGAAGCATACTGCTTGGAGAACTTTTTCAAACTTGATGTGCTGTTGTGGGAGGCCAGTTTCAGTTCGCATATCTGGCGCGCTGACTTTCTGTTGTCCTCAAGCAATTTAAAGTGCTCCCACACAGCTGAGGTCTTCGGCATTTTTGCCTTCTCTTCCAGATGAATTGAATCATGATGTTTACTCATGAGCAATTCATAAGCCTCCTTTCCACTATCGGGCCGAACTGGTTTCATTCCGGGCCAGTCAGCATCAACACGGTTTCATTTTCCACTGTGGTGGTTTCATTTACCAGTTGTTGTGTAATATAAACAAGTGATAAGGACGATGATCAGATATTTCTGTTTTTGGGACTCCTCTTCTTTTTTTTTTTATCTGATATTTTGTTATTTAACGAAGTGAAAGACACAACTCTTGACGTTAAAAATAAAATAAACAGAGGCGACGACTGGTATAATATCAATAAGCGCAAATGTTTCCTCCTCAGACCAATCTGTCTTCGAAATTTTCTTTTTTTATATTGAACATAGTGTAGCTGTTCAACTTACTTGGCTGTTTGATCAAATAGCGTGCTTCCGCTTAGCCAGCTATGGAGAAACCAGTAGCCAGGCACCAGAATGGTGATGTCACGCACTCTTAACAGCACTGCAGAGAATTCCGGGATGAGAACAATTTGTAATCGTGCCGTGTCATACCCGGCTCACTTGGAAATACAACTGTAACTGTACATGACAGTCCTTAGAACTATTCGGCCTGTTAGTAAATAAAAAATTAAAAAAACGTCAAGCACAAATAAAGTCCTGGGATGCCAGGTGTTTCCACCGCAGGAACTTTACCCAGGAACTAGGGACTTTGGGCCATTACTCGGTGTGTTTCCACCGCAGGAACCAGTAACTAAATTAAGTTCTGGTAAAAAAATAAATAAAATAAATGCCCCTCGGAAAGTCCCAGCTGGTGAGGTTCAACTTTTTCAAAGTTCTGGAACTTTTGGGGAACTTTTGAGCACTAAACATTCTGATTGGTTGAGCCCACGCAGCATTGTTTGGGTTTAACCACCATATATTCAGATCATTTTAAAAATATTACTGTTGTTGTGTCATGAAATGTAATTTTAAAAGTATTTCAGGCAAGAATGTAGTTGTTTAAATCTCAAATCTGCGGTTTATTTATAAAGACAGCGCCTATTTAAAAATGTGTTTCAACTATCTCCGAGATGGTCAGCTCCACGCGATCAGCGTGGATTTATGGCAAGAGTGCACCCCAAAAACCTACATCATAACAGGAGTTCTGACCTTTGTCAAAAAAGTCGTCTTTGTTGCCTTTTTCTCTCACACTTTAGAAATCATCAGAAATTATATATCACTTAAACTTGATCTCAAAATTTATCTCAAAATTCATCCTTTGAAACCCATTTTAAATTCAAACATTGCATTACAATGAAAATGGTACATCAAAATCATGTTACAAAACGTTTTCAGTTATGAATTATAAAATAAAGGTTTGGATCATGCACTTTCAAGTCTGTTCAAAAATATGAGTGACAGTTAACAGGTTAATTACAGTAACGCATCTAGTAGGCAATCACTGCTGTAGTTTAAAATATTTTCGAAGACATAAAAGATCACAATCTCAACGATGCACTTGAAAAGTAGATTGTTGACGTCTTCAAGATCGATCACAATATAAAATCTTCAGATCACCCACCCTTAAGTTAACGTTAAAGTATCTGTTTTAAGTTTAATTCTGTCGCTTCATTTAAAACCCTCTTAGTATTGCGGTTATATTAAGGGAAATTTTTACTTTTACACATGTTAAATGTACAGATTATGTACACCTTCATTTAAAAATGTATATTTTAAGTAACTTAAATGTAGCACCAAATAGGCTGTCAGGTTGTTTTTGTCCCTTTTGTAACAGATCCTATTTTGGTCCCGTATGGTCCCGTGTTCATGTTTATATTTTGCGAAGCTGTACAGAATGTGTGTACTCTAAACACTAATATTACGTTACTGCTGTATCAATTATAGTTTCTTTGTCCACAGATCTGATATGTGAAGTTTTTTTTTCTCTATACAGTGGGTATGTAAGACTTTATATTTTACAGAGTAAGAGTATTTGACAGCATTTTGCAACCGTGAAACACCCTCTGTTGACTAACTCTCTTTGTTAAAAGTAAACTGGTATGTATACTTTGGGCTTAACCTAAATAAAACAATGTTTAACGAGCTTCTAGCTGTTTGAATATCTAGACGAGTTTTTTTGATTTCTTTTCGATATAAGAAATATTTGCATTTGAGCCTCAACAAACTGATTTCCTCCAGTGTAACTAAGAACAGCTTCTTCTCAGATAATAGTCTGTCGTTCACATGATTATGTTCGGATCATCCAGGAAGTGCCGTCTTATTCTCCTACATACGTGTTTTCTGTGTGCATGCAGTTTTGTGACATGCAGTTTGCATGCTATCTATTCTGTCTTGTTGTTTTTCCCTTTCCAGTATGTGTTTACCTGTGTGTGTCTGATGTGTGTGTCCTGTAATGTTTGGTGTGTTTCTGTAGCGTTTGACAAAAGCACTGGATGGATAGCCTCGACGCTGAAGCCCTGTACCTGACCACAGCGCAGCACGGGCAACCTCAATGCGAGCTTTCCCTTCCTGCTGTGGAAGTACCTGCCCTTGGCGGGTAAGAACACATACACTTCATGTCTTTTCACCCCAGGGGTGTGAGGATAACCTCCTTCTGCAAGTTTACCCTGCGTGAGAAACCAATCTTTCAAGCAGCTTCTTTTTGAAGCTGGAATGAGAATAAAAAAAAAAAATAGCTCTTCATTTTTTCATTTCTCCTTTTTCTAAATAGTAACCATGCCCATAGCCCACCAGATGTCACTGCATGGCTAGCAATGATGTCATGGCCTGTTTGAATGTCTGACAAACCATTGAAAACGTAATAAAATATTATATTCTGATTAATCGCTGCTACATTAGTTTCTCTTTTCGAAGTGTGTTCTTTAATATATTGCTGTATATATGATTTATATGCATTACCTTCGGAATGAATCAGCAAATTGGATATGTTTATTTAGCGATTACTGAATGTGTTGTTAGAATGCTATTTGTTATGTTGTTACATATAATGGTGTTTTTGTGCTAAACAAAGCCAAATAGTGGACCTCAGCCTGTCTGTGGCTTGTTTTGTTTGTCGCCTTTGACTGCAAGCTTATAACACGACCCATGTCGCATGACCCTAAGCAGCTTTTTCCTCCCTCCCTTCCGTCACCCCTCTATGCTGGAATAGTGTGCTGTTCATGGCCCGCTGCTGGGACCTGATTGTGTCCTGGCGGTGCTTCAGCTCAGGGATTACCAGAGAGCTGGCCGTCCCCATTCATTCCTGCCGCTCACTCACGCTTATCAGCATCGATCTGACACTTTATTTATCTGACACTGCACTCAGTTCTGCTTTGCTAAGAGAAAAACTCACAAAAAAGTCCCCCTCCATCAGCACTTTCCTTTGTGGGAGCAGGGGTGCAGCTTTTAGTGGCCTGTTGGGCCCATCCTAATCCTCAGTCCCAGCCCAGTGACCAGAGCTACGGCCTGTGTTTGTCATCCAGCACAGTCCCGAGCCTCATCGTTGTCTCTCTTTGCTCCATGCCGATCTGAGTTTTGTGGGGTCTGATCAGCCTCAATGACCCAGCTGTGTCCATGTCACTTACGACTGAACCTTGAGAGAGACGTACTTGACGGATAGTCACTGTGGCTGTTTTAGTGTTTAAAGTGTGAGAAAGTCTGCTCTTGTGGATTCCGTCAGCGTTCATTTGAGACTTACTGACTTGTGAAGTGCAGAAGAAAATGGCTTCCTTTAAACTGGATTTTCTGCCGGAGATGATGGTGGATCATTGCAGTTTGAGTTCCAACTCCGTGTGAGTACAGACTTGACTTTAGCTTGGTGTAATTTGATTTGGGTTATGCACTAATACCTTAAATTCTCACTGTGTTAAGGTGGAATATTCTGAATTTTTTAATTGTATTCATCTATGTGGTTTGTTAAATCTTGAGTGATTAACTGGGTTAATTGCTTTTTATTCAGAGCTGAGAGTCCAGTGATTGTAAAAGGAGGTGAAAGCTAATGCCCATTAGAGGCCTGAAGTGACAATACTACAGGATGAGAATGACATTTAGACGTTGTACTGCTGCATATACAAATGGAAGTGTCTTTTCTTAAAATGTGAAGAGTAGAATGGTTTAAATGATTTAAGTGTTGTAAATGCTTTTTTTGGTGTGGTCTTAGAAATATTTCTCACTTTTTTTTTTTTCTTTTTTACAATTTAGAAAAGGTGAATCCCTAGTTTTCATTTGTTGCTTGACGATTTTGAGTGGCTGTCCCCTGTCTGTTATTATTATATATTATTTATAGGTTTACATATGAAATGTAAGCATTAATTCTTGGCCATTTCACAATAATGTGTTCCAGTGTTTTGTTCTATTAAAGCCTTAAGCGTTGTTTGTGTGAGGTTTCACAACCTCAAAGGGAACAATTTAACCAGGAACGAACGGGGCAGGAAACTGCTGACTCTGCCATGGCAAATTGTCTTCTATGTTCTGTTTATATGTTGATTATTGTGCAAGGAATGCAGAAAACAGTTAATTGTTGCCATTAAATAGGCTTCATATTGAAGGCAGCGTTCATATGGTATTCATGTTAATTTGCAGCAATGGGAAAGATGTCTCATCTCCTAGATGTTAGATGCTCTTCCATTCTGTTTCCAGTGTGCTGCAAAATTGTGTCTGATGTGTAATGGCTTCTTCACTGTAGTCAGTAACTGGTCAGTTCACAAGAAAAATCCTTTCCAATCCTAAAATGGTTTTGTCCCAATGAACACCCAATGATCCTTTGGCTCCTGATTGAATGATCTTCTGGAGAATCTGTGTTATCTGCTTGTCTGAACAAGTTCTGGTTGCTGGAAAATCGACAGAGTAGAAGGATTTATTAGCTCTGCTGTCCTCGCATCGATAAACACCATTAATCTGGCTTTTAGCTGCTGGCTAATGCTGCTCTTTGTCAGCAGCACAATGCTGTGTTTATCTTAAAGTGGTCTGTCACTCCACTGATCAGCAGCTGCTAAAGAGAGTGAGGAAGCAGTGCTTCAGGCCTGTCAGTGACGGCCATCACTGCTCGCCCTCACACTCCACTGTCAAGCATATATATATACACACACACACATATATTATATATATACACACATATTATATATTCACATTATATATATATATATATATGTGTGTGTGTGTGTGTGTGTGTGTGTGTAATTTTCATCAGTCTCTTTATTCTAATTGTTTTGGTTTATTGATTGAAGTTGATTTTAAATTCTCCCCATCTATTTTCTAAATGCATTATAGATCATATTGTGATATATATTTTTTTCTCTTCTTCATAATCCATTACAGTTGTGTTGTTACTCAGTTGTGTGACATAATACAGAAGAAAAAGATCTGTTGTTACTTCTGTTTCATCACATCTTTAAATTCAGTTAGTTGTAAACTATTAGTTAATGAACATTTTCAGTTATTTCTCATCACAGAAAATCTTGTTCACGACCTGAGAAACCCATTTCTGACTGTTTATAGATGTTTGAGCATGGATTTCACTCTCCTGTTTTGAGCTTCATATAGTGGCTGAAGAATTGACCATGCATTGAATGCTTTAGCACCTTTTTTTCTTCTAGCTTGCACTGCTAGTTGCCAGTATCCATCTTATTTTTAAGATTAGAGCGGATGAGGTCATTTGTAATTTGAATGTGTGCGGCTTTTGGTGTCATAGGCTTCCAGTTATTTTTAGTTGCTTGAAATGACTCGTTATGCTGCTTGATAATGCAAACTGGTCGAATATTTTAATGTACTGTCATCATTATAAATGCACTTATTTGTAGCACAGGCAGTTTTTTTGTTTACTGCGCTGTTATTTTTCTAATTATTGACCTATGGTGGTTAATGAATCACAAATCTCCCACATTTACAGAAAATGGCTTAGTTCCACATTGCAAAATTGGATCGCACGAGGCAGCGGGAACTTTATTAATTTTTATTTTTTATAAAATACAAATTTTATACTTCTACACAGTCTGTACAACTGTTCTGAAACATTCACTATTTTATTCAGATAAATTGCACCAGCATTTACACAGTTATTTTGTCATGGCAAATAAGATGTACACAGTTGTTGAAATGAATACTTATTTTGCATGACTACTTATTTACTCATCTCATCCTGAGAACAGAAAATGCAGTATCTATTGGCAAAGTTGACCAAGTGGAAATGGTTTTCTGTCAAAGACGAGCGCAGGCTCAAAGACAAACATTATCTGATTCATCAGCCTGAGCAATATACTGTGTCAGTCTAACACTGGTGCTCTGCTAGTAAATGAAGCAAGCTGTTTTAGTCTTTTAGAGATGGCTGCATGCATTTTTCCTTTTGCAATGCATTTAAGACTTCTCAAGTTGACTGGAGACACTGAGGGTTGTGTCCTTAAGACTCGTTAAACAGGTTTTTCTTTTTCTTTTTGTAGAACCAAGAAGATGAATGGGTCTCTGGACCACCCAGACCAGCCTGACATTGATGCTATAAAGATGTTTGTGGGTCAGATCCCTCGGACGTGGTCAGAAGATCAGCTGCGTGAGCTGTTTGAGCCCTATGGTGCAGTTTATGAAATCAATGTTCTTCGGGACAGGAGTCAGAACCCCCCACAGAGTAAAGGTACTTGACGGTCCGTACACTGCAGATTGAGACTGTTCTGTGTCGGTCACTCTCAAGACTTCTACAGACTGTTCCAAAACCTAGTGAGCAGATAGCACACACATATGCAAAGAAATACTTCTTACCTTAGAAACGTGCCAGTGGTTTCTTAAAATGCTACTCACTAGGATTTGGAACCGGGTTCATTAATAACATTGTCTTCATTAGAAATGTTTTCATCTTGGACTTGGTTCACCGGCCTTTTATTGCATTTGCAGGTTGTTGTTTTGTAACATATTACACCCGTAAATCTGCATTAGAAGCACAAAATGCCCTTCACAACATGAAGATTCTTCCAGGGGTGAGAAAAGGATCTATTTTTTCTTTTATTATATCAAGTCAGCCAATAATCCTCTTGTGTGTTGTCAGATGGTCTGGCCTTTACCATTTATTGCTTTTAAAAATGCATACAATCTACACATATTGGCGTGCTTTTATAAAAGCTTTTTCAGTACACCCAGTGGAACTGTTAAAGCTTTTTTTAAACAGCTGATTTCTTATGGTGGCTGAAAAATGTCAGTGTTAAGTCAAATCTCTCTCTCTCTCTCTCTCTCTCTCTCTCTCTCTCTCTCTCTCTCTCTCTGTGTGTGTACAGATGCATCATCCCATACAGATGAAGCCTGCAGACAGTGAGAAAAACAACGGTGAGTAACTTTAATTTACCATAAATTATGACAGTCCCCCATTCATAAAAAGTAATGTTCAAAAGTTTAAGGTCAGATTTTTATTTATTTATTTTGCAGCAAGGATACGATTATGATACAAAGATTTCCAAATCATGGCTTATTTTCAAATATCTGTTTCCGCAAAAAAAAAAAAAAGACAGAAAACCACATATTCGATTGATTTCTGAAGGATCAACTGATACTGAGATCTGGAGTAATGGCTGCAAAAAATTCAGCTTAGTAATCACATGATTAAAGTGCATTTTAATACATATTAAAATAGAAAATATATTTTAACTTGTAGTTCCACAATATTACTGTTTTACTGTATTTATCAAATGCAGCCTTTGTTGAACATTCTTCGACAATATTACAATCTTATTCTTCCACAGTGACTGTCAAACAGCTGCGCAGAGGCTGTGCTGCCATAACATTTTTATTTTTCCCTTGTGTTTCAGCGATAGAAGATAGAAAGCTGTTTATTGGAATGATTTCAAAGAAGTGCAATGAGAATGACATAAGGCTCATGTTTTCTCCATACGGTCAAATTGAGGAGAGCCGCATACTGAGAGGCCCTGACGGACTCAGCCGTGGTGAGCACTCAAACACATTCATAACTTCACTACCACCAGCCAAAGCAGATCACACACACATGATTGGGTATGATAAACACAAATACGTCAATAGAGGCAGTACTCTGAATGTGTTGACTTCAAGTGCATTAAATGAATTTAGCTAATGAACATGTACATTTTCACCACTCACTCTGCTCACTCTCTTTTAAGTTGAGAGGCAGTGTTTTGCGTAACTAATAGTTGCAGAGACACACCCCATCAGAGAAAAATGACTCGATTGACTCCTGTCGGCTCAAATATAAATGCCTTCATTCATCCCAGACTCAACACGGCGGCTGATATCACATGTTATATAACCATTACTGCATGCAACAAATTGAAAATATATGCGTGGTTGATTTAATAATTTGTTTGGTAATTTTATTCTCTTAGTTTCTAGCTGTCATTTACCTGTCATCTATCTGGTGTCCTTTTGTGTTCTGCTTTCATACTTGTAATCTCTGTGTTCACAGGCTGTGCCTTCGTCACATTCACAGCGAGACAGATGGCCCAGTCTGCCATCAAATCCATGCACCAGTCACAGACCATGGAGGTAAACACATGCACTGCATTTGTGCATTTCTGCTTGATATTCCTGTGTCTGAGAAATTATAAATGCCTATGCCTCAGTGCATAGTATACAGCAAAGTGTTTCTATATTTCTTGTATAGACATTGCACTACCATTCAAAAGTAGTATCGGTAAGATTTTTTGTAATATTTTTTGAAAGAAGTCTCATGTTCACCAATGCTGCATTTATTAAGGTGAAAAATACAGTAAAAAAAATTAACATTGTAAGATATTAAAAAACAAAATAATCATACTTGCCACAAACTTTTGAATGGTAGTATATTATGAAAGGCTGAGACGCTGCTATATAAGTCAGAGTATACATATCGGTGAAAACTTGCCGTTTCCTGATCCTTGCCTGTTTTGGCCCCTTTCATTTATTTTTCCTAAATCAAATTCTGTGCTGCATTTCAATTTGTTTGCATGTGTCGTGTAGGGCTGTTCTTCTCCCATCGTGGTGAAGTTTGCCGACACTCAGAAGGATAAAGAACAGAAACGTATCGCCCAGCAGCTGCAGCAACAGATGCAACAGCTCAATGCTGCCTCTATGTGGGGAAACCTTACAGGACTGAACTCACTTGGGCCACAGTACCTTGCAGTGAGTACACAGGCTAGATCCTGTTGCATCTGAGGTCTATGCACATAGAAACCACTCCAATATTGAAGACTACATACCTATGTAAACCGCGTAAAGCACTTGCTTTAAATCATGTTAAGTACATGAGTGCTGGTCTTTGCTCCATCTAGGGCTGTCACAATATTAGAATCTCACTTCAATTGTCATGACCAAAAGAATTCACGGTAACAATATTATTATGTAGGGGTGTAACAATATTCAAACTGAACCAAAAAAACAGGATACACCAACTACGGTACGTACCGTGGTGCTCTCTTGGCCTACCCCGCCCCCTGCCGAGACACTTTAAACACATACAGCCATGATGGTTTTGAATTGCTTGAATCACTTTGTAAAGGAAGGTGCCATTAAGGGCAGTGTGCAGAACAAATCTGTCATATAGGCTATATAAAATGATAATGAGACCACAAATGTAAAAGAAAATGCCGTGTTTTTATGGAAAGAATGCATCCACAGAGCCATGTCTTCATGTCTAGCACAGTCAAGTTCGCTTGACTGTTCAAGCCTTTTGTGGAATTGTAAATTGCAATATTTTGTGTGTATATATTGTTTATCTCATATAAGATGCATTTGGTTGAGTTGCACCACAAAAGCAGCCCAAACAACAGTGCAGAATATTATTACCATGACTGGGACTGTCATATGCATAGTTTATTTGCAGTGTTTTGCTGTGGGATTGCAGGCATTGTGCATAAGTCTACATGCTCCCGGAGGTTTTGCAATTATAAAGCGGGAAATCCAAACAGATTATCAGAGCAGCTCAGTCATTTTAAAACTTTGTCAGAATTTTTTTTACAAACTGAGTGAGTGGTATGGAGTGGTACTGCATCTTATCCCACTTTCTCAAAATGTACAAATGGCCTCACATCCATAATATCCATGTGAAGTTTGCACTGCAAGCGAGCTGCAGGTTGCAATATAAAACTACGGACAGTTGACAGCATTTTCACTTGCAATTTAAGTCATGCCAATTTTAGAATTCAAGCTATTTTAACCGATAAAATACTGGCACACTTTCTGAGAGAAGGTCTTCAGTGTGCACAGCTGCCTCTCAAACAGCTCTCAACAGAGAGTCTATTACATGTATGTAGCCTAAGTAATGTTTTCCAGTGTCTGACTTGCATGGTTTATAGATTATTTAATTAAAATTTTTCTAAGGGAATAGATTTTTTTGGAAACACTTTACAAAGCAACACTTTTCAAAGTCTCATTTGTTAATGCATTAATTAACATGAACTAACAGAGCTATTATTATTATTATATTTATTATTATTATTATTAAATTAAAACTCCCACAGTGATCCGATCTGAACCATGGCTCCAAAACGGTGATATGAACCGAACCGTGTGATTGATATATTGTTACACCCCTATTATTGTGATATCTGTAGTAATTTTGAAAGGAAAAAAATTACGCTTTCAGTCAAATTCATCAAATTTTTTTTTTTAAGCCAGTGGATTGCACTCAAAAGTAGGGAGGTGTAGGTGAAGAGAGTTTTTAACCGTAACTGTACAGAAAAGATGCAGTTATGGATGGAGTGTCCGCTTTCACCTGTCATTCCTCCATCATGATTTTGTACAGCGTCAGTAGCTTTTTTACTTTTTTTAGCTTTTTTTTTTATGATGTTAAAACCAGTATGCAACACCGCCACCTTCTACGTTAGAGTATCAATCAGATACTGGCACTGGATTATATACAAGATTATCATGAAGTGTAGTATTAGCGTGATATCAGTATTTTTAAATACCACTGTTATCTTTAATACAACTATATTGCAACACCCCTAGCTCCATCTAAAATGTAGTTTGCTTTATCCAGACTGTAATGAATTATTACTTGCATCTGTAGGGATTACATTAGATTCCATTAGAGACTTTTAATCAGTCTAATTCGCCTTTAAAATGTTGCTGTGATTTTCTGCTTTGTTTGAGCACATGGGCTACAGATCTGTGTTTGGCTATTATTTAGCTGCATAATTTGGCTTCTCAAAATCCTTCTTGATTGTTTATGATTGGTCACTCCTAAAACTGTAGTTGCTGTTTTTCCTCATGTGGGTCAGCATAGATGTGTTGCCCTGTTTGAATGTGTTAGTGCTGCTCCATGGGTTTGCTGTGAAAGCTACTTCTATCTTCCTCTTCCCTTCAAATTCTTCTTAGTCCCCTTCTAATTTTTTTATACTCCTTCGATGTCCACATTTCACTACTCTTTGTCTCTGTCTCCACGTGTGCTCCTGCTTGTTTTAATTTTGCCTTGTTGCCTTGTCCTCTCCATCTCTCTCCTCTCCTCTCTACTCCTCTCCTCTCCTCCTCTATCTTCTCCTCACCCCTCCTCTCTCCTTCTCTTCTCTCCTCTCCTCTCCTCCTATCTCCTCTCTCCTCCTCTCCTCTCCTCTCCTCACCCCTCCTCTCTCCTCTCCTCTTGTCTCTCCTCTCCTCTCCTCACCCCTCTCCTCTTCTATCTCCTCCTCCTCTCCTCTCTCCTCCCCTCCTCTCTCCTCTCCTCACCCCTCCTCCTCTCACCTCTCCTTCTCTCACATCTCCTTCTCTCCTCTCCTATCCACCTATCTCCTCCTCTCTCCTCTCCTGTTCTCTCTCCTCCTCCTCCTCTATTCTCTCCTCCTCTCCTCTTCTCTGTCCTCTTCCTCCTCTCCTCACCCCTCCTCTCTCCTCTCCTCTTCTCTCTCCTCCTCCTCTCCTCACCCCTCCTCCTCTCACCTCTCCTTCTCTCACATCTCCTTCTCTCCTCTCCTATCCACCTATCTCCTCCTCTCTCCTCTCCTGTTCTCTCTCCTCCTCCTCCTCTATTCTCTCCTCCTCTCCTCTTCTCTGTCCTCTTCCTCCTCTCCTCACCCCTCCTCTCTCCTCTCCTCTTCTCTCTCCTCCTCCTCTCCTCACCCCTCCTCCTCTCACCTCTCCTTCTCTCACATCTCCTTCTCTCCTCTCCTATCCACCTATCTCCTCCTCTCTCCTCTCCTGTTCTCTCTCCTCCTCCTCCTCTATTCTCTCCTCCTCTCCTCTTCTCTGTCCTCTTCCTCCTCTCCTCACCCCTCCTCTCTCCTCTCCTCTTCTCTCTCCTCCTCCTCTCCTCACCCCTCCTCCTCTCACCTCTCCTTCTCTCACATCTCCTTCTCTCCTCTCCTATCCACCTATCTCCTCCTCTCTCCTCTCCTGTTCTCTCTCCTCCTCCTCCTCTATTCTCTCCTCCTCTCCTCTTCTCTGTCCTCTTCCTCCTCTCCTCACCCCTCCTCTCTCCTCTCCTCTTCTCTCTCCTCCTCCTCTCCTCACCCCTCCTCTCTCCTCTCCTACTCTCCTCACCCCTCCTCTCCTCTTCTTCTCACCCCTCCTCTTATCACCTCTCCTCTCCTCCTCTCCTCACCCCTCCTCTTTCCTCCTCTCCTCATCACCCCTCCTCTCCTCTCCACATCTCTTCTCTCCCCTCATTTTTCCTCTCCTCCTTTCTCCTCTCCTCTCCTCTCTCCTCCTCTCTCCTCACCTCTCCTCATCACCCCTCCTCTCCACCTCTCTCCTCTCCCCTCATTTCTCCTCTCCTCCTTTCTCCTCTCCTCTTTCCTCCTTTCCTCTTTCCTCCTTTCCTCTCCTCTCTCCTCCTCTTTCCCCCTTCTCCTCTCCTCCTTTCTCCTCCTCTCTCCTCCCCTCCTTTCCTCCGTCCCTTCTCCTCTCCTCTCTCCTCCTCTTCTCCTCTTTCCCCCATCTCCTCCCCTCCCTTCTCCTCTCCTCCTCTTTCCCCCATCTCCTCTCTCCTCTTCTCCTCTCTCCATCACAGTCCTGGATGCAGTCCTGACTCTCTGTTCTCTGTTTTGATGTAATGTCTAGCTTTATTTGCAGCTTCTACAACAGTCTGCATCCTCTGGAAATGCGCTCAACAATCTCCATCCAATGTCAGGTGAGAGTTTGGTGTGCTCTGCTCTACTCAGACCAGTTAGAGAGAATGGCGGCTGTAAGTTAGCCACTTTTAAACCTCCATTATATCGCATGCCCATAAAATCGGTTGAGACTGCCTGGAGGTTGTGGGTGTGAATGTTGCCATGACGTGTAGTGTTGTGCAGTATTGATATGGAAGGTCTGCTATCTGCGGCAGGTCTGAATGCCATGCAGAATCTGGCTGCATTAGCGGCAGCAGCGAGTGCTACACAGGCCACTCCCACAGGTAGCAGTGCTCTGACCACCTCCAGCTCCCCACTCAGCGTCCTCACCAGCTCAGGTATGCCCTCCGGACAGCCTGCTCAATCTGCCTGGGACGCCTACAAGGGTTGGTCCCACTTTTTAATCTCCTCCTCTCCTTAACTTTGTTTCTTATCAGCCTGTTAAATATAATTGCTGTTTGTAAGGTTTTGGGTCGATAGTAAATGTCACTTTACAATAAAGGACAAACACATTAGATATTATGAATTAACAATTAAGAATTTCTTAACCTTTTTTTTAATTAAATATAATTTATTAAAGCTACAAAATTAAAGAATTGACATTTATTATTTAAATAGTGAGGTAGTAAGAAAGAAGTTCAGAGGCCATATTCATTAAACATTAAGACAAAGGGGTCATTTACATGACATTTTCAGCCAAAAACTGGAAACTTGTGTTTTGCTTGTTTGTTTACACGACAGCATATTTTTGAAAACGGTTTTCAAAGTGGACGATTTTGAAAACGCCACCATTATCGTTACCATGTAAACACCCAAAATGTGAATCTTTTGTGATGTTATGCGCGTGCATAGTACATGTTAGCTATGTAGACATGCGCATTATGTGTCGATTAAAAGGCATACATAATACAGGCTTTTTGGCAGTTTTTGCGGATGTTTAAACGCAAATCGTTTTGAAAACGTTGTCGTGTATACATGAAATTTTTTTTAAAACGCAAGGGAAAAACTTTTCAATTTTTTGCTACAAATAGTTAAGAGAATTTTTTTTCCAAAAAATGTTTCTTGTGTGGTGTTTTGGTGTGGTTAGTGTAGTGTACCACGAGGCAGAAGCCATCAGTGCCAAAAAGGGCCAAAGTTACATAGTGTAGCTTTTATTAATTTAATGTTAATTCACAATACTTGAACTAATTTTAGTTTATGCTTTATTAAAGATATAGTGGCATATGTAGGAATTAAAATTAATAAATGCTATATATGTGTTCAATGTTAGTTCATGACAGTTGATGTTAAAGGGACAGTTCACCGAAAAATTTTAATTACCCCACGATTTACTCACCCTCAATCCATTCTAGGTGTATATGACGTTCTTCTTTCAGACACATACAATTGGAGTTATGTTAAAAATGTCCTCACTCTTCCAAGCTTTAGAATGGCATTGAATTGTGGTTGAGATTTTGAAGCCCAAAAAAGTTCATCCATCCATCATAAAAAGTGCTCCACACAGCTCTGGGTGGTTAATAAATGCCTTCTGAAGTGATGTTAGTGTAAGAAAAATATCCATATTTAAAACTTTATGAACTGTAATCTCTCGTACACATGTTCACTAGAAAGTGATGTTCCAGCATAGGATAAAGGCATAGCATACATTTTTGGTGAACTGTCCCTTAAACGAATTGAACCTTGTAGTAAAAAAAAAAAAAAGTTGCCAGTTACACCAAACCGTAACAACTGAGTAACGATTTTTTTTTTTCGACTCTTGACAATTCCCATCAGTTGCTTCAAAGAGCTGTCTTTTGTGATTTTATCACTGACATTGCTGTCTGCTGTTTCTCCTCAGTCGCGTTTGCTTTACATTTCTGTGTAAAGAGAGCATGTGAAACCTGAATTGGTAAGATGTGTGATGGCTTAGTAATGTCAGAGCCTGGTTGTTGTTTTCTCTCCTCTGCACAGCGGGTTCCTCTCCCACCTCCAGTTCTAGTTCTTCTGTGAACCCCATGGCGTCTTTAGGTGCTCTTCAGTCTCTTGCTGCGGGCGCTGGAGCAGGTCTCAACATGAGCTCCCTAGCAAGTAAGAAAGCAAGCTTTTTATTTTGGAATTTGTATGAGGTCAGATGGTTTTTAAAGATCCTGTTTACACCTGTTATTGAAATCCATCTCTGGTGATATGATCACAAGTGGTCAGCTGAGTCAAGTTTTTGCATTACAGTACCCAGTATGATGTGATCGTATGTGTTTTGCGATACTTCTGAATGCACATTTTGGACCACATTCATTCACACCATTGTTTAGCACTGACCACATGTGACCAATGACCAATGGATGTTAAATGGGATCTATGTGCCATTCCTTGATTGTTTTTTTAACTTTCTTTGCCTCGTTTCTGTTTCTGCTGTGTCTCCGTCTGTGAATGTGGTTTGTATCTATCAGTGGTTTTATGTGTCCTCCCCCGTGTGTGTCTGAATGCTGAGCTGTGTTTCTGTGTGCGCAGGTATGGCTGCTCTGAATGGTGGTCTGGGCAACGGGGGTCTCTCGAACGGCTCAGGGAGTGCTATGGAGGCTCTGACGCAGGCAGCCTATTCTGGGATCCAGCAATATGCCGCTGCCGCTCTGCCCAGCCTCTACAGTCAGAGTTTACTGTCCCAGCAGAACGTTAGTGCCGCTGGCAGCCAGAGGGAAGGTGAGTCTAATCAGCTTTGAGCAGCTTTATTGATTTGGGCATTGCCAGCCTCTGTGTAAGATAAAACTGCTAGTTTATGCCAGTAGGGTCAGCTCTTAGGGCATGTGTTGGCCCATGATGTTTTTCAGTGTGTGTGTGTGTAGACTTGGCTCTTATGATCACTATCTTAAGGATTCATTCTTGTTTTAAATATGCTGCAACAGCAAGTCCCAATCAGAGCGCGGGTAAGAGATCATTATCACTCTCCACAATGCCCATGTTTCTACATTTTGGTTTGTTTAAAAGTGGAGATCCATTCAGCAGCTCTTTGCCAATTAATTCCATGAGTATTCTGTGATAAATACAACTCCAAGCCTGTCGGGAGCATCTGTGGCATGCTCTTCTATGCTGCTGTTTTCTATTACCAGTTGTTATTGTCAGCGTTTAAAACAAAGGTTTATATTTTTGTGGAAAACATATTTTTTTCAGTATTTTGTTGAATAGAAAGCTCAGAAACGTTTTAAATAGAATTATACAAATATTAGTGCTGTCAGTCGATTAAAAAAAAAAAAATCAACTATTCAAATTTTTCTCCCACCTAACATTAAAGTTTTTAAATATACTTTTATACTGCAGTCATTTCACAATTCAATGAATGTACAAACAACATAAAGACTATATGTTGACTATATGATCCCAGATATATATATATATATACACATAACATAACAAAACATAACATAATATAGAGAGAGAGAGATAGATTTCTCTGGGAAATTTCCCCTCCCCACACAGTGTTTAACCATTTGACTATAGCTGTTCAACATTTATTTGAGAGTTATCAATTTTAACATTTATAAGAAAATAAAAATAACTTCTATTAAACGATCCTTACATCATAAACCCATTATGATAAATATCATATTTACCTGTGCCCTTACACAGTAATATAAAAAAAAGATATTTAAGTCATCAAATACTAAATTCTATATTAAATCTAGATGAATCCTTAAAGCTATATATAAAAAAAAATCTCCCTTTTTTTCTGTCCTTTTACTTAATAAACATCCCAGCAGCTGTTAGTAGGGTTTTGGCTGCTATTTCTTTAAGAGCTGTCTCTGCTGAACGTAAAAAAAAAAAAGTGAAATATTTTCTTAGATTTTTGTCCAAAAACAAAATCTAATGAAATGAAATTTCATCGTTCTACATCCTGAAAGCCCTCTTTCCACAACATCATCTTTTCAGCAAGGCCAAATAGGTTTTGATCTGTGTGAGGTTTTGATCAGTTCAAGTGCTTTTAACAAAATACAAAGCCTCCAGTTTGATAGTTTAACGTACATGACTTCATTCAACTTGAGGATATCTTTTATTATTTTCAGTGGTAATCAGCAGCTTGCTTGAGTGGTATTTAACATAGAATGTTCTTTTAACTAGGCAAGGAGAATAAGTGTTGAAGCTTCATTAACATAAAAAGGTTGTTCTAAGCTTCTAGAGTCAAAAGTTATCTTTTTGTTTCTTTCTCTCTTCTCTCTCTTTCTAAAGGCCCTGAAGGAGCAAACTTGTTCATCTACCATCTGCCACAAGAGTTTGGTGACCAGGATTTGCTGCAGATGTTTATGCCTTTCGGCAATGTTATCTCTGCCAAGGTCTTTATTGACAAACAGACCAACCTTAGCAAGTGTTTTGGTGAGTTGAGCCCTGCTTCAGAAACATTGTGCTAGTTGTCTTGATTTTTGAATTCTGAAACCAGATACAAGACTTGGATGTATATTCTGTACAGTGGGTAAGGTGAGCCTGAGCTTTTTTTTTTCTTGTCTTTTTTTAGGCTTTGTTAGTTACGACAATCCAGTTTCGTCCCAGGCAGCCATTCAGTCAATGAACGGTTTTCAGATTGGGATGAAGCGGCTGAAGGTGCAACTTAAACGATCCAAAAATGACAGCAAGCCATACTGAGTCAATTTACTCTCAAATGGACTTGGTTTGAAAATGTTTTTCTGGTAAGTGGAGTGTGACGTTGGAAAGTTAAGAATGACCCCACCCACCCTTAACACCCGCCTTTCCTAATCCCTCTTTTACTTCTCTGACCTGTCCTACATATCTTCTCTCTTAACCTTCAAAACAAAGACAACATGCAAATTAAGAATTTGTTCCAAGGAGAAAATCTTTTTTTTTTTTTTTCCTCATATATAAATATATCTAATTGTTTTGTTGATCTTTTATTTTCCCTTAAATCTTTTTTATTTTATTTATTATTAATTGTATTTATTTCTTTGTGCCATATTACAAGTTTGCTGTGTATAAATCTTGAATCGAAGGATGTTGCACAATGAAAGCCAGCCTGTGTGACTGCTTTCGGTCACGTCGACTGTTAATCACCACGGTCTGGTCCCTGTAGATGTCCTCCTGTGTTTACACTAGACTCTTGTAGTACATTCGGACAGTGTAATGCTGATGCCTCCTACAATGCTGCCTTTCTAGAAAATGAAGGAGGCTTGCTGCATCGGTGCAAAAGATAATCAATCAGTCACCTGATTTTTTTTTTTTTTTTTTGAACATCTGGAAGGTCAGGCTGCACTCCACTAGACTCCGTTTTCATGGATGCCTTTTTATTTAACTCATGTATTTATTTCACTAATTTATTTATTTAATTTTAATGTATATGTGTCTTCACAATGAGGGTGATGTAACATTGCTTCAAAGTCTGTTTTATGTATTCTGTCGGAGGGCTCGGCTGACAACAGTAATGTTGATGCTTTGTCTGTTTTTATTTACATTCATATTTTTTACATTCTAAAAAGACACACACTAAGCAAAGGGGTATTATAATCACACGTAGATGGCGGTTAATAATCATTCAGTATTGGTAGTTTGCAGGAGATGCTACACCTACGCTCAGGACATTCTCACCATTCTGTCAGACCAAAACTTCTCGCCCATTATTCGACTCGCCTTGTCCACGAACATACCTAAAGTATATGTATGAAAGAGTGCTTCATTTCAGTTCACGAATCCTTTCACGAAGCCTCAAAGAAAAACAAAACCTCTTTTTGACCCAAGATTTGTATTCTTTGGAAATTGCTGGAGAATCACATGCTAGCGTGTATGGTTTTAAAACGGCGTTTGTATAGACTTTTTGAGCAAAGACACAATCTACAACACGTTTTTTTTTTTTTTTTTTTTTTTGATGCTCGTTTGATACATTATCCTCCGCCTCGGTTCAAGAGGTTGGCATTGAAGCTTTTAGCAATATTTGCATTCTGGAGAAGAGAGACGATACTGCCAAGAACAGAAGGAGGGAGGTTTACAATTGCTGAATTCATGGCCACTTAATTGTCAGAATAATTTCAACTTAAATTTCCTATCGTTTGTGGCAAGTATTCAATAAGTATTTAATCTCGGTGTTTGCAGGTGGTCTCTTGTACCCTGGTGTTATTGAGACTTGTTCTGCAATCCTCATCACAGTTTGTATTTCCGAGTCCTGCAGGGTCATGAGGCGAGATATTGTTTTTATGGAAACTGAGAAGAAAACAATATCCAGATAGTGTATATTACTTATCTATTATGCCTTTTCTATTTTTATAGAGGTTTTATAATATTGCCTAAATCATTTCTCTGAATTAAAACGGTTGTTTAAAAAAAAAAATCAACTCAAAAGTTCAACAGTGTTTTTGTAGAATCTTAATGTGAAGTTTTGTGGATACATTCACTGATTGTTTAAACGATGGATGTGTGGCCCTTTTCACTAGTTGTAGTCTTCTGTTTAGTCAAAAACAATTAATTGTACCACAAGTATTTTTTAATTTTCTTTTTTTTTTTAATCCTGAAGCAAATCAACGGTTCAGTCTAAAGTTTATACTCAGTGTAATATCTCTAAAGTACACCATTGACATGTATAGTGATGAAAGCTGAAATGTGCTATTATCAGAAATCATTTAATGCTCTCGCAACATGACTTGAGCTCGGAGTTGCAATTAGTTTAAATTGTATATTGCATTTTCTCTTTTGACATTTACCTCACTATTATCGTCACTGTTCGACTTTGTATTTATTATCAGTGCTTTTTATTTTCACTGATTAATTGCAAATAAGCCAATTCTTGTTAACCTCACAATCTCTACAGACACGCATCTCAATCCAGGTGAGGAGATGAGTGTGGCTTGTGCAGATATGCCGCTCTCATTCGAGACGCTTTAGACTGAACCCAGGTGTGAAGCGCTTAGATGTTAGTGCAGGGAACGCCCAGTCGCTGATCTGTGCCTCTGTACAGACAAACGCATGATATACATGCATTACAAACCATTAAGTGGAAGAAAAATGGGAAGGACATTCAAATCACCATTTTAAACAATCCAAAGATTCGTGTACACTTATTCTAGGCAGGGATTTTTGTTTGTTAGGCAGAATTATTATTATTATTTTTTTTCAGTTTTGTTCCTTTTATCCAGAGCAGATTGACTGACGTTTGTGCAAAGTTCTGCGGATTTGTGCGCACTCAAAAATGCAGAGTAGTTCCACTAATGTGCCAAACACATCAAGTCTTAAAATTCTGTATATGTTTAATGATGAATACTCTGTTCCTCGCTCTGTGTCCCATCATGTTGTTGTCTTTCTTCACGGAGTTCACTGGAGCTAAATTGTATCCATTTGTGTTCCCCATGACGGGTGTTTTGTGATTGAGAACCAGTATGAGCAGCTCCAAATATGCATTATTCCACAGTCCCACACAATTCAGAATTGAAGCACAAAATAAAAGGACTTTCAGTGAAAGAGCTGAAACATTGAAGCACAATTTTTCTTTTGGTTTCTCTCTCTTTCCCTTGGTCTAAAATGGAAATGTGGTTGTGAGAAATTGCACATTGAAATGTCCCTGTTGAGGACCGTGTTGTGGTAGCTGTAGTAGGCAGGTTGTGTTGTCTCTCGGTGTTGTTGATGTTTAATGTTATTCCCTTTGTTCACTATTGGCATGGTGCTTCTCTCCCTCTTTTCTTCCCACTTTTCTTCATCGTTTCCTGTGTTGCATTCAATGTTTTGTGTTTAGATGACGTGTGCACCTTTGAAATCCCCTCCTCATGTAAAAAATAATCATTCATGATTTTCTTTTTCATCCCCTTCTCCTTTTTTCCGTTGTGCTTTAACCTAGGTTTGTTATTCGTTTTTTTTGTTCTAGATTTCTTCGTGCCCGTTTGTCATCGTTTGCCTAGCATGTCGATGTGACGTCAAAAGTTCATCGTCCAGTCCGTTGTCCTCTTCGCTTCTCTGACGCTTGAAATTTCACACTTGACCTTTTTGTTAACTTTTGACGCTTATTGATTACTTTTGTTTGTTTCTTTGTGTGATGTTCATTTGTGCTGCCAATAGGGAGCGTTAGAAAGACTGCTAAAAGTGTAAAAAGTTTCATGAAAACTGTTCTGAGCAAAGAGTCTATTTTTCTAGAACGTTCAAACATAACCACTAGATTTTTGCAGAAGCATATAATTTTAATTTTTCAGTTTTCCTTTATCGATTTTTATTGTTTAAGCAGTCTTCCTAACGCTTCTAATTGTACTCCTTTTTGATTATCATTATTTTCCTTCTCAAAGCAGCCATTCAGTTTATAGAATCACTTGTGTGTTCAAGTGTGGGTGTGTTTCCCTCTTTCTCTCACTTGTTAGTTCTAATACTTTTAGAGGATGTTTTCGTCACATTTTGCTGAAATGGAGGATAAACTTTGTAATTTTGTGTTAGGTTAGTTGGCATGATGTAATTTTGGGAGTTTCTATTAACCGAGTGACATTACAATAGACACTTGAATTGCCTTTTTCTTCTTTGTGTGTCGAGCCAACACAGGCACATGTTTTTCATTTCCTTATCGTGTGAAAATCAGGATTAGTCTGAAATAATGCATAGAATGAGCAGAGTTGAATTTCTTGTCACAGGTAAATATTAAGCATGCATGTTTTTTTTTGTTTTTTTTGTAAGTGCACTGAAATCCTCAGCAAAATGTGATCTAGTTCTGTTTCAAAAAGTCAAGATTAATAAAGTGGTGCCAAAAGTTTTGCATGTTGCTGTTGGTTACATTTACAGTATGTTTTACATCATGCTTTTATGGCTCCTTCTACAATGACACGTGGTCTCATTTTGATAGTTAAGTTTAAGATTTAAAATGCAATACAATGTGTGTTTAGGTTATGGGTTAAAGTGTGTTTTAACATTGTATTGTCATAAAAATTGAAATGTTTCAAATGAGTCCTTGGGTATAAATTTATTGTGCCTACAACAGCAAACACACATGCTCTTGATGATGTTCAGTTAATGAAAATGTTACAACCATACAGTTGGTTTGTTTTACAGAGCTTGCGAGCATTTTTTCCCCCCATTCTGACTTCTTACATCAGTTGTGAAGTTCTGGACTGGTTGGTAGAGCTCAACTGAAGCTTCGCCCCCTTAGCCTTTAGTTTCAAGGCATGTCTCCATGAATGAAGAGCTACATTTGGAAGTCTTTTCCTGTTTAAAGATGTATTCTGACAGACTAATCTAATTGGGGGTTGAGGTGGTTGTTTTCTATTTAGATTTTAAGCTGCTGTTTTGTGAGTTTAAATGTACTCTGAAAGAACATTTCCTGTGGGATGTTTGTCATTACTGGTACAGAGTGATTGTATTTAACATTTGTACAGATTTTGCCTTTTCTACTTCATAAGCTGTTTCACAATGTAAATCCCAGTAAAGTAGAAGCATGTAGACGCTAACACCATGACCAAACATCAACCTGTACAGAGTAACCAAATTACAAACAAAAATTAACTCCACAAAACAGCCTTTAACTGAATTAAGATTTTTTTTTTTAAGTTGTTTTGTCACTTAAGTTGTGTGATTTTCATTGGAAGTGTAGAGTGCAGAATTGATTAAATGTCTGAAATATGTTGTATAAGGTTGGTTAAGGTTTTCACGCCACAGAAATATAGCAAAACGGACACCCATGGAGCAGTCATTGGTAGTTTATCTTTAGTTTATGTATGATTAAACTGTTTGAAAACATTCACACACATTGTGTCTGAATTCATTTTTCTTTCTTCTGAATTTAAAGATGCCAGAAATGCACATCAAGCTTCCGTTTTAGATTTGAATGTGATTTTAGAACTTTCAATTAAATAATTATACTTCATGATTCTCTACTTGTACTTAAATTTAAAGATAAAAGTTATTAATCCTTGCCAGTGCTATAAATAAATGTGCAGTAGCTGCTGTGGTTGAATTTGTTGTAATTGATTAGTTTAGGCTAGCCAAAAACCAATCGAATGTAATATTTATACACACACAATTGTGCAAGTTATTGTTTGCCTGTAGTGTCATTTATTCAGCACACTCAAAGCATGAAAACATTGAACTTGCAACAAATAAACATTCAGTAGCTTTTCCAACGAAGAACTGATGATTCAAACTTTACATCTGTTAGGAGCTTTTTTTTCCCCCTTTGTAAGCACTTTAAAAGAGCTCATGACCATGTTATAAAGAAATACACATTAGTAGCAGTTGTCACATCAACAAGGTAGTCATTGTTTATCATCTTTCAAAAGTTAGGAGACCACATATTGAACTACACTCATAGGTAGAAAAGAGCGGATTTATAAATCTAAAAAAAAAACCACCTTGTTTCTGTGCTGATGTTTGGCAGGTAAGTGTCAGAGTTTGCTGTGGTCTTTGGAGGAGTTGTCCACATCTGCAGCGCAGAGAGGAGACAGGTGGTTATACTTGGGTGTGATGTTCATGTGGACAGTTAATGAATACGGATCCTGCCCAACGATACGGTGCAGGTTTGTGCTGTCCAGCTGGAGCTTTTCGAGACTTTTCTCAGTTTTCATCACGCCACCGCTCCTTCCAGAGGGGTCCACTTTTTCCGGGTACAGAGCATCCCCTGTGTATTAAAGAAGAGAAACCTTGTCTGATAAAGAGGTGACAATTAGCAGAAATGTCTTTTAACTTATATGACATAAATACCTGGTAAAATGCTTGCAACGCAGTCAGGTGCTAGCAGGAGAACAGGCAGCCAGTGTTCGCACCCATCCAAAGACCTCTGCCAGGCGAAGCCATGGAGATCTGTGAGAGCTGGAAACTGGCGCATACGTCCGAGCTCGTAGAACTGAGGAGGAGCGATCCAGATCTCCTTTGATTTATAGCTGTGCAGCACTTCAGAGGGACTCGACCACTGAGAAACAAGGTGGTGCATTTCCCAAGAGTTAAGCACTGTGTGTGTACTTGTAAGGATATGTCTTAATGATTTAAAGGAGTAAGCTCACTTTCAGAATGACAATTCTGTCATCATTTGCTCACTCTTCACTTGTTCCAAACCTGTACGAGTTTCTTTCTTCTTTTGAACACACAAGATGTTTTGAAAATTTTTGGGATCTGAACAGATGAGCACCATTGACTTCCATAGTAATTTTTCCCCCCTACTATGGAACTCAATAGTGCTCAACATCTGTTCCAATATTATTTTTAAATACATCCTTTTGTATTCAACAGAAGAAAGAAACTCACACATGTTTGGAAAAATCAGAGAGAGAATAAATGACAATTTTCATTTTGAAAATGAACTTTTGTTTTAATAGCTACTGCGAAAATGTTACGTTTATGAATAATAGTTACGTTACGTGACTTGACGTTTAGCCACTTCCGTTAAGTGGGCGCAGCCTAGCTGGCGAAAGAGCGCTTGCCTCATGAATATTAATGAGGCCACGGGCGAACGCTCAGAACGTCAACATGGAGCCAAATCAAAGTTGTTTCGCCAGCTGGATTCTAATTGGCCGCGAATGCCTAAATTGATCAAATATAATTTCAGTACAACATTAGAGACTGACAAAAGTAGCCTTTAATCTATCGGACAAATTACTGTACAACTTGATAATCTCACGGTTCAAAACGCACCTTGAAGTGAACTATTTCCCTGTCGTCGTGAAGCGTGTGCGGCGTGTCGTGCAGACAGCAGAAGTAGAAGGCAGTGTCGTAGCGCCTCTGTTTGCCCTGCATGCCTATGGGGGTCAGCCAGTTGCCCCACTCGTGTAGAGCCCAGATATTGGGCAGACACTGCAGCTCCCTGCACATCTTAATAAAATTCGCCGAGTCACCAATAACCAGAGACCTCCACTTGGACAGCACGTCTCTGTCCCACATTCCGCTCAGTGTGGTGAGGGCTGGCAGGGGGCCACTGTCCCGAGCATCATCTGTGCGCACGCGAATGCCGTTTTCCTCTTGTTTGGGAACCGCCAGGAGCACGCCGGACTCCTCAAACGTCTCCCTGACCGCACATATCCTGAAAGCCACGTCTCCGGGGATCGGGGATCCCAGTTTCGCTCTGTCGGTGGCGAAAATGGGTGGCCTGGTCCCAGGCGGCTGCTTCGCGACTCCTATACCGAAGTTGGGCGCTTTCGTGAAGGATTTAAAGACCTCCTGCCACTCGCTGGAGAAGTCAGACGAGTCCACCAGCCCCCCAGGAAACACATAGGCATTGGGCATGAAGCCGCTGTTCCCGCTCCGTTTCAGCAGCAGCACGTGATAATCAAAGGCAGGTTTGTGCGCTGTATGAGTGACTCTCTCCAGAGAGTCCGCGCTCGGAGCGTGTCTCAGGCCGGCCGCCAGGATCACCGTCGCCGCCTCCCGCCAGTGTTTCAGCGCCCTGTTCATCTTGGCCCTCGCTTAACTTACATGTTCAACCGTTACTCCAACCTTTTAACTTCGGTCAACTACTCATGAATGGCGCCAAGGACAGCACAGAGAAAATAATAGTGCATTCATTCTATATTTGTTGAGTGGCGCCATCTACTGCAAGGGATGAATGAACGATTGATTGTCATAACTCATGAAGACATTTTTGTCCCATTGGAGAAAATTCTATGCTACAACTACAAGTATATTGCTTTGAGTATATTAATTTAGGAGTTCAAGCAAGTCAACAATCCCTATAAAATCCCAGTAACCGCTGAGAAACGCAACGGGTATCACGTGAGATCGCACTCTTACAGGAACGCCCACCTGGAGGAGAACGTGACCTGAGGGTAAAACAAAACAAGGCTTTCCTCCGGTGACCGCCAGGTATTTTTTTTTACGAGGTTTGAATTAAGTGGTAAGACAGTGATATTTAAAGGCCAAATACAGTATATGCACCTTATCGATGATGCAAACTTTGCATAGGCAATCAGATGAACATAGAATATAAATGCAACGCGCAAAGTTTCACAATGTTCTCCCATAGCAAACCGTTATAGAGAAAATATTTAACCATTTACTACATTGCGTTCATATTCCGAGCTCATCTGCACGCCTGTATAAAGAACACATCATCAATAAAATGTGTAGTGAATCTAGACCATGTTTTCATTTAGACCAATATAAGCATCTGCACAATTTCCCATTGTCATGATATACATTTCTAAGATATAGAGTGCAACCGAGACTGATTTAGACCGAGACTCTACATGATTTAATAATTCTCCAATGGAGAAAATGAATGGGATATTTACTTCTATTACACTCCATTACAAGTAATTCTATAATAGGCTACTTAAAGATGTACATTAATAGAATTCTTAATCTCCTGTCTGAGTAAGTTCATACAATGGGTTGTCCTAAAGTCATCATTTGAAATCATCTGTTTAACATTCAAGGAAAAATAATTTTACTCTGGATAGTTAATTTCTTTACAATTCATGAATTTGAGTTCAATAAGCTTATCACTGCTATTCTGTACAACAAGTGTGCATATAATAACACATAATACACAAATAAAAAAAAAATTAAATAAAAACTGCTGTGACTCAGGAAATACCTGTCAAACAATGGATCATCAGGCATTAGAAACAATAATAAAAAAAATACAAAAATCGTTCCACGTTCCCTTTAAGAACCCTTTATCCACTCTTTCATGGATCAGTCTGTTGTCCATTGCTGGTTATTACATCTGTGTCTGTCCTCCAGTGTGAAGTCTGTCACTCAGTCTTTTCAGGTGGAACAACTTCCAGTAGCAGCTGAAGATGCATGGTGAGTGGCCCTGGAAGAGTTTTTCATATTTAAGAATTTATGGGAAGAGATGCTATTAGCCATTTCTTGACTAAATCTTATTGGGACTAGGATAGTAGATAATAGAGATCTTAAAAAAATTAATTACTGTACACAGAATAAACCTATTCATATTATGTGAAAATTCAAATATTTAATACATTTAGAAAAGTTTTAAGTATTTATAAAATACAGTTTTAGGTTCTCATAATTATTTTTGTTTTGTGTAAAGTCATCATTTTTGTCATTACAATACTGTTTTGATCCGTTTGCTAACTGCAATGTTTACTATTTACTATTTTTCATTGTGTGATCTTTGGTGAACTGTATTTAAACTTCTTGTGTTCAGTCTGACCCACAAACATTAAAACGCTATGTATTATAATAGTAAATGGAACCCACAACAATTAAATACCAAAATGTATTGTTCCTGTTTTTTAATTCGTTGATAAAAATGGAGATTTCAATTATATTTTGACCACTGAACCAGGCAATGGCCCTAGTTTCATTTCATAAATCTGGTTACCTTAATTAAAATGTATTAAGGGTCAAAACAAACATATGTTTCGCTCAGTAAAATATGTCCAGATGTGTCATTTCCAGTTACTTACTCATGATGCGCTGAGTCCAGTTGAATTTGTAGTAAATGAAGGGCACATATAAGAGGAGACCACCGACTATGAACACTGTGCAGTACAGGTATTCCCACTCAGGCTTGTCTATGATAGGAGCAAGAACCAGATAACAGGACACAATCACCACCAAAACAGGGATGACTATCGGCACCTGAGAGAAACAAAAAGCAAACATTTTGATGTCGAATAGCCATTTTACAACAGAGTACCATAAACCATAACAAAAGACTTGCTCTATTAAAATTTTAATATATTAGAAAAAATTATTCACATGATGAGGTGTCACTAACCTTGACAGGTCTCTGAAGATCCTTCCTGGTGAATCGCATAACAATGAGCGCAAGACATGTGAGCCCATAGAAAACCCACTGAGCAAAACTGAAGTAATTAATGAGAGTGTTTATGTCTGCTGGCATGATGTAGATGATTGACAGGAAGCCCTGCAAATCACATTCAAGAACAAATACTTAATCATAAAATGTATATATTGTTAATGTATTTATAACTGTTCTCATAGTCGATGTAATATCAAATATGGAAAAAAAAAGTGTTGAGAATGTAATATTACATTAAATATTAGAGCTGGAGAAGGTGTGTAACGTTTCACACTGATGTATGACATGATCCTAGCCATGTGGCCCTCCCGTCCCGCTACATATGTCAACCTAACATTTACAAACAGACATGACAGACAGTGAGAGTCAGGCCCAGAAAACAACTTTCAGCAATGTTCAAGTGTGCAAACTATTATAAAACAGCTGAATTTCCCAACCTGCCTGCGGTGAAACAGCTCCCATTGGCTGCACCAAAAGTGGAAAAGACCACAAATAAAGGCACAATCCATGATAATGGGTACAGCACTCTGTCACCAAAGGTCTGTGAGATAACCAATGATTTAGTCAAATACAGCTCGATCATTTTACATCAAAAAGGATATTAACTGAAAACTTCAAAATAAAAACTGACATTAAAGACAATTCTCAAAATGACTGATGAATTTCCATGACTTATCCAATTACAAACCCGATTCCAAAAAATTTAGGAAACTGTACATGTTTACCACTGTGTGGCATCCCCTTTTCTTTTTATAACAGTCTGCAAACGTCTGGGGACTGAGGAGACAAGTTGCTCAAGTTTAGGAATAGGAATGTCCCATTCTTGTCTAATGCAGACTTCAAGTTCCTCGAATGTCTTAGGTCTTCTTTGTTGCAATTTCCTCTTTATGTGCCAAATGTTTTCTATGGGTGAAAGATCAGGCTGGCCATTTCAGTACCCGGATCCTCCTTCTACGTAGCCATGATGTTGTAATTGATGCGGTACGTGGTCTGGCATTGTCATGTTTGAAAATGCAAGGTCTTCCCTGAAGGAGACGACGTCTGAATGGGAGCATATGTTGTTCTAGAAAATATGCAACCCCATACCATCAGAGATGCAGGCTTCTGAACTGAGCTCTAACAACAACTTGGGTTGAACTTTAGTCCGGATGACATGGCTCCCCAATTTTCCAAAAAGAACTTCAAATTTTGATTCGGCTGACCACAGAACAGTTTTCCACTTTGCCACAGTCCATTTAAAATGAGCCTTGGCCCAGAGAAAACTCCTGCGCTTCTGGATCATGTTTAGATATGGCTTCTTTTTTGACCTATAGATTTTTAGCCGGCAACGACGAATGACACGGTGGATTGTGTTCACCGACAATGTTTTCTGGAAGTATTCCTGAGCCCATGTTGTGACTTCAATTACAGTAGCATTCCTGTATGTCGCGCACGGCCATGTAAACACCAGCAAAAACCCGGATATGCTCATATCCCGTTTTTTAAAAACCGGGATGTTATACCTGGGGTACCCCTTTTCTAACCCGAATATTTGGTCTTGTAAACGCGTTTCGGCATATCCCCATCGAAATGTGTGTTCTGCGCATGTTCTATTCACAAGGAATCTTGGTCTTTTGAGTCTTTGGATACAGGAAAAAGAATCGGAAATGACGCATATTGCGTCTTACGTCCAGACGCTAACCGTGCGTCGCCGTTTACATCGGGATATTGGCGACTGATTACACATTCCATGTATACAGGAGTAACTCTCTCTGCTCACGCATGTAAACGGGTTATCCCGAATGTTTCAGAAACCCAAATAGTGACCTTAACCCGACCATAACCCGAATTTTAACAGCTTGTAAACGTAGTCTATTTTTCAACCGCAGCATTGGGGGAATTGGTGATCCTCTTCCCATCTTGACTTCTGAGAGACACTGCCACTCTGAAAGGCTCTTTTTGTACCCAATCATGTTGCCAATTGACCTAATAAGTTGCAAATTGGTCCTCCATCTGTTCCTTATGTAAATTTAACTTTTCCGGCCTCTTATTGCTACCTGTCCCAACTATTTTGGAATGTGTAGCTCTCATGAAATCCAAAATAAGCCAATATTTGGCATGGCATTTCAGAATGTCTCACTTTCAACATTTAATAGGTTATCTATATTCTATTGTGAATAAAATATAAGTTTATGAGATTTGTAAATTATTCCATTCCTTTTTTACTCACAATTTGTACAGTGTCCCAACCTTTTTGGAATCGGATTTGTATTTATGATTAGAGTATGGGTTATAAAAATACATTTTTAGAAATTGTGATTGCAAAACCAATTATTTGGCTTATTGCATATTACAGAACTAAGCACAGGTAGGGAAACTAAGCAAAACATTTTGGAAATCACAAACACAAAAATGATAGGAAGTATGATTAGTGAGATTTGCGTTTGAAACATTTGGAGCAAGTAATTAAAGGTCAGTGTGTGGCAGTGAAGCAATGTAACTGTTGCACGTCACATGATAAGGACAACATGGCCAATGTAGTATGCCAGATTGCGTTTGTACTTATTCAAAAGAAGTGATTTCCAATACAGCCTGTGACTAAGATTATAATACACACTCACCACAGCAACGGCAGGAGACTGCAGAAATTCAATAGGGGTCAAGACACTGAAATATGCGATGTTGACTAATATATAGCACACAGTAACCAGGGGAATCCCAATAATTATTGCCAGGGGAAGGTTTCTGTTAAAAAAAAGAGGTAACAACACAATAAGACTTCATGGCTAACACTGAAGCACAGACTACATTTAATGGGTGAAACTTTCACATGCACATGCAATTAAACAATTATTTTATTACAGATTTCATATGTTGTAGTTTCATTTCATTCTGACCTGTATGGATTTTTCAGCTCTTCTGTTATGAAGTTAAGCTGATTCCTATGAAAAAGAAAAAAGGACTTTTAAAAGAATTGCCATAGCTGACTTGTAGTCTTGTACATGCTTCTCTCAGAACACGAACTTGATTGAAAATGATCTGGTGAAAGTCCAGGCAACTAAAAAAAAGATCTCACTGCATTCAAGTGTCCAAAAACATTCAGTTCCCTTATCAGCACATCTCTCAATCCAATCTTATCAGATGTTGCTTTAACAGAGAAATCATTAGATTGTGTGAATGATTCCCAGGGTTGAAAGCACACTAGAATGTTGATTCTATGAATCAGTTAGATTCTAAGAATAGAAAAAATATGTGCGTGTGTATTAAAAGTTTCAAAAAGATGAAAACTGGTGCTTAACATTAGCCACATATGCCACATGTGCAACATTAAATGAGCTTGTCAATAATTTACCATCCATCATAAGCCCATAGTCCATTGTAAAATGCAAGGCCAATTGCTCCAAATGATGTTGTTGCCCCTGCAAATGGGTCTCTAAGATTCTGTGTATTGCCTATAAAACAATTATAACAATAAATAAGACACATTTTATTGATCTGTCATTGAGGTCACCTCATCTTAAACAATCTCTGGCCATAGTCTACAATGAGTCATCTTTCACAAC
Organism: Carassius gibelio; assembly: GCF_023724105.1. NCBI lineage: Eukaryota > Metazoa > Chordata > Actinopteri > Cypriniformes > Cyprinidae > Carassius > Carassius gibelio. Next base: position 21,697,356 of record NC_068377.1, read on the forward strand.
ATAATAAAAAAATAATTTCTTTATCAAAATGTATTTGATCCCAGTCCGTTCAATTGAATAATAAAATACTAATGTTGTTTGAATGTCACATAAGTCAGGTGTCAATAAAAATGTATATCACAGAGATCTCAAGGGATGGAGAGGTACCTTGAGCCAGCAGAATGATGCCTGAAACCACAATGATGACAATAATCAAAAGTTTGGCTGTTGTGAAAAAGTTCTGCACTCTGTAGGCCAGCTTCACACTCAGACAGTTGACGGCTGTAATTATTACTGATGGAGAGAACAGACAACAGCTGAGTACATTATAATGCCATTTGAATATAAAAAAGGCCTAGACCTGTACATACAGATACAAGCTGCAGCCAGACACTTGGTAACCACTTGAGGAGGAGTGCACCCTGGGTAAAACGGTGTGGAGGCATATTCAGCACAACTCAGGGCAATGATGGCAAATGACGAAGGCTTCAGCACGATGATCGTGGTCCAGGAATATAGGTATGCTAGCACTGGCCCAAAACCCTCCATCAGGTACGGATACTCTCCACCAGACTTCATGATCATTGTGCCTAGTTCAGCATAACAGAGGGCCCCTGCACACACATGCACAGGTAAACCTCTTAGTTTCTCAGTGTTCAAGCTGAGGTCAATGAGTCCGTTACTGAAAGGTCTTCTGCAGGCAGAGTCAGTATTAAACTAAAGAGGATTTCTGTGTCTTGTGAATTTTCCCAAACATTATGTGGCTTAAAAAGACTGACTGAGGGTTTCTGAATGAGTGAACATATCTGATTAACCTCCCTGCCTTTGCCCAACTATAATCTTAGCAGAAAGTGCAGGATAAAATAAAGACTGCCATTTAGATATTTGTAACACATAATGCAGTAAAACAACAGCTGCAATGGATGGAGCAAAAAAAGGTTCAGTAGGATACATCTGGCATAATGAACTAACAAACTTGCTTAATGTTAATTTTGAAATACACTGCTTAAAATTCCAATTGTTCAATTGGAATTATGTATTATGAGCAAAAATGAATTAACACTGAACAGCAGCATTTTTGAACATTTGTATAAATGCATGCTGTAAAAATACTGTTCATTGTTTATCATATCTAATGCTTTATCCAGTAACTGAACCTTATTGTAAAGTGTTAGCAATAAAATATAGCACCAATTAATAAAGCAGCAACCTATGGACAAAGAAAAAGATTGTACTTTGCTTTAAGAAACAGTGAATCTTATCGTTACGTCATATGGAGAGATTACCAAACAGCCAAAACAATAGGACACGATACATGAGGTGACAATGCTTAATCTGACCCATTTATCGTTGTTATGAGGGTTTATCAAGGCTTTTATGCAACCTTCTAGATAATTTGTCTGTTGTGCTAATACTGACCCATCGTAGCCAGCACTCCACATGCCGCCCACACACACAGACACGGGCCCACTGCTCCAGTCCCCTCCAGAACCGCTTTGGGAGAAACGAAAATCCCTGAGCCAATCATTGTTCCCACTATAAGACAGATGCCGCTTACGAGACCAACCTGAGATATTCAGTACGACAAGAGGTTAAAGGGTATTGGCTTCATTCATTATGAGCAATTGAGTTATCGTGAAATTACAATTAGGGATGCATGATGTTTCGATACCATATAAGATTTTTGTATATATAACTGTAACAATATTTGTTGGATACTTCAATCCTCATTTACTTTCTTTTGTACATTTAGGTTAGCTTTGTCATTTGTCATATATATATATATATATATATATATATATATATATATATATATATATATAGACTAAAGCATTCAAAAGTATTTGGTTTTGTGCCAGTCTGAAGAGATGCTCCAGTGTCCATCCTGTCGTTGCTGTTAATGTAACAAGAAAGGTTAATGTACTGTCTTCCTTTTCTATTTATAATACGTTTTGTTATAACTTTTTTTGTTTTTATTCATTCATAGCATTGAACAGGACTAATTCTAGTTTTTAGTGTTTATTTATATAGAATTGCCATTTAATCAGTTATCGACATTAACAAATAATAATTCAACATATGCATCCCTAATTTCAATGATCTACTACATGATCTCAACCCACTATTATCACAGAGAGAATGAAGCTTGTAGTTTGGTCTATATCCCTTATATTGTATGACTTTATTTTATTTTAATATAAGCTAAAGCTATTTGTATTACTGTGACCGTCCACGTCCTTATGCATGCACATTTCCATATAAAAAATCAAACTTGTCATTACTGGGAGTCCCAAAAGAATATACAGACAGCCGGGTCAGGAAGGGAAGGGATTACACCGCAGTGATGGCGACAGGCACTGCCTGGTTACCCCACAGTTAAACCCTTCACACACTACACATCCATATGTCTGGATGGAAACCAGTGATCTTGAAACATTCTTCACATTCTTATGTGTGCTCATAATGAGTAAGATTATCTTTCTCTCTCACATTCTTCTGCAGAACTGCTGCTTTTGGCTGATCTTGGTTTTTGGCTTCCAGTGCACCCGAGATGCTCCCATTGTGAGTGTTCGGCTTTTTCAGATCTTCATCCATCGTTCACAGGGTCAACTCTACAGTCTTAATTTGGTGCAGTCAGACTAAATAAATACAGACAAAAAATATAGTATACTTTTTACTATAAACAATTACACATAGTACGATCAATTGAAAAAAAAAGTTAATTAATTTAAAAAAAAAGAAGAAGGAAACAACCAAGCCTGAACCTGCCTCAGTCTCTAAAATACAAACAGAAATCTAAAAAACTCTAAATCTAAGGACTAATACTTTATTCTCAGGGATGAAGACATTATATTGTTTTAAGTGTTGCTAATGCAGGAGACCTTGTGTAAAGATGTTGTGGGGTCTCTGACAGAGCTATTTATTCATACACTATATCATACAGTAACCTACTATCATTAATGGTTCAGTTCATACTACAGTCAAGAAGCCCTGACTAGAATCAACTGCAAAAAGTCTGCGGGAATTCAAGAAAAAGTAGTACTAAAACAAATATAGAATAAATAACATTCAAATTCTGCTATAAAGTCAGTAGAAGAGTTCACATAGCCTACATTTTTGTTTAGTTAAATGATTAAACCTTTTTCGAAACCCATTAATTTGTGCATCCGGAATCTTTTCTCATTCTACGCAGATAAGAAATCAAAACACAGAGGCTTGTGTCCACAAGTGGCTACTAATGCTAAGTCTTGTGAAAAGAAATAGCATGAGTAAATTAAATGGGATTTGCCAATTGATTTGGAGACAGAGACATCCATGCAGCCATTATGGTCCATTATGTAGCACTATAAACACACTCATTTAACTTAAAGACTCACAGTATAAACAAACGCACATCAAAATGTCATTCAAAATGTCTGTTTCATTTTCTGCCAAACGTTTGCCATGCTTGTTAAAAATATTCTTCACTGCTGACAAAAAAATATCACATTATCAATAACCTCGCAACATTATTTTACCAAAGATATGGTAGTGAATGTTCTCTGAGTGCACTTTTTCAGGTGCAGTTAGCAAGACAAACTAAAGGTTAACTCAAGCTTACTTTCAGATCCACCACTTCCACCGTCACATGACAATCGTGTTTAACTTGAGGCATGAGGAGAAAGACAAACCTGCAAAGCATTCGGTTTTTCCAGCAGATATCCTAAGTTTTGATCCATATCCAAATCCATGTGTTTAATAGCCAACAAAAGTGGGTGGGACTTTCGATGTTCAGTCATTCTCCAGCCTGACCCTGATTGAAGCAAACGTGATAAGGAGGAGGAGAGGGACCAGGATTGGCTAGAGGTGAGCAGACTCTGGCCAACACAATACTTCTTTGAAAGCGACACTTGATAAGGTTTGGTGGAAAGAGGGGGTTACAGTATACAGAACAGAACAGAACAGTCTCAGATCAAAGCTCTACCAGTATAACTCAATACAAGCCATTGCTCAAATACATACAGGCCTATACATACTTACATGTTTATTGTTATTCATGTTTGTTCGTAACACATTGATAAACATTCATTTATTCAACTTTATTTGTAACTGATGTGTTAGTATACAAGTAGAAATTAACATTAGCCTAAAGTAGATTAATAAAGTTAAAAACTATAAGAATGATAAACATATATATATATAATGTTATCTAATACATAATATATTAATAATGTTAATGTATAGAACCGTACTGCAAAGTCTATCCATGTACACTAATAGCAGCACAGCTCTAACTTGCTGTTAACTACCTCAGTGTTTCAACAGTTCCTAATCTCCACAAACTGTACCCTATAGATGATTTAAACACTAAATGATAAACACCAGTAAAACCATAAACTACTATAGAAAAAAATGTGTCCACTCATTATTTCCAGTCAGGCCCGTCGCTTGTGGGGTGAAAGGTGGTGACGATCTGGTCGAGGGCAGCATATAAAGATGTTCAGGACAGTTGACGGGCCACTGCTGCGCATCGCCACAAAAACTTATCATTTGCATGTGTTTTTAAACTTTGCCAATTAAAACATTCAAAAGAGTTGAATTTCGATGCAGAGAGCCGCGTCACACAGACCGCAACACCGAACCGAGCTCTCTCCTTCTCGTCCTCCTGCACCTGAACGAACAAAAACAAATCGCAGTTTAAACATGCAAACAGACAAAGATGCACGCGTGGTGTTCGGTGCAAATTATGTCAAAATACCCTCTTGGAGAGTATTCTCTCTCTCGAAAAAAAAAAGAAACCTGTCGGTTATGTCTCTAGTGAAAGTAAACAGTTGACAAAGAAATCGATGTGTATCTTTAATGGATGCAATGTCTCTTAAAGTGACCGCTCCTAAATTTATATGCTTTTGGTGTCCTTAATGTTAATCCAACAAAATGAAAGAAATAAAATAACTCACTTAGTAGTTTTAACAAGAATTATTCCACAGAACCAAAAATGATTCAGACACCAGATGATTTTTGATATATTTTTTATAAGTGGTTGCAGGGCACTATAGTTTATTTATATAAGTGAGTATTCTTGAAGAAAAGTGGCTGCTTACAAGGCTTTATCACCTCAACACTTAAATGATTAAATGTTAACATCACCACCATTACGTCAAAATGCTAATATAGTGTAGGCGTGTAGATTAAAATTTCTGTACAGTCTAATCTGTCATACCATTCTAATTTCATATTAAGAATTTATTTTAACCCAAAAAGCTAATTATGCTTCCTTTGAACTGGTTGTCTTTAGAAAACATATCTTGTGTAATCAACCAGAAGCACATTTAAAACTGAAATATAATTTAATTTCATTCACATGTGTTTCATAAACACTTAAACCTTTCTGGATTACAATCTGCCATCAAAATTTGTATATATATATATAATTATCCCAGCTGCTGTGAGAAAAGGCTATAAACGATCTGCCACCTGCAGGATCCTCACATGCGATATCCTAGTAACTTCTCTGCTCTGCATGCTCAAAACCTACCCATACCACTCAAATTAGAAAACATTATTATAAGCTAACCGTTGTGAAGTAAGTCGATAGTTTTGAACACTGATGGGTTATACTTGCTCAAACATTCAAACCAAAAACAGTTACGGACTTCAGTTTTAATGCCACACGGAGTGATTTATGTGCATGACCTGTCACAAAATCTAATTCATAAGAACTTTGCAGATTCTTTAGGTCTGTGTTCCTCCCCAAAAATATTTTTATTCCAGAACTTGAGTGTGACTGTGATATTTACGTCAATAACAACGTCCAGCAGATGGCAGCACTCATTTTCATATCTTCTATAAGTTCCATCAGCTCCATTGATGAAACAGACCAATGTCAGTACTAACTAGATTCAATTCTGTCATTGTAATTTGCATCATTTTAGTTCCTCTTTTTGGATTCAAGGAGCACATTTAAATGAGGAATTCTAGGGAAGCACTTGAAAAGCCTTAAGAATAGGATTGAACATCTTACTTTTCTTTCTGATGATGACTAATGGCCCACTACAAAAGTGAGTGGGTGAGTAATATGAATAAATTAACAGAACAGATCAAAACAAAGACAGCTAGAGGTGTGTGTGTGTGTGTGTGTGTGTGTATTTTGCTCACTGAATGTGAGGGAACTCAGGGCGAAGTAACAGTATAAGATGTCCTGGTCATTTTTCTCCGCTGTCAGAACCTCAGTCCACTGGGTCTGTGGAAGGGAACAATTGACCTGTACCTGCAGAGCTATGCTTCACAAAATATTAAGCACACAAACAGACTTACTCTCTCTCGCTTTCATTTACACACACACACACACACACTGCTTTTTTCCTCTTACCTTTGATAAGTTGTAGCTCCTTGCAGACAGTTGTCCTACATTCCATCCTAAAATATAGATTCTTGATTTATAAGATCTAACAAAGCACTGCAAATCTGTTTCAAATCTCCAGTTCACTGGGCTACACTATCAGAGATGGGCGGTACAGTATTTTAATTAAATGTATTAAAGGTATACTGTAATTCCAGTATTGCTAAATGTAACAGATGTGTCTCTTGCACTTCAAATGATTGCTTGTGAATACTGTTTGTATTTTCAAATTACAAATGACCTTTTCTTTAATGAAATACATTTCTCACACCAGTATTTAGTATTTTTAAAATACATTGATTTGATGAGGAAGTATTTGTAATTTGTAACAAAATACTTTTTGATTTATTTGTGCCCATCTCTGTTCTTAAATAATTATGTGACATTAACAAATACATTCTATCACTGTCATATTGATAAAACAAACACACATAATAAAACACTGCAATCTGTCAGTAAACATCAATAAAACAATTTAAGACATGACCACCAATGCATAGGAATCGATCGATAAACAGTTGACTATATGAAATACTAAAACCACTGCTGATCTATGAAATTTATAATCAGTGTGCTACTGCTAACCCAAAGTGCTCCGTTTTTTACAGGGAGCTCGCACACATGCACACGGACTGATTTCTCTCCTCAGGAGAATCTTATATTGGTATAAGTGTTAGATAGTGTCAATGCTTCTTTTACTTTACCTGTATTGGCAAAAAAGCTTTGATTTTAGAAGATTCAGATTTAACATTAAATCAGCATGAAGCAGAAATTGCGATCATATTTTCTCCCCTTTCTATCCTACAGACCTGAAGGCATTTATTGGTATCCCCTGGATGCATGTTTTGGCGCCACACTATTTCTTCTTAATAATATTAATAAAATGCAATATTGCATCAAATAAAAATAACATTGACATCTTTGCTGATGAGGCAGTATACGCATAATCAAAAGCAGTTACTGTTTCCCTTAAGACAAATGCACTTTTTTATTAATTTGGGCTAGCAAAGAAAATTGAGCTCACTGCAGTTTATGAGTCGAAAAACTAATAATTTAATTGTTTATTCCAACATATTATTGCTCAGAATTCTGCACTAGTGCAAAAATACACAAACAGGATGCTAATTATATTATGGTATCTCATATTTTGTCCTTATTAAAAGGGGTATCCTTTGTGCAAGGCCTTCATCCTACCTAGACAGAATGAGAGAGAGATTCCTGTTGCACTGGCATTCATCCTGTGGCTTGTGTAATAGAATGATCTCTGCTATTGTGTGTATCCACTGCTGGATCTGCTGTCACAAACGCTTTCTGGAATGAGCTCAACAGCTGAATAAATGCTGTAACGTTCTCCATCTGCAGGATAATCATCATTAGCAATTGAGAACAATGTTATGAGTTACACTGTTATATACACATATGTGTGTGGGGGGGGGGGGGCATCAAATCACATTTGTCAGAGTTAAGTCAAGAGAAAGGCTGTGTATTTAAGGGCCTCCTTAAGCATTCAGGTAAATGTATTCATGAACTCAAAACACTTGTTAAGGAGGATATGGAAATATTAGGAGTCCCATCCACTCTTGTCACTTTCATCAGATGACAGATTCTGGTGCTGGTCAGAGTCAGAGTCAAACATGAGGCTGCGCTGTAAAGGATGTGTCAGACGGCACTGTCTGGAGGTGAAGGGAGGGGGCAGCGAGCAGGACAAATGATCCTCTACACGAGGGATCCAGGCCGGAAGTGCTGTGTGGGGCTGGAGGCACGTTGGCTGGACTCAGCGTACTTCTCCCTAACACCACCTCTCTCAAGCGCTGACTCTCTCTGGTCGCTGACTCCCAAACCACGTCCAATTCACCTTCTACCTCTCTGAGAAACACACAGAGTGGCTTGTTTTAGTGCAGTGTGGGTAGGCTTCCTGGTTCAAATATGAGCTCTCATATCATCACACTCTCTAAGAAGAGTTCAAAATACAAATGAACATGCACACATTTCTGTGACCTTCAGTCATTTTTTTTACCCTCCAGTCAATACCGGTGGATTTGCACACCAAGCTTTCAAGGGCCGTGCAATATATTAACAGGTATTATCTGGAAATGTGCTAAGACACAAACTTAAACCGAGTGAGAGAGAACGACAGAGATGACCGAGCGGAGGATGGGTGTAAGCTGTAGTAATCATATATCAATTAGCCAAAACCATCTGTTTATGTACATCCTGGCTTCCACACGCTCATGGTTTATGACAAGCTTTCTATCTCTTTATCTCTAACGAAAGGGGCGAGTCATCTCTGTAAGTGTTTTTTTTTATTTTTTATTGTAAATGGAAATTTTGGAAATGGAATTTTTTTTTTTTTCATTGTAAATTTCCAAGTCAGTGGCTACCGTCAGCTGTTTAGTTACCAACATTCTTCAAAATATCTTCTTTTGTGCTCAACAAAAGAATTTAAGGGTGATTAAATGATAACAGAATTTTCATTTTTGAATCCCATTAATATGCACTTTTAGCTGCCATTTCCTCTGCCTGCATCAATAAATGTCATTTCTGACAGACTCAAGCAGTGTCAAACGAATAAAGACAAACTCATGTCCTCACATCTCCTATGCTTCAGACACCAAGCTCCTCACAAACAGAATGAAACGCGTCTATTTATGTGCATATCTGTGATCTGAGACCATCAAAATGTTTTGTTGAAATTGCAGAAATGACCTGTGATTCTTTTATTCATGTATTTTTATAAATTATAATTTAAGAATGTTTTGGAAATTACAAGTTTTTGGAATGTAGGGCATTATTTCTCAATAAAAGGGTGTTTGTGACATTTTACAGATTCTTTAAATGTTTTTGTATTTTTGAATAATAATAATAATAATAATAACAACAACAACAATAATAAGGAAAACTGTAAAATTTTAAGATTTAAAAAGTTTACTTTTTGTCTTTGTATTCATTGAAGAATCATAGTTTCCATTGAAATATTAAGCAGCACAAGTGCTTTTAACCTTAATAATAATAAGAAATACATATTTTAATAACAACAGTTTCAGACAGCAGATTTGTCCCAATACTGAATACTATACATCATTTTGTCATTGATATGTTGCCTAAGGCTGTTTTTTTTACATCCTGACAAAGAGTCTTGTAAATATGGCTGTGTGTATTTTATATACAAATATATACATATATCTCATTTTCAGGCAGTCTTGAAATTTCTAATGAGATCTTCACCTCGGGACTCTTTTATTTCTCTTTGTAGGTGCCTTTTTCTTCTCCCCTTCCTGCTCTCTATTCATCACATATTGTGCGGTTTCAGCAAAAGCCAAACAAGGCCTTATCTATGCACACAGATAGCCTGCCCCTGTCACCTTAGAGATTTATAACAGAGAGAGAGAGAGAGAGAGAGAGAGAGAGAGATTGCTGTCAGTGGGTGGGTCAGCTGATCAATAGTGTCAGACAGAGGAACAGACAGTAGGACAGAGGGATGCAGAGAGGACAGAAGTGAGGGACAAATAAACCCACATACTGGCAGATCAGAAGAGGAGACGTCTGACAGATTAATATCACATCTCAATGTGTAAGGTCACATGGATTTAGCAGATGTTTGTGCTTTTCTGTGCTGAAAATGAAGCTGAGAGAAAGTACCACATTCTTATTGGTAGCTGAAAACATCAAAGTATATGAAAACACTTCCATATTAATGGTTGCATAGATTGGGACCATTTAAATAATCCAGACAGGAATAAATATTTGTAGAAACAATTGTTTTTAGGTTAATGGCTTTTCTGTGCTAATATCGTCCTTTTAAAATACATGAAGGCAGAAAATGATAATTATTCAGATAATGCTTCCTGCAGGCCCTTCTCTCACCATCTAATCAATTGCTAGTGTTTGCTTTCGCACTCATTCTCATGACCCAGTTGCCAAAAGAGAGAGGGAAGAGGGCCAGAGAGACGGGTGCGAGTGAGCGTGAAGGAAAGAAGTGACATGTCTGAGTGGTGAACATCAGGAGATGAAAGATGAGAGAGAGCAGTATTGACCCGGCTGGTTTTAGCATCAAAGTCTTCTACGAGAGATTAAAACAGAAATGAGAGAGGGATGGGAGAGTACTTTGTGAATGTTGCACTGGGAAGTAGGTTTATGGGAGCAGTGGTAATCTGAGGTTGTGGTATTCTGCTGTGTCACTGTGTGTAAAAACCACTTTAAAGGATGCCATACAAGTCATCGACGTCACATCAACCAAACTTTAATTTATTGGTGAATAGCTAATATCAGAGATAAGAAATGTTGACTGGTTAGTTTCTTGTTACCTGGTGGTTAAAGACCTAGGCTGATAACCATATATTATGCATCTACCTACTTTGTGGTTTTTTGAAAAGTCCAGGCTTAGATGGTACCTTAGGCGGGATGAGATGAGACATAACCAACTAAGTTTTGTTAGAGTACTGATTTCGAATAAGTTTCTGTTAAAACGAGAAAATAATTTTTTTCCAATCCACTTTCTATAAGGTGACTAGCCACTATTTGAATAAATAAATCACTGTTAGGTACAATGCACTTATTGTATTCATATTGTATTACAAAATACTTTTGTTATTATTAAGGTGCAACGAACGATCCACTGAGGCGAGTTGAAAAGAGCCCAAAGTGCAGTTTATTCAAATTCAAGAATGAGCAGATACACAATAAACAAAGACATATTTTGACTTGACTAAACAAGAACACAACTGTTTAAGCGTGGGATTAGGAGTAGGTGTCAACATAAATTATAGATTAAACAACAGAAATGTACTAACAATTAAATTAATAGTACAATTAAGAAATAAGTGCACTGTTTTTATTTTTTCATATTTAAAGATACTTAATATAAAGTGGGTCCAATTTTTCTTTCTCAACGCATTCTATCAATTCTATTTGAGATGTCCCTTAATTTGCGTTCCCCCCATCTTGTTTGCACTTGTTGCAGACTGTATGTCGGAGAGCACAGTACCTATTATAATCATAGTTTTATTATCACATATTAAATGAAAAATTAGAATTAATATAAAATAATACAACTGGTTAATGTTTTATTAATATTTAATTATCAATGTGTGTTGCCTGTCTGAAACATCGTAAAGACTGTATAATAGCTATGAACTCAGTGATTTCAGAAAAAAAAGATAGCTATGGAAATATTACAGCATAATTAAGAGTTAATCTAATAAAATTACATGGCCTTGCTAATATACAATAGCAAAAGAATCATCCACAGAATGTGTCCTGTATAATCGACATTTTACGGTCTGATCTGTTCATTTTGCTTCTGTACATTACAAAGTTAAGTTAGGAGCACAAATGGCCACTCAGCACCATTAATTCAACACACACACACACACACACACAGCTATCGTAATGTAATTCATTAGTGGTGTTTAATGGATTACAGACTTAATGAAGGATGATTCAGCCATAGCACTGGAGTGGATCAATGTATGGGCAACACACGCACACATCTGAACACAAATCTATGCTCACATGTGTGTGTGAGAGAATGACAAGACTACTGCAAGACAACAGCGGTCGTAATCTGCATGTGATAGACACGATTGGCAATGTCATCATATTATGTAATACTGAGGCAAGTATCTTCTACTCCAGGTGTGTAGAAATCAAATTCATGCTTCATCTGGCCATGCAGCACATATTGCATGATCTTAGCTGACACAGAATGGCTGGTAAGCAAATTAATATTTAAACATTCGAAAACCCGCCTGTAACCAGAGAGACCAGAGCATCATTAAGTGTGGTAGGGTCAGAGATCATGAGGGCTACAGGTCTTAAATTGCATAAAAAAGTGTCTTAGAGAAAAGACACATGAACAGTAATCGCAAACAGAGGGATCAATGTGAGCATATGCTGATGCAGTAGTGTATTTTCAGCTGTCAGTTCTGCTAAAATCACTTGCATCATCCGGAGCTATAAAATACAAAAAACTTTTCAAACCGCTTCATTTTTAAAACCCTAACATGACGAGAGATAAATCCTCTGCTTTTCCACATTCAAGCACATTTTCCCTCTTTCAATCGATGTCACATAACTGATAAAACCACAGAACTGTAATTCATCAAACGATCCTTTTCTGCAAAATAATGTTTTGCACAATATTCGAAATGACAGGCCTTTTTGCAGCTAGTAATTTGTAAATCTGACATTTTTTCATTGTTGCTCGGGCAGTCTTGTCAGTCGACTCAACAGAGTGATCACAAATACAACCCTGTTCACCTCAAGCTGTACACTTTAGTCATGAGAGAGTCTGTCCTCTGCACATAACAGTACCAAAAAGAAACATTCAAAAAGAGAAAAGAGTGACTTCACCTCTGACCTTCTGCTACACACTCAACACTGCTGATGTGAAGGAACAAATTACAATGAATGATACTGCTGTCATATCACACGCCCATAATAATATGAGGGAGAAGACTATATTATTTGACAAGGTTTGCATGTGTTATTTAGATATGTCCATGAATCTTAAATTTCTGATCCCTTTTCAATCTCTCACTTTGCCTTCTGTTCTCACTCACACAGCCAGGCGACATATAACCAAGTTTTTATCTCACCTTCTCACACATAAATCTCAAAGCACGCACTCTAATATCTATATTATTGGAAGCTAATGTTTCAGTGGCCTGCAGAAGCAATATGAGCAGCAAAGTTTAGCCTGATTAGATCCCTCTGGATCCACATGTAGCCTGACTAAGAGCCACTTTGGCCCACACTTTAAACTTTTGCTCTCTTACTCACCCCTACACAACACTGCAAACTACCCCACAGTTTGAATGAAATCCTCAAGAAATAAAGGGATAGTTCACCTGAAAATCTAAATTCTGCCATCATTTACCCATCCCCAGCGTCCTTCCACACCTTTATGATTTCCTTTCTTCTGCAGTACACAAAATATTATATTTTTCAAAATCTCTATAAAATTACACAAACAGTTGAATCGGTCTTCAGATTTACTTCAACATTGAGATCTTGTTAAAAAAAAAAAAAAAAATATATATATATATATATATATATATATATTTTTATATTTTAACACAATCTATTGTAACATTATATATACATATATATATTGCATTTCTCTGAAGAAAGTCACATTGCTTTCTGTGTTCTTTGTATCTGAGAACTATGAGTTCTGTGGAAACTTTTAAAAACACTTAAAGACTTGTCTTTTTGGACAAGCATTTAACTAACAATATGATTTGTTTATTATTGAAGTTTTATGGAATTGTATAGTAGTATAGTTGTAAAGCTGTACTTGTATTTTACTTTATTGTTTATTTTTATATTACTGTGCAGCACTTTGTGACCCTTCCTTGTCTGTGAAAGGTGCTATAAAAAGAAACTTTACTTACTTGCTTACTAAATTATTTGTAGTTGTTTTTTTGTTTTTTTTTGTTTATTGCATTTTTGAACATCACGGTGTTAAAATAAATGTTCCTTCATTTAACACAAATGGTTATTACAAACACAGCACTAGACCAGAAAACATTTCACCACAAACACTCATAAACACACACACTCACAGGAAGACAGAGAGAGACAGCAAATGAGTGACAGCAAGATCATTTGCTGTAATGATGGCCATACTCCACCATCATAAACAAGATCATTTGCTGTAATGATGACCATACTCCACCATCATAAACGAGATCATTTGCTGTAATGATGGCCATACTCCACCATCATAAACGAGATCATTTGCTGTAATGATGGCCATACTCCACCATCATAAACGAGATCATTTGCTGTAATGATGGCCGTACTCCACCATCATAAACGAGATCATTTGCTGTAATGATGGCCATACTCCACCATCATAAACGAGATCATTTGCTGTAATGATGGCCATACTCCACCATCATAAACGAGATCATTTGCTGTAATGATGACCGTACTCCACCATCATAAACGAGATCATTTGCTGTAATGATGGCCATACTCCACCATCATAAACAAGATCATTTGCTGTAATGATGGCCATACTCCACCATCATAAACGAGATCATTTGCTGTAATGATGGCCATACTCCACCATCATAAACGAGATCATTTGCTGTAATGATGGCCGTACTCCACCATCATAAACGAGATCATTTGCTGTAATGATGGCCATACTCCACCATCATAAACGAGATCATTTGCTGTAATGATGACCATACTCCACCATCATAAACGAGATCATTTGCTGTAATGATGACCATACTCCACCATCATAAACGAGATCATTTGCTGTAATGATGGCCATACTCCACCATCATAAACGAGATCATTTGCTGTAATGATGGCCATACTCCACCATCATAAACGAGATCATTTGCTGTAATTATGACCATACTCCACCATCATAAACGAGATCATTTGCTGTAATTATGACCATACTCCACCATCATAAACGAGATCATTTGCTGTAATGATGGCCATACTCCACCATCATAAACGAGATCATTTGCTGTAATGATGGCCATACTCCACCATCATAAACGAGATCATTTGCTGTAATGATGACCGTACTCCACCATCATAAACGAGATCATTTGCTGTAATGATGACCATACTCCACCATCATAAACGAGATCATTTGCTGTAATGATGGCCATACCCCACCATCATAAACGAGATCATTTGCTGTAATGATGACCATACCCCACCATCATAAACAAGATCATTTGCTGTAATGATGGCCGTACTCCACCATCATAAACGAGATCATTTGCTGTAATGATGGCCGTACTCCACCATCATAAACGAGATCATTTGCTGTAATGATGGCCATACTCCACCATCATAAACGAGATCATTTGCTGTAATGATGGCCATACTCCACCATCATAAACGAGATCATTTGCTGTAATGATGACCATACTCCACCATCATAAACGAGATCATTTGCTGTAATGATGACCATACTCCACCATCATAAACGAGATCATTTGCTGTAATGATGGCCATACTCCACCATCATAAACGAGATCATTTGCTGTAATGATGACCATACTCCACCATCATAAACGAGATCATTTGCTGTAATGATGACCATACTCCACCATCATAAACGAGATCATTTGCTGTAATGATGACCATACCCCACCATCATAAACGAGATCATTTGCTGTAATGATGGCCGTACTCCACCATCATAAACGAGATCATTTGCTGTAATGATGGCCATACTCCACCATCATAAACGAGATCATTTGCTGTAATGATGGCCGTACTCCACCATCATAAACGAGATCATTTGCTGTAATGATGGCCGTACTCCACCATCATAAACGAGATCATTTGCTGTAATGATGACCGTACTCCACCATCATAAACGAGATCATTTGCTGTAATGATGACCGTACTCCACCATCATAAACGAGATCATTTGCTGTAATGATGGCCGTACTCCACCATCATAAACGAGATCATTTGCTGTAATGATGGCCGTACTCCACCATCATAAACGAGATCATTTGCTGTAATGATGGCCGTACTCCACCATCATAAACGAGATCATTGGCTGTAATGATGGCCGTACTCCACCATCATAAACGAGATCATTTGCTGTAATGATGACCATACTCCACCATCATAAACGAGATCATTTGCTGTAATGATGGCCATACTCCACCATCATAAAAGAGATCATTTGCTGTAATGATGACCATACTCCACCATCATAAACGAGATCATTTGCTGTAATGATGACCATACTCCACCATCATAAACGAGATCATTTGCTGTAATGATGACCATACTCCACCATCATAAACGAGATCATTTGCTGTAATGATGGCCATACTCCACCATCATAAACGAGATCATTTGCTGTAATGATGACCATACTCCACCATCATAAACAAGATCATTTGCTGTAATGATGGCCGTACTCCACCATCATAAACGAGATCATTTGCTGTAATGATGGCCGTACTCCACCATCATAAACGAGATCATTTGCTGTAATGATGGCCGTACTCCACCATCATAAACGAGATCATTTGCTGTAATGATGACCATACTCCACCATCATAAACGAGATCATTTGCTGTAATGATGGCCATACTCCACCATCATAAAAGAGATCATTTGCTGTAATGATGACCATACTCCACCATCATAAACGAGATCATTTGCTGTAATGATGACCATACTCCACCATCATAAAAGAGATCATTTGCTGTAATGATGACCATACTCCACCATCATAAACGAGATCATTTGCTGTAATGATGACCATACTCCACCATCATAAACGAGATCATTTGCTGTAATGATGGCCATACTCCACCATCATAAACGAGATCATTTGCTGTAATGATGGCCGTACTCCACCATCATAAACGAGATCATTTGCTGTAATGATGGCCATACTCCACCATCATAAACGAGATCATTTGCTGTAATGATGGCCATACTCCACCATCATAAACGAGATCATTTGCTGTAATGATGGCCATACTCCACCATCATAAACGAGATCATTTGCTGTAATGATGGCCATACTCCACCATCATAAACAAGATCATTTGGTGAATCAGTTTTTCAGTCAAATGATGCCACATCTCTTCCTGAACAACAGTAATAGCTCCATTCATTGAGTTTGGTGTCAAAATGAAATGTCATAAACATAAAAACGGTGGTTGAAGCAGATGGGTGAACGGCTGTATAGTAAGTAAGAGAACGAATAGTGGATATCAACAAAGTCATTGTCATTTCCTTTTCATATTCTTCACAAGTAATCTCAGACATGGCACAGAGTGGGTATAGAAAATATAACCTTTTAAATAATCACATTTTGTTGCTTTGCAGCCTGAAATGAAGACGGGCAGTTTTAGTTTTATCCGGCTGTATTTACTCAGTGCTCCTTAAAACATCCAAGTGAAAGATATTACACCAAAAAAAACAAACAAACAAACCAAAAAACTATCACTGAGTAGGAAAAAAGTTCACCCACTTGCATCAGTATTTTGTTGAACCACCTTTTGCTTTAATTACAGCCTTTTACAGTCTGTTGGGATATATCTCTGTCTCTACTAAATTTGCACATCTAGGCTTTGCAATATTTGTCCAATATTTGTATAACTGCTGAAGTTCAGTTCAATTTTATGGTGAGTGTTTGTGGACTGCAGTCTTCAAGATTGTTTGCTTCAGTTGCACTACCAAGGACTGAAATGCTCCAGGAAAGCTGTTTTCATGCTGAGCTGATCAAATTGACCACAGCTGAACACAACTGAAAGTCAAATGGCTTTATGCGCCATTGAGAAGGTGACTGGCCTTAACTGAGTTTACATGTCATTTTTAGGATGAGATGATCCTTTTCCAACTTTTTGGATTTTGTATTTTTGTGTTTTTTCTGACATGCTGGTGTTATATCTTTAACTTGGGTGTTATAAGCTGCACTGAGTAACATGCTGGATTTTTGTTCGTCCTCATTTCAGGCTGAGAAAGCAACAAAATGTGATTATTTTAAAGGGGGATACTTTTCTGTACCCACTGTAAAAACAAACTCTTCTGAAGGAGAAGCATTTTAATGATTTATCAAAGCTGACATTTAAAAACCTCACTTACACTCAGGCTTGGGTAGGGAACTGACTTCAAAATGAGTTTTGATGTAGTGTTGAGAGAGCGAATGAGAGAGAGACTGTAAGTGTTTACTGGGTGAGCAAGTGTACTGCAAGAAGTGGAGCTGAGTAGGACATGGCTCAAATTCTGAACAAGAATGGTGTGTGTCATAGTTTGTGAGAATGAAATGAGCAGTTCAGACAGCAGAGTAGATCTGAGTCCATCAGTGTGTGTCTGTCTTTAGCTGGACACTCTGCTGCCTTGACTGTCTGACTTATCTCTGTCCTGTCTAGTACCGACTATTGAGTGTGAGTGCTGTATGCACTTGCGGTTGCACATACAGTATTAACATTCAATATTTTTACATTTATTATTAGGGTTTTACACCCCCCCCCCCCCTCCATATATAACTATTTATATAACTATTACTTGTGGGACATGAATGACTTCTAAACAAATAATAAATAACAGCTCATAGCCATAACACTATAACAACCTTGAAAAGGCTGCTCTGTGAGTTGTAACATAATGTCTGTTAGCTCTACTTTGGGCTTGAAGAAGTAGTGCTAATTTTAAAAAGTGGAAAGGACATTTTTCAAGACAGGGTAGGGAAATGTAAAATCCATCTTTCCTTTTTACTAGTTTTTCCGTGGCATCTGCACTCAAATACAGAAACACTTTTGTGCTATTTAGACAGCAAAAGTAAATGTCTCCGCTCTTCCAGATAGATAAACACAATAAACCCATTTTTGCAGTTTTAACAAAACATTTGAGTAACATTATTTGATAAAATTATAAATAATAATTCTAATAATAAGAATAATAACTTAATTTTAAACTAACAATGACACATCATTTATGAAATCTAGGATACTGTAATTTAATAAATATATACTATTGTTAATTATGTTTGTTCATAATATATTAAAGGACCCCTGAAGTGCCTTGAAACATGCAGCATTATTCTATGTGGTAACGTAATTTCAACTGAAACAGGAAGAGAGTGTGGGGCATATAGAGCAGCCCCGCCCCCTTTTTAAAATAGCCAATAGCATTTGGTTTATATCTGCTAGGGTCAGAGCCGTTGAGCTCGATAAAGCCACATTTGACAGCCACAGTCTAATAGATTACACCCAGATTCAATACGAAACTCTTAGTAAAACAAAAATGTAGTGTGTAGTTGTACGATGTGATGTCAAAAAAAACCGTTGAGCAGTATTGGCGGAAGTGACGAACTGCAAACTTTGAATGCAAACTTTGAATTATCTACTAAATGCGAATTCTGTCACTGTTTTGGAGCACACTGCCATATAGATAACCTTACGACTAACATAATGATACTAACACCCAAAAAAACTTTAATTTAGATTTCACTAAATTAACTTTAATGTTAATTAAAACATGGAATGTAAAAAGTCTATGTACAAATACATATATACACATATATTGCAAGCATAATTCCTGATACATAATGTATTAACTAACGTTGATAAATTGAACCTTGCTTTAAAGTGTTAACAATAATAATGTTAAAAATGACAATGCTTAGGGATGAGAGACTACAGCACAGATTTCAAGCTTCTGAATATATATATATATATATATATATATATATATTTTTTTTTTAATGATTTAAGACCAAAAAAAATCAACAAATAAAAAAATAAGCTGCAATTATGAACAGGTACACAGAGCCATAAGACAGAGACAGTAGCAAATGAAAGAAAAGTGAATGTAATTATGAGAGCTCACATTCATGAGAGTACATGGAACATTTAGACAGATGAGTCTGCAGCTGTGCCAGCTTGTCTAGAGCCCCCCCCCACCCCCTCTCTCTTTCTCCCCTGTCTGTTATTGGTCTGTGCCTCTATGACAGATGCTCCACTACTGCTCTCACCTCTTCTGCTGTATTCCTCTATTCACACAAAGCAATAGGGGGAACGAGAGCATGTGTGTGTGTGTGTGAGAGAGAGAGCGAGAGAGAGAGAGAGGATCACCTCTTCTGCTGCAGAGCTCTGTGCAGTTGTTCCTGTCTGTCTCTGAGTTGGCTCTGCAGGTGCCGGATCTCTCGTTGATAATTCTCCGCTTTCCCTGCAAAGTCCTCCTCCTGTTCGCGCAGATGCCGACCCAGAGTGCACACACTCGCTGACGTCTGCTGCTTATACACCTAGAGCAGCCGTGAGAGAGATATGAGAACAGCTGCACTGGATAGCACTGAAGAACGGTGGAGTACAACTTAAATTAAAAAAGAATCAAAAGAAAGCAAAATAACTCAAACAACCCTGGAGGAGCCAGAGAAGGAGACTACACAGCACGGTAAGACTAGAAAGAGACCTATTATGTGTGGAGTCATGTTCATCTGTCTGGATTAGACCAAGTCTAACCAATGCAGGAAAAGTGACTGAAACTATTATTACCTATAAAGAGAAGAGCGCAGACGAAAAAGAAGGATACTAAAGCAGTGAACAAGGTGTGAATTTACAGTGTAATACTTCACATCATACAACCTTTGTCAGGGAATATTTTAACCCTGCTGGTTACCTTGTGGATGAAAAAGGAATCTGTTCACACAAACACGATTAAGAATAAAACAGGATAAAGGAAATGCAGTTGCATGTATATGAATGAAGCAGAGATCTGCAGGAATATGTTGAACCGCAGACTCAGGGCAGATGCATTATTGAGAGGAACAGATGTTGGCCTGTCTGCTGCAAAAACAAGAGTGAGCTATTTAGATAAACAAACATTCACATTTGCACAGCTCATGTAGTTTCCAGGGAGAGACAGCCTGTTGATGTAACTCATCTTCATATAGCAGAGGGCAATAAGACAATTACAGCCACAAGAGTATACGTGAGTAGTCAGATATGTTCAGTCTATAAATGCCTCATCGTAAATATATGACGCAGGGGAGGATATGAGATGGATCTCTGAGAAAAAATTAAGTGCAAAGGAAAAACCAGGAGAGAAAAGAAAATGGATAGAAGGGCAATAAATGGAAATTAAATAGAGTGACAGATGAATCACAAAGGAACAATTGATAATCTATTAATAATGGGGAAGAAAATGTCCACATGCATGTAAACTTGGTAACTTGGTAACATACACATGCATTTAGAGCACTGATTAGCAATGGTAATGTCTTTAATGGTCCCCTTGACTGTGTTATCATATCTGGTTCAAGCAGAGAATGAGCATGTGTGGAGAGAGAGTGATTGTCTGTGTGTGTGTGTGTGTTTGGAAGAGAAAAAGGTTTGACTGTACTCTGTGAGATTTAAGAACACATAGGTCCAAGCTGTCCCTCACACATCGATCAATAACACTCCACACAAACATGTCTCAGTCAATAGCTCCTTCAGTTCATGTGTGTGTTAGCATGCAGTTACAGAAATTCAGTCTCTCTTTGTTTATCTGTTCCCTCTCTCTTCTTCCAAAAACCTCTGTGAGATGCAGTGAGACTTTACAGTTATCTTGATCATGTCAAAGAGTATCTGAGCAGCCACCAGACAAACCATTAAAGGTCTGCTAAGCCATTGGTTGTCAACTGGTTTGACCTTGGTCCCATGGTCATCAAGCCGCGACCCAATTTGATGATATTTGCTTTCAAATATCAACATTGTTTGGCCAAATTCGCTAGGTGCACCTTTAATGAGAACTGGAACTAATATTGCAAACAAATTTGCCAATATGAAGTGATATCAGTGAGATTTGGGGGACTGCAGTGGGTGTTCTGATAATGTGATTTCAGTTTGTGATCATTTTATTAATATCATATTGACGTATTGAATTTCAGCTTGTGATAACAGACGTGGCTATTCTTATTTACCCATGAAATTCTTACTCTCAGGTGAAGTCTGTCAACAACCATCCATTTGCAGTTTATTTCACTTCTATTTTAAAGGGGTCATATGATGTTGCTAAAAAGAACATTAATCTGTGTATTTGGTGTAATGAAATGAGTTTATGTGGTTTAAGGTTAAAAAAAAACATTATCTTCCAAATACTGTACAACAGGGGTGCCCAACCCTGCTCCTGGCGATCGTCTGTCCTGTAAAGCTTAGCTCTAATTCTAATCAAAAACACCTGAAGCAACTAATTAAGGTCTTCAGGCTCACTTAAAAATTAAAGGCAGGTGTGTTTGATTAGGGTTGGAGCCAAACTTTGCAGGACAGTCTATCGTCAGGAACAGGGTTGGGCACCCCTGCTGTACAATATTGTTTCTCCTCTATGCCCTGAAACTCGTCGATTTTTACAAAGCTTGTTGCCCAGGCAGTTGTTGCATCCAGAGGAAAAATAACTACTTATTATAATGACTTATACTGTCTTTTTACGCGTTGCATTGCATAAACATAAACCTAAAACCATGTCTGCATTTGTGATATGAGAAATGACAAACAACAAGTGCTACTCCTCAAAGAAGGAGCGGCCGGGGGTTTGCAGCAACCACATTTGACGACCCCGGGCTGGACAATCTGCAAAAGCCGATCTGGCGATCCACAGTGTGAAGCTGATGTATTTCCTCAGCAACCAGTACAGATCAGCTCTAGGCATGGCAAAGCAGATAGCGTGCTCTTTTAGAAGGCCAAACAAAGTATTTTCACTTTCGCAATGAAACACACAGCACAGTTTGCGTGAACATTTGGAGGGTGTTTTGGAAATCTTCCCACATAGTGAGGTAGACATGTGTGTTTAAATGAGCCGTTTTAGTGGGGCGGGACAGAGTCTTAATTTTGATAAAGAATATCTCTTTGGATTTGAGACTTTAGTCTTTGCAACTTTACAGATCTTCTTTATGCACCAAAAGCTTGTAACACTCCAAAGTGAAAGGAAAACTTGAAATTGCATCATATGACCCCTTTAAGATTTTCAGTTTTTGGAGAGTTTGGTATTCTCTTTTGCACTCTGCTGTCCATAATGAAGCTGTTCCATACAAAACATCTTCCTAAGAGCTCCTAACACATTTTATGCCAAAAGTAGTGTTGTCAAAATGAATAGGTCCTACTCATGGCCTGATTCTTTTAGACAATGGTCAGACTGAGGCTAAACAATGTAGGAAGTCCCTTGGGAAGTTCAACCTGTCAAATCTAATTCAACCAGGGGTCAGATTTAAGAAAATCTTTTTTATTCTTAAGGAGAAAATGACATTTAAACACCTCAAAGACCATTATTTTGCACCCCCTGCAGATTACCGTAATTATCATTATAAGCAGACGCACCATTTTCATCATGACTGGCTTGGGTTCAGAGTTCAGCTCTTGGAGTCACATTTTCCAATGTGTTGTGTTTTTTAATTAGTTATTTTAAAGAGCCTGTCTAAGGAGTGTTCTGCTGCAATCGTTTGCTCTCCGTCTTCTTAGCTCTCTCTAGAGTGAATGTGTCCAGTATCTGTGTCCTTCTAAAAATGATACTTAGGAAAATAAAATTAAGAATGAGGTCCTAATTTAAAGTAGTTCTTGTATAATTGTTAGTGAATTTCAAATTCAGTCACATCATGCAATATTGTGATTGTCCAATGTAAATATTAAATACTCAAATTCATGGAAAAGCTTACATTCGAGAATTTAAGACAAGGTGGTGGTTATCACTTTAAGTCTTTAGAACAAGAGGTTTAGAACAATTGTAAATCTTAAAGGATAACATTCTTAAGAAATTTTTTTGAGAACACACCATATTCTAAACTTTATTCTTAAGTTAGAAAAAAAAAATGAGCAGTTCATTAAAAGATTCTTGGTGTTTTATGAACCACCAGGTATATTTTTCAGGTTAAACCAGCCACTGTGCATGAGCAATCCTAAGCGTGCATCTCATTACACTGGCTTTCTTTTAGGGATGCACCGATCAT
Organism: Carassius gibelio; assembly: GCF_023724105.1. NCBI lineage: Eukaryota > Metazoa > Chordata > Actinopteri > Cypriniformes > Cyprinidae > Carassius > Carassius gibelio. The sequence goes on from NC_068377.1 coordinate 21,721,148, forward strand.
GATTTTTCATAGCCGATTCCGATACCGATTTTTTACCAACAAACTGGCCGATTCCGATTTCTGTTTTTTTTTTTTTTTTCTTTAAGCAACAAACAAGAAAGAAGGAAAGTGTGCATAAACAAGATGTTTATTTGGTATTTAATAGGCCAAACTGGCTTTTAGCTATTGAAAACAATAACTGCAACCATCTGAAATTAACAGCTACATTACATACATCAGCATTTAGCTTTTGTTTTTGAATTGGGTTGAAACTACGGAGAACTGGCCTTAAATTTAAAGATTAACTGTAACGTGAAATTAAAGGCAATAGCTGCATAGTTCTACAATCCAAACAACACACATTCAATAAGATGTTTCTTGATCAGCATTCAGTATTTTAGTTTTTAAATTTGGTTTTAAATTAAACAAAAAGGTCTTTACCAGTGTCTTTATTTACAGACTAAATAAAAGTATGCTATATAAATAGATTATTCCAAAATTTTAAAATCAAATAATGTTGGTGTGAATAAAACAAAGATGCAAAGTAGAGCTGTAATCGGGCCTTAAAAGTTAGGCCCGACAGGACCCGAGCCCGACAGGTTTCGGCCCGAGCCCGACAAGTACATTTTGATTGACAGCTTTTTTAAAGCCCGAACCCGTTTACAGCCCGACATTATTCAAATGTGCGCACGCACACAGCTCTTTTGCCTTTTGCCAACAATGAGCAATTTATTCATGTTTTAACATAATTTACTCATAACTAACGTAGACTAGACAACTTGGAAATTGGAATAAAGAAATAAAATAAGTCCTGTCACATCATAACATCTCAGCATTCTAGACATAGGCTCATTTAACCTATAAATAGACCAACGCACCAATAAAAACGAGTCATTAAAAAAAAAAATTAATTAAGATACATTTTAAATTAAGATGGGTATTTGGCAATAACGAAATTAAGATAAAGGCTCCGCCGGATTTGCTTTATTTAATAAAAGAATAATGCCAACATTAGCGTAAATACTCTGTCAACATTATGCATTTAAGACTCAATGAATATTTAGTTATCATTTGAAAAACCTTTACTCACAGAGATTAGGCTAGGTCTACATGTTTTTGTGGAGGAAAATGATTGAATCCACTGTAGATGTCTTCAGCGTGTTCCTGCGCTCACTGATGGTGCGTCATTATTCACTCATTATTCTCATTATAAACATGGTCAAAACTTTTCCACACCTCAGAGTTTGCTTTAGTTGCTGGTGACACCAAAACGTAATCACCAGAGGCAAGCCTCCGTTACACCTGCTCAGCATTCATTTTCGCATCTTTCTCGCGCTAATCGAAACACATCACATGACCGCTCGTTTACCTCGCAAACCGGAGCGCAAGCCCGAGCCCGGCCCGAGCCCGCGCAAGATGATAGAAATTAAGCCCGAACCCGACCGAACCCGTCGGGTCCCGACGGGTCCCGTCGGGTTCGGGCAAAGATCTTCAGCTCTAATGCAAAGTGTTTTCATTCATCCAATAAAAAAAAAAAAAAAAAATATGGTAATGATTCACATCTATATTTTTTTCACTTGAGCCAATGAAAAGTAAATAACTATTCTCTCAAGGTAAAAAAATATAGATGTGAATCAATACCCTACATTTTTTTTATTGGATGAATAAAATACTTTTTCTGTGTGCTACAGCAGGTGATTTTTAAATCAAATTAAGTCTATGTAATTTTAAGGTAAAATAAAAATAACCAACTGTCGTTTACTTCTGGCTTTTCAAACGTGTATGCAAGTTCAACTTCACAAAAAAAAAAAAAAAAGTTTCGTCACAGTTTAGTCCGTTTCGTTTCTCATCCAACATGTGAGGCCGGCGACACACTGGATGCGTGGAGCAAGCGTCTCAGCTGCGTGGCGTGTCAGTTTTTAATTCGGCTCCCATGTTAACAGGTTAGAGCATACAGACCACCTGCGTGAGACGCGTGTCTCAGGAAAACGCGTGCATGCTAGAAATAGAACCGACGCCTATTTTTACCGCGACACGCGCGCGTATTGGAAGCGTTTCCAGGCAAAATATAATAGGAAAATGTGTTTATGTCATTTTGTACACAGATAAATATGAATTCATGTTATTTTGATATGTGAAAGTCTATAGGTTGACATAAATTCAGATATAAAAGTAATTTAAAAAATAAATAATTATCGATTTTCAAATATTGCACCTGTCAAACAATCTATTTCGCCATCAATACTTTTGACGGTGTCCTTTATCAGTAGGCGTAGGTGTAGGTGTGTAAAAAAAAGTTGATATTGTTGTCATGAAGACAAGAGCCTGGTCTGTCAACGGCCTCCCTCTACAGCAGCAGCGCGCCAGCGCCGCGTCAGGCATGCTTCTGGTGTGTAAAGACACAGAATCCACCACGCTTCTGGGACGCTTCAGACACGCGGCGCTCACGCCACGCAGCCAGTGTGTCACCGGCCTGAGAAGTTGATCTGAACCTCTCTTCACGGTCTACTCGTGTTCAGGGCGCGACCGGTAACAGTAAGCTCGTGCAGCTTCAGTGCTCGCAGAAAAGGGATTCTTATTTGTGCGCCAGTACACCAAAAGCTGATCGCTTCCTGCTGCTATCTGTGCCTCAGACATGTAGCTCTGCGTTTCCAGTGCTGATCGGCTGCCCGTGTCCTGCTTACAGATTTCGAAATACTTCCACACATATGACATAGCGAACGATTACAATGTAGTCTGTGCATGCGGCCGCACTTCCGGAAAAATCTGCCTAAAGAAAGACCAAAAACCGATTTATGGCCGGTCAACCGGTGCATCCCTACTTTCTTTATAGCAATCAGGACTTCTAACTTCAGCTACATGGATGCAATGATTTTACCAATTACCGATTGCCTCTTTTACTCAGAAGGCGGAGCTTCCTTTGGTAGAGTGGCCATATTGAGCGTTGGTTTTTCCCGCATTCAAAACTATACGAGTGACACGTCTTGGGTTTTCTATAGTCTTTGGTTTGAATCACTAAAAAGAACCAATTCAAGTAATTCATTTGGAAACTGAACTACACTGGTTGCACTTTATGATTTTGATTCGCTAAAAAGAATCAACCTTATCTGTGAGTCTATCAAAAACTTACTGACAAGATACATTAAATTAAACAAGTATGGCAGCACAATGATGGCATATGATGAATTAATTAATTAACTATGAATTAATTAATTAATATTTCTCAAAAATTCCGACACAGTCACACATAAAGGAATGCATACACACACATAAAGTATATGCAATTCACATAACATGCATTCATCCACAGGCACAAAAAGAAACATTTAACCTCTTGACAGAAGCTGAACAAATGTTTACCAGTGTGCATTTTAAGATTCTGTCGCAGTGGTGGCAAATGCATTTCAATCTCTTCTTCTCAGAGTACAGAAATAATGTTATATGTCCTAAACAAATGGCCTGAGATTCTGTGAGAATCCAATTACTTTAAATGGAAGACTAGATTAGCAGCTCAGACCTGCAATCTGCTTTTGAAAAGGGCCAAACAAAATACACTTCCAGTGTCTTTTGAAAAGCTCAGTTTACTCTATTTTCGTCTCCATCCTTTCATTCCCGTATAATCTCTCCACAGAGTCAAACATATTATTGCAATACAAAGAATTTCAGATTCTCTATAACTGTGCAGACCTAGCAGCAAGATGAATTCAGTCTCATGCTCTTTAAGAAGACAGTAAGAAGCTAAATTGGAGCAGAGCAAGCGAGAAACACTTTCTCACTGCTGTGCTCAAGCTGAAAATACAGCACAAGTGTGTATTCTCAACCTGAGCCTGATACCCAGATAAAACATCTGTGAAATAACACGATTATGAGAAGAGAACATGTCAACTTGTGATCACAAGTTTACCAATGATTTTTAATCTCAGTAATCACTATCATAGATCATTAAAGACTATGAAAAGCACTGAATGCGATTGAAATGCAGCAGACTGTTATTTCCTGTGCTCTGAATCCCTATCCTGAAAGTACAAGAATTAAAGATGTTACATAGACATTACTGCCAGTTTATAAGATTTGCTGTCCAACCTAATGAGGTAAATGGTCACATTCAATACACAAGGATGCAGCATTATATTATTAGAGAAAGAATTATCATATTGAATGTCACAGTTTACGAGATGATGAGCTCAGTCTGGTTTATTGAGAACATGAACTTGGCTGGAAATGTGGATTTATTTGGTTTTGGGCTAGACAGAGCGGGGTTCCAGACAAAAAATTGAGTAAGGAGCTATTGGCTCCTATAAGGAAAAATAAAACGTAGGGGCCAAATAATTTTTTAAGTGCCACAGAATAAACATGTTTTATTTATTTTATTATTGTTTTTTATTTTTAAAAATTGTTTTACATTACATTTTTTTACATCACAATCATACAGCCATGTGTTTAGGTTATCTTTTCTTTAATTTATCACCATTTTAATCCTTCTTGTTGATGACCTGGGAACGAGGTCCAATATCATAATGTACCAATATCATGGACCATAAGCATCACTTGGGCACTGAGTTGGGCTCCTTCTCAATGCATCCTGTAAATGTTGTCATACACTCTGCCATAGAAGAACCTTTTTTGTCTAAATGGTTTCATAAAGAACCTTTAACATCTGAAGAACCTTTACATTTCACAAAAGGTTCTTTGTTGGCTTAATTAGTAATATGCAATTTTATAGGAGTAGTGGAGTCATAGACAACAGGTTAAGTAAAAATATTCAAATGCAATAGCGCATAAATATAGCAAAATTCTTCTCTTTATAGTTATTTTTCTAGCTGACTGGTGAGCTTATGGGCACCGGATGTTATTCTGAGGTCAATGTATATAACATTGCAATGTCTACAAGCTTTACACGTTTTCTGCAGTTTGAAACACTGAATGAGCTTTTACATTAAACATTTCAGTTGGTTGTACTGTTGGCTTTCTTATAAAATAGCCTACCTTTTGATGTTAATTTATGTTCATTGTTGTACTATAGTAGTAAAGAGAAAGATTAAATGGGTTACTTGCCAATAAAGTGATTGCGCTAAAAAACAAAACAACTGTATTTATTGTTTGCATTTCAATTGGATTTTTAATCATTTTAAAGCTGATACTTTGTTTATTAAAAAGTAACAAAGCACAAAGCATTTTGCGATTACTGGACGGCAATTGCACTACAAATAATATGAAGTTCACACAATAACAGAACACAACATAGACCTAAGATCATGTTAAGAAGAAGCCATATTAGTGATTATAAACGAGAATTCTTAACGATATTGCCAATATCCATACAGCTGATATCTTTACCAGTTGTAGTTTAAGTTGTTCATGAAATAGATGCTGCGTTTCCTCACTTTCACTTTTTACGTCTTCCGTCATTTCGATCTTTATCAGGTCAGCGCTGCTGTGTGGCAGAGATGAGGACTGTTTGAAACTCTTTTTTCAACTAAAACTTTGATGCGCATCATCTCAGTTTAATACATGAACATAAAAAATGTGATCAAAAAAAATTATATCATGTTAAATACATAGGTTTAGTCGCCAGTGGCAACCTCAGCAAATACTTCACTCAAAAAATATATTTTTTTAATTGCAAATGCGACCGTTTTAGTCGCAGTTTGGAGCACTGCAGAACCAATACCCTCTTTGGGTTAACCCACTCACTGCCAGAGCTTCAGCTTTAATCATTTTAGCTTTAATCACATAGGTTTAGTCGCCAGTGGCAACCTCAGCAAATACTTCACTCAAAAAATATATTTTTTTAATTGCAAATGCGACCGTTTTAGTCGCAGTTTGGAGCACTGCAGAACCAATACCCTCTTTGGGTTAACCCACTCACTGCCAGAGCTTCAGCTTTAATCATTTTCTCACAGAATGAAAATTTGTGTGAGTCTGGCTTCGGAATAAAGTATTGGTCAGGTAGGATTTCAAACCACAGCCCTGAGTAATGAAATATAACAAATCCGCATGTCCCTTAAGAGCAGATCCCAGCATCCTGTGAACTTCCCTTTATAGTTCACTATCCATTAGGTATTCATAATCATCATCAATAAATCATTGAATAGAACTTAAAATAGCATTGCATTTATTGTTAAAACAGATAAGTACTGATAGTCTGTCTTTTCTCCCTCACTCTCACACCTTGTATCTTACATATACAAGATGGTCTAAATAACTGAATTGATTTTAGATTCTCAGGTCTCTGGAGAGCGAGATACATGAGGCGACTCAATTTAAGAAGTCTAAGTGATTGCACTTAATGAACTGTGTGTGTTGCTGTATGTGACGTAAAGGGCTCTTGCTGACATCTTTCCAATAAGGAGCTTTGATTCACACACTGCAGATGTTCTGGAGTATGATTACTAGAGATGCTACATGAGTGACATTAGTGTTTTATTTGAACTTAAATAGAAAAACACTCTAGACATATTCTAATCAAAGCACAATTGTAATGCTTTATTTTATCTTAAAAGGATAGTTAACCTAAAAATTGACCAGGATACATGACAGCAGCATTTGGTGAGAAGGAAACGTTTAGACTGTCCAGCTGGTTGAAACATGAAAGTAGGGCTGCCATTTAGCCAATAATAATAATAATAATTAAGCAGCACAACTTTCAGTATTGCTAACAATAACTGAAAATTCAGCTTTGCAACACAGCAATACATTTAACTTTAAAATATATTAAAATAGAAAACAGTTATTTTTATTTATATCAATATATCACAATATAGCAGTTTTTACCTTTATACTTGATAAAATAAATGTGCATGACTCCTCCAACTGCTTGGTCATAAATTGACCCCCAGCATTTGAACTGTAGTGTACTGTAGGTTGCAATGGGTTGGTTGTTAATGTGACATCACTCAACCAGCTTAAGCAAACAGCAATACAAGAATTAAACAGTGTGCTGATAAAACCGGAATGCTAGTGTTTACTTCATTATGTGAGTACAAGCTTTAATATCCAGTGGACTGCAGTCTGGACTGCTATATGTTCTTGATAACTAACTACTGTTAGTTTAGGAGAACAGGAAACCTGCAGTCAGGCTCACAGCAGTCTCACACATAATTACAAGAGAACATGAAATCAGAGCAGCCCAGAAATGTCCTGTAGGGTTAATGTTTCTATTAAGCTGAAAGAACAATGTACTAAATCATAAACAAAATCCACTGTTAAAGGGATATGAAAATTGGCAAAAATGCAAATTACCACATGATTTGCTTACCCTCAAGCCATCCGAGGTGTACTGTATATGACTTTCTTCTTTCAGATGAATACAATCAGAGTTATATAAAAAATGTCCTGACCCTTCCAAGCTTTAGAATGGAAGTGAATGAGGGATGGGATTTAATAGTCCAATTAATAGTTTTCAGTCACATGACTGGTTCGAAAACCAGTTGTTAATCAAAGAAAAACTAGTCTCCTCTTGACTTGAAAATGGTGGACAAAATGCTTCTGGAACTTTAGAAATTAATTTTTACCAATAAAAATAATCAAGATCTAACCTTCATGAATTGATAATAAAGAGAATATTGACCAAAGTCAAAATTAAATATTCTATAATTTTTTTTAATATTATTACATTAGATAATTACATTAGAAAACACTAGCAACAACATTTGTTCCGACTAGAAACATTTTGACCAAACTGTTTATTACCCCAAAGTTCTAATCTTTCATTTCAAAATATTAACAATATTTGATATAGTACAAATCTAAACATATTCATGTGTCCACAATAATACATTTATGAATTAAATAAATGTTTGTCCAATGACAAACAATTAACCTTAAAATTATTCAGATATATTAAATAAATAAATCTCACAAATGTTGATGTTCAGATGAAAAGATAAACAAGAGCAAAACCATTAAATAAATGATAAACACTCTAATCTTATACTGTATCTCTGTAACGGTGCATGTTGTCATATTCTGTGCTAACATCCTTTTCTCGTTACTCCAGAGCATGAGGCCATGATGAGCTGTGCTCAGGCTGGACCGGAGGAGAGCTCTGGTAATGCCAGTGCTAATACTAACACCAGCCTCAACAGTACCAGCAATGATGAGTTGGAGTGCAAAATCTGCTACCAGCGCTTCAATGCACACAGCCGCAAGCCCAAGATTCTGGACTGCTTGCATCGCGTGTGCGCCAGATGCCTCCATAAGATCCTGGACATGGGAGATGGCTCCACCTCCATCAGCTGCCCTTTCTGCCGACACGAGACGCAGATCAGTGAGTACGAAGTGGCTGGGTTGCCAGATGACTCAATAATCATGACTCGTCTGGCTATGCGGGACAAGTCCTGGAGCTCAGACCACAGTAAGGAGGTAGTATTGACGCCCAAGAGCCTGTCCTCCAACGACAGCCCATCCCACGACTCCTCCAACTGCCTGGTCATCACCATCATGGAGGTGCAACGGGACCAGCAGCGCTCACCCAGTCAAAATGCCAGCTCGGATTACTACGGCGACCACAGTGTGGATTCAGTCTCTGTAGCATCCAACAGCGGTGCCATGAACCAAGACACTCTGTCCAAGTTCTGCAATCACGTGCCGCGAGTCTTGGTGTGGCTGCTGGGCTTTTTCTATTTTGGTTCGCTGCCACTTGGCATCTACTTGCTGGTGATCCAGAGAGTGACCCTGGGGATTGTGTGCGTGAGTCTAGTGCCATCCAGTCTGACAGTCTGTCTAGTCTACGGCTTCTGCCAGTGTCTGTGCAAGGGCATGTGCGACTGCTCCAACAGGGGTTGACTGGTACAAAACAGGCCAGAGAAAATCATAGGCTACATCATCTCACTATACAGAGAGGAGATAAAAAATAAGCTCTAGGCATCTGAATATCCTCGCTGCAAATCAAATGCAATTTGTACCATTTTGCTATGAAGGGATGTGTACAAGCAGCTGCGATAAGAGTATGAGTCAAGCATTAAAGAGGAAGGTCAGTCTGGAGGAAAACTGATTGGCTTAATACAGTTTCTGCACATACCCATCAAGCTCATTCTGAAGGAAAAAAGCTGAACTTTTGAAACGTTCTCCGTGCAGAGCAGATGATGATGCACAAGTGGGTGTTTATCAAAGTCAGGCAGAGCGGATGTGCCATATAGAATAACGTTTTATCGTGGTTGATTTTCATCCCTGGGAAAGAAACTGTGTAGGTCAGGTCTTCTTTGTCGCATCTTCCTCTTTATGAAGCACCAAATGTTTTCTATGGGTGAAAGATCTGGACTGCAGTCTGGCCATTTCAGTATCGGATCCTTCTTCTACACAGCCATGATGTTGTTATTGATGCAGTATGTGGTCTGGCATTGTCATGTTGGAAAATGCAAGGTCTTCCCTAAAAGAGATGTTGTTCTAGAACTTGGATATACCTTTCAGCATTGATGGTGTCTTTCCAGATGTGTAAGCTGCCCATGCCACACACACTCATGCAACCCCATACCATCAGAGATGCAGGCTAGTGAACTGAGCGCCGATAACATATTGGGTTGTCCTTGTCCTCTTTAGTCCGGATGACATGGCATCCCAGTCTTAAAAAAAAAAATTCATATTTTGATTCATCTGATCACAGAACAGTTTTCCACTTTGCCACAGTCCATTTTAAATGAGCCTTGGCCCAGAGAAAACACCTGTGCTTAGATATGGCTTCTTTTTTGACCTATGGAGTTTTAGCCAGCACCAGTGAATGGCACGGTGGATTGTGTTCACTGACAATGTTTTCTGAGAGACACTGCCACTCTGAGAGGCTCTTTTTATACCCAATCATGTTGCCAATTGACTTAATAAATTGGTCCTCCAGCTGTTCCTTATATGTACATTTAACTTTTCTGGCCTCTTATTGCTACCGGTACCAACTTTTTTGGAAATCCAATGAAATCCAAAATGAGCCAATATTTGGCATGACATTTTAAAATGTCTCATTTTCAACATTTGATATGTTATCTATATTCTATTGTGAATAAAATATAAGTTTATGAAATTTGTAAATTATTCCATTCCTTTTTTACTCACAACTTACTTTTTATGGAATAGGGTTTGTAGTTCCTATAATATCCATAAAGTAGTCTTGGAGGTAGTCATTCAACAACTAACTGTCAGACTATGTGAGACTGTGAGAATGTGGTGCAGCAGGAACAATAAAGCCTAGCATACAAAGCAGATAAAGCATAACAGCAGAAAGATCACTTTACGTCAGCTTTTATTTATAGAGTTAGTACCAAGTACATTAATTTGATCAGTTACAGGGCTGGTGGGTGGGGACTCTTCATCTGACACAGAAATAATTTTGCTAGTTTATTCATCACAATAAAGGAAATGGTATTTATGTAAATTAAATAAGGGAGACTATCTATTGAAAAAGGGTATGTCCAAAACCACACCCTCCAAAAAAAAAAAAAACCGGCAAGCAAATGCAAAAACACATGTCAATTCACAAATTAGTTAGACATCTTCCAAATCACTGTACTCTGAGCTCTCGTATTCAAGTCCTTTATTCTCATCCGGTATCTCCTCGGACCAGTCTTCAGGGAATAGAGGTTCTAAAGCCAAGCTGTATCTTGAGGAAACGACTTGAATCTTCTCCTCCACATCAGCAAGCCTTTCCTATAGAAGACACTGTAGCCCACAATGCCCCTCGTCAGTTAAACTGCCTAGGAGGAAATATAAAACGAAAAAGGCACACATTAATGGAACACATTAATTCTTACCCGTTTAGACCCTTAACTTGACCCAGTTAAGATAGCAAACATACATTTCCATCTCTGAACAGCATTGTAACATTCAATTCAGTTAACTTTATTTATCCCCGTAGGGCAATTCAATTTTAGCCTACCAGTCATATCAACAAGACAACACTTAATCAAGCATTCAGAAACACTGTCAATGACATCATATTGCATTTGGGCACCAAAACAAAAAATACACAGTCCACAATAGATAGACTAAGCAGCAACCAAAGTTCAAGTAGATAAATAAATAGATAGATAATAAGAATAAGTAATAAATAAATAATAAAAACGGCACTTCAGTGTTAACCCCATGTTCTTACCACGGTTTCCTCCAGACATTTCTGCAATCAGCTTCCTAATGCCATCAGCCATTCCTCTGAGGTAGGTGCAGTGCTGTCTCATCTCCCTAAGAATTAGGATCTTCTCTTCTTGCAGCCGCATCTTTGACATGTATGCATCGAAAATCTTCTTCTTAGTGAGGATGTTTGTGGATTCTAAAGTCATACAAATGAGCCAGTCAACAGGATTGACCTGTAAGCTGCAATATAGTTGTATAGCATGCATGCCCATTAAGCTGCGTCAACATCTGTTTGCTCAATGTAATCCCTCTCCCTCACAGAAGTTGTTCCATACCAGCGCTGTGAACCTCCCATGGCCATTTGATTGCTTCAAAGAGTTTCCTTTTCTCGTCCCCCAGTTTCCGTCGCCGCATTTGTCGAATCTTGTTGCGGTCTATAATTTCCAAACACATGACAGAAACATAAAATCTAGACAAGAGATTCACAAGTCTTGTAAATAAAATAGATAATTCAACAACATACCTGTCTGATTATAAAGGCTTGCTTTTTTTTGATAGACACCCATACATATGTGCTCTATTGACCGCTGAAGGATATGTTGGTCATCCTGTCTGACATCTATAGAATCTTGGGAGGAGACAAAAGCATGAATAAATAACCACTTTGGAAAGGTCAATTTACATTTCTGATAAAATCTACCTGACTCTCATCACATCACATGACACCATATGACCAAAAACAGATTAATATGTCACAGTATGACCTCATAGCTAAATCAAAAGAACATATATTTTAAACTGCAGTGATGCAGGAAAGTGGAGTAGATTTTATACATTTTAGATTATATATATGTATTTGTTGCATGTTGAATTTAATTGTTTAAAAAGACGCTGCAGAGCGTGATGTCATAGCACAACAATTACTTTTTGCGAATCCAGCATTAAACTGATTGAGATTGAGAAAGTTGTCCTCAGCAAGCTGTCCTCAGCAAAATTTGCTGCACATTGTTTTACATGTAGATTATAATTTTCCGGAACCGAGTTAAACATAAATTGTAACCATTAATCTCCAAGTACAGCGTCCCTGGGAAGCCCAAACAAGTAACAGCGTTTCAACGACATGGTGACAAACACAAACGCAGCTCTTCCTCTTCTCTTCGATGGAGCGCAACAAGGCTACGCCCCCTGTTTGTGTATTCCTGTGGGCGGAGGTTAGTCAAAAAACTGTTTTAGTGATGTCATTACTGCAGCAGGAACTAGAGGGCTGTAGTCTAAACGGGTCGTTTTTTTGTAGGCAAATTCTGTTAAATAAAATATCTCGCTTGGCATTGAACTTTGAGCTTTAGAATTTTACAGATATTATTTATACTCTAACAACAACATTACACACTAAAGTTTAAAACATGGGATCACGAAGAAGGGGACCTTTAAGAAATTTCACATGCTCAAAGTCTAGTGTGACCACGGCTTAACCGTGTAATCTAAAAAAAGCCCGCATCATCACAACATTCCATTTAGAACTGTTTTTATACACACAATCAAATATTCAACATCTTTTTTTCCTGCCGTATCAGGCAAATGTGCTGCATGAATTTTAATAACCTGTGAATAATTTACATACAATATGCTTTCCTCTTGTGGGTTCTTTAACATCCCTCCTTTTCACAGACTTTTTACCTTTTCTTTTTCACACACTTTCTGATCTCTCTCATTAATTCAACCATGCATCCAATGAATTCTTATGAACCTTCCTTTTCTTTGCTTGGAATCTGATAGATAGGACTCGTATATCATCCCACTGAACATACACAGATTGAAGTAGTGCCTGAGATCTTAGTCACACTGCTCTTCTAGTAGTCAAATCTGAAATCTTAATTAGTGGTAATAGAGTGAGGGTTGTCAGAGAAGCAGCTAAATTTAAGCAGGGTAGATGTGTCTACAGATCTATGTCCATAAAACTCTCCAACTGCACGTCACCATGGGCCCTCTGTGAATTGAAAAGAGAGTCACACACATTTTCCCTTGACAATGATCCTTTAGACACGTAAGGTTCAATTTAAGTTCAAGCTTATTTTCCACATCACAAGCTCTGCAAATTGCTATATTTTTAGACAAATCAACCAACGCAGTTCCTTTCTGTTCTCAGACAGCAACACTGCACTTCACAAGTTTTCACATAATTGCATGTTTAGATTTTGAAGCTGTGAAACTGAATTATATGGTTTATTGAGCTTGTCACTTTGACACAGATACCCTAGAAATGGCCCTGCTGCTGACCACAACAAAACTATTTAGAACCATATTACAATATGCTTTACTGATGTGTTATAAATATATTAGTATTATTTAGTAATTAGTATTGTAAAATACATTTAAAATAGTAAACTATAAAAAATTAACAATTTTCTTAAAAGATAACACACACTATCTTATGCAATCGATCACATTACTTAAGCCAGAGAGAGCACAGAAGAAAGCAAGAGACTCAAAAAATAACCACACAGAACACAAGGCATGGAACTGCAATGGTCCTCTTTTACCTTCTCTCTCTCTCTTTCTTTCTCCTTCTTCCTGCCTCTCTATGATCATGTGTAAAACTTAAATTTCCAGTATATTGTAAAGGAATAAATTGCTGTCTGATTTAGGGTCATATTTTATTCTTTTTGAAGTGACAAGAAAAGAAGTGATTACTTCCATCTGTTCTCAGGCATGCACACACATCTGTGAAATGACTTGAAGGCTGCAGTCCACAAACACCATCAAATTTAACTGAACTTGAGCAGTTCTGTAAATATTGGGAAAATATTTCAAAGTCTAGATGTGCTAAGTTAGTAAAGACAGAGACAAATCCCAACAGACAGCTAAAGGTGGTTCAACAAAATACTGACACAAGGGGGTTTTCCTTTTACCAACTCAGTGATTCTGATTTTTATTTATTTTTTCTGCCATGCTGGTGTTATATCTTACACTTGGATGTTATAAGTTGCACTGAGTAAATACAGCTGCATAAAACAAAAACTGTGTCTGTCGTCATTTCAGGCTGCGAAGCAACAAAATTTGATTATTTTAAAGTGGGTGATTCTTTTCTATACCCACTGAACATATAAAATATAGTTAGTAGCAAAACAGACTGTAGCTTTGCACAAATACTGTCAGAGCTCTCAGTATGGGATAATAATGGGAGTCATGAAGACTCAGGTCAGCCAATCTCCTGTGTTCCTGCTGTTACTAGACAGCTTGCATCAGGATGGAATGAAGGAAGCATGTGAACTTTTCTGTGTGCACAGAGCAGAGCTCACATGCTGGAAAAAGAAAGCCCTTCTGCTGCTGAAATAGGTCACTAGAACACTAGAAAAGTAATTCAGCAAATTCCAGGTGTAATTTAATAAATACATATATTTGCCCCCATAAATAAAAGTGGTTTTCATTAAATTATGATAAAAGTATGAATATTAACAAAAATATTTCATACTAAACATATTTACATTTACATTTATTAATTTAGCAGATGCTTTTATCCAAAGCGACTAACAAATTAGCAATCAAAAACAGCAAAAAGAGCAATGATATATAAGTGCTATAACAAGTTAGGTTAACAGTACACGTAGCAAGGACTTTTAAATAATATAATAAATAAAAATAAAACAGAAAGAATAGAAAAAGAATAGAGCAAGCTAGTGTTAGAGGTCTTATATATATTTATATACTGTATATATATATATATATTGTTATATATAATATATATATATATATATATATATATATATATATATATATATATATATATATACACACACATACACACACACACACACACACACACACACAATTACATAATAAATTAAAATAAAATAGAATACAAAAAGATTAGAAAGGTAGTTAGATTTTTTTTAAAGGATAGAATTAGAATAGTGAGTGCTAAAGTTAGAGGGTCAAATAAAGATGGAAGAGATCAGTTTTAAGCCGATTCTTGAAGATGGCTATGGACTCAGCTGCACGGATTGAGTTGGGGAGGTCATTCCACCAGGTGGGAACATTTAATTTAAAAGTCCGTAAAAGTGACTTTGTGCTTCTTTGGGATGGCACAATCAAGTGATGACACTTGCAGAACGCAAGCTTCTAGAGGGCACATACTGTAAGTCTGAAGTAATACATTTAGGTAAATGGGTAAAGAGCCAGTGGTAGCTTTGTAGGCAAACATCAATGCCTTGAATTTTATGCGAGCAGGTATTGGTAGCCAGTGCAAATTGATAAACAGAGGTGTGACGTGTATTCTTTTCGGTTCATTGAAAATTAATCTTGCTGCCGCATTCTGGATTAATTGTAAAGGTTTGATAGAACTGGCTGGAAGACCTGCCAAGTGAGCATTGGAATAGTCCAGCCTTGACAGAACAAGAGCTTGGACAAGGAGTTGTGCAGCATGTTCCGAAAGAAAGGGCCTGATCTTCTTGATGTTGAATAAAGCAAATCTGCAGGATCGGACAGTTTTAGCAATGTGGTCTGAGAAAGTCAGCTGATCATCAATCATAACTCCAAGGCTTCTGGCTGTTTTTGGAGGAGTTATGGTTGATGTGCCTAACTTGATGGTGAAATTGTGATGAAATTATGGGTTTGCTGGAATCACAAGCAGTTCTGTCTTGGCAAGGCTGAGTGGAAAGGGATGGTCCATCGTCCAGCAAGAAATGTCTGTTAGACAAGCTGAGATGCCAGTAGCTACCATCGGATCATCAGGATGGAATGAGAGGTAGAGTTGAGTGTCATCAGCATAACAGTGGTATGAAAAGACATGTTTCTGAATGACAGAACCTAATGATGCCATGTAGACAGAGAAGAGAAGTGGTCCAAGAACTGAGCCCTGAGGCACCCCAGTAGTTAGATGTTGTGACTTGGACACCTCACCTCTCCAAGATACTTTGAAGGACCTATCTGATAGGTAAGACTCAAACTGCTGAAGTGTGGTTCCTGAGATGCCCTTTACCAGTAGGGTTGATAGGAGGATATGGTGGTTAACCGTGTCAAAAGCAGGAGACAGATCAAGCAGGATAAGTACTGAAGATTTGGATTCTGCTCTTGCCAGTCTTAGGGCTAAACATACAAAGATTTAGTAAAATTCAGTATATTTTGATTGATGTATCTTTATTTAAATAAATAAATAAATAAATAAAGCTTACTTAAAATAAATATTTTAGGTCATCATAGGTGTTCAACTGACAGACATTTATGAACCCCTGACATCAGCTGTACTCCATCACATTTTACCATGTTTAAATCCATCTGAGTTTAACAGATTTTTCCAAAACAATGGTGCATAAAATAAGGAAAAATCGTCCCTAGGTTACGTATGTAACCCTAGTTCCTCGAGGGAACGAGACGCTGCGTCGTAGCGCTTTTGGGGAACGCCTTTGGCAAGAACAACTCTGAATATCGTGTGCAATCAGTTCAATGGAAGAGCGTGACGTCACGGACGGGGTGACGTAGCGACCAGGAAGCTATAAAGGCACGTGCCACGCAGCTGGCCTCAGCTTCGAGTAGGGAAGCAAGCGCAGGCAGGGGTGCCGGGAGTATGGCTCGGCGACGCAGCGTCTCGTTCCCTCGAGGAACTAGGGTTACATACGTAACCTAGGGACGTTCCTCTTCGGGAACTCGAGCTGCGTCGTAGCGCTTTTGGGGAACGATGTGCCAACGCTGCCAGACTACCAAGGCCCTGCCTAGTGTGTATCCGAAGAGCACAGCTTAGGACGAGAGGACAGAAGAGCCAGGAGCGGCTCGCATATCGAGATTGTAAAATCTGGCGAATGTAGAGGGCGTGGACCACCCCGCAGCGTTGCAGATGTCCAAGAGGGACACACCTGCTAAAAAGGCCTTAGAGGCAGCCATACTCCGCGTAGAGTGAGCCTTGGCTCCCAAAGGAAGGCGAAGACCAGAGGACTCATAGGAGACGTTGATAGTAGGGATGCACCGAAATGAAAATTCTTGGCCGAAACCGAAAACCGAAAAAGAGAAAACCAAGGCCGAAAACCGAAACCGAAACACCGATAGAAATTATGCCAATTATTAGTACCATTGCATTTATTGCTATGACAGTGTACTAACTTTACTAAAATTAAGACATTGCAATTGCATAAATTAATATTAAAGTTTCAAAGATAATTACAATTACATAACTTATTTAAAAAAAAAACATAAAAAAAAACTTAATTACAAATGATGCAAATATTTATTAAGCACATTGCAACAATGCACAGTATAAAATAAAATTCAAACAAAAAATGTATCCCACTCATGTGTATATTTAATAATAATGTACAGGCCTACTGGCCTGCAGAAAGGTTTTAAAATGAACAGTTCTCTCATAAAAACAAAGTGCATTTAGGTGAAGTGCATTTGAAATCGTTCTCTGTAGGACTAGAAAGTGCATTACTTCTCCAGTTGGCAAGACTGTTATCACTTCTGGGGATGGGGACTTCAGACAGATAACCATCTAGCTGTTGAGCAGTTGAGCTTGTCATCTGCCTGACATTTGAGACATATTTGAGAGAGTGTATTTAAATAGGGCCAGGGCATAAATAAACATTTTTATCAAATTAAAGCAGAAATCTAGCAGAAAATCTAGCATAAATATGGCTACAATCTGATATTATGTATGTATATATGTTTGTGTGTGTGTGTGTGTGTGTGTGTGTAGTAGCCTAAGAACAAAATAGCCAACGTATTATTATTATTTGAGGCACTTTCTTGCAGAATTCCACTGAACATATCAGACAACGATGGTGCATGCCCCTCATCTGGTGCAGAGACCAGTCTTTTTTCTGCGCTCTGATCTGTCTCCTGCGCTTGGCGCTTCTCCGTCTCCACGCGGGTTCTCCGCATCCAGCGCGGCCTGGATCATTTCTCGTACGCGCTGCCTTATTTCCGCATACAAGTAATGGTCTTTATAACGCGGATCAAGCACATTCGCGATGAAGTGCAGAGGATCCGAAAAGATCTCAGTGAGACGTGTGCTAACAGACTCTTTAAGACTGTACTTTTCTTTGTTTTTACTTCGTGGTCCGTCTTAATCTCTTTGTTAGGAGACGTTTTAGTGCTGCGAATAAAGGAATACGAAGAGAGAGAATGTTCTCACTGGTGTTAAGTGAATGTCGCGTGGAGCTCGTGGTCTGCGCTTTGCAGGTGCACGTGCAGGTCGCGGTTTCTGTTTGCGTCATCACAACATTTCGGCCGTGTTGTTTCGGTGATAAAAGTCTATCGGCTGAAAACCGAAAAGGCCATTTTCGGCCGAAAATTTTCGGTGGCCGAAATTTCGGTGCATCCCTAGTTGATAGCCTCGACAATCCAACGACTAAGGGTCTGCTTAGAGGCAGGAGAACCCTTTTTAGGAGGACCATAGCATACAAGCAATTGGTCAGACTTTCTCCACAGGGCAGCTCTGTGGATGTATGCGTCCAATGCTCGCACTGGACACATACAATTTAGCTTCACCTGGTCTGGCTCCCGAAAAGGGAGGAGGACAGAAGGCCTGCAGTACGACAGGTTGTGGTGTGACAGAGGGAACTTTAGGAATGTAACCCGCTCGAGGGTAAAGAAATGCTTTGGCCATACCAGGGGCAAAGTCTAGATAGTTAGGGGCCACCGAGAGGGCCTGAAGATCTCCAACTCTCTTTAGAGAGGTAATAGCCAGTAATAGGGCAGTCTTAAGTGTCAGATGTCTGTCTGAGATTTCTTGAATTGGCTCGAATGGAGCTTTGCAGAGAGCCTCTAACACCACAACCAAATCCCATGGGGGATTACGGGACCGTACTGGAGGTCTCAGCCTCAGTGCACCTCGGAGGAAACGTGTAACTAGGGGGTGTCTACCCAGTGACTGGTCACTGAAAGGGACGTGGTAAGCAGCTATGGCCGCCACGTACACCTTTAAGGTGGAGTGGGTTAACCCCGCAGAGAGCCTAGCTTGTAAGAACTCCAGAACTGTACCAACTGGGCAGTTAACAGGGTCAAGGTGGCGATCTCTGCACCATGAAGTGAAGAGTTTACACTTCAGGGCGTACAGTTTCCTCGTGGAGGGAGCTCTGGATTGGAGTAGGGTCTCAACAACCTCGGTTGAGAGACCAGCTGCTAACAGATGTGCCCCCTCAGGGGCCACACCCACAGCTTCCACAACTCCGGGCGAGGGTGAATTATTTTGCCCTGCGCCTGAGAGAGTAGATCTGTCCTGATCGGAATCTGCCATGGAGAGCCGTCGAGGAGAGAAATCAGATCTGCGAACCATGCTCGGCCCGGCCAGAACGGGGCTACTAACAACAGACGGACCCCGTCCCGGCGTACTCTCGCCAGAACTCCCGGGAGCAGAGTGATGGGGGGAAAGGCATACAGACGAAGCCTCGGCCAAGTCTGTGCCATGGCATCTAGTCCCAGTGGAGCTGGGTGAACTAGAGAGAACCAGAGGGGACATTGCGATGTCTCTCGAGACGCGAAGAGGTCCACCTGAGCTTTGCCAAATATTTGCCATATCTGCTTCACCACCTCGGGATGAAGCATCCATTCCCCGGGCCTCGGCCCCTGTCTCGACAGCATGTCTGCTCCCACATTCAATCGCCCAGGAATATACACTGCTCTTAGCGAGAGGAGTTTGCCCTGGGACCACAGGAGGATCTGGTGCACCAGCTTGTATAGGGGGCGTGAACGCAGACCCCCCTGGTGATTGATATAAGAGACTACCGCTGTGTTGTCGGTGCGCACTAACACATGACAGCCTCTCAGGTCTGGGAGGAAATATTTTAAAGCTCGATATACTGCTAGCATTTCTAGACAATTGATGTGCCATGTCAGATGGCGACCGCTCCACAGACCGCGGGCAGGGTGGCCACTCATGACCGCACCCCAACCGGTGAGGGACGCATCTGTCGCTAGCGTTACACGGCGACCAAGAGCTCCCAACACCGGGCCCTGATTCAAGAACCAAGGTTTCTTCCATATGTCTAAGGCACGAAGGCATCGCCGCGTGACCTGAATAGTTCGGAAAGGATTTCCCCTCGGGGAAAACCCCTTGGTCTTGAGCCACCACTGAAGGGGCCTCATGTGCAGGAGACCAAAAGGTATCACGTTGGACGCAGCTGCCATGAGCCCTAACAGTCTCTGAAACTGCTTCACAGTGAGTGACTGGCCTTCTCTGACTCTCTTGACTGATGTGAGGATCGACTCGATCCGAGCAGGAGACATACGTGCCTGCATCGTGGTCGAATCCCATACTACGCCTAGATAGGTGTTTCTCTGAACTGGAGAAAGTACACTCTTCTTGGCATTCAGTCTCAAACCCAGCTCCCCCATATGGGCGAGAACGACACCTCGTTGTCGAACCGCCATCTGCTCTGATTGAGCTAAAATCAACCAATCGTCGATATAATTTAGAATGCGGATGCCCTGCATACGGAGGGGTACCAGAGCCGCATCTACACATTTCGTGAACGTGTGGGGTGAGAGTGCAAGGCCGAAGGGAAGTACTCGATATTGATAAGCTTTGCCCCCGAAAGCAAACCTCAGAAACTTCCTGTGTTGTGGAAGGATGGATATGTGGAAGTATGCATCTTTGAGATCTATTGTGACAAACCAGTCCTCGGATCTGATTTGAGCTACAACCTGTTTGACAGTAAGCATTTTGAACTTCAGTGACATAACTGAGAGGATTAACTGACGTAGGTCTAAGATCGGACGCAACTTCTTTGGAACTATGAAATACCGGCTGTAGAACCCGGATTCCCTGTCTAGAGGAGGGACCACCTCGATGGCCTCCTTCCTTAATAGGGTATTCACTTCTTGTTCCATAACCAGAGCCTGCTGGGGGCCGACGACTGTCGGTGTAACCCCATTGAATCTCGGCGGTGGACGGCCGAATTGAATAGCATAGCCTCTTTCTACTGTGTGCAGGACCCATTGAGATACATTTGGCAGAAGTTTCCACGCTGCTCGAAAATGTACTAAGGGAATCAGTCTCTCGAGACTGATCTCTGGTGTAAGAGGCCCCCGAAGGGGAGGCGAGCTTCCCAGCTCCGCTACGCTCACGGGCGGAAATAACTGGGAGGGATGCTCGTGGGAGACCGCTGCGCCCTGAAGCACCGGCAGGGTTGGCAGACCGGCCTCCAGAGGGTACCGGGGAGAGGCGGGCACCGTATAACGAGGTGGATACCGCTCTGACCCCGTAGGGGCTACCCTCGAGGTCACTGGGATATTGGCGTCAGGACCTCTTTGTCGAGGACTTCCTAGCTTCGATAACTGTACGAAGATCAGATTTTAATCTAGGAGCCCCCGACTCAGAGCTTAGACCCTCGGTCCCGGCGTGGGGGAGCACGAGTGGCGACACTCTGCTTTTGAGCCTCACGGTATGAGGAGCCTGCTAGTGGCGTGAGTATCTCCCGTCCAGATAACCCACAAGAGCGACGAGGGAGGAAACTCTGGAATGCCGCCGCCTGCTTACGGGCCTCCTGGAACCTGTCGACGACAGTATTGACTGTGTCGCCGAACAGGCCCGAGGCTTGGAGCGGGGCGTCCAGGAGGCAGAACCTGTCACGATCTTTTATTTGGGACAGGTTCAGCCATAAATGCCTCTCCGCGGCCACCAAGGCTGCCATAGACCGCCCAATCGCGCGAGCGGTCTCTTTGGTGGCGCGGAGGGAGAGATCAGCGGTCCGTCTAAGCTCTGCAATATCGTCGGACTTGATCCCCTCTCCCTCGTCTACATCTCTCAGCAGGTCGGCCTGATGTTCTTGAAGGACGGCCATGGTGTGAAGGCACGCCCCTGCCTGACCTGCTGCCACATAGCCCTTGCCCACTAACGCTGATGTTGTTCTTAATGCTTTTGTAGGCAAGGCCGGAGCCTTCAGAGACGATGCCGAACCGGGTGACAGATAGCCCGCAAGCGTCTGTTCGACCCGTGGCATCGCTCTGTAACCGCGCTCATCGAGCCCTGTCACGTTTCCATAATATTGTGAATCAGGGCCGAAGAGACGGGTGGAATATGGGTGTTTCCACGACCTCGCTATTTCGTCATGGAGGTCGGGAAAAAAGGGAAGGCTCCGGGCTGGAGGTGGTTGTCTGGGCCTGAGATACCGCTCATCGAGTTTACTTCTCTGCGGTTCATGTTTTTTCTGTGGGGGCCAGTCTATTTTTAACTTCTCGACTGCGCGAGTAACCACCTCCAGCAGCTCCTCATACTGGGGCGAAAGGGGTGGCGAATCCCTACCAACTGTCTCCACATCCACCTCATCAGACGAAGAGAGGTGGAGTGTCGACCCCTCGCCCTGGGAGGAAGAAACCGACGAGCGTGCTTCCGATCCCAGGGTTTGGGCGCCTGATCTAGCAGATGAGGAAGGAGATAAGGACTGGCCCGTCTCCATTTTCTCTGCCAGATCCACCTGCGAACCCCACGAGTGCAGCAGCCGCTCTGCCTCAGCAGAAGCTGGGCCAGAGCCGCGGGGAACGCTGGCGAAGGCTCCCTCCTTGAAGAGAGCCCTCCGGGATCGAAGCGTCCGCATTGGCAATCGTTCACAATGCGGACAGTCAGCTCCCTCGAGAGCTGACTCAGCGTGCTTCGACCCCAGGCAAACCACGCATAAATCATGTGTGTCTCCAGCCGTGATGTAGCGCTGGCATGGAGGAACACACAGTTTATAGCGCGATTTGGTTTCACCCTTCAAATGTCTGGTCTTTGCTTTAGACTTAGGCATCTTAGTCTAATAATACTGGACAGACAACAGTAAATAAGACTTACAAGACAGACTTATGAACATGCACACACAGAGCGCTTGCTGAAAGACGCGAAGCTGAGGCCAGCTGCGTGGCACGTGCCTTTATAGCTTCCTGGTCGCTACGTCACCCCGTCCGTGACGTCACGCTCTTCCATTGAACTGATTGCACACGATATTCAGAGTTGTTCTTGCCAAAGGCGTTCCCCAAAAGCGCTACGACGCAGCTCGAGTTCCCGAAGAGGAACTACAGATTGGCCTGCTCATAACCCATAAATCACCTACAGTTTATCTATTACTCAGCTATCTGTGCAGAAGAATGTAGGAAAACTCATAGCTATGCAGGTCTTATGCAAAATAAAATATATGTATATAAATGTATATTGTGTTCCTTTAGTTCAAGTGGTAGAGCATTCTTTAGCAAGCGCAATGTTGGGGATTCGAATCTCAGAGAACACATTAAGATTTTTTTTTTTAGCTTGAATGCAATGTAAATCGCTTTGGATAAAAGCGTTTGCTAAATGCATACATTTAATTTAAATGCAATTTAATTTAGCAAGAAAAAGGGTTATCAGCATTTTTCTCAGCTGACTACCATTACCTGTGCCCACACAGAGCTGCAAATGGACCACATGATAATATATGAATGACCATATATACCTCATGCTTTTGTAAGGGTATGTATGTGAGTAGAAACAGAAGAACAGCAGCTTTAGGCAGTTTGTTCAGTTGGGCGGTAAAAAGAATGCCATTCTGACCCTTTGGGAAGGAACCACGCCAGAACACTTGTGCAGACAAGCACACACGGTACCCTGTCCTCTCACTGTAGCTCACAAATACTTATACAAACACAGACACACGAACAGCTCCCAGGATGCTGAATCATAGAGACATGCTATCTTTTGTAACTGTGTGTCCTTATTCTCAAAAATAGTTTGTCTTCATGCGGTTTTCGCTTTAAAGGCCTTATTTAAGTCCAAATAAATAATACTTTCAGTTGTAATTAAAAGAAATACTTAAGAAATATAAGTTTTGATTTAATTTACAGTGTCAGTGTGAAAGCAGCTGCTGTTGCAGTTATGCTGCTGTTTTGCTTATATGTACAGCTTTTGTTTTTTTCTTCAAGTTTTGTGTTCTACGTTCTTGATCTGACTTTCTTTTACCATTTTGTGCTTCTCTGTGAAGTAGTGATTTTGAGCATGTATTTTATCTGCATGAGTCTAGCATCTGTTCTTTCTAATTAGCCACCAGGAAACGGATGAAGAGAGAAAGAGACAAACAGAGAGAGTGGATGAGAGATAGAGAGAGAAAGGGGGGGGGGGTGGAGGAAAGTAGGGAGAGAACACAACAGGGGCAAAAGAAGAAAAGGAAGAAAAGGTGAGAAAAAAGAGACAGAAAATGTGACCAAAAATAAAGAAGGGATAAATTCTATCATAAAAGTACACTCTAAAAAAAAGGTACTTCCTGAGTTCTTTCGGGAGGTTAAGGTGCTATTTCAAAGTGAAAGTGATGTGACATACAGACAAGTATGGTGATTCATACTCAGAAATTGTGCTCTGCATTTAACCCATCCAAAGTGCATACGCACAGCAGTGAACACACACCAGGAGCAGTGGGTAGCCATTTATGCTAAAAAGACTAGATTTTACAAATAAAGTAAAGAACTAATGTAGGCCTAAGACGGTGACCATAGGCTTAAAAGTTACCTGGTTACAGGTCTACAGTGTGTGTGTGTGTGTATCTCTCTCTCTCTCTCTCTCTCTCTCTCTCTCTCTCTCTCTCTCTCTCTCTCTCTCTCTCTCTCTCTCTCTATATATATATATATATATATATATATATATATATATATATATATATATATATATAAACTAGGACTCTCTTCTCTTCAAAAATTTACATATTTCAAGCTTGTTTCATTATTTTGTATGTGTATGAAACAACAACTCTCTGTATATTGTGATGTTGTATATGTATATTTCCTGGCTTGTCAGCACTCATTTTATTTGCTGCTGAAAGAAATAAATTAAAAGGTTTTAAAATTGGGATGTATTTTGTTTCCCAGTAAGCATTTAGCACAGGAATTTGAATCTTTAAAGCTGTAATTTTGTAAGAAATGATTAGTTATCATCCATCTTAAGTAAAACTGTAATTTAGAAGCATATTGGCACCTCTATGGTAGTCATATGACACCTCTAATGGTTGTGTAACACATTTAGACAAATGTGCTAATTAAGCTTATCTTTAAGGATATGTGCCATATAGTACCAAAAGAGGTCCCCTTATGATAAAAAGCCAAAGCTGTTGAGCATAATTTTTGTTGAAGCAATAAAGTGCTATATGGCACCTCTTATAGTTCTACATAGCACCATGTGACAAAGTGCTACTGTATATATATTGTATAAATGGCACTAAAAGTTGTTCCCCTATGATTACGAGCCAAAGAACCACTTTTAGTGCTATATAGCACCATTTTTTTAGAGAGTAGTCCGTGACTCATGCATAAATCTTCTGAAGCCATAAGGGAAACTGATTAAGATTTATCTTGTTATTCACTGACAATCTTACCCTGCAGTGGTCTGCTGTTAATTGCTGTGAGATTATTGAGCTGAACTCAAGAACCGCAGGAGCACGTGACCCCAGAGTTATAAAACTCAGTTTACCTTCTTCACAAAACACAATTTGTGATGTAAAAGCAGGTAAACACAGATGGTAATTAAGAAAAAATGGACAAAAAGAATATTGGTTTATATAAGTGTGTGCTAAATCTTTAGCTGAAGAGACAGCTGAAGAAGAGTGGAAAATGAATGAAAAAAAAACAGAAGGAATGGAAAAGAAGATGAAAATATGAAAATAAGAGGGAAAAAAGAGAGCACTTCAGGACAGATATAAGGACTGTCAATCTGTTCATCTGTGATGAGACCAGCAGTGGTACAGAAAATAATTGAATCCATGCAATATCACAGTTCAGTGGTCTGCACAGTGACTTTAAAACAGTTCACAAACAATCATGGCACCAACAGCATTTGGTTGCAGAAGTAAGATAAAAATACTTGCATTTATTTTCTGGTTTAGAATGCAGAGGTCTCACACACACACCATTTCTTTCTCAACTGCTATATTGATACACTGGATCTACATTGTAAATGCGCAGTGCACCATGACACAACAACACTATAGCAATCTCATTGTAATCAACAACACAATATAGACTACTTATTGTAAAAAGCTTTGTTCTTTACGATGGGAACAAATCTAGTTGTGTCATAGCACTTGCTGCCAGTTAAAAATGCTTTAAAGAATATTCATAAGCAGTCTCATAAATCAGCAGCATACCAAAACAGCTTTAATGTGGCACTAAATTCTTCCCTCCATAACATGGAGAAGTTCACAAGGCTACACAGATTTATGCATGTTATTCACAAAGTTATTCACAAGGTTATAAGGACTTCCACTTGACCATTGCTTGATTATTTATTACGTCCGGTCTTCTTATTCTGACTGCTAACAATATAGCTCATATTTTACAGTGTTTGAAAATCTGAAAAAAGCAGGTCCTCTGGGCCTCCATATAGGTCATCTGAATGTCTATTGTATAAAACATTGCAAAAAATGTTTGGTTTAAAATTTACTTTAGACCTGTGTCCATCGCAATAAAAATAACAGGTAAAAATAACAGGTAGTGGATCTCACTCAAGGGGAAATATCACAAGTATAGACTGACACTTTCATTCAGTGCCATCCAATCACACAGAGGTCCATCCACATGGATACCGGCAGTATCTGAACTGAAGCACAGTTAAAGGAGAGTGGGAAACTTTCACTCTGCAACTGAAAAAACCCTCCACTTGAAATGTTAATTTAGTATGAATGTGGGAATGTGTGCATATCAGCATTCTCTGCTTGTGTGTGTCTTAGATTAGTTGTTGTCTTGATATTTAGTTGTGTTGCCTTAACTTAATAATTTGTCTTATTTTATATAAATTCAAGACATCTTGAGGCCTTCTTGGAGGTTTCCAGAGAACCCCTTAATGGGCCCAGGCTTTATGGTTGAGAAACATTCCTTTTTTCATTTTTCTAGAATCTAGAATCTGAAGCTCAACAAACAAAGCCTTTCAACTTACTGTCCTGGCAGTCTGTGAATTGCAGGCCTCACCTTTACTTTTTCTTGAAGTTTTCCCAGGCTGACAGTTCTTTCTATGATGCGTGTGAGGATGCCCTGCTTGTCTTTCTCTAGAGATGAAGCCTGAGGATGGAGATAGGGAACAGGAAGGGTTACACAGCTACCAGGAAAAAGAGGGACATTGAGGATAGTCATCACTGTAGAGAAGGACTGTACGGACAAGAGCAAGGAGAGAGAGAGAGAGAGAGAGAGAGAGAGAGAGAGAGAGAGAGAGTCCAGTTACTTTGCTAAAAGTGGGAAAACAGCAAAGCTAGAGCAGCAGAGCAAATCTTTAAAAGTTTGACTAGATTTAGGGGTACTAACATTCTGTTGAGTTCAAACATGTACCCGAGCGACAGTGAGGCTCAATGCATGAAAAAAGAGGAGTATGAAACTTTCATAATCCCAAACTTTTAAGGCAGATGAATTCAGGGAATATAGTGTGTCCTCAGCCAAATCATGCTTTATAAGTTAAAATAAAGTATGAGGAATTGGGAATTTGTGATGTGGGATAGTGTGAACCTTTCATAAAATAGTAATTGGTACCCAACTGATCTGCTGCATGGGACATCATCTTGTCATGTGTACAGTTATTAAATACTTTTTCATTGGTAGAAGTGCATTGATTAGGTTGCCTCCGTATGGGTAACTAGAAAATTAATTATTCCAATATTCTTAATATATTTTCAATACTTTAAATAAAAACAACTTGATCAGGTGTAGGAACAGTTCTCAGGAAAGATTATTTCCAACTGGCACGTTAATAAAAAACACAACTATAATCTTTGTAAGGCTGGGTGTGCACCAGGTGTTTTTTGCCAGCTGAAAATGCCCAGCATTTGATGAGCGCTTCAATGCACAGTGGGTTTTCTTCAGTTGAGACGCTGTGGTTGCTGATCCGGAATATCCGCTGTAGTAATATGGCAGGTGCATTGCAAATGAAATGTTTCTCCAAGTTATAATCGATCATAACAATAATATGGTAGTCCGATAATTCCATGTGGTAAAGACAAATACTCTGAAACAAGCAATATTGACTTCTCCACTGTTGTTCAGTTCAGTCATAGTGCAAGCAGGGTGTGATGGTTGATTGGTATTAGTCCCGCCCCTCCTACACTGTGATTGGTCAGCTGGATGTGATGACATTGATGAGCGCAGCGTTTTACCCAAAGTTGAACATTCTTCAACTCTCTGAGGCAAGAAAAAAAATGCACCTGGAGTTTTAAAATAACCGGCGTTCCTATTGAAAGCAATTGAAAAACATACACTAGCTTCAGGAAAAAAATGCTTTGGTGGACATAAGAACTATCTTATGTTAAAGGGTTCTAAAGAGAACGAGTCAATCTTTTGTACAGAGAAAAGTACAGAGCAGAACTAACAAGAAGCAGAGATCAAGACATATGAAGAAATAAACAGATGGCAGCTCACACAGCATGTGTGTGAATTTCTGTAAAAGTACCATGTGCATGAGCTGGTCTCTTTCATGGGTGGTTCTTTCTGCAAGTGTGACAATGTTGGCAAGGTACTGATGAGCGATGAGCTCTTTCTCTAAAGAGTCTTCAACCTGTTGCTTCAGAGCACTTATCCGCCTCTGAGCTTTCCTAAGGAGGATGAGAGGATAAGACACAAATGGTAATCTGAAATTAAAATCTTACTCAAGTCAGTATTTATGCGAGTTTAGATTAGAGAACATACAGTGGGGTCTGAAACCACATTGAAAAACTGACAATGAAAATCTAAGTTTCAGAATTTTGAAAAATGTAAACAGGAAATGAATAGAGAAATGCAAGATTCTGCATCCCCAGCATGTAAATTTGAGACATCTGAACACCTTGGATTTTCTTGCTTCCTTAAATATACTCCACTCATTCAGGGAAACATCAGGGATCATCAGGTTTTGCACAAACTTGTTGAGTTTAGCTTGAGTGCTACTATCATTAAAACTATATCTGATCAATAAAATACTAACACATTCTGGAATTCATGTTAATGATCTATTCCATGATTCACTAACATCACACATTCTGCTAATAAAACCATTTCCAAAAAAAAACAATAAAAATGCTAAATATACCATTCAAAAAATTTGGGTTCAGTAAATTTTTTTAAAGAAATTGATACTTTTTAATTTTAGCAAGGATGCAAAAATACATAAAAATGTAATTGTTTAATTGCTAAAACGTGAAGACTGTAATAATTGCAGCTGAAAATTCAGCTTTACCATCACAGGAATAAATTACATTTGAAAATATATTAAAACAGAAATTTGTAAAATATTTCACAACATTACTATTCTCTTGATCAAATAAATGCATCTTTAAAAAAAGCTCACATCCTTTCAACTTCTCCTCCCCTATAAGGTCTCTCATTATTGTCTGCCATTTAAATTTATTCCTAATTCTAGCCCTATAAGCCACTAACTCAGTGGTCTAAATCTTCCAGCAAGCAGTTGCACACAGGGCATTAAAAACATTGCAAAAATGACTGACTTCCATACACATTTCACCCATACATACTGTACACACCAGGGAAAGAGTGAAAGAGACAATAGAAAACAACAGAAAAAAAATGTGCACATTCAAAGTGTCTTCTGTATGTTTGCATGTGTGTTTTTATGTGCTTGAATGTTTTAACCTATTAGCTTGCTGTGAAAGCTGGAGCTCTGTTTCCATGTGCTTGATGTCTGTGTTAAGGTTGGTTTTGTCCAGCAGCAGAGCCTTTCTCTTGGACTCCAGCGCACTCACACGAGCCAACAGCTCTTCAACCTCACTATTCTTCAACCTCTCATGATCCTGCAGCTGTCTGAAAGACAAACAAACATGCGACTGAGTGAAAAAAAACACTCAAGGTTAAAGCATTCAACTTTACAAATGGAGTAAACAGCATTGCTATTCCAAGGTTCTTTCAGTAATCCTTGTTCATGTTTGATATGGCATCTTGGAATAAACTGACACCTAAAAAGTGTTCAGTTAAAGATGCATTTTGTTTGTCTAAAGCAACATAAACTGCCTGTATGTTTGTGTGTGGGAATGAGTTGGTGTCCTTGTGTGTGATGAGTACATCTGTGCTTTTACACAGTTTTTTTTACACACTGAAAATGTATGGGCTTTCTTTCGTAATTCCAAAAAAAAAAAACCTCAAAATTTCTATTGTATTAGCATGAAATGCATGTTTGATACCTTTTGAGTTTGTCAGTCGCAGCATTATGTTCAGCCAAGCTCAGAGAATGTTCTAGAGCCAAGTGTTCTCTCTGAAACTCTGTCTTCAGGGCACGGTGCTCTTTACGCTCCACCTCTAGCTCTTTTTCCAGAGTCTGTTTCTCTGACTCCAACAACATCAGCTGTTTAGAGACTTTACACACTACACACAAATAAAGAAATATAGAAGTGTTTTAAATGTGTATCTATGTGAAAAAGAAGCATGAAATAAGTTCAGATGCAAAAGCCTCTAAGTGCCATCTGAAATTTTCATCTAAAATTTGGATTTTTATCAGGCTCCTATGTTTAGGTTGTTTAGTCATTTTACTTTAATTGCAATGTGCAGGTCCTTTTCCAGGCTATTAAAGTGAAATAACTGAACATAAATATAGGAGCCTGATAAAAATCCTAATTTTAGATGAAAATTTCAGATGGCACTTAGAGGCTTTTGCATCTGAACTCTATTATGCAGAATGAAGACAGTAAGGAACATACTGAACATATACAGGTATAGAAGATATAGTACTGTATATGTAGGAAGTCAGGATTGTAAGATTAACCATCTCTAAGAAAAATGAGATCTCATAAATATCTCAAGCAATTCTTATCATTACTGTGATAGTGAGTTGTATTATTTATATATATTTATATTAATTAATAATACAAATATTTTAATCTGACTTGAAATGCTCACCGAGTTTTGTTGACACTAAATGTCATCATCTGTTGTTGTCAACCTAATATAGATATTATAGTTATTCATGTAAACAGACCTTTAGTTCCTCCCCAACTTTAATCCATTGTTTGACACATTGTTGCTTTTCTGAACTGGCTGAAAAGCTCAAACAAACAGCATTGTTTCGGTGCATGTACATGTTTCAGGGGGAATCAATCGACGAAAAGCTTACGAGACCATTACGTTGGGGTAGGAGCTTTCATATTTAAGCTGATACTTATATATGTCTCTTGAGCTACATATGTCTCTTGAGCTACAAAAAGAGAAAACTTTTTGCAATTTTCTTTGTTCCATGAAATAAATATCATAGTAGCTCCTGTATCTGAAATCCACAGCATTAATCTTGAGCTGTTTTATCAGTTACATCTGCTGTCAGACTATACTCAAAACCACACTATAAGTTTGTATGGCTCTTAAGAGGCAAGAAAAAAATATGCAAGAGCATTAAGAGCAACGAGGTGTGATTGTGTGTACCATACCCTCCTGTGTATGTTTGCTGTGGGCGTCTTTAGATTTGGCATGCTGTAATTCCAACTGCTCTATCAATACTTGATTCTCCTCCAGCACCAAACGAGCCTGTTCCTGCAGGTGCCTCCTACACACACCACACACACATGCACACACAGACACACACACACCTGTGTGAGTGTTTGAATGAACCGTGAGGCTGGCAAGCAGGATGAGAGTTATTTCACTGATGAAGAAGACAAGCTGACTGTAACAGCTGGCAATTAATGCAAAGACAGAAGCTAGAACCTCTCTCAGGTCATACACATTAATTATAGTAAACACAAACTGCCTTCCTGAGTTCTAAGCTTTGGGTTAAAACCCACACGTACACACACACACACACACACACACACTCAATGACAGGTTCAAATTCAGAAATTCATAGAAAAGGAAAAAGTATTTCTGAGGGAGTGGTGTAGTGCTTTAAAGTGAAAAAGGTTTTTTTTGTTGTTTTTTTTTAGATTGACATTCTCATTAAACAATGCAGAAAAGGTTTTTATCAAGCTGCAATTTTCCTGTATGTCTGACATGCTGATGCAAACACTGCTCCCATGGCAAAACTAAACATTTAACATGGCTTAAAAACAAGATCTGAATGCAAGCTAAAGTAGTTTAAGCAGACTAAATGAATACAGTCTGGTATAAGTCACTAAAGAGAAGTCTGACATTTGACCAGAAGATGGACTTATGATTTCGATTAAACATTACAAGGTCAAAAAAAGAAAAGAAAAGAAACATATGCATGGATAATTTTTTTTACATTAGGGCCAATAACATACATATATAGAAAACGGATAGGGTGAATTTTCATTTTATGTCAGATTATTTTACGAATACAAATAAACAACAGGTCATAACAGAATGCATCTGCAAGAACTGTTAATGAAATATAGTTCAGACCTGTTTTTTTTTCTTCTTCTTTGTTTTCACCAGTGAAAATGACATATATTCTTAGTATGTTTGTGTTGAAACATCAACACTCTTATGACCGTCAGCCATAATCAAACAGGCTATTCATCCTGTGATAAGAACATGGCTAGCAGAGTGAGGCATGCTTCAAGGACAAGAAGCCGTGTTTTTGTTATCGCCCTCAGGACTATCACAATCCCCCAGACATTTTTCCCTTTCACTTTTCCTCCTCTAATTTCTGTGAAACAAAATTCTCTGAGGGAATTTCAGTCCACTGTGATTTCATTCTAGGCACACAAAAATGCATAAACTTTTACATTACACAGAAACAGATTCATACTCGCCATTCTTTGTTGCAGACAGTGCTGCTTTTGTTGACCTGAGTATGGAGTTTCTCATTTTCCTGAATTACCTCCTCTGCACGTGCTCTCAGACTCTGTAGTTCTTTCTGTCAGAAGAAACACAGGCTATGTTTATGTTGCCATGGAAAAAAATCTCCACAAACTGCTAAAATACTTCAAGGATATTGGTATGCATGAACGTCCTCTGGTGCATCTGTAAATGTATTCATCTCAGCCAGAGATCATCTGAAACTGCAGCATAGGTGCACAAAGTGAAAAAGTCACCTCAGCTCTCACCAAACCAATGTTTAGTCCTCAATGTTTAAGCTCTCAAAATAACACCTTGACACAGGAATGAATCTCTTTAATCTAATCTTTTCCAGGGAAATGTTTAAAGTACAAGTTGCATTTTTTGCTGCACATATTTTGTGTGAATTTGTCTTTGACATACTTATCACAAATATAACTGATGGATGTGATTGTTCAACCCTTGACTACAGAGAGAGGGTGGGAAAAACAATTGTCTGTCCCTTTAAAACATAATACGTGGCTCTGAAAGGGAAGATCTTTAAATTCAAGGCAGGTAAAGTCTGATGGCAGTGTTGGCTACACTGCAAGTGTGTTAGAAAGAGAGAGAGAGAGACTCAAAGACAGGAAACCAAAGAAAGAAAGATTATTACAGAGGGCATTTTATGCCATAAAATCACTGTTTGGTCAATTAAAAAAATTAAAACATGGATCGAATTATATCACGCAATCATTAAACCAATACTGTAGAGGAGTGAAATTTGGGGACCAGTATTGAAGATTGAAAATTTGCATAGAAGTTTAATAGAAAGAACATGATTGAAATTTGCAAAAAAGCATTCTAAGGCTAAACAAAGGCACTTCTAACAATACCTGCAGTGCTGAACTGGACTTATCCCCCTTACACTTTGAAATCACCTCAGTCAATCTGACACTATCTGTTCAATATAAAGCCCTTCTTGCCAATGAAACCCCCACAGTGTCTCATCCTCTAAATACACTCGTGCTTAAACTAATGAACAAAAGATTATGCAGAATCTGACTCCAACCACAAGCCCAACATTCATAAAGAAAATTACAAAAATCGAAAGTATAATTATGATGAAAAATTGAAAAACTAATTTGACCTCCAAACCAAACTCCAGTGTCATTTATCCCTAAAAAGAACCACAAAATTGGCAAATAACTTATCAACTAAACAATTCAAAGAAAGACAAATTATTTCAAAACATTGACTCTGTGGCCATGACTTAGAAATAGAGAACGGAAGACATAAAAAATCCTGGATTCCTAAAGAACAGCGACTATGCAAACACTGTGATTTGAATCAAATAGAGGATGAGAAACACTTTCTTATTTTCTGTCCCAAGTACACCACTACAAGAGACATATTCTTTCCACAATTTGCAGCATTGAATGTTTCCTTATATTCTAATGCAGATGTGTGCATTTATAAATGTGATGTGCTAAAGAGGAAGTA
The DNA here is from genome assembly GCF_023724105.1 of Carassius gibelio. NCBI lineage: Eukaryota > Metazoa > Chordata > Actinopteri > Cypriniformes > Cyprinidae > Carassius > Carassius gibelio. Next base: position 21,755,279 of record NC_068377.1, read on the forward strand.
GATACTGGAAGAGGAAGGGGAAGTGTTCCACCGTCTCAACTGCTCCTGATCTACATTCATCATAGATTTGCTCTTCTTTAGGTAACCATGTCTTTTTATGTCATCTTCTTTCTACGGCCAGCTGGTGGTCACTAATTCTGTACTTAGTCACTAAATGTGTTATATTGCTGATTGAGACAGCCAGACTGTACTCTCTGTTTAGTCTCAAATAACATTGGAGACAACTTTGTTCTTTGGTTTGTTTTTTCCATTGCTGTATGTTTGTGACTTTTAATCCATTTAAAAACACAAACCCTGAATATTCCAAAAGCTAACATTTCACATCAACAGTTAAAAAATACTGCTGTTTAGAGCTGAAGATCTTTGCCCGAACCCGACGGGACCCGATGGGACCCGACGGGTTCGGTTGGGTTCGGGCTTAATTTATATCATCTTACTCGGGCTCTGGTTTGGCTCGGGCTTGCGCTCCGGTCATCTGATGTGTTTTGGTTAGCGCGAGAAAGATGCGAAAATGGAGAAAGATGTGAAAATGGATGCTGAGTAGGTGAAACAGAGGCTTGCCTCTGGCGATTACGTTTTGGTTGAACCAGCAACTAAAGCAAAGTCTGAGGTGTGGAAAAGTTTTGACCATGTCTATAATGAGAATAATGAGTGAATAATGACGCACCATCAGTGAGTGCAGGAACACACTGAAGACATCTACAGTGGATTCAATCATTTTCCTCCACAAAAACGTGTAGGCTTAGCCTAATCTCTGTGAGTAAAGTTTTTATTATGATAAATATTCATTGAGTCTTAAATGCATAATGTGGTCAGAGTATATATACGCTAATGTTGGCATTATTTTTTTATTAAATGTCAGCTGCTAGTGGCGAAGCAAATCTGGCGGAGCCTTTATCTTAATTTCGTTATTGCCAAATACCCATCTTAATTAAAAATTGATCTTAATTTTATTTGTTAAAAAAGACTCATTTTTACTGGTGCGTTGGTCTATTCATAAGCTAATTTGTTAAGGTGTCACAGAGGACTTATTTGATTTCTTTATTGCAACTTCCAAGTGGTGTAGTCTACGTAAGTTATGAATAAATTATGTTAAAACATTTATAAATGACTCATTCTTGACAAAAGGCAAAAGAGCTGTGTGCATGTGCACATTTAAATAATTTCGGGCTGTAAACGGGTTCGGGCATTAAAAAAAGCTGTCAATCAAAATGTTCTTGTTGGGCTCGGGCCGAAACCTGTCGGGCCTAACTTTTAAGGCCCGATTACAGCTCTACTGCTGTTTACCTGAAGGCAAAACCAAAAACCTTTTATAAATTAAATGAATAATAAAATGACTAAATACTAGAAATAGTAGAATAAGTAAAACAGTAGTCAAACTGTTTTCAAGGGGTCCTATTATGCTTTTAACTTTTTCAGCAATATTTACACTGAAGCTTGCAGGCAGATATTGTAAAGGGCATGACATTTCCTGACTAGGCGCCGAGTGCTGCCAATCACAACACACACTGTCCCAGCTAACCAATCACAGCACATTTCGTATTTCAGAAGCCGAGCCTTCATTTGATACAGTAACTGTTCAAGCTGTTAATGCCAGACTGGGGAGAGATGTGTTGTTATAATGTAAAATTATAAAGTGAATTTTTTTTTTCTTTTCCAAACAACCTAGTATGAGAGCCTGTTCTAGTGCACCCCAAAACAAAATCAAGACTTTGTAAAAGAGCGTAATAGGACCCCTTTAAAGGAACACCCCATTAAAAAAAAAAAGTCATTTTCTAACTCCCCTAGAGTTAAAAAGTTGAGTTTTACCGTTTTTGAATACATTCAGTCGATCTCCTGGTCTTGCGCCAGCACGCTTAGCTTAGCATAGATCATTGAATCTGATTAGACCAAAGAGTTTCTATATTTTTCTTGACTCTCCTGTAGTTACATTGTGTAGTAAGACTGACGGAAAATTTAAAATTGCCATTTTCTAGGTACTATATTCTCATTCTGGTGTAATAATCAAGGAACATAAATATATATACACAATAAAAATGATCACAATAAAGTGATACATTTCTACCTTTCCAGTATCTGAATTTTTAAAATTCCCCAAAAATGTCACAGATCAAAGCAGACATAGTCCTGCCATTGTTATTTAATACACTTTGAATGCTCAAATGAAAATTACTTCTTGCAAATAAACACAAATATATTTAATAAGAGTAAACTGACTCCAACTTTACCCTTCTCACACATATACAAACAAACTCACCTCACAGAACTTGAGGAGTTTGTCTTTGGCATTCAGATGGTCCTCATAAGCCAGCAGCAGAGGTGATAAATATTTCATATCCAGCTAAAGCCAATTTAGAGTACAACCATATCATTAAACAAAAACAAATAAAACTCTCTTCTACATTTCTCTTCTGTCCAACAACAACAAGCGTTGAAATAATCTGAAAAGTGTAGGACATAACTGTCTTTTTCAAATAATGCACATTGGCACACAGAAAGAAATTAGCATTTTGTTAGGAGATGTCCTCATAACAAGCCTGTGAATGCATCACATTAGGATAAGTAACCAATAAGAAACATTAGAAAGAGACAGTGTAGATAGTATTAGCCTAAATCAAACAAACACACAGTGAAAGCTAAAGAAAACCATAAATGTACATACCAGCCAAGGAGGCGCAGGTCCGTTCACTGGCAGGCATTTTAGCTGAGCACTCTGGGAAATTTAGGACAAGAAATGCATTTGAGCCTATATGTTATGTTACACCATTTATCCTATAGATATTGTGAAAGTAAAAGCACTGTAACTATACAACATACAGTAGTATTTAGATAATGTATTTAGATTTCAGAAAAGAAAAATTACTCTTAATGAGAGTTATTTTTAAAAGGCTGCCTGTGGGACTGCAATCCCAATGCTTAGTTGGATTATTTTCTAAATCTATAATTGCGTGATAATTCTGTGATCTATAATTGTTTGAATAAAGGATGGAGCAGTGGGCTAGTTTCAAAGTACTGATATTTACGGTTACAAAAGCACCATGCATGAATCATTTCATTTTTGGCACAAAGACGTCAATGAAAAGCAGTTGGATTTATCTTTGTTACAATGAAACTAGATTATAGGTCATTAAATTAATTAGAAATAAGTCATTATTTATACAGTTTAAAAAATGCTACATATTCTAAAATAATTGTATTTGTAAAAGTGTAGTGTGATCCTGTGTCCAATGCACTTTTTTTTTTATCTCTAATTAGATTCAAAGTAACTCTGCTGAGAGTCCCCAGGATTAATGACTCAATCAGATTGCAGCAGTGTTGTCGGCCACTGCCCTAATCACTGCAGCAGCCCTCCAACACACACTTCCTGTGGCCCTCAACAGAGGGTTCAGACACATTTAGCATTACACTGATCCACGAGGCTAGAAAAGGAAGCAGTCAACAGTACTGTAAAAAGCAAAGGCTGGTCAATAGAGTGAGAAAGAGACTAGTTTCAGAAGAGCAGCAGGCTTCTGACTCTTCTTTAACTGAAGCCCATGTGACAACTGAACCAAACTTCCTTAAATTTCAATCCTGCTGAGCTGGAAAGAGGGGCAGCGGGAGAGAAAGAGCAGAAGAGTGTGTGAGATCCAGGCTACTGACCTGAAACAAAAGTGACAGAGTATATTTAGCCTTCCCATTGTCTCCACTCTCCCCATCTGTTCGCATCTGCCCAACCACACACCAGTGCTCAGATTTAAGTCAGTCATTTAACATCTAGAGTTCAAGAGTCCAGGACAGTTAAATGTTCAATCACACTAAATGAACAGAACTGATACTGAACTGATCATTTTTTAACACTTAAAATATTAACCGAAACTATGGAGCCCCGTACATGACAAAATACAAGAAAAAATAGTAGACTAATTCATGTGCACAATTTACTAATTAATTCCCTTAATGTACTAAAAGGTGCACACAATTACTATTGCGTTCCCTCGATTTACTAATTCGTTCCCTGGATTTATAAATTGTGCGCACGATTTTGCAAATCGAGGGAACGCTATAGTAAATTGAGGCAATGCATTAGTAACCGTGTACCCGTCTTAGTACATTGAGGGAACGAATTAGTAAATAGTTCTTTTTCTAACTTCGCTCGGTGTTTCACTATGGGAATCGCTTTGGGCGTGACCAACTACGGAAGCTCCTATGCCACCACGTCTGTCTTTGACAGACAGGTCGACCTGAGATCAGGCTCCGCCCCCACCTATATTACTCAGGTCGACCCCTACGAAGTCATTCTCGCTTTCTTCCCGTGAGGGACTACAAGCTCTCTCAGCACGTCCGAACTTTTCGCTGATTTCGCTTAACTGTTCAACTGGCGGGCCGTCATTGGAGTACGCTACCGAACGCGACATCAGTGGATTGGATTGGTACTGTGTTGAGTGTCACACCGAATAGTGTCCGCGTCAAGGCGAGCTATTCTGTTCAGATTATCGCGTGTTATCACGACGATAGGATTTTCAGTGGTGTCAAGCCACCATAGGCTTTAAGCGTCAGGGCGAGCCGCGAAAAGGGCTAACTACCCTGTGAACCATTAATCGGACTAACGTGTTGTGACGAGTCTTCGAATCACTCTTTCTCTCTGCAGCCGTCATGTCGACAGTCATTACCCCCGCCAAAGGGAATGAGTCGAAGAAGGAACACGCACCCCGCCCGTGTCCATCATCATGTGGAGCAACCGTCTGGGGTAGGGATCCCCATCCCATGTGCATTGTGTGCATGGGCGCTAAGCACGCTCAAACGTCGCTTGCGGACCCACAAACGTGCGTTCACTGTGCGTCATTGCCGGTTAAAATTTTGGAGAGAAGGCTGAGAGTGGCGGTGGCTAGTCAGCAGGACCCATGTCTGGCTGGAGCCATCGCGAAAACTAAGGCTAACGATCATCAGCGAGCTACTACGACGAGCTGGGCTGAGATGATGGAAGCCGATTCACCAGATATGCCTCCTCTGTTCGATGGCCTTCTCGCACACGAGGATGAGGAGCCGGGAGACGAGGACGCAGAGGGCGATGCTAACTCTGACCTCCTCGACTTGGACATGGACGAAGAGGAGAAGGAAGACAACTCTCTCTTCCCTGTCCAGCAGTCTAGACCTCCTAGCGCGACAGACACTGGCTCTCAGGCAGACAGTAACCTGCACGAGGTATGCAAGCGAGCCGCGGCAAAACTGGGCCTAGCGTGGCCCGCGGCCCAGGATTCAGAAGGAGCAGAGAGGGACCTTTATGACGGGAAAAGGCTACCGCCTGCTCAAACCACAACGAGACAACTCCTACCCGCCGTGCATGAAGGAGATGTCCCGCCATTGGGGTAGCCCCTTTAAGAGCAAGCTCCCGACCAAGGGATGCTCTAAACTTGAGATGCAAGGAATGGGAGAGCTGGGGCTGGCCGGACCCCCAGCGATAGAGTCTTCAGTGGCCTATCACCTCCATCCATATCGTCGATCTATTTCTGCCTCTTCCCAAATTTCGCTGCTGGACAAGATGGAGCGCCTGACCGCGTCCATCTATCAGAGGATGTACAAGTATGCGGCGCAGTCAGTGTGCTCGCTGAAAGCGGTGACTTTACTGTCAGCGTACCAGGCGGAGATTTTGGAGGAGATGGGGCGACAATTAGATACAGGAGTGCCGAACCCAGCTCTCTGGGACGAGATATGTGTGGTAAACGACCTAATTCTCCGCTCTTCTCGTGGCGCGGTTCAGGGCTGTGGCCGTGTTATGGGCTTGGCCGTTTCAGGTGAGAGAGCGTTATGGCTGAACCTGTCTGGTTTAGGCGACGCTCAAAAAGCTGAGGTGATGGACGCTGCGTTCGACCCAACTAAGGGCCTTTTCGGACCAGCTCTCGAGAAAATGAGAGAAACCAGCACCCTCAGGAAACAGGAGGACGAGGCTTTTAACCTCTGTTTACCGCGCAAGCAAACACCGCGACCACCCTCTCAGCCAGCACGGCAAGGTTTTGCAGCAGCCGCTGCGGCGAGAGGAAGACAGACGGGAGCTAGGAGTGTGAGACCGCCTCCCAGCGGACAGCAAGTGGGCTATCGTCCGAGATCTGATGGCTCTCGACCCGGGGGGAAACATTCATTTGCGGCCGCGGCGGCGAGAAACCGCCCACCCCACCCCGAGGATCGGAAGAAGAAGCGTGCGACCTGACACGCGAATGTTCCCCGTCACTTCTCTCTCCGCCCGCAAAGAGAAAGAGGGGGTCCAGCCCTGTTGTTCTCAGTTCAGTAAGGGCTCCAGCTATAAGCAATCAAGTTCAAAACGTTCTCAAGTGTCACCAAGCACTTACACTGGGTTTTCAAATGCCCATCAGTTCAGGGGAATGTTTAATAAAAAATGCATTATCGCATCCAGGCCACAGGCTGAGGGCGACGTGCTCCCCCAACTCATTAAACACAACGTGCCGGCGTTGGGGAAGTATACAGGGGACCTCTCTCGGCTCGCATACTCAGTTGGCGCGCATGCGCAGCTCATCCGTGGGTTGTAAACACGATTTCACGGGGATACAGGCTTCAATTTGCCATGAAACCACCCAGATTCAATGGTATAATAGCCTCAGTGGCCGAGGGAGAGTCAGCTCGCGTCCTGACGGCCGAGATAGACTCTCTTTTAGAAAAACGAGCCATCAGAGTAGTGCCAAAGGAAGTGAGCTGTCAGGGCTTTTATTCCCGTTACTTTGTGATCCCAAAGAAGGGGAGCATATCTCTTCGTCCAATTCTAGATCTCCGTGTGTTAAACAAGCACCTACGGAAATATTCATTCAAAATGTTGACACACAAAACACTTTGTCGATCCATCCGCCAGAACGACTGGTTTGTGACGATCGATCTGTCAGACGCGTATTTTCACATAGATATTTACCCGTCTCACAGGAAGTATCTCAGGTTTGCTTTTCGAGGCACTGCTTACGAATTTCAGACAATGCCCTTTGGTCTGTGTCTAGCACCAAGAGTATTCAGCAAATGTGTGGAAGCAGCACTTTTCCCATTGAGAAACAGGGGGATAAGAATACTGTCGTACATAGACGATTATCTGATTTGCGCCTCGTCGAAAGAGCAAGCAATCAAAGACACAGACATGGTGTTATTGCATCTCGACAGCTTGGGATTCAGAATAAACATGTAAAAGAGCCGCTTAGAGCCAGCTCAGCACGCAGAATATCTGGGGCTCAGTATAAACTCCCTCTCTTATCGAGTCACTCTGACAGAGAGGAGGATCGCGTCATTCACTCAGTGTCTCTCCCGTTTTCAGACAGGGAAAATTGTCCCGTTCAGACTGTGCCTGCGAATGCTGGGCTTAATGGCTTCAGTGATATCTGTAGTACGACTGGGACTACTAATAATGAGAGTCTTTCAGCGCTGGGTCGCGCACCTGCGTCTGTGTTCTCGGTGTCATCTCAACCGACAGGTGAGAGTGACGTATGCGTGCGTCAGAGCGCTCAGACATTGGAAAAGCCCCGCGACCCTCAGATCGGGGATTCCCCTGGGGGAAGTGTCGTCGAGAGTCACTATGACGACGGACGCATCATTAAAGGGCTGGGGAGCGACTCTAATGGGCAGAGCTGTGAACGGCGTTTGGCCCCCTCAGCTAATTCACAAACACATAAATTACTTGGAATTGTTGGCAGTGTTTCTAGCGCTGAAACATTTTCTGAGCTTCATCGGGGTCGGCATGTTTTAGTGAAAACAGACAATTCCACAATGGTTGCTTATACCAACCGACAGGGAGGCACACGCTCTCTTCAGCTGCACCAGCTGGCAAAAGAGCTGACTGTGTGGTGCGACATAAGTCTTTTATCCATCAGGGCAACCCATGTTCCAGGGATATTGAACAGGGGGGCAGACTTGTTGTCCAGAGGAAATCCCCTGTACGGAGAGTGGAAGCTTCATCCCCAGGTGGTGAAGCAGATATGGCAGAGATACGGCCAGGCGGTCGTAGATCTCTTCGCCTCGCAGGAAAACGCCCAATGTCCTCTGTACTTCTCTCTGGCAGACGGAAATGCACCATTGGGTGTGGATGCTTTAGCCCACCAATGGCCAAATGTCCTGCTGTATGCATTTCCCCCTCTGAGCCTGATTTCACCCACTCTAGCCAGGGTGAGGGAAATGGGATTGTCGCTGATACTGATAGACCCACGTTGGCCATCCAGACCTTGGGTGGCCGAGATAGTTCAACTACTGTCGGGTCAGCCGTGGCCCCTCCCTCCCCGGAGGGACCTCCTGTCACAAGCGGGGGGGGGGGGATCTACCATCCTCACCCAGACAGGATAGCTCTCTGGGCCTGGCCCGTGAAAGGTGGAATTTAAGTGCAGCAGGTCTGCCCCCATCGGTCATACACACTATACAGAGTGCAAGAGCCTCTTCCACTCGTTTACTGTATAGTAATAAATGGCGAGTCTTTGAAGAATGGTGTGAACGGATTCATATTGTCCCTTTTCGATGTTCAGTGAGGGACATTTTATGTTTCCTGCAGGATCTGCTAGATAAAGGGAAAGCTTTTTCTACGATAAAGGTATACTTAGCGGCTATATCTGCTTGTCATGTGGGTTTTGGTGACAAGACAGCAGGTCAGCACCCTTTAATAAGTCGATTTATGAAGGGGGCACGACGTAAGAGGCCAGGGGCCAGGCGAATGGTCCCATTGTGGGATTTGTCTACAGTCTTAGAGGCCCTTTCTCAACACCCTTTTGAGCCGTTGGAAGCTATAGGGTTAAAGTTTCTCTCGCTCAAGACAGCACTACTGTTAGCGCTGGTGTCAGCTAAGAGGGTGAGTGACTTACAGGCACTGTCGGTCAGCCCATCTTGTCTGCAGTTTTCTACAGGGTTTACAAGGGTTTCCTTTCGCCCTAACCCGGCTTTCGTACCTAAAGTAGTGGATTCGTCATATAGATGTCAAACTACAGATCTTGCAGCTTTTCACCCTCCTCCGTTCTCTTCTCCAGAGGAGAGGAGGTTGAATACCTTTTGGCCTGTACGAGCACTTCGTGTGTACGTAGAAAGGACAGCAGGTTTCAGGAAAAATGACCAACTGTTCGTGTCATGGGCTACTCCTCACAAGGGGAAGCCATTGTCACGTCAGCGACTGTCCCACTGGATTGTAGAAGCTATTTCCTTAGCATATGAATGCAGAGGTTCCCAACCTCCCGAGGGCTTAAGGGCCCACTCAACTAGGGGCATGGCGACATCATGGGCCTTACTCAGAGGCGTTTCGGTCCAGGAGATCTGTGCTGCAGCAAGCTGGGCCACACCACACACTTTTGTGTGATTTTATAGACTGAACGTGTCTGAGCCATCCTTAGCTCATGCAGTGTTAGGAGTCAGCATGTCAAGTCCCATATGATTGGTATAGCGTACGTTGCAATCCGGGAGTGGTCTATATCTCCCATAGTGAAACACAGAGAGAAGTTAGAAAAAGAACGATGGGTTACTTAACGTAATCCCGGGTTCTTTGATAACAGAGTGAGGTGTTTCACCAACACTTCCCTCCTTATTAGGAACGGGAAGAAATCTCTCTTAATGACTTCGTAGGGGTCGACTTGAGTAATATAGGTGGGGGCGGAGCCTGATCTCAGGTCGACCTGTCTGTCAAAGACAGACGTGGTGGCATAGGAGCTTCCGTAGTTGGTCACGCCCAAAGCGATTCCCATAGTGAAACACCTCACTCTGTTATCAAAGAACCCGGGATTACGTTAAGTAACCCATCGTTTGCACAGTTTTTTTTTTTTTTGTTCATGTCATGTGCTGGGCTCCGTACAAAACCTCTCGAGAGGTGAAAATGGGAATTGGAACATTTTAGAAATAGCTTCAGTTCTGTGATCAGCAGATCTCTAATTCATTGCAGTTAGAGACACTTTGCCCTAAGCTCATCTTTAAATGAGGAACATGTGAGGCATTGGAATACTGTACAGATGAGTGAAAAGCAGATTAATATATTAAACTGAAGTATTTGAGCAAACAGAAGAGCCATTCTCTTGGTGAACCAGCAAGCCAGACAGGCTCAAAGTTCAGACAGCCCTCATCAATATAAAATACGATTAGTCTGTCCCGTCCACTGTCCCTAAAATGATACCAGCGGGACAAAACAGAAATATTTGGTCCTTCAAAGATGGACAGCAAAGAGGTCATGGTGCTTTTGGGCTGTCAAACTCTCCTGAGGCTTTATTAAATAAGCTCAGTTACGCAATTCCTATGAGTGCTTTCCACTTTTTATTCACTGAATAAAGGCTCATAAAACTTACTGTACAACACATCAGCTGTTTTCGATTTTATGCTCCTACATGCAAATCCTAGCATACATAAACAACATACTGTTGTCACCAAAGCATTAATAGTGATATGGTTAAATAAAGGTCTAATTTTTGGACGTGTCTCATCTTAGATGCGCTAGAAGATAACTAATGCATTCATAAGGCTAAGATGAGCTGAACAGAAGGGTAAAGCAGAAACGATCTCTGATTACACGCGCACACACACAGATCTCTCAACCTCTCGCTGGTTAATGCTCCTTTGAAATTACAATACCCTGCAAACTATCATCTCTGCATTAAACAGGAAGTAGGAGATGAAAGAAAGAGCTGCATATCATTACTTTGGTGACAGCTAATCACACCTTGTAAGACTGAAAGCAGACAGTGTCAGATACTACAAAAATTAAGAGAGCCCATTCCTTTTTCATTAATTATAAAGAAAATTAAAGCAAAGTTTCCAGGGGTCCTCCAAAATCAGTCAATGCAGATAAGCAGAAATGAACTTCAGTTATCACACAGCACCAACCTCTCGCATCAAAACATAGGATAAGGCAAGCGAGATATACTGTAATAATGCAGATATAATGTCCCGTACATGAACTCAAACATTTATAATTTCAGAGAATTTCTCCAGAATTTTAATTAAAGGCTGTGTGGCATGTTTCTTGCCACAGTATGCAAAAGTACCACAAATAATCTTTTGGAAGCAATTAAAAATGCATTTATAGACTCGTAGCTCTCTCCTCTTGATATATACAGAGCTCTGAAAACTTAAACAAAGCTAGAAAATGCAGATTCCTCATCCATTAAATATACATTACTTTTTATATTTAGTTGATGGGAGGGAACACTCACTGTAACTTTTGGAAAAGTATAACATTTCAAAAATTCCTTACTCTTTTAATGTAGTGCCTATAGACATGTCTTTAAGATGCTTTCAAACCTGTCCCTGAAAATGCTGTACAGTGAGCTCTTTTACCTCGTCCTTGGTGAGTGGTCGAAATCTGGCTTGGTATCTGCTGAGCTCCACATTGAGACGGTGAACCGTCATCTTCAGCCCATCATTCTCATCCACCAGCTGTTGAGCCTGCTGCCTCAGACTCTGTAACTCAGAGCTCTCACCCATACACACACACACTACACATAGTTAGATCAGAGCTGATTTATGCAAAACTACACTATTAACCAGCAAAAAAGAAAAACAAATTTAGGCACGAACTCCTACCCAGAGCTGTATACATAAAAGGGTGTTTCTTCAACTGGGCACTTTGATTTTTCTGTATCATGGGAAAATGATATCCATTCATTTTTCCTCACCTGAACAGCCATAAACAAGCATAATTTGCAGCGCATCTAAAAATCACTATTATTTTGGTGTTGGAAATGACTAATAATAGGAGCTGACTAATAATAGGAACATGAATATTACAATAAAGTTCCAAACGTTGGAAGTGTGCAGGAGAACCTATATAAGCAACAATTCTTCAGGCACCCCTCCTCCTCGCCATCTCCTCCTCCATTTCTGTTATTTTTCTTCTATGAAGTACAATAATTTGGGATTGAACTCAGAGCTTAAGCTGAGTCTGGAGTTTGAGAAGTTTGTTTACCATTAACCATGATACAGGTTAAGCCAACCAGAGAAACATTAATAGGCTGCACTCACATTTACAGAAAGGTCTCATTCAGGATGCCATATTAATTGTTTTTGATGGGTTTTCACATTTAACATAAAACTATTAATATGGGATAACATTGAAATAATAAAATAGTATAAAAGCGGTTTAAGAAAAAAAGCCAAAGTGAATAATGAAGCGATGCCAAACAGTTTTAAAGACGTGACCTTCATATAAAAATAAAAAAAGTTTACATGTATTATATTTAATAAAGATCAACCTTAAGACAAAATGCCTGTACAATAAGAAATGCCCATACAGTATATTCGGTTGCCACTTTATTAGGTACACATGTATACCTGCTGGTTATGGCAAATAATTTATCAGTTATGTCAGGGTAGCAATCACAGCATGCAGACATGTTTCAATGTTTGTTGAAACCCAAGCACAGGTCAGTGTAGAAATGTGATCTACAGTAAGTGATTTTGACTGTGGAATGATTGCTGGTCACTCATTGAGGGGATTGAGTATCTCAGAAACTGCTGACCTCCTGGGAATTTTGAGCACAAAAGTTTCTAGATGCTATTCACACAAAAAATGATGTACAGTAAAAATATACCTGAATTTGCAGCTGACAAATCATCAGTAGGTGTGTAATGCTATCATCATATTAATGTGAACCATGAAAATGTAAGGCTGCTGTTCTAGAAATTCTAACCAGAATCAGAAAGTTGTACCTAAAAAAGTGGAAACTGAGTATGAAAAAAGCAAAAGTCTCATTAAAAATGTTTTTTTTTTTTAAGTGACCTTACAGTCCAGTAGTCAAAAATGACAAAAATGAACACTGCTTGAAATAAAGTAGGCATATGTTAAAGATTATGCCTATTTGCAATGTAGATTTTGTTCCACATTAGGTTGTTTGAAGGTCACCCAAAAATGAAAATTCTGTCATTGTTCACTCCTCCTCATGCTATTTCAAAACCTGTAAAATATTTTCCCCTTTAAAAGGATAATTTATGGTGCAAGTCATGCTTACTGTACGATGAGTGGTGACTGGAACATTCATGCTTCCAAAAGGACACAAAACTATCATAAACATGTTATAAAAGCATCATTACAGTGGTCCATACGTCTATATCCAAAGTCTTCTGAGTTCATAATAAAACTCTGATTTTAGGACACTAATTTTTAGTCTTCATTCGTTTTTTAAACTACAATGAAAAAGTGGCCAGAATATTTTTCAAAAATTCACCATCCGCTCCAGAGGGAAAGCCGTACGCATGTGGAGCAACATGAGAGTAAGTAAATGATGACAGAATTGTAATTTTTTGGGGAAGGATCCCTTTAATCTTGAATAGGCTCTGTTAGCTCTGTGGGATGTATAGCAGCGAGTGAGGAGGCACCTGTGTGAGAGTGGCAGAGCTCCTGCTGGAGGTGCTCTATTTGCCGACTCTGTTGTAAACATCTCTCCTCCAGCGTCTCTTTCTCCTGGGCCAGAATATGAGTCTGCTCCCTCAGCTCCTTTACAAGTGTACTGCGCAACCCTTCATTGCCCTCTAAACCACACAACACAACACAACACAGCACAGCCACACGCAGAATCAAAAACACAGCACAGGAAAGCAAATACATTACACGAGAATCTGAAAACTGAACTTTTAACGATATAAAACAAAACACAGCAACAGCACAACATAACACACCACCATCAGGAGCACAAAATGGAAAGACAGGACAGCAGGAAGGATTGCAGGACACAAACAAATCATGTGAAAGTTTGACTTAAGACGGACTATATTAATTCTGACGGACTATTTTAATTCTGTTTGGGGTAAAACATTAATGAGTCTGGCGCTATATAGTCTGTTGAGATTCCTCAGTAGATTAATTCTATTAGCCTGGCTGATTTTAATGTCTGATTTATCAAATTACAGTAATTAAATAAAATAAGCAGCATAGACATCAAATGAGGGACAGACAAGCCTAATATTATTAAATAACTTATACAACTAATGAGATCTAGTTCATTAGTTTATTTCATTAATCTTTTGTGCTCTAGTCTTTAAAGCTGCAGTAGGTAACTTTTGTAAAAATATATTTTTTACATATTTGTTAAACCTGTCATTATGTCCTGACAGTAGAATATGAGACAGATAATCTGTGAAAAAAATCAAGCTCCTCTGGCTCCTCTCAGTGGTCCTATTGCCATTTGCAGAAATCCATCGCTCCCGTTAAGAAACAACCAATCAGAGCTGCGGTCCGTAACTTTGTTTGTGTTCAAAATGTAGAAAAATGTATATAATAAGCGAGTACACCATGAATCCATTTTCCAAACTGTGTTTTTAGCTTGTCCTGAATCACTAGGGTACACCTATAATAAGTGTTTATATTCAGACTATTTTAGATTGCTTCGGGGGTACCGCGGCGGAGTAACCCAGTACCTTTGTGATTCTTCATAGACATAAACAGAGAGAAGTAGTTCCGGCTATGATTTCTTCCGCAAGACACAAGCAGTTCTGTTTATTAACCGCTAAAGCGTCAAAAGTTACCTACCGCAGCTTTAAGTAGCATTGTCCTGACAATCTAGTCAAATCCGTTGGGATGAGTTTGGTTTTTAAGCTGTAAAACAGCATTAGCAAATAATATAATTATTTACTGAACAATGAAATGACACAACTATCCACTCTGGGCCATGCGTTACAGTGACTTTCCCATGATTTAGGAGATTTTAGCTCCGAAATGATTAAATAGAAAGACAAAAGAGCTGGAAAGGTCAGATGTCAAAGAGTAGAGTTCATGCCCCCTCACCTGGACTGCTGTCTCTCTCTTTCCCTCTCACTGGACTCTCCTTCATTCGTGAGGTCTTCCTTTTTGAAGTATTCACTGATCTGTGAGACTGCGCACTCCAGACATCAAGCCCTGACAAAAACAATATGAAAAACATGGAGGTAAGGGAAGTAGTTAAGGAATGATACATTGACTGGGCAAAATGAGTAATTGTACAACAGAATAAGTGAGACTGATAATTAAGTGAGTGAGTAAGTGAGCTGTTAATCAAGGTAGTATATCATCTTAATTAAAAATAAATTCTATATACCATCAACATGTTTTTGACTGATGTATCTTTTTCTCACCAGGGTGCATTTATTTGATCAAGAACACAATATTATTACAATTTAAAATAACTGTTTTCTATTTTAACATATTTTAAAATTGTATTTATTCATTATTGATGGTTAATCAATTTTACATGACACTATAGTTTTTTTTGTGTCACATGATGCTTTAAAAAACCAAATCAGCATATTAGAAAGGTCCTCAAGAAACATTGTTATGATAAATTTTTTCAGGATTCCTTGATAAGCAGAAAGTTTAAATAAACAGCATTAATTTGAAATAGAAATCTTTGTAAATATTATAAATGTCTTTACGATCACTTTGATCAGTTCATCCTTGTTAAATTTACATTAACATTTAGCAGACACTTTTAGCCAAAACAACTTACAGTGTATTCAGGCTACACGTTTATTTTTTTTTACCAGTTTGTGTGTTGCCTGGGAATTTAACCCACAGCCTTTTGTGCTGCGAACACAATGCTCTACCACTGACCCACAGAAACTTGGCACATTAAATAATAGTTTTAATTTCTTTAAAAAAAAAATCTTTTGAATGATAGTGTACGTTTTTTTATCTGTTTTGTCAAAGAAAGCTCATGCATATTCTTATATTTACTGAACACAGATATAACGCATGTCATTATTAAGCTTAAAGCAGTCTTAGCCATCAACTTTTATCAATACAGTTTTCTTCTTCTGTTATTATCCAGTGTCTATAAACCTTCCAGACCTCCAGTTACAACATCTCCTTATACCATTAATCTTTCAGATTCACTTGTTTGCCAAAAAACACATGATTGGCAACCAACCTCATATTGTAGCAGTTGCTTCTCCCTCATGTGTACTCTCATACCCTCCATTTATCTGATTACCTTTGAATCTCACACCTACAGTTTCCACCTTCCCATCTCTCATCCACAGACAGCTTTAGTGAAATCCTCTGTGATTTCTCACCTTCTTCAACCACCTCCTCAGACAAAAAATTGGATATGAAGGTGAAAAGCCCACATTGTGACTCCTAGTTTTCCTTGATCTGTCTGTGCCTTTGGTCTCTAACATTACAAACACAGACAAGATTGTGTCTGTGCTTCTGACATTTCAGCCCTAAATCAGACCTCAAGGTCATCCTCATTTCCTCCTCCAGCAAAGTTCTTCTTTCACTGGAAGTCTCTATTGCTGTAAAGGGTGCCATTGTCTGCTGGTTCATAAAAAGCTTGGCAATTGTCAATTAAACACTATGCAGCAAGTGGCCAGACCTGCTGTTTCATGCTCTGTTTCAGAGGGTAAATCCATCCTTCCTGCAATCCTCTTCCACTCTTCCACTAATGCTGGTCTGTTTCCATCTGCCACTTGACCTTGAGTGCAACTTTTACCTCAGATTTGAAGATGTAAAAACACATACAGGGGCTAACTGTGAGCTGGACAATAAGAGTGTTAGTGGCACCACAAAACTTGTTCCACATTGTTAAATTGTACTTGTTTAAAAACATTTTTTTGAGTAAATTATATTTAAGAGTTAGAACATCTTAAGTCAAAGCATAAGCATGTCTGGTAAAGTGTGCACACCACGCACCTTCACGGTGTTCATCATTTGCATTGTAGCCTTTTGTTGTTTGTTTTTTTTGGCCAAAAGTTAATTTGTTTCATGGCTAACAATCCTGATGCCAACACAGCACACAGGATACTTACATTTAAATCTTAACAGCAATTTCCTTTTTAGGGTGATAAGGCTGTGGAGGCCCGTGGGGGAAGAGGGGAAGCGAGGAATATATCAAGACAAATGTTAAGGTAATTCCATTCTCTGTCCTCATAGTCATTATAGTTATAGTCCCTCACATCTCATTGCTGACAACAATAAGCTTGTAAGAGGAGCTGAATAAGAAGACGTTAGTTAAATTGGCAGAGGCTTTATTCAGTTTTTTCTTTTCCTTCAGGAAACTTCAATGAGCCTCTCACAGATGTATAATCACACAGTAACCACTTCATTTGTCTCCAGTCTGTTGAAAGCTGTCCCTGAATAAACTGAACATCATTTAGGTGTTCACAGTGTCCTTAATTTGCTCTCTTTCAAAATTAAACAAAAACTATGCTTTTCTTTCAAAGCCTTGAGGATTCTTAAAAAGGGGGCACGTTTCACATTGACTGACAAAAATATTCCGAAATTAGCACAGATGGCATCGCACATGATCTGCTGTGGAGTGATGGATAATGTATGGCAGACAGGGGAAGTACCTGGAGATGCCATGCTCCCATGAGAGCCTGATCCTGGTTGTCGTGGCAATGATGGCTGCTATGGAGACAGAGAGAAGTTAACTGATTAAAGGTGTCTTACTGCAGAATATCAAAGACCACAGACTGAAACAGACTGAAGGCAGACTGCATTACTAAGTACATCTAATAGTGAAAAGTGCACTGTGCTTGATCATTAGAGGCAGTTCATCTCTACCAATGAGCAATTAGATTGCAGATCCTCTGGTAAAGGTCTCAAAGCACCTACGGGAATGGTTGCATTCAGATCTGACAACATGGAAATATGAGACAGCAACGGGCTGGTCAGTGTTCATGTGTATACGTGTGTCTGCATATTAACCAAGAACAGGTTCACATGGCCTAATTGGGCGGGGGTGTGTGTGTGTGTGTGTGTGTGTGTGAGAATGTATAGATGTTTTAGCTGTCATATCAGAAGGCCACTTGCTGAATAAGGAATCAGAATGGTTGAGATAGTCTCTTGTATCAGAAATAACTGAATAGCTGGGTCAGAAATAGCTCTATGTTCGAAATATTTCTTGTTGACACCCAGTCTAAACACCTTCCCACTCTCTCTCATCCTGTCTGATTTTCATTTATACTCCTTTAAAAGATTAGTTCACTTCCAGAATAAAAATATCCTGATAATTTACAAACCCCCATGTCATCCAAGATGTTCATGTCTTTCTGTCTTCAGTCGCAAAGAAATCAGGGTTTTTGAGGAAAACATTCCAGGATTTGTCTCCATATAGTGGTCTTTCAAGTTTCAAGTTTTATTTATATAGCACATTTAAAAGCAGCAAGCACAGCTGAGCAAAGTGCTGAACAAACTAAGACAAAGAACACATGATTTATATAATAATCTCAGAATAAATGAAAAGCCAAAGAATAGAAATAGGTTTTAAGAGATGATTTAAAACATTTAAAGACTGTACCAATCTGATATAGGCTGTGAAGGCTGTTCCACAGCTTGGGGCCAGCAACCACAAAGTCTCTATCACCTCTATGCTTTAACCATGATCTGGGGACAGAGAGTAGTCTTTGATCACCAGACCTCAGAATTTGTGTAGGATTGTATGGATAAATTGATCAGATTCGGTTGCACTTTATTTTATAGTATGTGTATTTACATGTACTTCTAGTGTACTTACAGTGTATTTATCTAAGAAAGTATGGTAATACAAGGTAACTACCCTTAGGT
This sequence comes from Carassius gibelio, assembly GCF_023724105.1. NCBI lineage: Eukaryota > Metazoa > Chordata > Actinopteri > Cypriniformes > Cyprinidae > Carassius > Carassius gibelio. Next base: position 21,773,736 of record NC_068377.1, read on the forward strand.
TTAGGGGTAGGTTCAGGGTTACTACCTAGTTATTACATAGTTATTGTAATTACTATAATAAGTACATAGTCTGTATGAGGAACTGTAAAATAAAGTGCTACAGATAGCTTGGTGCCAGATTATTTATAGATTTAAAAACATAGAGAAGAGTTTTAAGACTCAATTTTAAGATACACAGTTAACCAATGCAACAATTTCAAAATTGGAGCAACGTGATCCAATTTACGTTGTCCTTTAAGGAATTTATCAGTGGCTATTTTTACTAACTGGAGACGAGCGATGGAGGATTTAGAAATGCCAAGATAAAGAGAGTTGCAGTAGTCCAATCCTTCAGCACCTCTAGTTCCCAAAGCCATGGTATTGTAAGGTGAAAAACTCCATCTCATTTTCTCCTCCAACTTCATAATCGTCTGACATAGTTGTTTTACCCTTTTGTAAAGGGCATTTGAATTTCTTGGCACGTTCGCTTGTAATCATTGGGTCGGAACTTCTGCCTACGTTACATGTGACCTTTCCAATGTAACTACGCAATGCGTGAAGTCGAGCTAGTGCAAGACGAGCATTTTTGGTTAAAAATAATTTTTGTATTTTGTAAATTTGTATTTAAAAAAAAAAAAAAAACTGATCGTTCCACTAGACCCCTATTCCTCAGCTAGGATCGTGCAGAACCCTTTGAAGCTACACTGAAACTGCAATTTGAACCTTCAACCCATTGGCCACCATTGGAGTCCACTAAAAACCGTGGAATGTATCCCTCAAAAACCTTAATTTCTTTGCGACTGAAGAAAGACATGAACACTAATCCTTTAAGCCAGGAGGTGGTCTTTTTCAAATAGCGAGCTATCTCGTAACCGGCTGAAATTAAAACAACTTGCCGGATGACACAGTTTCAGACTCAGACAGCCCATAACAAACTGGCTGCATGTTTTTTTTTTTTTACTTTTCTGAGCTAGCAGAAACCTAATAAAATGCAAAAAAAAGGAATAAAAAAGGTGAGAAATTGTATACAATATCCACTTTAAATCCTAACTGATCATGAAATCTGGTTGCAGCATGCACATAAGCAGTCTTAACACATTTTCCTTTCTCAAATCTTGAACATGCAGACATGAAAATGTGAACTGCGTCAGGCTGAAACTAGCAAAAGAGTATGACAGCATTGCGCTGGGTGTATGATAGGGCACAATGACTTCAGCTTCTCATTAAATCTGAAGTGAAGAGAGGTTCTCTTACCATTTTAGCTGCTCCTTCCTGTACCACAATTTCCCCTGAAATACAAAATTGTATTAATTATAACCATGAAGCTGCAAAATTACCAGGGCTCTTATATGGGATAAATTTTCTGCCAAAAGTATTGCAGTCATGGATAAAAAAATTATAAGACAAACCAAAATTTAAAAGCCATGAAAAAGTATATTGTACAAAATGTTAAAGTTAAAGCAAAATTTAAAAAATAGCAACAATGGTCATGGATCGAACAATAATAATAATGCAATAAAATTTGTAAGTATGAATCAAAACATACTTTTCACATTTAAAATCCTATTGCACAAAACTGAAATATTAATGCAAAATTATCCGGCTAGAAAAAAAAATCCTGTTTTCCTTGGTCATACAGTATTTCTCTGTTTGTGCTCTCAGACAGTTCATTTTGTATTTTTTATCCATGACTGCAATACTTTTGGCAAAAAAATGATCCCCTTTTATTCATAAAGATGTATTTAATTGATTGATCAAAAGCAACGGTAAGAACTTTTAAATTGTTACAAAAGATTTATGCTTTGAATAAATACTATTTTTCTATTCATCAAATATTACAGATTCATTGCGGCATCAAATCACATATTAAATAGATTTTAACACATATTTACTTTTTTTTTTCATATGACACTGAAGACTGCAGTAATGGCTGCTGAAAATTCAGCTTTGCCATCACAAGAATAAACTACATTTTAAAATATATTCAAAGACAAAATACTTATATTCAATTATAGTAATATTTCACTATTTTACTATTTTGTTGTATGTTTGATCAATGAAATGCAGCCTTGTTGAGCATGAATGGCTTTCATAAATATATTTTAACACTCTTTGTTACTTCTAACCTTCAGTCTGTAGGGGAGACACAATATCAAATGCAGAGTCTTCAGTCTCTTCACCAACGTCTGAATTGGTCTTGCCCTGACAGAGCAATTCATTCAGCCAGTCAACTATATCAATATATATAATGATGTGAATGATGCAGGTTAATGCAGGTTCTTTAAATTCTTTATTATCTCAGACTAGGTATTGATTAAGAGCAGGATTTGAGTGAATCAGAAGCTCCACCTCATGGTGAATATTAGTAAATGCTTAACGGGACAAAGCACTCCATACACAGATCCAACCAAACCCACATTCACCACTGTACCTTCCTGTGTTTTAATGGCACGGCGTATACAACATTTATGTCATCAGCTCTGCTCTGTCTCTCAAGGGACTGATATACATGATCTTCATCTGACTCCACCTCATCACTGTCACCCCCTTCGTCATCATCAGAATGTCCTGGGGAAGCCACAGGGGGTCTTCTTGTCACTGAATCTGGCCAGGTGTCTCTAAAGTGAGAGAGCAAATACATTATTTTACATGTTTTGCTTAAGAAAGCAAAGCTGACATATTTAAATAACATTAAATGTGATAACCAGCTAATGCGTTTTAAACCGCTGTCTGTAACACATTCTATCATGGGGAGGCAATCAGACCAAAGACTAATAAATGTGTAAGTAAACTACTTTGCCTTCTGCTGAACCAAAAACATCAATGCATCCTGCTGCATTATAATAATGATAATAATGATGTGCTTTCAGATTCACTTAAAGGATTAGTTCCCACAAAATGAAACTCACCCTTGTGTCATTATGTTCTTCCCTCCATATAAAAAAGGAGAAATTGCAAAAGACTAAAGTAGTTGTTTTCAAAACTTAAAAAAATGATAATAAAACACCACAGAAGTATAATAAAAGGGGTCCATATGACTTAAGCACTATATTTCAAGTCTTCTGAACAACAACTTTGTGGCTTTTTTGTCATTTCTGAGTCGTCATTCACTTTCATACATTGAAAGGGGCACCAGCTTAAAAAAAGAAAATAAATAATAATAATATTTTGTGTTCCATTTATTGAAAAAAGTACATCACATGGGTTTAGAATGACTTGAGGGTCAGTTCTACCAAGTTTTCCTTACAAAACAAAATCAAACCCATAAAATGCTAAAAAAAAATTTTTTTATAAATTAGTTTGAATAAAAACAATCAAGATACAATTCTTACAGATAAAGAAATACATATTTGTTTACTTCCATATCATGTGACCATTTTATTTAACCAACATCAGAAAAATATGAACATGTGGATGTGTTTGTTAAATTATTGAAATATTAACTTAAACTTTCAGGGGGACTTCAGGTAAATACTTGCTGTCAGAGGTGTCCCACTGGCAAAATAAATGGTTAGGGATACCAGATTAAGGTCAGTGAAACAGTGCACCATAATACCTGGTATAAAGTGCAGTGGCAGCATAGGCCTCAAAGCCAGTTTGGCTGTCTGTGTCCGCACGTGAACAATCACTCTCAGAGTAAGACCTTTGGCGTGGAGGAGGAATGGCAACAGTACGGCCCATCAGGGAGGAAGATAATATAGCAGCTGCCAAGGCAGACCTGTGACAGATATCAGCAAGATTACAAGGTTTACAGATTAAACAAAAAAGTGTGAAGATCTTGAAACAGGTATGTACAGTTAGTTGTATAACACTTTATGGCTAACGATGAGTGAATTAATAGGCTCTCAAGATTATAAATGCACTGAGAGATGAGAAAAATGATGGAGGACAACAAATGTGATATGAATGGATAGGGATATGGTACAGTATGTGGGTGTACCTGGGTCTCTCTGGAGAGGGGTTGGGGCTCCGTGGGGGAGGAGTGCGGGGAACAGCGGGTCTGTGGGCAATGGTGGCAGCAGGGATCAAACCAGGAGCTATGTTCCGCTAAACAACCACAACAACACACAGGATTACATTTACTACATCACAGGATTCACGTTAAAGCAACCGAGTGCCACTGCTATCAACATAAATACTCAGGTCTGCATTAATCTGTCTTTTTGTATGTTGCGTAGTAACACAGGCTTTTCAGCAGCTAAATTAGTTCACCACAAAATGTTACTTATCATATTTACGCGATAGAAAACTTACAAATTCTTTCTTCTCTCTTCTTCTGAAGCTGAAGTTGAATTTGGATGACATGGTCCTCAACAAACTTGCTCGTTTCGGTGAGAGATGTGACATTAGGGTTTATGGGTAACGTTAGAGCGCATTTCAGAATTATCGTGTGGCAAAACGTTTCAAGCGAGAAACTTACAGTGTTTTATAGTTTATTTTTTTATCAAAAATACATTATTGTTTATCGAAATCTTATTAGCTTCAACTCAACTTCACGTAACTAGACGCTTTCCATGAGAAACCTTGCAATATATCGACTCTTCCTATTGGTTCACTTGTGCACGCTCAACCAATCAGCGTTGCCGTTGAATCCTCTTAGCAACGGTCGAGCCACGTCTGAGTGCGGCAGTTCTCCAGTAGAGGGAGGTCTGGTCCACTGAAGTCCATGAACACGTGGAGAAAGGTGTTTTTGGAAATAAAAGAGTATGGTTTTAGTTGTCATTGCGTTTTTAACTTCTGTTGTCTATTGGTTAATTTATATTGTTTTTAGTAAAAAAATAAATAAATAAATAAAAATTGTATAAAATATCGTTTTGGTACTGAGACTGGCAGGCTTTGTGAAGAATTTCAAAGAAAACAAAATTAAAGGCTGCTTGAAAATATGAGACACATTTGAAGAAATAGTCATGACTTTTCACCTGCACGTTGTGCAGTTTTAAATAATGTTAAATAGCTTTTTGTTTTTTTTAATTCATGAGTCAGATTCAAAAATATTTGACTTTACATTGAACCCCTCACACACACACATCTCCATGGGGCTAAAGGCCAAATAGGTAAAAGTTCCTTAGATGTAATTTTTACCAAGAGCACTAAAGGTATCACTTGCCTAAACACCTGTGCTGTATGCAACAAATAGTTTTGCAGGGGATGAATGGATTTTTTTATTTTTTTGTGACAGTTACTGACTGGTCCAATCATTACAGAGAATAGACATGCTTGCGAAATAACACATAACCTAAAATTATAGCTCTGTGATGTACACCATGCATTACCTCATCAGAATATGTTATATTATAGTACTGTGAAATGCTTCAAGTGATCAAAGTAATCAGAAACAGGGCACACCTTGATTTGTGCCTCACAATTCCACATTTCTATTTACTCAGATTTCATTACTCCATATTATATTATTATTACTGTTGCTAGTTATCTTGCACAAATACACCAGACATGCCCTGAAAGTAATAGAGGTCAGCATCACATCTATAGGTTTAACAGTCATTAATCCTATTGTGTACTAACTGTGGAGTCAGCCCTGCAGGAGTGAAACCTTCTATACTTAGTATCTAATCTTCAGTGACATAGTATTGACACAAATACATTCACTAGATAAAGTTTGTGCAATGCTGTAAACCTGTTCCATATCCATTTTTTTATTTATTATTACAGATACTACAAATACATATTTTATGTGTCATAATCGTGTGTCTGCTTCTAACACTTGTAAGAGTGTTTAATGTATGCTCCCTATGTTTTTCCAAGACTGTTGAAGAGGAGAAAGTGGGCGAGTCATGCTAGAAATCACTCTGGTGGAAAGTGTTCCAGTTAAAAGCAGACTGGTGTGGGATATGTACAGCATGTACACAATTACAGTAAAACTCCAGTTTTTGAATAAAAGCAATTGTTGTACAAGTCCTGAGTCAGTGTATATGTGATGTTCTCTAACTCTTAATGTTCTCCAGCTTAAAAAGACACAAAGACATCTCTATATTTCCCTTTCACACACACACACACACCTAACCACTGTGACATCACCGCTGGCGTTGGGAAGCAATCTCTCTAAAAACCCAACCAAAGCCACACACCATAAACTTCCCAGTCTGTGAGGGATTTAAAATCCATTAGTCCACTACACCAGTCTCATTGCCCTGATTCACATGCACAAATTATTCTGTTCCTTTCCTATGAAGAGAGCAACAGAGTGTGCATTTCTTTTTGTTTTACTAAGGTTTTCTCAGACTTCAAGCAGCCATTGCATTATAGTACTCTCTAACAGTGAGATTATTCTCTCTGTTCTGCTCTCCTATACACTGAGTTTCCAGTGGTGGACAGTAACGGAGTAGCTTTACTTCGTTACTGTACTCAGAGCCGGCCCTAGACCTTTGGGGGCCCTAAGCAAAATTGGTTGGAGGCCCCTTTGACCGTTTTAAGTAAGGCCTACAGAAATTGACTACCTTGTAACTATACTGTACATATTATATCTACTATGTTATTTTTAAATTTTTTAGTCTATTAAATTATGTTTTAATTATTATATGTATGCTGTATGTTAATTATCTTTTTTACGCTGCTGGCCCTGAGTAAGTATTTTGTTCTTATGTGGCAACATGTACAGAATGACAATAAAAGACCTTGAGTTCTTGAGTTGAGTTCCATGTTTGATGTCTAACAGGAAAATTATGATACCACTGAGCTGAATGGCAGCGGAGTGCAACGAACACACTGATGAACTTGCTGAATAAAAAGACTGATAAAGTGATTTTCACTGACCATAAAATAAACATTTTTAATTGACACCAGAGTTTAAGAGGCACAAACAACAGCCTTTATATAGAATTTAAATGAAATAGAGCAAATAGAACTGAATACTGTGTTGTGAACCAGGAAAAGTATTATGTTATTAGCATTTATTACATGGCTTGGTTGAATCCCAATGTAGAATGCGGTTTGTTATTTCTTAATAACAGACCGCTGCGAAGTAGAACACACCATTGCCATAAACAGAGCGTTGCTATGGACGCGGAGCGGACTATTTTCTTTAACATGGAGTCACAGTGTGCAGCGCTGCGCTGCTCAAGTGCGCATTTAAAAGTTCACGGCACAAAGCGAAGAAATGTCGAGCGCACAAATCCTAATGTATATCTGTCCAACAGTTTATTGATCATTTGTTTCTTCACAGTTTTAAATTCCAGTTAGTGTGATCTATCACACAGTAGCGAGTCGTTTAAAAACAGCAACAAACATAAAATACAAATACACAAAATAAAGTAATCTTATGCAAATCCACAGCCTTTTATCTACAGATCAAGCATTATAATGTGAATATATCATATATTGAAGAGAGTTTTACCATGCATGAGGCGCGCGCGCTGTTTGAATAACCTTACTGAATGGAGAATGATTGACAAGGAAAAACGAGTTTCCGTAAACTTTAATTTAATGATGTAAATAGTCTTCTGTCCCTCACGTTAAGCTATGGAATGGCTTCAGATGACTTCGTGAAATTATAATCAGACGGACCCTCTCAGATCCAAGTCACCCAAAATGACGAAAAAAAAGCGGGAGGCGCCGAAAAGCGCGCTGTAAGTGTTTGCATCCCAATATAAGACTTTTAGACTGCAGATTATATATACAGGTATCGGAAAATTAAGCCTACAGGTTTACGTACCTTTATCTTCTTGCTTCTTCTCTTCTTTCCAGCCTTTTCTTTTGTCGTTTTTCATGGCCAGAAAGATATTTTCGTTTCTTGTCTAAATAAAGAACTAAATAAAAAACAACTGTGCTTATCATGATGCCTGATAAAGAGCCCTGTAGGCCCATTTCTTTTTATTTATTTATTTTATGTTACTTTTGTTGTATGATTTTTTTCACCCACTATATAGCAGTGACTCAAGGGGGCCCTCTGCTGGCCACGGGGCCCTTTGCAATTGCAATGGTCGCTTAGTGGCTTGGCCGGCTCTGACTGTACTTAAGTACATTTTTCAAGTATCTGTACTTTACTGGAGTAGTTTTATTTCGAGTAACTTTTACTTTTACTTCACTACATTCCAAAGCATAAAATCGTACTTTTTACTTCACTACATTTCATAAAACATATCGTTACTCCCTATAATATATCACGTGCTCCGACACGCAGAAGCGGTGTCTGATTCATCATGAACGAACTGAGTCTTTTCAAAATATGCTTTTAAATCGGATCGCGAATCACACCAAACGATTCGTTTACGAAGTAGAATGATCCGATTGCAGCTGTTCTGGAGTCGACCACTCACTGATTCAAATGAACCGTTTAGTGCGAGTCTCCAGAAGTAAGAACCGGGAGATCTTGTGAGCGCGCGTGCGTCTGATGCTGCTAAAAGTAAGTTATTAATGTCGAAATTTAGGATTAATTATTGTAACTGAAAATCATATTTAGGTCAAAATTGTCAGTTGTTTGGGAACTAAATCCGCTGTAAAGAGTGATCTGTTTAAGCCCACTGAAATGCTCGAGTGCAGACGATGCAGACACATCAATCAGCGTCTCTGTGTGTTTAGGTAAAAAAAAAAAAAAAAAAACACACACACATTAAACTAACACAGATTACATAAAATAACTCGTGCATGTTCAAATTCCCCACTACCGTAATATTAACAGTTTTATTAAAATTCTACCATGTCCTATGAGCATACCTGTCAAGTTTTGGATTTGAAAATAAGGGAAATTTTCCAGCGCCCATTGCGAGCAGTCCCACCACCCCAACAAAGCTCCAGTATCCCTTACATTTTAAGACAGGTGTTATAGCCCAAATTAAAACACAAAAGGGTATATATGAAGAGCATTTATTTAAAGGCTTATTTGCATATTTTCTGTTAATTTAACATTGCTTGTCTTTACATTTACATTTTATTTTCATTCCACACATTCTTTTCATTTCATATTGCTTTTCTTTAACAGTTTTTCTTTTCATTTCACATAACTTTTCTTTTACTCTTTTAGTGAGTTGTTGTACCAATTTGTTGCAGACTTTGCATTCTTTAAAAAAGTAAATTCGCTGTCCCATTTATCACGGTATTTACACATGGGTTTTGGTTTTTTGGCAGGTGTGCCTTCACTCTCTATTGTAGCATCCATCATCCGTCTCTGTTTTTTCTTTTGTTGTTGTTGTTTTTCCCACGTTATAACTCATGTCATCTGACCTCACACACCCCTCGCGACAGGCTACTTACAGGTGGCAGTTATCGCGAGACTAGTGACAGAGCTCAGATTGGGAATGTTTTTATTATTATTATTTTATTAATAACGCAGGTAAAAAAAAAAAAATAATGATAAAAATACGGGAGACTTACGGGAAAATACTAATACGGGAGGACGGCGGGAAAGAAGGGTAAAATACGTGACTTTCCCGGCCAAAACGGCATACTTGACAGGTATGCCTATGAGACGTCTGTTTTTATATTGTTTATCAACAGTAACGTTATACATATGTATATTGTTTGGATTAACTAGACGAGTAGACAGACATGAATGTTTATTCATAACCGTACTGAAAATAAGTAAATATTGTTAGCTGATGCTAACGGTCTACCTAACAAGCTTGCTGGTGCTAACTTGAGGAAATTTTTTATAAATAATGTCCAAATATTTTTATTCAACCACCTATATATATATATATATATATATATATATATATATATATATATATATATATATATATATATATATATATATATATATATGTAAGCTTTATAGATTACATCTAGGGACAAAAGAAAGGATGTGATGGTCAGAACATGGTAACTACAGTAATTATCAAAGAGGGGAAGAGATGCCCCCCGTTTGGCCAGGGGTGTTTTTACACAGACAAGTTTTGAGAAGGAAAAAATCATTATGAAAATATATATAAAAATTATATTTTCCTTAAAATGTTCTTCCTAACTTCAGGCCTTATTATCATGTCATATATAACTGTGATGTTCTGTAAAACAACAAACTTTAAAATATTTTGTTCTTACTGGTGAAAATCAGATGGTCATCTCTGTTTTCTCTAAGGTACATCACAGTGTGAGCTTCACAGTGAATATTACTCTCATCAGTGTAGTCCATATCAATAACAAAAATATATCTTGACTCCATATAGTGGTTATTTTGGAAAAAATCCCTGGGCCCGTATTCATAAAGAATCTTAATGCAAAAAGTAGCTCCTAGTGACAAAATTCTAAGAAAATTCTTAGAAATGTGGGCGTTTACTCTTAAAATTAAAGAAAAAATCCTAGTAAAGAAAAAAGTAATTCAGAAAGCATCTTAACCCTTAAAAGAGGTCTTAAGGCCGTTAATGGTTTGTGCTATATGCTCCCATGTCTGCTTCTTGTTCCTTTGCTGTGACACCCGGCCCCGAATTTTCCTTTAAGAATGGCCTTGTGTTCATCCACTAACTGGGCTAACAGTAACACTGTTCCTCTGTCCAGTTTGGCTTTCTCGCCCTTCTTGGTTTTGATTCCATGTTTGATACATTAAAACCAACATTCAAACCGCCACTTTAATAGGACAGCAATCACTGTAATTAGAAAGAGTGGAACAATTTTTATCATTCTAGGCAAATCAAATACCTTAAAGGAAATTACAAGCATGGTAAATAAAAAAAGGATTTATTAACACACATATAATGTGTGTGTGTGTGTGAGAGAACGGTCAAAAAGGAAAAATTACACATGTAAATTCAAAGTGAGAATTAGAATAGAGCCTATACTTAAAATCACTCTTTTTTTCCTTCTTGGACAACCAACCAATCACAGTCTTCAAAAGATTGTGTCATACATAGCAACGGGGTCAACCCCGCCTCCTCACTAAGATGAAAGTTTTTGTCTTTTCCTTACTCAGAGTTGCTCTCAGATCGGTCCCGAATTGCTTTTAAGCTAAGACTCCTACATAAAAGTTTTTAAGCTAAATTAAGAGTTTTCTGAGAGGATTCTTAGAATCTTTATGAATACGGGCCCAGGTATTTTGAGCAGTAGGATTATTTAAAAAAAAAATATGCGCCTATTTAAAATTTCAAACATCTATCTTTCAGTACTTTTTTACTTAAGTACATAAAAAATTGAGTACTTTTGTACTTTCACTTGAGTAAAATAGAAAAAGGAGTACTTTTACTTTTACTGGAGTAATATTTTACTATACGTATCTGTACTTTTACTCAAGTACTTGATTTGTGTACTTCGTCCACCACTGTGAGTTTCACATCTGAAACACAGGTCTGCAAGGCTTTGAAATATGTCTCAATCTACTTAGCCTGTGGGTTTATACAGTCAGATTTCTGGCTAAAAAAAAAACTACATTTGGAAAAAGAAGATTGATTTAGGGCAAAACAGAGACTATCTGCGTATTCATGCATGAGCAGCATTAAGATTGTCTAGAAAAGATTGTCTAGCATATAACCCATCGTTTACGTAATGTTACGACATATAACCAAAATTGTCGTGGTTGGGAAGATTACACAGTGAATGACCACAGTACCCACTTACACAATAAAAACAGCCACTGCTTTGACCCCTCATTTTATTTAGATCAAGATTTACATACATAACACAAGTAGCCAACAATAAACATTTCATCACAGTCCAGACATTTCCTCAGACTTATCACTGGTAATTCACATAAACTGTAGACACGAGCAAATAATCAATATATCGGCTTTATTATTATGTTTGTAACCAAGTTAGAACTTAGAGCACGGTTGCAGATTCCGACCCTAAAGAAAAGAACTGTGAACATCCAGTTATTAACAGCATCATTAATATGTAACCTTACAATATCAACATTCCCTCAGAAGAGTGTTTGTCATTATAATTACAAATGTGGCACTTGCAGAAACATAAATGGTGAAGACACACTCATTGACAATAATCAAGTATTTACAAGCAAGGAGCGGAGTTAAATAACATTGTGTCAATGTAGACTGTGCGAAGGCATTTTTAAAGGCTTCTGACTTTCTAAGATTCTCAGAGGCAGTGTTTTCTACAAGAAATGACAAGTTAAATATTGTCAAAGATATAATAAAAAAAAAAACACTTTGCCATCTGCACTTTATGAGCTATACAGAAAGAGAAGAGAGAATACACCAAGCAACAGAAAGATAGACATAGGCAAAAAAACAACAACCCATGATAATATACATCAGGCTACAGTTTCACAATACAAAACCTGAATACGTCTAATACTTCAAATGAACACATACGTTTATATAGATAGTTCTCTTTATTTAGCATATAATTTATTTGATTATCAAATGTGTATAAAAATCTACTTTGTAGACAATGAAATATTCCAACACTGAAGAAGTGCAAGGTAAAACACATGGAACAAAGGTTAAATAAGAATGGCATTTGTATTCACCGTTATATTTTTATCCTTCTTGTTTGAATTTGGCTATACCTTTAAGTTATACACAGCCCCATCCATCATGGTATTTCCCTTCAGTGTATGCAAAATAATATTGCTGTTTGTCTAGACATTCTCTGACAAAAGCTACTCGCAGCCCTCTTCGACAGAGTTAGGATTCCATTTCCATGATATAAGATCATCACAGAAATCTGCACAAAAAAGGCCACAGGTCAACTGTCAATCAACCGACCCTCATTTTTATTTGAGGAGGATGCCTGTCTGTGCCACTAATTAGTGGAATTCTCCAAAAAAATAACAATATAAATTTAATAATTCCTTCATCACATCATTTACCCATTCAATACAAGAGCAATAAAACAAACAATAATAAAAAATACTCTGAGCAGCATACACATTGTGTTTTTATCTACCGATTCGTTAAGACACAGAATTTTCTAAATCAAACCAATGAAAGAATAAAAGTATAGCTTACACCTGTGTTTATACTGTAGATCTGTGCAAAATGTACATTTGCATCTGTAATTTCAATCTTTCTAAAAATCCCTCTTTTGTTTCTTGTAATATAGTTTTGTTACACCAACAGCGTATGTATAAATCCAGTTTTGTGTGTTTAGTAGAGGGCACTTTCATTATAGGAGCTGGGGTAGGTTGGGCAGGGTCTGTTCCAGGGTCGACTGTAATCTGCATTGGGGAGACTCAGCATACTACTGCTCTTCTGCTTGTTCTTGACACCCCAGCTGAGAAAGGATGGCTTTTTTGCTACCTTGCGAGACTTCTTATCATCCTCAACCTGTGCCAGGCAGATCATAGAGTAGGTCTTCGGCAGACCGCCGTATGTAGCACTCTTGGTGGGCTGCAGAAATAGAAAGAGAGGCGATTAAACTCTTAGCAAAACTTGATCTGAATTACAAACTATGAGTACTCAAATTAAATACAAACTTATATTTGCTCTATCTACAGCAAACTTAAGATCACTATGGCTACAATAACATGTAACTATTCTTCCACAGCATTTCTCAATTTAATGCATCCTTCTTGAATTAAAGTATCAAATTCTTTTAACAAACAAACAAAAAAATCTTACAGTAGTGTCTATTTGTAACGATCTTGTTCATTTTAGTTTATCTAAATGAACCTAATTACAAAATCTTCCATATAATTCCTCATCCTATCAGAGAATGGCAGGTACATAAAGCATGAGATAAATGGAGTTACCATTGGTTGGCTGCTGCTATCCAACATGCTGACCACTCTGATGCTGACGCCCTCCTCATCCACGTCCTTTAAAAGCTTCATAACATCACTCACTCCCAGCCATTTACACTCGGTGTCGCCCACAGCAACGAGGTAATCTCCTTCTTTCAGCCCCTCAGCCTAGTGATAAAGAGATAGTGGAAAGAAAAAGAAACAAAGGAAAGAGGAAAAAGGTCAGAGAAGTAAATCACGTCCTGCAAGAGTGGCGCTTTTCCACTATTATTTATGGTAGGAGTTTATCGGCACGACCACACTGCCGTTACCACAGAGATCAGGCCAACAAAAATGAGGGGAGTTATCTGTGGGAGACACACAGCTGCTTGAGACTCACATGGTCAAAAACATATGATTTGTGCCTCGGATAAACGGCTGTTTTGTTTTCATTCGATTGCTGTGGTCAAAGATGAAATCTACTGTCCTCAGCTTCAGGGACATTTACACGTATGCAAAGAAGATGTTATCGCTTTGATAAATGTCATGACAGTTATCGGTTTCTGTTTGTTCTTCTTATTAAGGTGACACAGCAGTAATTATTTAATTGCAATAAAACTGAGGGGGAGAGAAATGTTGGCACAAGGACAAAACCACTTCAAGAAACGACATGATAAAGGTTTTGCACAACATAAGGATGAGTAAATAGCCGCATTTCCACTGTCGGGCCAGTGCGAGCCAGGGCTTAAAGTGGGCCGGGCGGGGCTCATAGCCCCGGGCCAGTAGCACCGAGGCCAGAGTAGCGGAGGGTTTCCACCGTGGAGCTTGAAGCACTGCTGCACGTCACTAAAACACGCCCTTACACGCCTCTCAGAACAACGTCATGCAACCTTATTATTTCTCAATCAAAGAGAAGTTATCAGAAAACTAAGAAATAAGACACTGGAACATGCGCGATCACAAAACGAACATGATAAAAGCGGCCGTTTGTTTGCATGCTTTGTTATATATTCAAATTCAAAAACAAAGATGTTTTAACTATAGAATACGTGATACATTGATCATATTGATTTAATTTATCAAGACTCAAAATTAATCACACATAAATACACTTTCTATTTTATTTATTTATTTTTAACGCTTATGAAAATAGCCTGCTTATTCAGTCGAGTCTGTTTCTGTTTATTTGTAGTCACAGTAGCCTATACGTCACATTATAAGAATGAATGATAATATCTTTATTTTTTTATAAAGGCTCCCGAACAAAAACATTATTATATTTTTATGATAGGCTACGTGGAGCTAAACTCTCGAGACGAGGCTTGTGACAGATAATATAAGTTAGCCTACTAAATAATTACATGATTGTGATAGAGAATAAGAAGCTGACGTCTGATTTCTTCAAGCGGTTGGGTCATTCTCACGAAACTGTTGAAACGCCATGTCACTAGTGATTTTAGATATTAAACATGCAATTTAGTAATATATAAAAACACCATAATAAAGACAATACTGTTCTCTACCTTGCACAAAGAGTAATTTCAACATAGGAATTAATTATTTTTGCATTTTATTGCATTTTCTGCTGAAATTCTCATTACCGCAATGCGTCCAGCTGTATCTTAACTTATGTTATGTTGTAATTTAAACAAATTACAATAAAAATATTCTGAAAAAAGTAAATGAATATTCTTCTATAATTTTTCACATGACAGAAAAATGACAGATTGAATATTCATGTACAATAATAATGATACAATAGTGGAAATATAAATTGTCCATGACTAATGTTCTCATCCTCCGCAATATTTTTTGAGGGTCATTTATGCACACAATTTTTTTTTAAATATATATCTTGATTTTAAATTAAGCAACACATGAGGCAGAACCTTCAAAATACCAACAAGGTAGGCAGATATCTTCATATTGTTCCAGTTAAAAGTGTAAAATTCTCTTGTCAGAACGTCTACACGACTAATTGATTATAATCACCGAAACGGGTAGTTTTCCACATTTAGAAAAAATATTAGATTACAAATTTTCTATGAAAATATACTTAATTAATGCCTGATTATATCTACTGAGTAAAAAATTTGCTAAATCATCATGGTTTCTCTGTTGTTAGCAAAACATGCTAAGACACCTCATCCTCCGCAACACCATTTTCACTCACCGCAACAATTTAAGGCCAGTTGCGGTAGAGAGAACCTCTTTTTCGGTAATGAGAATTTAATCATACAGACTATTTTTAAATGTATAAAATTACTTATTAAATTAAATATTATTTAATAACAAAACAAAAAAGCTTAAGCAAAGGCTAGGGTGACCAATTTCAGAGAAAACGTTTATACCAACCCACCAAACCCCAGGAAGGAGAGAGACATTGTGGGTTAGAGGTTACAGCAGGAGTAGTTATCAAAAATTGTTGGGAAGCCTACACAAATGTTGGTGCATCTATCATTATGAGGACTTTCTATAAGTGTAATGATTTTTATACTGAGCAACAGAACTTTGTGTGTGTTTGTGTGTGTGTGTGTGTGTGTGTGTGTGTGTGTGCGCACTGCTGTGTGTGTGCACTTTGGATGGGTTAAATGCAGAGCACAAATTCTGAGTATGGGTCACCATACTTGGCTGTATGTCATATTGGAATAATTTCTAAAGGATCATTTGACACTGAAACCTGGAGTAATGATGCTGAAAATTCAGCTTTGTCACCACAGAAATAAAATTCTGGTTTAAAGTATATTAAAAAGATAACCATCACTTTATCATAATATTACTGTTTTTACTGTAGTTCTGATCAAATAAATGCAGCCTTGATGAGCAGAAGAGGCTTTAAAAAAACTTTTATTATTTTTTATTATTGATGCTAAACTTTTGAATGGCAGTGTATTTAGATATGACAAAATGCAGCAGTTTTAAATTCTAATTCAAAAACAATTATTAAAGAATGGTTAGGGTTAAATTGAAGGAGAACATCTTTATGGAAAAAAGAAAAATATATTGTGAACCATCTTTTTAGGAATGAGCGATTTTGGAAAAACTATAGGTAAACACTTGGGTGTACTCTTTACCAGAACCAACTCTTTCAGTAGAAAGAAAAAAATCATAGACTACATTCCCACTGTCAATGACAATTAATAAATAGTTATTACATAATTATATGATTATTACATAAAATATAAAATAAAATAAGAAACATTATTTTGTAATAATGTATTGTGAATATTTTTTTAATAATAAAAATAAAATTACAAAACTAATATTAGTCTTGTTTGTTTTCTAACATTGCACTATTAAGTATTTATTTTTGTGGAAAACCACAGGGTCCCCTTTAAACAGCAAAGGAATGGGGAGAAATCTTAAGCCAAGAAAAAGAGTGAGGATGACTTTTTTGGTATGGATGATGTCAGCATGATTACTAACTACACCCACAGTGATTGGCTGATAAGGGATGGGTCTCTGTCAGTTATTTTATAATAGAAATATTGTAGAATGATATATCATGTTGCCATAATCAAATAAAGATTTCAAAATAAAAAAGTTGCAATATTCTAATAAAAGTTTGAACTGGAGTGTCACTAATTAAACAAGCATATGTTCAGCTAATTGTCAGCCTCTACATGTCTGCATCTTATAAATAATTGTTATATGTATAAGCAGCCTTTTAATTAACAGACTAGAATTATTATGGCTGATATGACAGTAAGATTTAGTACAAAGGTAAAATAAATCCAAACTGGATTGCTGTGGAAACAGCCATTTTAGGATTGTGTATGATTTGGTCTTTGTGATTTAGCTGTCCTCTTTACTACCACTAACCTTTCACAGATTTAAGAGCTGATTTTTACATAAAAACACTTTATGAAGTACTTGAAGAAGAGTCAAAGAGTCCTAAAGATGTGGAGTTAGGAGCAACATTTAGTTTCACTTAAAATATTTTGTGAAAATGGCCCCTGGTGTTTTTACCCTATGTTATCTAGTTATGAAGCACTGCAAAATAATTTATGCCAATATTATCTAATTTATTTTATACATTAAATATTATTTGTTTGACTATACCACATACTTAATATGCCTATTATCATTACCGAAATCATGAACCTCATTTCCGTAACCTATGTATCATTACCGCAACATGCATTCTTTTAAGATTTATTTAAGAAATTGAAAAATAGTAGTCTGCTTTTAAATGTATGTGCAGAATCTATACATTATGTTCTTTCAGGTTTGCCACATCATTTTGAAAATATTTCAGTTTTTAATGAAAAAAATTATAAAAATGGGTTGCAAAATGCAGAAGGTGTTGCGGTAATGAGAGAAATAATTGAAAAACACATAAAAATGTTATTATAAAAATATATTTTATACCAAAGTTTCAAGTAACTGTGCATGACTGTTAATAAACCATTTTTAAAAATGTGAAAATGTATTATTTTTCCCAATGGCACTGGACTTTTCAGAGTGTTACGGTAATGAGATTTTTAACGACATATTTTGGAAAATATGTAAAAAAAATTGTTAAATTGTCAGTAAAACTTATTTCAATTTATGGCCACCTACACTTCAGACCTGGCTCTTAATGCTTAAAAAGAAAATTTGTTAATACAAACATTTTTTTAAATGTCATATATGAAACCTTTGAAACGACAATTTCGTGAGAATCGCCCGGTTATATTTACCATGTTTAATGTTAATGCCCAGCGTGCATAGTCTTTTACATCGCTTATAAATATTTTTGCCTTGTATGGTGATTATAATCCACATTGGATCAAGTTATTTCAAACACTCGCTGCTGACTGAAAGAGAGTTTTGAGCTCGACTTATTTAAAAAAAAAAGTGTTCAATGCTGATGTTAAAGCGGTTATCTTTCTGAAATGATCCGCAGCGCAGACTCTGTATTTTTTATAAAAGCTTCCAAACAAAAATCATTATTATATTTTGATGATATGCAACGTGGAGCTAAACTCACGAAACAAGACGACAGATAAAATGTTACTTAATAAATACACAATTGTGATAGAGAATAAGAAGCTGACGTCTGATTTATCCAAGCGTCATTTTTAACATGTTTACTAATGTTTAGCGTGCATATAGTCTTTTACATCGCTTATAAATATTTCTGCCTTGTTTAATGATTATAATCCACATCGGATCAAGTTATTTCAAACACTTGCTGCTTACTAAGAGTGAGTTTTAAGCTCAACTTATTTAAAAACGTCTTTAATGCTGGTGTTAAAGCTGTTATCTTTCTGAAATGATCCGCGCTGACGCTCTCTAGACACAGAGAAACTCCGCCTTTGTTCATAACTCCTCCTCTAGCCCCAGCTGGCCCGCTTTGGCCCAAGGTTTTCGTCGGGCCGAAAAAACCTGGCCGTTGGCCCCGAGGAAGCCCCGGCGAGGCACGATCAAGCCCCGGAAGTGACAGTGGAAACGCGACTGGCCCTGGTACGCACTAGCACGCCCGGTCCTAGCTCGATAGTGGAAACACGGCTATTGAATGGTGGCAAAAACTGGTGAACGAACATCATTGGTGTCTGTGTCTGTGCGTAAATACTGACCGCTGCGGGACAAAGTGGATCCAGTGACTGTATCTGAACGGGTGCATCTCCCTTCAGAGTGAATCCGAGGTCTCTGTCCTGTAGTCTCAGTCTGATGGTTCGCGGGGCTGACCATCTCTGCTTTGCTGAAAACACTGACAAAGGCCCCTACGCAACACAAATACAACACCAAATCACTATAGCATTTAGCCTGGCACCCTGGTCTTCCTTGGCTATACATCTGACCCGGGTCGTTATCCAAACATTTGGTTTACTGGCACGCTGACTTCATGCAGTAAATGCTAATGGCTTTGCTCATGTGGTGAATAAAGTTTATTTAATATTATCAAGAAAAGCACTGACTGAAAAGCACTAATAAGTCATTAAGGACTTGCAAAGCTTTTATGTAAAACTGAACTCCCTGTGTATTACTGAAATGGAGTTCAAGCGAGGGGGTCATTTTAAAGTGCTCATGGCAACTGCTACAGGATCACAGCAGTGGTTCTTTAAACTCTCTGAAAGACACGTAGACATCTGAAGGGGGTAAAACTCAAACAAACGCGTCCATAAAAACGAAGCAGATCATAAACTCTGCCTCTTTCACCTGAATGACCCTGCTCCCCACAGCCGGAGGGAACAGAATATATACGTCAATGTGGTTCTCGAATGTTCTGGTTCTGTACAATAGATTTACAATTCTAACACTCTAGCACAGTCAAAATTATTCTTGCTTTTTATTTAGCTGAATTTCTGCAGATTAAGACTCACAAAAATAAAACTCAAAATAAAGACAAATTCCATCACATTATTATTATCATTTCTCATCTATTCAATTTAACAAATTAAAAATGCAGTTAAAACATATACAGACCTGCCAACCTTAGAATCAGTGTGGCGGGCAGGCCAGTTGGGTTTGTTGTGGGGGTAAACTGTTTACTAGTCAGTTAATTTTGGCCATTTATTTATTTATTATTTTAATACCATTAAAAAAATTCCAGTAAAAGTCTGTATAGCAATATGTTTTATTTATTTATTTTTTGGGGCTGATTTGCGGTATACAGTAGCCTATATGTCTCTGTATTTTGAATTTGGACTAAACAAATAAAGTACATGGAAGCATTTAGGCACTCTAAAAACTAAAAGAATCATTTTAAAGCATAAGTAAAAGTTACTAAACTAAATGTAAATAGTAAAAAGAACAGACTGTATAAAAAGGCTATTTTGATTACCCCATTACACTTTACAGTTAGTGTTATCATACAAATAAACTTACTTGTAGGTTTAAAATTCTACGTCACATGTATTTATTTAAAGTGAAACCTGATGAAGTCCGTCATTGATATAAATCAAAGAAGCTCTAGTCGCTAATTAACTTTGGTATTTTGAATAAAGATTAATTTATATTAATTTTATAGTTTATATTTAAACAAGTTATAGTTTGTAAAGACTTAAATTTAAAGTGGTCATTTTTCAGAACCTGTTAAATTTTAAAAATAATGGCTTTCAATTATACTGTAATGTTGAAAGGCTACAGTATAATTATTGGCTAAAATTGATAGAAAATTTATTTAATAGAGATATCAGTAACATTATTGGTATCAATGATACTGGCCTTCATTAACAGTAGGCTACTTTGTAAAAATATGCCATTAAACTGTATTTAAAATATACCATCTTTGTTATTTCTTCATTAATTTGGAGGTTCAATGTGAAATTAATTACATAAAAAATGTGTGATTGATTAGTTCACTAATATCGGTTGACAGCACTAATGTTAACCTTTCAAAGATGTTATTGTTGGTATAATATGTTTATTTTACAGCTGAATATGCCTTTCAATTTAATTTCCTATTTTATATTGTTTTGAATACCGTGCATGGACAGAGGCATCACTATTTTTGCGTAGTTTAGAGTACCAAATCGTATCGGCGTACTTTGGGGTCAAAATGGGTAGCCGCTACACAAAATGTGTACAAGTTGGCAGGTCTGCATATTATGACTTAAACCTTTTCTATGATGAACACGTTTCTAATTCTTGAATAGTAATAAAAAATAAAAATAAAAATCACCTTTATATTGAGTGGGTATAAAAAAAATCAGAGTGGAACAACAGTCCCGATATATCATAATTAGGAAAAAAAATCCTATGAAAATCCAAAACAAGGTTTGCAGCAAAAAGTCTTAAGTTAGCATTTTTGCACTTATGTTTCCATTGTCCTGAGGTCAGATTTTTTTTTACATTTTGTAATATGTTTTGAGTAAAATCTGAAATAAGCTCTGTGGTAATTCTAAAAAAAAAAAAAAAATCATGTTTTGCTCTCTGATAAAATACATCAGTAATAAACCACTTTTTTTTTTTAAGCTTTTACATTTCTTGAAAAATGTGGTTGATAATTGTCTAGAGGATGTTGGGTACATTAAACGTCATCACGCTGCACAGGAAAAGTCATCTATCACTAGTTCACTTTTACAGCCTTGGAAAACAATTCTAAATCAAACTTTCCAATTTGTAGATTTTATAGAAAAAATTAGCATTTTTGGGAGCTTAGTGATGATGAGGTTAAAGTCATGAGAACGTGGTAAAGTTCTTTAAGCTTTTTCCTTTTGCCAGCTGTATTTAGGCTTCAGAATTAATACAAGTTATGTTAATTTGTGAAGATCTGTGGACAAATAGTAAAGAATGAGTTTTGTGCCTACATTAAATACTAAAGGTTAGATTTTTGTTCAAGGTAGGAGTTAGGTAACAGTGATGACAAAGTGGATTTGAGTTTCATAAAGTCATAGTACAGGATGTCATAAAACTTTGAAATTCATGTTCAAACCAGGGTTATTCATATTAGTACTGTAAAAGGAGTATAATACTCTACAGACTGACCAAACAGATTTCCCAAAAAATCTAAGTGTGTACAGTGTGGCCAGTGTGTACAGGTCAATCAACATGGGTCTGTTCAACAGCACACATGCTCACAGGATGTTATGGAAAACTATTCTGTGTGTACTTATAAAAAACTGCTAATTTGCAAGAGCATTCCTGTGCTGTGAAAAGAGCTCGAAATGTCTTTGAGTGAAATTAGTAGCCCACATACCAGCCGCTGGAATAGGTCTTCGACTTTCACCTTGGTGGCAGCTGGAATCTCCATCTCAGCTTTCTTTTCTGTTTTAGCTAACAGAGGAGATGGAAAACAGGGTTACAGCATGTTTACACTGTCAACTGAACTTACAGAACCACTGTGGTTCTCTACAGTAAGATGCAGGTTCACACTGCGATGATTCGGCCAAAAAAACCTCACTGTTACATATTGGATACTTTTTAGATTTAAACAAACAAACAAACAACCTATAACAACTTTCTACATAATGAGCCAATAACATAAATCTACAATAATCCAATCACATGATCAGACGAGACAGAACATTTGTTAATACCAGCATTGCATATCTCAAACGTGCCAGGACACATCCGGATGCATTAGTGTTTATGATACAAACGGGTCATGCTTAAATGCATTTCTGATACACTACACTTTTCGCTCCTCTGACTTCCATAATACTCGTGCAAATGTGAGAGACAGGAAATGCAAGCTCGTGGGAAATGCACTGTGTTCCAATGTTAAAGTTGAATGGATCATGAAGGCTTGACTCTTAGCTGAATTAAAAGAACACAAATGTAAAATCTGCAGGATTGGAGTGGTGGAGTAGACTGCATATTTTTAAGAGTGTGATGTCACATTAGGACCATTACAGTGACTGTAAACATTTTTAGAAAGTAGAAAGTCTAGTGAGACCATTAATACCAGTTGTCCATCTCTTACTCACAGATGATATCTGGTGCAAGCATGTAGTCTGTGAACTCATCTTGCTTGTCGTTTTGTTCAAACTTGGTAATAGAGCGCTTGAGGCCAGCTTGTAGGATGTCACTCAGGATGTCCAGTTTTTGCAGGTGTCGACAGCGAGAATGTATACGGATGGCCTCTTCGTGTCCCATGATGGAGCGCTGCAGATGAGCTTTACCTGAGCAAACAGAAAGAAACGGTTAGTTAATAAGTGTGTTTCACTGGAATATCCCAATCATCAGGTCTGTATGTAGGAGCCTCTCACCTATCCGCCGTCTCTCCTCCTTATCCTTCAGGATGTCAGAAGGAGAACGGCCCTCTGGCATGGTATCATACAGTTGTGACAGAGCCTTCTCTTGCTTGTCCTCATCATCACTGGGCATCACTACACATACAGACACATAAAATCCCCAATATTTAAACACTGCTTTGTTTATTTCAATAAAACAGGAAACATCTACATTCATGTAAATGACAAAATCTCGTTCCACAGAGGCCATGTTAAATGTTATGGAATTTACACAACCCATTGTGTATTTGCTTGGACACTCGAGTCCAAATGAACTCCTTAATAGCTAAAAATGTGACATAAAAACAGAAGAGAAAAAGAGGGGATGGGGAGTGACTGCTTGAATAACAACAAGCGTGTTACATAATCCCATTTGTTCTGGTGCAGTCTATCAGAACCCTGTCAAACGCAGTCTGAGATATTAAACCATCTCTGCCTTTCTTCTACCTCCCTCTCTTAATGTCCTTAAAAAAACACCTCAGAAGAAAAGTCCATTAAAGCACTGACACCTGAATCCTTTACTCTACTCTCCCAAGGAAATGGAAACATTTTCTATGAATGAGACACAAAGGTAACCTTTTAAAGGTTCCAGTGGGCTGTTAGCTGAGCGGTGACTTACAATGGTGGTCCAGCAGAGCGGTGGAGACAAAGTAATGGGCGAGAGAGTTGTAGTGACTGGTCTTCAGCTCGGACATGGTGGTCCAGAAAAAGGGCACGTTGTTCTTAATAGGGGTCTGGATCATGGACTGGTGAACTTCACTGTAGGTCTCCCCCACCTGAGAACAGAAAGGAGAGAGGGGTAAATGTCACAAGCACTCCGAACAGAGGCATAACCTTAGGGTTGAATTAAAACAGAAAGAACATACAAATAAAATAAAAATAATAATAATCATAGCATAGTTTTTATTTACATGTACATTGACTGCTATTCAAAAGTTAAGGGTCAGTAAGATTGTTTTTTTTTTGAAAGAAGTCTCTTATGCTCAGCACGTGAAATACGCAAACTGATTCTTTGATTAATAGATTTCAAATGTTTAAAACAAAATTTATTTGAAATAGTCTTTAAAGCCCTTTTTAGGGGCAATTAATTTGATACATCCTTGCTGAACTAATAACTGTAATATCACCGATTGTTTTCGTACCTTGGCAGCCTCTTGTGCTATTTTGAGCAGGCTGAAGAACTCATTTCGGATTCCTGGAAGAGTGATTAGCTCAAACATACACTCCTGCGCCTGTGCTAGCATCAGCCGGATTAACATGCTCAGCATCGCAGGGCTCATATCATAACTGGGGGTGTGTGTAAATGTCTCCTTCAGGTAGTGCAGCACACCTGCAGCAGAACATACACAAACAAAATCAAACAGAATTTAAATATTAGAAATCAGCACCCTTATATTTCCATTCAAATGCAGCAGTGTGTAAATTAAACAGAAAATTTGGCTAAAACTTCAGAATAGGGAACACATTCACTATTAATATAAGAATTTCCACCGATAAACTCCTAATTTGCTGCTTATAAATATTAAGTAAGTTAGTTGTTAAGTTTAGGTACAAGGTGGATTAAGGGATCTAAATTATGGTCCTATAGAATAAGGCATTAATATGTGCTTTATAAGTACTAATGAACAGCCAGTGTGCTAGTAATATGCATGCAAATAAGCAGCTAGTTAATAGTGAAAATTGTTTCTAGAATATTCTAGATTATAGATAATTTCTTAAGATTCCCAACATTATTTGACTTATGTAAAAAGCACTGTCATTTCCTCCTTTTAATGCTTTTGCAAACACATCTTAGAGATAAAAAAAAAAAGACCTGAAGAACAATGTGTCAATCAATCTTTGTCACAATCACAACAACAAAAGGAGAGAGAGAGAGAGAGAGTGAGAGAGAGAGAGAGAGAGAGAGAGAGCGAGAGCGAGAGAGCGAGATCATATTTGGCCCTTCTTTCCGGTGGAGAAATACAAAACAGTCATTGTGATGAAAGACAGCAGGGTTGGCTGTTTTGATAGCTTAAGAAAGCCAGCCAAATCTCTCTTTATGCTGCTGTTATTTTAAGGCGGTTAAAAACTGACACAAGCCAAGAGTTCCCATGAGCCTTTAACAGATCCGCTGATGAGGGGGAAGGATTACATCATGTTCTCTCCACCTTGAAACACAACCAGAACCCGAATATATGGTCTGTTCTCATGAGGCAGGAGCTCATCCACAGTTCATAGATATTTCCCATGCCTTCTTGCAAACTAATCTGGATCTGTACCACATTACAGATGTTCCAAGCTGGTTATGTGCATCTTTTCTGCCCAAGTGCATTTACTTAAAACCTCTCACCTGCGGATTTCTGGAAGGCAGCGATGGCGTCCTCGAGTCCAGATTGTGTCTGTCTATCGGCACGGGTTCCAATCTGGGAGTATAGAGCTGCCATGTTGAAGAGTATGCTGGCTTTCTCCAGAGAGATGTTCTGCTGGCACACAGGCACACCGGTAAAAGAGTCATACCTGCAAAGGCACAAAAAATGTGTTAAAACTCATGGTGACAAAATGAGGCTTATTTTTAGTTAAATATGCAATGCTGAAGTGCATCCTGTAGCTTTATTATTAGTAATTTTTTTTAACAGCCCAGTCAGAGCAGCTGTGTGTTTCCTCTGAATGAGTTGTGATGTTTACAGCTGATACAGTGGTGTATAATGTCATTACAAACATATCACTGCTGGTGTGGGTGGGATGCAATGTACCAAGTGAAGAAAATGGCAATCTGGCGTGTAGGGGAGAAGAACCGAGGTTCTAAGAAGGAAAGTTGACTGAAGTAGTTTGCAAGCAAATCTACACCAGAAGGATTACGACTGGGGGTCCGACAGGCCTGAAATACACACATTCACTCCAATCAGACCGGACTCGTTGTTCAGCCTTGGGTTTCAAACTGAACACTTTTTCAGATGTCACATCATACCTGTCTCAGGTCCATCAGGTCATCGATCTCAACCTGAAAGTTTGAGCTGTCTTCACTGTAATGGTCCAGGATGATGTCCTGTTGAGAAAAAAATAAATAAATAGTATTCACATCCATTTACTCTCTCTGTCAAAGCAAACACAAAAACGTCACACAGTCACGTATTCACAGGCCTGTTCTCCTTGATAAACTTGTCTGTAGTGAGAAAACAATGACAGTGTCATAGATTCACCATGGCTATGTCATTACAGTGGAAGCATACCAAAACCCATCTGATTGCAGAGATGTATAAAGTACTAGATACCCATACTTGAGTAAAAGTACAAGTGCTCTATCAAAAAAGTGACTTGAGTAGAAGTTGAAGTGCTCTTCAAGCACCACACTTAAGTAGAAGTACTAAAGTATTCAACATTTTTTGTACTTAAGTATTGCAAGTAGTTTATTTTAAAATTTAGTACTCAAGTACTGAAAGTAAAAGAAGAAGTATTGTGTTATGTAGTTATTAAAGAAAGTAGTCAAAAGTTGGAACATATTGTTTTTATTATTTCAAATAATTAACCTAAAGGACAATCACAATTCCTTTGACTGTAACTTTTTGTAAACAAAAAAACAGATTAAAGGGTTATTTCGCCCAATTTGCTAAATTATGTCATTAATAACTTACCCTCATGTTGTTTCAAACATGTAAGACCTCCGTTTATCTTTGGAACACAGTTTAAGATATTTTAGATTTAGTCTGAGAGCTCTCATTCCCTCCATTGAAGCTGTGTGTACGGTATACTGTCCATGTCCAGAAAGGTAAGAAAAACATCTTCAAAGTAGTCCATGTGACATCAGAGGGTCAGTTAAATATAAAAAATAGCAAAAACTACGACTTTATTCAGCAATGTCTTCTCTTTCGTATCTGTTGTTAGACAGTTCAAAACAAAGCAGTTTGTGATATCTGGTTCGTGAACGAATCATTAGATGTAACCGGATCTTTTTGAAACAGTTCACCAAATCAAACTGAATCGTTTTAAACTGTTCGCGTCTCCAATACGCATTAATCCACAAATGACTTAAGCTGTTAACTTGTTTAATGTGGCTGACACTCCCTCTGAGCTTAAACAAACCAATATCCCGGAGTAATTCATTTACTCAAACAGTACACCGACTGAACTGCTGTGAAGAGAGAACTGAAGATGAACACCGAGCCGAGCCAGATAATGAACAAAAGACTGACTCGTTCACGAGTCAAGAACCGTTTACGAATTCGTGTCCGATTCGAGAACCGAGGAGCTGATGATACTGCGCATGTGTGACTCAGCGTGAAGCAGACCGACACACAGAGCGTCTGAACCGAACTGATTCTTTTGGTGATTGATTTTGAACTGATTCTGTTCTAATGTTATGAGCCCAGGTAAACCGAAGGCTTGCAATCATCGCCAATGACGTCATTATGTCTACCGCAAAAGAACCGGTGAACTGTTTTCTTCAACCGGTTTATTGAATCGAACTGTCAGAAAGAACTACTGGTGATCCGAACACCGATGCAACCGGTTCTTGACTCGTGAACGAGTCATTATCTGGCTCGGCTCAGTGTTCATTTCTCTCTACACAGCAGTTTAGTCAGCATGCGCAGTCTTCTTAATCACTTGATTCGCTCAATGATGTGCCAGCTTAAACAAACCTGCCATCTACAGTTCTGGCAGTGGTAATGTGGGTAACGAGTAACGATGCAGCACATAACAAAAATAACGGAGTAAAAGTATTAAACTCATCGAAAATATGTACTGAAGTAAAAGTGGAAGTAGGGGAATAAAATAATACTCTAGTAAAGAACAGATACCGCCTTTTAGTACTTAAGTACAGTAGTGAAGTAGTTCTACTTCGTTACTATACATCTCTGTCTGATTGATCCTCATCTCTCAACAAACATCTCAACACCCACTTATTCATGAGATAATAAGGAGCATGCTTCAAATATCACTCTAGACTTTCAAAACCACAATTAAAGTTTTATGGAGTTTATTCATTCATTGTTTCTTCTGCTGTGACCTACTTCCCCTTTTCACTTTGAAAAGCTTGATGCCTGAAGCCTGACTGGAGGGTGTGTGTGTGGGGGGGGGGGGGGGGGGGGGGTGTTCACTGTGAAAGAAACTGACCTTGAGAGCAACTGAGAAATCCAAATCCTTTGTCTCCTTCAGTCCCAGAGGGATGAGTGGAATGCTGGACGTCTCTCTGTGAAATGAATAAAAAGACAGATTAGAAATTAAATTTAGAAAACCAAGACGAGAACACATTCAGTAGGAAAGAATAAGCCTTAAGAAAAGGCCAGACCAGTCTCAGGCCAGTGATTCAGCGATGCCAGGCCTCCTACTCTCTGTGTCTCAGAGCGGAGACTATTCTATGCCAGCTTCAATCATCTCTGAGACTGAACCAGCTGATACCAGAGTAGAAGATGGTTTCCCATCACAAGCCAGTTGACCCACTTACTTTATAAAAAAATATTGCCCATCAAAAAACTTTGACCCAAGAATGAGGTGTGTGTGTGTGTGTGTGTGTGTGTGTGTGTGTGTGTGTGGTTTCCGGTTCCGGTTCCTCGATGCTGGCCCGCAGCAAACACTAAACATCTCGCCCGTCGTAACTGCCGCCGAAAACGCAGAAAAAAGATGTTTAATGTGCAGCTAAGAATACTCTACATAATGTGCTTAATAACAACTTTGAAGGGGACCCTGAAAGAAGCCCGCAAATCTGGCAAAATATACATACAACAATGGCGCACCTATGACCCGGCGTCTCACCTGGTAGGAGACAACCCGGGAGAGTTCGGCGGATTTGCCCGGCGTCTTTCCGATGAGGAATGGTTGCGGTTTGAAGCAGAAGAAAGAGCTTTCCGAAAAACCCTAGACACAAAGCTGATCGACGATAGACAGAGGATAACATATACTGGAACAGACCCGACACAGTGGAATAAACTCATGGCGATCCTAAACGGAATATACCACAAAAACGGCACGTTTTCTGCGCATCATCGAAACGGAAGACCTTACGGAATACCTCTTCTCAAATACACAGTGAGGATTCTCAACAAACTGCCGAATACTGACAAACCCCCAACAGACAGAACACCGGAGGCTCTGACAGAGTGGATAGAGAAACAGTTCCGCTTTATGCGCGAGGTCATTCAACCAGCGCTCAACAGAACAGCGAGAACGCAGCAGAAAAGGCTCCCCAGAAAGGTAAGCCGCGATGAAATTGCATATCTCTGGAATAACAACAGGACTAAAGCTATTGGAGTCATTCTTAATAACAGTACCTTCACAGAACCTCTGCCAAGCATGAATGATACAGAGCGAGTTTATAAATATTACTGCGATAAAAACCAAGCCGACGCCACCGGTGAACGCCTCGCCACGCCCCCCTGGCTAGATGCGCTAGAGTTAAATCCCCCTACTGAAACACCGAATACCTCACTGTTTACATCTCAGGAGGTTTTAAGGGTGATTGAAAGCCTACCAAACAACAAGGTGTGTGGATCTGATGGCGTTACATATGAAACACTTAAATCCACAAAACAATGGACATGTACGGCACTAACGCAAATATTTAATGTTTGTATGACCAATGAGAAAATACCAGATTCATGGAAAGGAGCTCTTATTCACAGAATTCCGAAAGAAGATAATATACCTGACAACCCAGCAACATGGAGAGACATATCTTTACTCCCTACTATCTATAAAGTTCTTATGAAATGCATTTTGAACCGCATCCTGCCATGGCTCTGCGAAATGAACATATTGTCGGAAAAACAAAAAGCTTATATCAATCGTCAAGGCATGAACGAGCATGTTTTCTGCCTGAAAACAGCAATCGATGATTTTAAGCATGAATCCACCAAGTTTTATGCAGTTTTTCTAGACTTCCGTGATGCATTCGGCTCATTGCCACACAGCGTTATGATTAAATCTTTAGATGAAATTAACATACCTACACCGTATATCAACATAATTAAGGATATCTACAGAAACTCCTTTATCCAGGTGATCTGTGGAGACCAACTGACTAGACCAATCCAACTAAGAACTGGCATCAAGACAGGCTGCCCATGGAGCACAGTAAATTTTATCCTAGCCCTTAACCAGTGGCTCAAATGGCTGTGCCTCTGCTCCTCCTCGCATATCAGATCGCCAAACCCTGTCCAGGCCTATGCAGACGATGTTCAGGTGTCATCCAGGGATGAGAAAGTGATTAAAACCATGCTCTCTCATACTGATAAATTCATGCGGTGGTCCGGACTAGAGGTGAAAAACACCAAGTGTGCTGTGTTTTACGAGAGACGCAGTGGAGGTAACAGGTGGTATCAAGCCAAGAAAGACAAGCCACCCTCCTTTTCCATCATGGGCAATGAAATTAAAGTGTATGCGCGCCATGAAACTTACTGCTATCTCGGACACCGGTTTAACATCGCGGGTGAATGGGAAGAGCAAATACACGAACTTAGCAGTGAATACTGCACAAGACTGGACATGGTGGACTCATCCCCCCTCCCTGTTGCAATGAAGCTACAGGCCATAAGAGAGATTGCCCTTTCCAAAATACAGCATCTCTTCGCAAACATACATATTCCTAAATGCATCTTAAATGAGCTGAATAATAAGACTGTAAGCCTGGTAAGACGCTGGATAGGACTAAATACACACTCGACAAGAGACGTGCTGTTCCACAGGTCCAGAGAGGGAGGGCTGGGCGTCCCTCACATAGAGTGGGTGTATACTGCCGCCAGAATAAGCAACCTGTTAAGGATGCTAAATAATGATGACGCAGCCGTGCGTGAGCTTGCCCGAGCCTCACTTTTACTACATCTAGGGAAACGCAAGGTCCCTCTTTGTATATTAGATGACGCCAGCTTCCTTGGGTTCAGAAGAAAACCCAGTGGAAAATTGGACACCAACACACCAGGCTTCGGTGTGCGCTCGGACTGGCTGGACCTGAATGACCTCTGTAACCGTGCAAACATCCAACTGCGCTGGAGGAACACAGCAGGACAGTCGGTGGAAGCCAATGAGAACATCTGCACGGATCCAACCATCACGGCAGAGGCAACCATTACAACTGATGACAACATTCAACTTCTTGATACTCAAAACATCAGAAGGACAATAATCGACCACTTTCACTTGCGTATGATACAACACTGGACAGGCCTACGCCTACAAGGACAACTGGCCTGCCTGCCCTGTGCTGACCAGAACCTATCACACACAGTTTTGAAAAACACAGCCCTACAAGATGACATCTACAGATTCACAATTAAAGCTCGTCTTCAGGTACTACCAACAAAGTCCAACTTAGCAACCTGGTTTCCATCTGCACATGAGCCGTTCTGCCTGCAACATCACAGCCGGCAAAGAGAGACGATCGCGCAAATCCTTAACGGCTGTTCTGCCTATAAAGGACTGTACATCGCGCGCCACGACCGTATCGTTGCACTCTCAGCGAAGGAGCTCAGAGACAATGTCAGCCATACCACAATCCACTGTAACGAAAAGATCAAGACAGACTGGTTCCCCCTCCCACATGAACAGTGCGTTACATTGGAAACCGCCATAAATCACTTACCAAATACACCTGATATAGTTGTAATTAATGAACACACCAAAGCTGTTACAATAATAGAAATCGGTTGCTCTTTTGATGCCTACATGGACACCTGCTATGCTTCAAAACTGTTGAAATACCAACCATGGTACAATGTTTTTAATAACTCTGGCTACTCTTGTAAAGTTATTGCCCTCATTTTTGGTAGTTTAGGCCATGTGCACAAGTTGTGTGTAAGAGGCCTGCAGATCTGTGGACTACATAAGAACAAGGCCAAAAAACTGACGAGATATTGCTCTGTATCAGCAGTAATCGGTAGCCTCTACATATGGAGGCGCAGGTGCCACCTTTACCCTTAATGTGCAAAATGGACTGAGATATTGGCTGCTGTTGTACATCTTTCTGTCAAATTTGGATTAAGCCATGATATATGCTTATCTTCTAATCCAAATAAAGAATTTAAATGTGAGTGTAAGAGTGAGTATTTTGTGCTGCTCAAACTTTCATGCATGTGATTTTACAGCATATACAGTGATGTTACTGCACTAACTACATTGCTTGCACTGGTGGGGCATTAGCTCAGAGCAGTCTGAGTGAAGACAGACGAGAGAACACATGAGTGTGAGCTGATGAAAGGCAGTCCTTTTGAACAGAAGTGTATAATAAACTGACATTGATGCATTATGTAAAAACAGTCATATTTACAAATAATCTAGATTAATGAATGCTGCATAAAAATTGTTTATTCTAAGTTCATTTTAACTAATTTAACCTTGTTGTAAAGTGTAACTAAGTAATTAACAAACACGAAAGAAAGAGTATGTGAATGTCAGGCGTTCAGATTCAGTGACAGATGACTTGCAGGTCCACACATAAGACCTCATTCTCTAGGAGTTTAGAAATGAACTTGTTTCCAGTGTGAGAGCAATGCTGTGACTGAGTGTAGTACTGAATCACTCATCACATCAAGCTGACAGCCGCCACGTTCTGCACTACTGTCTGTAATGAGAACTTCAAGAATGCAATGCAATCATGTTGCAGAGAACATTCACTGCAATGAGACGCACAGAGAACAGAAGACAGGTTTTGTTCCTGTGCACTCTTCATGTCATGGGAATGTTTGTGTATTCAAAACAGACAGAGAGGGACAGAAGGGGTGCAGGGGCTTGAAAGAAATGAAAGAATGCAGTTCTGTCCTTTTACTGACACACACACACACACACACACACACACACAGTAAGCTGGCAGCCAGGTGCGATGAAGAATGCCACATTGTGTGCAGCTACAGAAAGACCTTGTTCTGTTTGGATTTCGGTTCATGAGATACAGGTGATAACACTGCACCAATGGGAATATTCCTTTTCTCACACTCAGTCATACGTAGGAGGTGATAGGCTTTGTTTGTTTAACAGGACAAATAAAGCAGGGTTGTACAAAGTCATAATAATAACAATCAAAAAAGTACAAAACAAAACAAGTGGAAGTACTGGGATCATGAAGGGATCAAACTCAACCAGTCAAAACTAAGAAGAGAGCTAAATTCTTCTATAAAAAATATAAATAAACAAACTATGGTTCTGCCAAATGGGATAGTTCTCCTAAAAATGAAAATGAGATGTTTTTCCAATATCATATTTCGTGATTTTTGCCCATGCAAGGGGGTGTAGTATTGTTTTGAACCCCACTGACCTTTCATTACAACATTGATTTTCTTTGTAATTATTGGTGAAATTTACAAGCAATTTGTGAGTTAAAATTTTTTTAAATTGAAAGTGCAAATAACATTTAACAGAGTGGTTGTCCGTCATGTTTACAGCTTTAGGCTGAGTTGTAACAACACATGCAGGTCAGGGGTTCAGAATAAGGTTCATATGTCAGCAGGAGGTTTTTCTGGTTTACTATGAATCCTCCAGACACAGAGGAGAAACACTCTTTCAGTAGTGCTTGGCCCAGAGGAACAAACATGTTATGAAGCTAATACTGATGAAAAACTAGGCCAACACAGCAGGGTTTGAGCTGAAAATATGGCTGAGCTTTCTTAGAGCTGAAAAAAAAAAACACCAGACAGTCAAGCATGCCAAAGACACTCAAGGGTGCATACACTCTCACTCACAGTGGTCTGAGAGGCAAAAAAATGGGCTTATAGAGGATTTAAAAAGGACAAGAATCCAATCATAACCAAGGAAACACAACATACTTACAGTGAATCCTTTCATTTCGGATGTTGGGTTTGAACGTCCTTGAATAGAGACGACACGCAGTTCTCTCTCTATTGCTATCTGTTTGAAGCTATGACCATTTTTAGCCAAGACATTGGTAACATGTAAATGACCGAAGAGAATTTGTCATACATGCTATAATTGTCATACCATGGAAATGGCATCAGAAACAGAATTCAAATGAAAAGGAAAACACTCTTGCATCCTCTTCTGACACGTGAGGGGGAAACATGCGGCATGTGTATGAAAGAAGAATGAGCTTGAGGAATTTACCAGAATTATCAAACCACCTCTTCATAAACCCATCTAACCAGTTATGTGGAACAGAGTCTAATTCTATTGGGAGTTAATGTAGAAATAAACTGATTGACCAATGAGACGATTTCTTGTCTTCTCCTGTGAACTTGGCTTGAGTTTAAAGGGAAGTAGAAGGGATGGGCTGTTCAATGTTTTTAATAAAGGAAAGCATGGGTAGACCGTCCTATAGAAATCAGCAGGTTGTGCTGCGTGAGATACTTTCAATATACAATTATTATGTTTAAACTGAGCCATCAAGATGACTTAACCCAAGGAACTTCCAGCAAACACAACTCTAAATTATTTATAATAAGCACTGCAATATTCCATAAAAAAAAAAAGAATTCATTGTGACTCAAAACAAAAATACAACGGAAATATATTAATCACTACAAACTACACAATACAAGGTATTAATTTCACCTTTAGTGTGAAAAACTGTAGATGTTATTAGACAAATAATGTCACAGAAGGATTTGTGCAGCTTCTAATCTCCAAACATTTCCACTGTTGTCCTTCAGGTCACTCAAAGTCTCCAAACAGGGAGAGATTTCTTCTCTCAGACTGGAATGTCTTCTGACTAAAGGCTTTCTGAGGTATGTATCCTATCACAGGAAGTGTATGCGTCAGCCTGCGTGGAATATGTAGCCACAGAAATGACGAGAAAAACGTTTGCTGAATTCCGCAAAATTCAAACACCTATCATTCACATAATATTACACACCCCATGGCCTCATTTTCAATCAAATATCTTGGCCAGTTTGATTCCACTTCTAACTACAGTACCAATAACCATGTGGTCCTCTCTTGCTCTGTTTAACACTCATTAACCATATTTAAACATCCAGAGGTCAGTACAGAAATGGGAGCAGAGAGTTCAGCAGGGAGTCTGCTCTTATGTCATTCTTTACACTCCTCTTACATTACTGTAATACCTCAGAGCAGTAACTGTGCATTCTGTCCTTTAATCCATGTTCTCACTGTAACTTTCACCACCCTCATCAGTGCTGCGTGTACTTACTGTACGTTCTGATAAACGTCCACAGAGCTGTTGAGTCCTTCCAGCTGCTCCATAAGAAGCTGCAGATCCGAGTTGACATAACTCAACTCCAGCTCCACCTGCTCCCGAACCTTATTATTGGACGTCGCCCTTGAAAGAGAGAAAGAGAGAGAGGATAAGCGAAGGTCATGTGCAACTCAGTTCACAACACAGGACAAGTGGCATACTTTTGAACAGATTGAAATGTCCGGCTAGTTTAAAATCTACAGTACAGAAGGAAGAGGCTGATAAGACGGGAGTCTTTGTTATTTTGTGCGCCCCCAAGCACATGATATACAGTAAGTGGTGAGTGGGCAGTACAGCCACGTTTGTCGAATAAAAGACTTGAGAATTCATTTTCACAATCCTGATACAACACACACTAAATATAAAAGAGAAATATGCCTAACTACAGTCAATAAAACACAGAAGAACACTATTTGCATAGTGACCCTGTTTTATCTGACTGCTATTCTAAACTCTGGTCAATGGGAGGAAGCGAGATGAGCAGGCCAGGTTGGACTTGAGACTTTTGACCTCTTATTCAAACAGGAAACGTCACACTTGTGCCAAACTGTTAAAAACCATCTCCTATTTTAATCACACATCTAATGGTTCTCAAACGTACTCACCTCAGGGGAAAAAGAGAATCCTAAAGAAACCTTTATTATATAATAACTTATGTAATTCTAGACTAATCCTAGATGCATTTATTACTATTAATTCTTATTATTAACAGTTTTATTTATTTGTATAGCGCTGTAGTAGCCTTAAACAAAAGTTCAGCTCAAAGTGCTTTACAATGAAAAGTACTCTACATAAATCCAGATCAAATATCAGAACGAAATTTAACAAGCTTTAGGATGACCTACTTCACAACAAGAATAATAAAAGACAGAATTGATGGAGAGCAAACAAAAAGGTCAATTAAAAATAAGAATAAAGAAACATTATATTGTTCATCTTGTTAACCAAATTGTTATTGATCTTGAAAAAGACAGCAAAAACTATAAGAAACAAAAATAAAGAAATACATTGTAAGACCAATGTAAGATCCAGAGGAATATTTCTGATTCCATTGCTTAATGGTCATATATAATGACATAGTTTTTTTTTAGCGAGTCCCGAGGCCTATGACATAATGCAGATCAGGATGTTTTTTCATTTTAAAGTAAATATGACTAATGAGTCATGGTTGTCCTTTGTTGAATACCTAACATATCTCTCACTGATGGAAGCACATGGAAATGTCAACTGAGAGGGGAAGATTACTTGTACCTCTCTCTGCTTTTCACATTTCTTATTGTAATAGAGTGGTGCAGTTCCAACAGCAGAAAGGGAGCAGAATTTTTTTAAAGAGTCACGAGGAGAATAAAGTATTATTCTGTACACCAACTCAAGAGTCACGTTGGCAGGGCACAGCACTCTGTGAAACCGGTCGGGCCTGTGAGCGCACTCAAACAAACACACGCACACACACACACACACACACACACACACACACACACACACACACACAAGAATGTGAACTACAGCCGCTTAGATCTGAGAGAAAGAGACAGACAGAGAAAGAGAGAAGGATTATTGTAAACATTGGGGGAGGGAGTTTAATAAAAGCAGACGACTACCTAACAATTGATCTATTATGTGGCTATCCTTTCTTCCATAAAGCACAAACCTCTGAGACCCATGAATGAAGGAACATTCCAGATCAGCTCTGAAGATAGAACAGCTATGAACGGAAGATAAAGAGATTGAGCAAGCATCCACCCCATCCCAATATTAATGAGCTCAGGTAAAAAAAAACATGCAGACATCCTGCTCTTAAGAAGGGCAATGAACTGAACCCATGTATATAATTACAAAACAGGATTTATTTTAGCTCTGAAGCACAAATTAAACACAGAGGTAATTAGAGTGTTTCACTAAACTATCGACAGAGAGATTGTCAGGCAGTGTTTGCATGTAGTGTACATGTGAGAGGCGCACTGCTATCCCATCGCAAAAAGCTTAATTTGAACTGCTTCTGCTGACATGTTTTTAAAGGGAGTCTGCGTACGTGTCTGCGTGGGCACAAAAATCACTTGCTGACTAGTGGGGATATCATTACTTATAAAAACATTCCTTTTTCATTAAAAATCACCAAACCAATGCATCTGTTTTGACCCAGCCTTGTTTTCCACCAGGTTTCAGTCAGCCAACTCACAATATCCATCCAAACGGCAGCCAATGCCAGAAGACAATAACTCAACAAACATTGGCTACAGCTCAAACATATCAGTGACCCACAGAGAGGAAAAGAAAGGGGACTCACTTATGGTTTCTTATTGAAAAGAGCTTGTCCAAACATTATTGTTCTAATAAGATTTAAAGCCACTTTGACGTCAATGCCAATCAAATGCTTCGCTCCAAGGACCAACCCAGCAGGTGTGTCCTTCAAAACCATGGAGATAACAGACACACTTAACATCCCCATGGAGACTGGTTTGTCCAATGTTACAGTGTGCGCTCATCGTAAAGGGAAAACACTGGCAGCCTTTGAGAGAGGTGACATATAAGCAGGGGATTTCACAATAAGATGCAAGATGCATTCCTTTCTGAATGTCTGCATAGGTATGAATGTGGGTGTTTGCTGATAAGATGCCAATGTTTCTTGTCGGCTTACGTTTCATTTATATAAATGCTTCCTTGAAAAGAAATGATAAAAATCTGTCAGACAGTCTGGTGGTACTGGCCAGTTACAAATCAGCCAAATTATGTCCTACAAAGTACAAACCAAAAGTTCAATCAGAGCTTCCTTGTCCTTTGAAACAGAACATTACATTTCTTTGACAATTTGCATCAACATTTACAGTAGGGATATAAATGATGCACACCTAACTGGTTGAAAAACGATAAAAATATAAGACGACTCAATTGAGTCAATTGAGATGTTAAAGGAGTAGTTCACTTTCTGAGTTTCTTTCAGCAGAAGAAGTTGATGGGTACCATTGACTTCCATAGTAGGAAATACTTTGGAAGTCAATGGTGCCCATCAAACTGTTCGGATACTAACATTTTTCAAAATATCTTCTTTTACAGGTTTGGAACAAGTGGAGGGTGAGTAAATAATGACAAAATTTTCATTCTGGATGTGGACTACTCCTATAAATTAATCGTGATACAATTGAGAGTGGAGGTTTATATGAATGTATCTTTGTCTGAGGGGAACTGACTATCTTCACAAAAGTTAGATATGTAATTAAAAGTGCAGCACTGCAGTTTACAGCGTTAACCAAGGAAATGCTGTCTCATCGCATTTCCATAAGCGCTCAATGTGACACTGAAAACTGAAGAAGTGGCTGCTGAAAATTCAGCTTTGCCATCACAAATTACATTGAAACAGAAAACACTTATTTTAAACTGTAACAGTATTTCAAAATATTAAAGGTTTTATTAAATTTTGGATAAAACAAATGCAGTCTTAGTAAGCATAAAGCCTCGTTCACACCAAGAACGATAACTATAAAGATATTAGATATTAGTGTCCAAGCCAGTTTACGATATTGTCCGTTTATTGTGTGTTTGCCGCTTTAAACTCTCAAGCTCATCACAGCAGGACTGATTCTGATTAGCTGTCAGTGTTTTTATCTTTCATCAGCTGGAAAAAAATAATTTTGAAAGTGTTTCCAATGATATCGTTTCTCTGTGACTATATCGTTATAGCTGTGGTGTGGACTGGTCTTAAGAGACTTTATTAAATTATTAAATATGGTATTGTATGTAAATCTAAATCAATGTGAGAGTTATTTTGGGGTAATGGCATTCTGTTTACTGTACATCATAGCAGTGTGCGCAAAAAAAAAAAAAAAATTATATATATATATATATATATATATATATATATATAAATATAAAAATATATATATATATATATATATATATATATATATATATATATATATATATATATATATATATATATATATATATATATATATATATATATATATACACTGATCAACACTGACATGCATTATTATATTGTTGGGTTATAATGAGTCTATTTTGTCAATAAGTCAATTGAATGCCAATTGAAAGAAGTGAGTGTACTCACTTAGAAAAATATATATTGCAACCTTTTTCCCCTTGATGTGCTACAGGACACCAGAGGTGACACTAAAAAATATTTGCATTATACTTTGCATGTTTTTTTTAGTCAGACACAGTTTTCCTCTCTCGTCTGGATCAGCTACAGTAGCATGCATGACTGACCGGTACGGTGGTTAACATTCAGATCAGTGCCAGCATTCCACAGTTGACAGCTGGCTGCTAAAATGTTTGAAAATGACTTGCGTGTTAAATGTTTCTAAGCAAAGAACATTCATATTTGAGTTTAAGCTATTATGGTTTCAGGTTTCAGTGTCCTAGCAAGGACTCTATGGGCTTCATGGGTATGAGGTCTGAAAATTTAAAATCTCACATCTCACATAATCCCCAGTCTCTTTAGTCATCACTTTTAACAAAATCACAATGTTACTGTGTCTATCATCAACTCCAAATCTGGAGTTGGACTGAAAGACTGACTGCAAACATGTCTCTGCTCCAAACATTTGCTTCTGCACACTCACACACACAAATGAATGATGAATGACTATGGAACCTTCTTTAAAACAAAAAACAAAAAAACGGTTTCCTGCATTTGTTTGCATATCCACACATGTGCCCGTAGGCTAACATGCGAGGTAAGGGTGATGAATGAGCATTTACCCTCGTGTTTGTCTCCACACATAAAATGTTTGACTTACTTGAGAAGGTTCTCTGCTCCAGCTCTCATCCTCATCTGCTTGATGATTTGCTGGTTAAGACTTGCTCTTTTATTCTGCAGCTTACTGCGGCCTGTCTTAGCAAATGGATTACATCCCTGTCAGAGAAAGAGAAGGAGAAAAGTAAAGAAAATCAACAGTTTTGCCTGTTTTATAAATGCTGTGAACATTCTTATAAAGCACAACTTCTTTATATGGTGCCTATTAATGATAAACACACAAGCACATGCCAGCCGACACATACACTTGTTATGTTTAAGGTGTGGTGTACATGAGATAAATTTCCGACCCAGACACACCTATAGAGAGAGGATCTGTCATAAATCTAATAGCTGAGGGAGGAGGTCTGATTTATAGGAGGCTGGTATCAATCTAGAATGGTTAAAATAGCAAACCTCTTACTGCTCTTATCTTGACAAATATTCCAGAAGATTCTACAGTGAAAACATACTGTTATGACTGAGCACAGAGCAAAGAGCAGCAGTTCTGAAGCATCTAAATGTCATTATTTCATATAATATAATAAGTTATCAACCACTGATTGCTTGATTCTTATAGATACAGTTTGTTCCTTATGTGAACAGCAAATATGGTGCATTTAGGGAAAGTCAAACTGCTAATTTGCTGCTTAAATGTAAAGCTACAGGGT
This sequence comes from Carassius gibelio, assembly GCF_023724105.1. Classification (NCBI taxonomy): domain Eukaryota; kingdom Metazoa; phylum Chordata; class Actinopteri; order Cypriniformes; family Cyprinidae; genus Carassius; species Carassius gibelio. The sequence continues at coordinate 21,814,480 of NC_068377.1, forward strand.
TAATGATTAGGATTGACAAGTGTAATAAATGTTGTGGTCACATTTTTTACAAATTGCAAGTTTAAAATCCAGACATTTCATATTATTAATGTAGATATGATGTTCATGCAGCAGCTTACAGTGGCAGTTTGAATACACTCTCAATCCAATTTTGTATTCGTGAGGCAGCTGTTAATAGCATCTAAAAAGTTCAGTGACAATGACTGTAAAAGTCTTATTTGACTAAACATTATTAAAAGGAGGTCATATGGTGCGATTTAAATTTTTCCTTTCTCTTTGGAGTGTTACAAGCTCTTGGAGCATAAAGAAGATCTGTAAAGTTGTAAAGACTGAAGTCTCAAATCCAAAGAGATATTCTTTATAAAGGTTAAAGGCGTGCGTACATATTATATTAGGCACGTTCGACTTGAAGAGGCACTGCAAATCTAATGCATTGGATCCGTGCTCTCTTATCGATCTCGTGGTACTTTGATGTCATACAGTGATCCTTCTGTGCAGCGCTGCTTCAAGTTGAACGCGTCTATCAATTTCGTGCGATTGTTTCGGAAATTGGCAGGTCATAAAATCATGTTGTATATCACCTTGTGCGTATGATTTTCAGATAAACTCACCTGTAATGTGTGCATGGACATTCGATCTTCTGACCATCTGAATTCGCACCGTGTACGCCCGCCTTAAGTTCACCATGCCTACCTAAAACGGCTCGTTTTAAACACGCCCCCAAATGTCTACGTCACGATGTGGGAAGATTTGCATAATGCCGTCCAAATGTTCACTCAAAGAAAAAAGGCGTAACTTTTATTCTCGTTTGTGGCGAGTGGGGCGGGGCCGAGAGCCATGGGAACGAGGAGTGAGGCCAGGTGTAGTGATTGGAGATGAGCTACACCTGCGCCCCACCGCCAGTATCGAGTCCCACGTAGGAGATGGAAGGATATAACACTGGATCGACTATAGTGAAGGACGAGAGAGGACCAGGCCTGGGACATTATTTTATGTTTTGGCTTTTATTTGTGCGCATCAGTCGCCGTGAGGGGCTGACGCGCCGTTTTGTATTTATTTTTGATTATTAAAAATGTTTTGATTGTGCGCCGGTTCCCGCCTCCTTCTTCCCGACGACTATGGAGTTCATATCATTACATCGTTGTTGCCACCGCTGCCGCCATGTCGTGAAGTCATTGTGTGTTTTGTTGTGAAAGCGAAACTACTTGTTAGAAGACAAGAATAGAAATCAGTGGTTAAGTTGTATTTACAACACTGTTCCAGAACGGTTCAAGCCAAATATTCAGATGTGTGCTGCACATTTTATGGAGGACGAGGACTCTTTCCTGAACCAGTAGCCTGCAATGTATCTGTGGCACAATGGCTGTATCTATAAAGCTGGGCAATTCAAACGTTGCAAGGACAGTCTGGCACTTCTGACTCACAGCCTGAAAGTACATTATTTATATTTAAATAATGTGTCACTGATGATTCAAACACAAGTTTTGCGCAGTGTAGAGTAGGCTTGTTTGTTGTTTCTCAGATCACAAATGCAGACATGGTTTTATTGTTACGCGGTGCGATATGCAACACAATGTGTAAAAAGGCAGTATAAGTCATTATAATCAGTAATTATGTCCCCACAGGATGCAACAAATGCCTCATTTATAATGGGTTTTATTGATTTTGTCTTGTCTAATGATGTCCGGATCACAAACAAATCTTTCAATTTAAACAGATCTTCTTAGTGAACTAGGTTGAACTAGGTTGAACTTAGGTCGAACCAGTTCACCAAATCGAACTCAATCATTTGAAACGGTTCACATCTTCAGTATGCACTAATCCACAAATTATTTGCCTTAGACTCCCTCTGATGTGAAATAAATGCTGGCCTGGGAGATGACATATGTTTTCCGTCACACGCTTGAGAACCATGAGCTTTGTAAAAATCGACGGGTTTCAGAAGGTGGGGCATAGAAGAGAATATACAATAATCTGCATTATTTAGAAAATAGTGTTGTTTTTTTTTTTTACTTTAAACCACATAAACACATTGCATTTCCCCAAATACACAAAATAATTTCTTTTTAGCAGCATCATATGACCCCTTTAATAACAACTACCATCAAGGTTTATCTACCAAATTTTAATTACTTGACTGTGGCATTTGAATATTTCATTTGTAGGTGCAGGTGGGAACATCTCAGGAAGAAGACAGGCAGCAACTATATCTAAAAGTTTTAGATGACACACAGCTCATATCTCCATCTCTAGGAGTTACCAAGAACCTCTCATGAAAGAAGAAAAAACATCCAACAAACTTGAGACACGAACATGTGCAATTGTGCAGTGCAGAATTCCTCTTGTATTGAATGACATGATGACAGACAACAAGCTGCCCAGTGTGGTTCTGTTCACACAATACAGCTTGACTGAAAATCCCTAGAACAATTTAAGCATGTCACCACAGTTATATAATTTGGTAGTCAATTGGTTAACAACTGGACTGAGTGTGAGAGTAGCAATCTGAAACAAGATTATAACCATAGCCTGCTGAGAGTTAAACACAGGCTCTCTCAATACATGCAATAGTGGTTATCAAAAGGACCCAACATGACCTCTGCACATTCTAGAAGAGTGACCAGGCCAGTGTTTAGCCTAGCAGAACCAAAGAGCTGCCAGCACAACTGCGTTCCACAGTCACAATCATACAATTACCCCTGACTAACAATGCAGACAGAGCAGAAACAAGGTCCTAATCAAACCAGGGCACAAATGAGACCGAAAACAGGGTTCAACATTATGCAACTGTTATATATGCACAAATATGAGACCACAGTAACAAATGTTTATTTATATTTTCAGCCATAGCATAGGACATCTAAATGTGACTAACTGCATTGGGGTACTGAAGTTGGGCTTCAGTAAAGACCCATTAAAGAGTTATGCATCAGAAAGCGTATTTCACATTAATTTTTGTTAAGACCACACGGTTTCTTGGTTTTTCTAGCTAGTTGACTGCTATTTGATGATTTTACTCAATCCGTGTAATGCTGTGAGAGGTTCAGGAGCCATGTTATACTGATCGTAAAGCTCAGAACAGCTTCTCCTGCCTGTGCTGGGACAAGAAATTGGAGCATCTGAGTTTCATTAATGTTTGTGGTTTGGCTATGCACTTTCACTGGGCAGATGCAACGTTACTAGGAAGAAAACTGGGAAAACATGCTGAATCTGCAATACATTTTCTCCAAGCCCCATAGCCCAAGCTGTATCATCTCAGGCAGAACTGGAACATCACCAAAACCACATCACCACCTCAAACCAGCCCCCCACCCGGTTACAGGCCGAAACGTTCTAGCTGAAAACGGCAACCATGCTCATTATCAAAGACTTAATGTAACAAATGAAATGGAGACAGAGGAACTGTACTAAACACACATGACCACTTCCGGCGGCAGACTAAACAAAATGCCTTTCTTCTAAAATCTGACCATCCACGCTGTAACACAACCATTTTTGCCTACATTAACTCAGAAAACCCAGTCAGTCATTAATTTTTCACCATGACCACTGCATAATCTGAATGAAATCAACCAAAATAATAGCTGAAATCAATTTAAAACAAAAGATAAGCAAATGCCAGAAACAACTCTTTGAGTAAGGTACACAGTTCCTTACAAATAATTAACCATAGTAACCACAGTTTTCACCAAAACACAATGATTGCTCAGTAAAATATAGCAAAGCAATAATTCTGGCAAACATACCAACCTTTCTAAATGTATTAATTTTCTAAATTTTAGTGTTTTTAGTTTTGTTATTTTAACTACTTAAAAACAGTTTTGAAGTTTTTCCGTTTTCTTTCCGTTAATGTTTAATAGCACATATTCTACATACCAAGGGCGTAACTTTGGGTCTACCATTGGGGGGGTTAAACTTGCGGCATATTTATTAATTAATTAATTTATTGAATAATTTTCTTGTGTAAAAGGTAACATGCTAATTTACATAATTTAATTATGTACCCCCCCCCCCAAAAAAAAAAAAAAAAAAAAAAACTAAAAAACAAAAACTAAAAAAAACGGGTGACTGTATTGGAGCAAACAGCAACTTAAGTTACAATTCAGTGACATTGGTTCTACACAGTCCCTGGCACCCTCTGGCTTTACCTCACAGGACACTGGCAAACCAACATCTAGCCAGCCAACTCCAGTCAACAAAACAGCATAATAACAAAAACAAAAATAACAGCATTAAAAACTTTCAAATGGAGAAAATGAAAGTACAATTATATTATCACTTTGCATGAAATAAGACTCAAAAGTAGATTAAAAAAATAATAATAATTGTGTTTGCATTTAGCCTCTGATAACATCAAATTCAGAAACTGAGAAAATACAAGTGTGGACTGACGTTAACCTTAGTTGTGCTTTGATTCATTTTGTCACTTTGCAAACTCTAATTATAATTATAATTTATTATAATCATCTCAAATTGAACCGGAGGTGGTAAATTCCTAATAATAATTTAATGTTACGTAATTTTTTAGGTATTTTAATAAGATAGATACCTAAAATACGTTTCGCATACAACTCAATTAACGCGATCATTATAAAGGTGTTAGACCAACAAAACGCATCCACTTGCACATATTTGACAATCAGAATATCAGATATATCCTGCTATAGCTAACAAATTTGTGAAATTAGAATAAAAAAGGAAATAATAGCAGATCATCAGTCATCAGCGCTGACAAGCAATGAATGATTCGTCTCCATGGGAACCATAAAGCGATACTAAGATCAATAACGGTCGCCTTGAAAAACTTTTAAACTTACGTGTGAAAAGGTTAAGTGAGGCTTACGTTTAAATGTGTCTTTGTTTTGTTTTGAGTGTATGGTCAATAAATAAAGTAATTAAAAAGATGGGCACAAAACATGTTTGTCATGTATCTACTCCCCACACTTTGAGAAACGCTCAGCTAACTTAACAGCCAATTTAGCGGGGTACCTCCGTTTGGTCAGGATTTTCTTTTCTTTTTTTTCTTTTTTTGGCTGGTGTCGACAAACAATGAAAAATTGTTGTCTGGCTGCCTTTCAGTGTCCTTTTCATCTTTCCATCAGCTTTTTCCACCCATTCATCCCAGGGACTGCGCAAAATAGTGAACAAACTTGGTAGAGAAAGCAGGTTGGGTAATACCAAGTAGTCGGTACGGGGGGCGGGGGGTACATTACAGATTATTTAAAATATGATACTATCTTTCTTGCTGGCAAATGAAATAAAGAAAACGAACAAAAGTATTTATTCTGAATATTTCATATTATTTTAATCTGAATGGTTTGATGATATTGAGGGGGTTATATTAGTTGGATCTGATTTTTGGGGGGGTCATGACCCCCCTAACCCCCCTGCAAATTACGCGCATGCAGTACATACCTACTCCATCAACTATACATTCACTACCTTTATTTACATTACCTTCAAATCGCACTGCATTATTTCGAGGACAACACTGACTGGGCTGGGTGTAGAATAACACATCTGTAAATAATTGTTTACAATTGTTTCTATTTTATAATTAATAACTGTTCGATTCCTCGTCCACTCAATCAAAGAAATGATTGAATGATTAATCTGTTCGGCTATAAAATTAAAGTTAGTTGCATCTTCACTTTTAATCACAAGTTATTAAAGTTGTGCTTGTATTAACAATATCTGGACTGGAGTCATTTCTGTCTGACACTAGGTTAACCATTCTATTTTTGTAAGGGACTTATAAAAAATATTAAGTAAATATTAAGAAGCCAAACGAATATGGTTTGATAGGGTGAATAACTAAATAAATACATCCATAAAGCAGCAGAAAAATTGAAATGAGAAGGTATAGAAGAACATTTGTACCGAGTCTAGACTCTTTCGCTTGGCTTTGTTTGTGGGCATCAGAGCTCTCCAGCGTCCACATGTCCCGCAGATGTGTGTTCAACTCCAAAACATCCCATTACAAACACCCAATGAAGAAGGGAGGCTAAATGCCTCGTCCTTCACTTGATGTCAACACTTAGAAACGTGTGAAAGAACAGAAAAATAAGTCACGTACCTTTTCAAAACAATACTAGCAAAACCATCTAGACCTTGACTAATAAAAAGCCCTGATGTATTTATCGTCAGCTCCAGAACCATCGAGAAAAACAGAAATGAAATTCCGCGTCACTCTTAACGTACCTTTTTAAAGTAGCCATTCTCCACCGGTCCGCTGGTCTTGCAATCATTGGGGATAAGAGTGTCCGTCATTTCTGAACTCTCAACCGATTGCCTCGATGAAATTCAGAAAGCAGAAGCTCAACAGGTGTGTGTCTACTGAACTTAAGTCTCAGATGTCTGTAGCTGTTTCACCTTTCCCCAAACTCTCGTAATCACTTTCAGCGTTACGCTATTTGCGCTGCACTTCCCATCCCCCGCCCCGCTCCGGATGCGTCACGACAGCGGAGCCGCCCCCCCCCAGTGGGCGGAGTCTGAACGGTCTTACCTGCGCAATGGCCACGCCCCCGAGACGACTCGCTTATAAAGGCTCAACTTTAACGTTTATTTTTAGCTCAGACATTGGTAACTGTTTAACAAGACGGACAGTTTTCAAATTAAATACCCACATGTGCCTTCTTGGAAAAATATGCCTTTAGCAAAAAAAAATTATAATAATAATAATAAAAAAGAAAGAAAGAAAATAAAAAAGTTAGAAAGAATAAATTACAAGACGTTATGTTAATACACTGAATATATTTAGGGTGTATAGGGTGTATGTATGTATGAGGGTGTATGTTGTGAACATACGTTATTTATATAGTTGTATTACGCACGCACACAAAATTAATTCTCATCTCTAACTCATTTTATTGATTAATTTTATTTTATAATTACAATTTTCTTTTCTTTTAATTTGTGTCTTGTTTTTATAGGCCTTTCTGATTCTGTATTTAGACAACGCTGCAAGTGACAATAATATAAAGTAAAAGCGCCCTCTAATGTTTAAATTGTAGATGTTCACTGAAACGTGTTGGTCACGTTTGGCCTGAATCATGCTACCAGCACAGTTTCAGTGTGCTAGACACTCTACTAACACAAACAAACACAGTATGTTTTGAGAACATCTTTGTACATACTTTGTAGAGCTTTAAGGAAATAAGGTCTGAAGTCATTTTATTTTTCTTCAGCCTGGGATTATTACTTGTCCAGCTGTTACAAATCTGTGATTTTCTCTCTGATAACCCAGCCACTAATAATGTTTAGGGGTTTATTTCTGTTCTTGCCCTTTCACCTTAGAGAAGAAGTGAAATTTCTCATAACATAGGCTACTGACATTCAAGCAAACACACTCATGTTAGCCATGTTGCCCTCTTTGCCAAAGCTGTCAGACAGTGTATTAACACAGGCAGGGGCGTCGCACCCGTGGGGGATGTGGGGGTTTTAACACCCACACTTTTCCCGGTGAGACACCCGCACATTTTCTGCAGTTTTTCCGCAGTTTTGCACAAATGCCTTAATACAGTCGTTCCTCCGTTTCTCTGACCGCTCTGTGTCTGCGCTCGCCGCGGCTGCCTCCCCCCCCCTCCCTCTCAAACTTGACACCGGCTTTGAGTGTGATCGGCTGATGATTGGCTGTTCTGCCTTAAGTCCCGCCTCTCGGCGTGTTATCGGTCAGCTCGTGCTGAGGAGGCGGGAACTTAGGGTTATTTACATCTCCCTTTTCCAGGTACTTTGAATGAGTGTTTATGCTTTAGAGGTTTTTAAATAAGCTTGTTTGGGAAGATGTTCTGTTAATCGTTTTGTTGACATGTCGAGTGTTTTCGGTATTATATTTCGTTTTTTAGACTAATGCTAATTGCTATTATTGGGATATTGTTTGCATACCTGTTGAAGAACTATGAAATTAAAGTGTATATTATTTTAATGTTTAAAAACAGTAAATTGTTACATTATTTATACCACCAGAGAAAAAGCTTTGTGTGGGCGTTTTTTTCTCTCCTTTTCTGATTTTGCGTTTTTTTTTTTTTTCCCTTTTCTGATTTTGCGTTTTTTTCTCCCCTTTTCTGATTTTTTTTTCTTTTCTTTTTTTTTTTATGTAGGATTATTTTTTTTCCCAGCCAAACAATGCAAGCCGGAAATCCCGCACAGTGCCAGAGAATTTTAAGCCCTGCATTTTGTACCCCTCTGTCAATGTGTTCATCATTTTTATTGTTTATAAACAAACCACATCCATCTCCCACACTTTTGAAAAGCTTGCTACGCCCCTGAACACAGGGGCCAGTGATTCATGGTCAAGCTGCTGGAACTGGCCTCACACAGTGCTGTAGCCCACCTATGAATCTTATTTACTCATATCTACTCAGCCCTGACAGACAAGTTATCTCATACTGAAGGCTCTTTTTGTTTCTTCTAGAATTATTGTCCCCAAAAGTTTAGAAAACCTCTCCAGAGGCACCATGCCCATTTAAACCAAGGGGGCACTCTTTCAGATATTTGAGTGAAATTCATTTGGAATATCCCTTCCAAAATATAATAATTTAATTAATTTGTTTTTAGAAATAATTTGCATAATACATGCCAAAATTAAATCAGCTCAAATACATTGCATTCCACAGTTTGACGATTTACACCTCGCATCACTGAATATCCTATTGATTACATGGTCAGTTTTCAGGATTATTAAAAGGTGCATAACGTGTCTAAAATTCTTGAATGTAACTTCTAATTGTTTATCCTTTTAATCTTTCATTTCGTTTATGAGCATTGAGAATAGCTGGATGGCTGAAATGTCTGCTCTTGCTCTAATAAAATGACTGATTCTTTTTGTTAAAGACTTTGTCTAGTTTTTCAGAGTGCGAATCATCTCTCTTCTACATTTTATTGGTTTTCACGCACCTGGACTTACAACTAGCCTTCATCTGAGCGCAACAATATTCCCTTGTCCTCAATCTTTCATTAAAAAAAATCTAACTTTTCATTGCAAAATAACAATTACAAGTTGGTGTAAAATCACAGTGCTTTGTTAATGTCTCACACTTAAAGTTGACAATGCACAGCATTGCATTAAAGACTGAATTCAATGTACTTGTACATGTCAAAGTGTAGATACAAGATAATATATACATATATAGACAGATAAGTAATGACATTATTGCTTTTCACTGGGGCATGATTTGCACAGATACTTAATGAAAAGCTTTGATTAAATTTAACATTGACAAACCGTTTGGCTATTTTGGTATGTCGGTATGCCCTCATTTAAAAAAGCTATTTCATCAGGGATCTCAGGTTTCCTTTACTGAGCACTCTGCTGCTCAGGTAACCACATCAGTATGCTTCCTGCCAACACACTTTAGTGTGTGCATTTTATTCATGAAAACCGGTAACCATAAAAAATCAAAATGAATAAAGGAATGCTTAATAAAACACTGAAGAAACATAAACTAGATTTTGCAGTTTAATTTGAAATCTTGTTCATATTTTTCTTGCATTAAAATAAAATTGTGATTAATGGGAGAGCCATGACTGGTTAATGACTGCAAATGGCCTCACCACAACACACCACAACACAGACCTTCACTATGATCTTCAGAGGCCTGCATTCTCCACTCTGAGATCTATTGAATATGTTGAGCATCTTTGTTCAATGCTGCTGATAGTGTGAGCCTGGCAGATGTTTTTTGTTACTTTAGACGTGTGTGTGTGTGTGTGTGTGTGTGTGTGTGTGTGTGTGTGTGTGTGTGTGTGTGTGATGTGGAACATTCCACCAGGCCTGCTGAGAGTCAGATGTTCGGTTCTTTCCATTCTAATAAAGTACACCACTAGGTGGAGCAAAAAGTGTACAAAAGACTCAAGAATCACAGGAAACCCCACTCAAGAATTCAAATGAACATTTCCCATTAAAAAAACATTAATCAGGCATGTCTCCCAAGTAAATAACAATAATGATAATACATACTAAAATGTTAATGTACTGTACAGTAAAATGTCAACATATGTTAATACGAAGCATAAGCAAATATGACCATTTTACCCATAAATAATCAGTCAAATTGTGTTTGTGAGTGAGAGTGACGATCTGTCAACTTATTGTAAAGGAGGCCGGACTACTTTTAGAGAGAGGAGTTCCTCCTCTGAGGCTGAATGACTTTTACAACAACAGGTTTCCGCTCATTTCTCTCCTCTATTCGGCTAGGCACAAAGCTGAGTGTGAGGCAGTGCTTTTCCTGCTCTGAATGGGCTGAGAATGAGAAATGTCATGTTAAACTGACCTCAGATCAGTGGAAACAGAGAAGCAGAAGTTTAGTTGCTATGCAGCAATAGACCTCACCCCAAGAACTTTAGCTGCTCACTGGACAAATTATTTTTTGTGATCCATAACGGCAGACCATTGAGCCAGTGAAATAATTTGAGTAAAATTGCAAGGATTCCTATGTGGTCTGTGTGTATGTGCATGTACATGCGCGCGCATGTGTGTGGATGCGTATGGAAGTGAGAATGTTTGGGAGAGTGTTTTTTGTGAAAGACCACACCAGCTACAGTGAACATTAGACAAAGTGATTGATGACAGAATCGTTGGGTCCACCACTCTCCCAAACACAGATGCATTCTGTACTGGGAGACTAGAGTTCACGAAGTGTCTTAACCATTAAACAGCCCCTGTATATTCATTTAAAACTGCTAAGAGGATGGAAAAATCAAGAGGGTAAAATGCACTCCAATCTTTTCTCTCTCTCTCTTTATCAATTGACTTAAATAGTGAACCATATCTGGAGACACAGCTATTCAGTTTAAACGCCTGATCAAAATTTTCCATGACGTGAGAATAAAGGTTTCCACTCTGTATGTCCAAATGGTTGCTCTTCGGGTGATAGTATGACATTTTTTACAGTCTCTATAGAGTCTTTAATATGTATACGATGTAATATATGTTTATTAAATATATTTTTATAGGTTTAATAAAACCTGAAGGAGAAAGCAAAGACCATGGGTCGCAGCTTCCATCCCCACAGACTCCCATGAGTTAGTTATTCAGAATGAGTGTCTTCAAATGCTGTGATATGCTTGTTTACAGGTTGACTTCTCCTCTCCATCACACACACACACACACACACACACAGTGTCCTGTTTTCTTTTTCCCCATGTCCATCTTGTACTGACTTCAGGCCTATAAAACCCTTTTAATTCCATTTTTTTTACTATTTTAGTCTTCACACTCATATTCTGAAATATCCAAAGTTTACAGTTCACACAATTGTTCTTAACATTGTTTTCTTGTTTTTGTCATTACATTATCCATACATTATAAAAAATATAAATATAATTATTGACTTTACTCTTTATATTTGATACTTATTTTCATCTTTATTTCATCTTTCATCTCAGATTTATCTCTCTAATTTATTTAATTAGAGGGATGAAATAATGTAATTTTGACACCATTTGTTTACCAAAAGAGTAATAATAAGATATCATCAGGACATTCATTTTACAAAATATCTCAACATGTACAAGCAGATCAGTTACAAGCTCCATCTAAAGAGAATCATTGGTTGTCCAGGTGTCATTGTACCCCCACAACAGTCAGTATCACTTTACACACTCAGTCACAAGGGGGCCACATCCACAATGAACAGGATCTTTTGGGATTTCTTTTGTTTCCCACTCACTCACAAAGAAAAGGCATGCTTGTATCAAATCAGGTCTAGAGAGAAGTGAAAAGAGTTTGATGATGAATATTTTTTCTTCAATGAAAGACAATTTTACATGCACTATTCTACAAACTTTACTCATTTTGTTTTCACGTAATAAATGTTTGAATTAATGTATGAATCTGTTTAATTATTTCTTCATACTGAAATATTTTGCACAATATATATATATATATTATATAATAAGTTGTGGGTTCAATTCCCAGGGAACACACATATTGGTAAAACAAAATAAAAATTGTATTGCCTGATTTCACTGTAAGTTGCTTTGGATAAAAGCGTCTGCTAAATGCATAAGTCAAGTCAAGTCTGCTTTATTGTCAGTTCAAGGGCTCAAGGGCAGTTCTTTTATTAAAACTGACTGATAAGGTAGTAGAATGACGTCAGTTCTATGTTGAATGAGGTAGTGAGCAGGGCAATGCTGCACAAAGTGACTGGTGCATGCCATCTTATGTTAGTGCGAGGTTTGGCGGGGGGGTTCCATAGTTCAGTGGTGCCTGGGGCAGAAGAGGGACGGGGGCGGGGGGCAAGTTCGGGAGCGAGTTCAGCTTCCTGACAGCCTGATGGAAGAAGCTGTCCTTCGTCTGCTGTACTGGCCAGGAGACTCCGCAGTCTCCTCCCTGATGGCAGCAGACTGAAGAAGCTGTGTGATGGGCGGGTGGGATCACCTGCAATGCAGAAGGCTTTACGTGTGAGACGGGTTTCCTCAAATGAGATTGCAGATTTCATGCACTCAAGACAGTTCACAATGATGCAATTTTTTATTTAATTTAAACAACGATGGAAAACAGAGTCAGACTGAAAGTCCATATTGTCATATAAAACCACTTCAGTAAAAACAAGAACATACACACGGATACATACATATCGAAACAATGTAAATTTGAGATCACTCCTAACACCCATTAAACCACATCAAAACCCCACAGAGCAGAAAAAGTTGGTGTCAATGTCTACTAAAGACTTAACACAATGTGCACTACTACTTGAGTCATTCTAATTACAGGATGTAATGAAAGTGTGTGTGTGTTTGTGTGTGTGTGTGTGTGTGTGTGTGTGTAAAAGCATGACACAGGTTAGTAGCCCACATTAACACAATGCCATGGAATTTCAAGTATTTTTCTCTATGGGTTGTGATTGGGTGTGCTATAGGCTAATTAATGTAAAATATAATTTTTAGTTTTATACTATTTCTATAGCTATTGTAGATGTAATAGCCAATTATTACTACTGAGAATAAATGGAGTATGGCATCTTATTTGCTACACCGCATGATAATTTTGAATTAGTGATATCAAAATGGTATTAAAATGGTAATTAAAAATGTGAACTAACCCACAGTCACAGACTCACATACAGACAGTTTTAATTAAGCTCTAAGAACTTCTAAACCTTCTAAACCTACAATACCACTCTTTTTCCAACCGTTCCTGATAACCCACACTCAACTCCAACACAGCTTGACTGTCAAAGAACAGTGGATGCTGTGATACTGAGGGGCTGCAATGCCACAAGCGTCCCTTCTTTGCTCGCGCCTGGTGCAGGTAAGTGCGTGCCAGCGCACAGCACAACCTGTTGATGATCTCTATGGAGGCAGGCAGCAGGAGTTCTGCGCATGCGTGAGTGCCTGGAGCCCTGCATCAACTCGCTATATGAGACCAGGCGCGGATACAGATGCAGTTTTCTTGAACAGCCGCACGAATGGATGGAACCGAAACGAACCGGAGGAACTGCGCGAAAACGGAGCAACAGAAGATGTTAGATTCCGGAGGAAACCAAAGTGGATGTAAGGACAGGGTGACTCTTAAAAAAGAAATTGGTCTCTTGAGCGCGTGCGCCATAATTATAGGTGAGATATTTATTTTTATTCAGTAGGCTATAACGCGTGCGCTCTAACCGGCTTCAACTTTCTCTCTCTGCATGTTCGTTGTCTGTCAGTTTGCTTCTCTTTCAGCTATTTATCTCAATCTTCTTCCTTCACTCTTTCATATTCCTTATCTTTAATGGTATCTGTCCACATCTGCTCTCTGAAATGCGCTTCGCTTTAAATGTCGAGTGTTTGTGGTGAAAAATAATGTATTAAAAAGCAATTGGCTAGGTCACAAAACTCATGTCCAAACTTATATCGTCACGCTGTACGGCTGTCTTACTATGTTAGGAAAACAGTACAAGGGAAGACAAAACAGAATCGCTTGGTAGAGAAGAGCGTCTCATGCCATGCGCTTCAGTTCTCCATCAGACTCTGTTCATCAGAGCGCGGATTGCATCATTTGAGGAAGAGAAAAAGCCTGAAATTCAACTCCGCGCTTACGTGGCTTCAAACCCACTACACGATGTCCTTCACGTGCCCCGAACAAACCCACCATACAGGACTCCATTGCAGTAAAAATATAGAATCAAAGTAGGCGGAAGTGTTACTTTCTTAAGATCGTATTGCTACCTTTGATGCAAACACAGATGTCTCGTGTTATCCATATCTAGTATCTGCAAGATTATCTACACTGCAAGGTGAAGGTGTTCATTGTTGTCAGTAAATTAAAGTATAAGATTAAATGAGTTTTGGACAGTAAGATAATCACAAATTCATATTTTCTTATGTACTGTACAGCAGTAAAACAGACTTTAAACTTTTATCATTAGTGTGCCGGGTTTCAGTTTCAATACAGGTACACACTTTAAAGAACTGGCTACAAGGTAGCTACTGTACATTTCCCCCTTTTAAGGTCCCATATAACTAATGTTAACTGTTTGATATGGCCTTGAGCTGACTGTAGTATGATCAGGTGGAAGAGGTTCATTGTTTTGAGCTTGATTTTCCTGTGGAACATTAACATACAGGTGCATCTGGAGATTTCAGTTACTGTTTGTTTATGGTTTAGTGGCTTTATGGGTAGTAAGTCTGACACAATTTTGTTCACAGCCAGTGACAACGCTGTAGGTACATTTTTGAACTGGAACAAGGGGGAGTAAATACTTCTGTTAATCATCCAAGTGGACATTGTTTTGTTATGTTCTGAGATGTGCGACCAGCCAAGAGTCAAGTGTGGTATAGTGTGACCCCATGAACTTCATTCAGGAACTTTGAGCCTTATTTGACTGAATTCTTTTTTAGATGCGCTGGGCTCTGTCTTGTCAACTTCATTTCCTCATCCTTTATGCAGTTCTGAGGCGCTGGGAACAAACATTCACATTCATTCACAAAACTACAAAATTCATGCGAACACCCGCAGACAAAGAGAGAACTCAAAAGGATTACATAATGCTTCAGCCCATAACTGTGGCTGAGCCTCATATAATTAAAACTCTTCTGTTTAAGTTTCCTGAAGCAGAATCAATTAGGCACTATACATGCTCAGGGTTGTTTGTCTAAGATGTACAGTATATGCCACGAAGCAGAATATATACCTTTTACTGGATACTGGACTCTCATCTCAATTTCGCAACTGGTGATGACTCTAATATTGCTGATCTTATTTATTTTGACCGTTTGCCTGGAACATGCAGCAGCATTTTGACAGCCGAAAGGACAGTTCTTTTAGGATAAACTGTTTTGCAATGAAAAAAATATATATAAAACACAATTGCAGATTTTTATAAATATATATATATTTTAACATATTTAAAGTCAGAAACTGATATAAAAGCATGAGATGGACAGCATAATCAAAATCGCACTTAAATATTCCAATGCACTTTTTTTCATTTAATTTTTCATGTCTCTTAATTTCTGATACAGAAAACCAAAAATCTCCTTAGGGGAAGGACTTATAATTAAGTCCAGTAATGTAATTTATTTTAGATTATATGAACAGTATATAAACTACCCATTGCTGTTTCTCTTGTTTTCTCAGGCAACATCATTGGCTCAGGGATCTTCATTTCTCCAAAGGGGGTTCTAGATCATGCAGGCAGTGTGGGGTTTTCACTCATCGTGTGGGTTCTAGGAGGAGGGATCTGTGCCTTGGGATCTCTTTGCTATGCCGAATTGGGCGTCACCATCCCCAAATCAGGTGGAGACTACTCATACGTAACTGAGATCTTCGGGGGACTGGTGGGGTAGGTCTTTTGTTGCCCTCAGAGTGGTACACTCAGTGTTCATGTAGCTCAAACAGCAGATCAAGGCACTAACAATGCCAAGGCCATTGGTTCGATTCCCAGGAAATGTATGAACAGATGCAGTATGAATTGTTTAGGATGAAATTTGCCGTATGGTTAAATGTCAGTGTGGATGTCTCAGTTTGTGTGTGAAGCACACAAGGGAACTTCTCCTCAGGGAGATTCACATGTGTTTACTTGCTCACTCAGATGCGACATTAACACCACTCAGTATTCTGTGTTTGTATTGTATTGGTGATGATAAAGATGGCTATTTGTTTATGTGTTTTCACAGGTTCTTGTTGCTGTGGAGTGCTGTGTTGATCATGTACCCAACGACTCTGGCTGTGATTGCGCTCACCTTCTCCAACTATGTGCTGCAGCCTGCCTTCCCTAACTGCCTGCCCCCATACATCGCCACCAGGCTTCTCTCAACCACCTGCGTCAGTGAGTAAAGCACACACCTTTAGTAATAAGACAGTCTTTTACTTTAGCAGGTCAGCTCTGATTTGGTATGACTTAATTATAATTGTCTAGATACAGCAATTCACTTGAAATATATGTATACTGTAGTGCATACTAAGGATGCACCAATACTTACATTTTGTCCTGCACTGATACCGATAGTGTAGACAATAATTATTTGATAAGCAATAAATGGCATCTATTAAAATTCGTAACTATTTTGTTTAAAATTAAAAATAAATTCATTAAAAAAAATACAATTAGTGGTTTTAAATGAAAAATGGATATTTGAAGATTTGCTGTACTCAATCCATCCATCCATTCTCCATGGCACTTATACTCTGTAGGGTTGTGTGGATTGCATGTAATAGTGTTAAATTCTATTGCTTTTAAAGATTGTCTTAAGTGAGCATGTGATAACAGCAAATGGTCATTTCCTCTAGAAGAAATGAGCATTAACAATTATATATCCAAAATAACCATCAATGCCGTTAAGTAAAAAAAAAAAAAACTCTAATGTGGTGCTGACATATAGTGCATCCCCAGTGCATACAGAGTTTCATTCTGACTATTAGACATAGTCATGATGAGTCTACTTTGTCCTTCATTCTGTCTTTCTCTCTTTCTTAATCACTCCCTCGTGTGTATATATACCTCTTTACTGTGATTCAATCTTGATCTGAGTACTGATCCTGGTGGGCGCATGGCAGGATATTTTTGGAGCTAGTAGAGATAAACCAGTCAAAAGTATGTCTATGCGTGTGTGCGTGTGTGTGTGTGTATGTGTGTTTGTTTCCGAAGAGCCCCGTGACTCAGCTGGTTTGGACCTGTCAGATCTGGACAGGGTCTCTCAGGAAGAAGTACTGGGGGTGTGTCAACGTGAGGCCAGTGGTCCTAATGACAGTGCTGGCTGAGCTGAGCCATCCATCCCTATTTTTGGCAACAGAATCTGTCCTGAAGAACAGCCAACTAAAGCTTTGAGTCAGACATACTTCAAAGAGCAGGGGTAGTGGCTCTATTTATGGAAGACACCTCATGTACTTGCCTTATCAAAGGATGCTGGATCTGCATCCTAAATCTCTCCACTCTCTTCCGATTAGCCAGATTTTTGGGAACATATTTGTTTGGTATCGATGTCATGGTATTAGGGCACCTGACCCTCAGGCTGTGTGGCATCAGACTCCATAATGGTGCCAGGCTTTGAGCCGGCGGAACATTTGGGCGTGTCCTCTGTATTGTGTATTGTCTAGTTACCCCAATGCTCTCTGATGTAAAAGAGCATGGAGGCGGGACTTTGTGAATGGCGCTTAAATACCGTTAAACCTGACAAATGAGGAGTGAATTATGATCTTTTGGACTGTGTGAGTCATACTTAGGAAGGGCACAGTTCTAACGCGCACCCTCCCACAGTCTGTGTCTTTTGCCATTCAAAAAATGAATGAAATTCAGTTAAAAATACTGTATATCAAATACAATAGCTAATACAATAATTGATTATTCAAATTCAGGAATATGCTCTGTAAATACACAAACCTAGCTTGAAGTGGAGGTGCAGGTGTTTTCAAGCTGTCTGTGTTGATGCAGCGGTGGATATTTTTAATGGTAAACTGATGCATCTTTGCATGAACCCCTGGTTATGAGTGAGTGAGTGTTCTTAGTTGCACTGTGTGAGATATTGTCTATATTGCACCATGTGTTATATTTGCCCTCCCCTTCTGAATGTTCTGAATGAATGTCACAAGCTCTGTCTACCGCAATCAGATTACACACAGAGATACCCCCCCACCCACACACACACACACACACACAGCTCCCACTGGTCTGGATACACAAACAAACACACAGACCTTTGTGAAGCGTCTTACAAACCTGCATAATACAACTTAAATCAATCTCTCATTTGACTTGGAAAAAAAGATGTGTGCCACATTACTTTTTTACAACTGTATCTTTAATGGCAGGTAGTTTATTGTTCTAATGCTTTGTACATTTTTATTGGTTTATGAGTGTGTGGAAAGCTTGTGTAAATGTAAAGGCCACACTCCAGAGACTGAAAGAGATCTGTCCATGTGACTCTTGTTGCTCATGTCTGTAACATTATTTCAAAAAGATAAATACTTAAATCCTACCACAGAAGTAAAGAGACAAAACAAATCAAAAGATGAAATAAATCAATACTTTTTCAAGGAGTCTTGAAGAAGTTCCCACATAATATTTTATGTATTTTTCAATATGTAAAATAGTTGAAAAAGCTTGCCATTTCCAACATTTAGTGAACATGAAAAACATAACACTTATTTCAGGCTTTGGCCACGGAGAGTTGTAGTGTCTAGCACTTTTTTGTGTGTTTAGTGCATCTTTTGTAGGCTTTATCGGTCAATTAGCTGCAGAGGGATGCCCCTCTCGGGGGTTTGAAGTGAGTAGTTGTATTTTGGCAGATTTAAAGGCTGCTTCTGCACTTCATTAGAATTCTCCTCTCATTAGCTTTGTGTTCATTTAACTTCATTTGGCCGCCCTTAGTCACTTTGCACTGTGATACAAAACAGAAGGAGCTGGAGTCAGATCCGCTACAGCCAAACAAGAGGAAACAAAACACAGGGCAAACACTGTAGTGCTCAGAAACCTATCGTATACAATTTTGTGTAAACAACTGTCACCACACATTTTATATTAATGTGAGATATTTTTAATCATTTATGTTAAAGAGTTGTACAAGAAGTCATACAAGTTTAGAACAACACGAGTAGAAGCTAATATGTTGGCTGGCTACAGTAAACTGGCAATTTTTTTTTTGATTCAGATTATTATTACTAAAAAATTTTTCTTTGATTTGAACATTGTGTCTTGGATCATCTTGCTATTGCTGTAATTTTAAGGTCCCTAAGACGACCTATTACCTGTGGAAAAAGACACATTGAGGCAAATTGTTTTAATCACATTGAACCAAGAGAGAGCCATTCTTATAGTCAACATATTTATAATTTTTCTGATTAAAATATGAAAACTAAATTTGGATGCACTGTGGATACTGGTTTAGGTTTTGATTGTTTGCTTTTACCCGAGTTGTATGTTTATCTTAAAGACTGCTGTACTATCTTGGTCCACTGACTGACTGTGAAGGTTGACAGGTGTTGTGTATTGAGCTCAGGATCACATGAGCGGATGAAGTTGAGAAGGTTAGCTGTTAGTTTGCAGTCTGTGAGCCACTCTTCTCGACTGCTTACTTTTGCCAAAAATTCAGCTGGCGTCTGGACCATTTTTGTTGTGGGGCATCGGAAGCTGTTTGTCTTGGGGGGTCTGACAGATGCCCCGCATGTGTTTGCGTGTGTGGGCGGGTAATTCCGGCCACTGATGGATGAGTGGGGGTAACCCGTCTCCCCTTTGCCCAGTGTCTCCCTCCACATGCCTGGGTATACTGTGCCATCAAGCCCTGGAGACGGACCTCTGTGTTCCGGATCTACCGGAGCTGTTACACAATACAGCTGAACACAGAAGCCACGAACCTCAGTCACAGATGTACAGACAAGCAATGGCCTCTAATGCCTGTACTTCCGCTCGAGAATGTATAGTTGGTGAAAGAAGTCCCAGTTGTAATGTATAAAGAAAGATACCTAATAAATATGTAAGGTGACTATATCTGTGTATGGTTACCTTACAGATAACCAAGTAAAGTGATTGGAGGTAACTGTATCACTCTACTTTTCCTCTGCACTTACATTGACTTCAGTTAAAGCAGTTGTTGTCAGCCTTTTGACTCGAAAGCCCCCCCCCCAAATTGTTCATAACAATATTTGAAGACCTGACACTCATAGTGTCTGTAAATTACATTTCACGATTCCTTATGTTTTAAGAGCCGCATGTTTTTGTAGGCTACTACTCTTTTTAAATAATGAATTTGCATGATATTTTTTCAGTAATCTGTGGTTTACAATTTCTACCTAGCTTGACAAGCATAATAATAAGAATAATCGCCCCGTCCTCAGATTTAACTGCATTTATTTCCAGCAAATGTAAAAAAAAAAGAAAGAAAAGAAAAAATAGTATTAACATAAAAAGATAATCGAAATGTAAACTGAACAAAAGATTGACAGGCGTTTGATGAACAGAAATATAATAATGAGTCACAAGTCGCTGTGAGAATCTGGTGTGGCCACCAGCTGCTTTAATTCTCAGCAGATTTGCCAGTTCTTGATGTGAGATGTTAGCCTACTCTTTCACCACTTTTCTTTTTCAGATTCAGTAGCAGATAGGTAAATTTCTTGCTTTCTATCTTTGTATCTTTTTTGGTGTGTTTGTATTCATTATAAAAAGTGCCCATGGAGTTTTAAGTTTTTAAGTTGCCTAGAAATCCCACTGTAATCAGATATTCCAAGACTGTGAGAAAAATAAAGCTGCTGAGGATTAATCTAAGAGATATATTGATTTTAGTTGTTTCAGCTGATTTTAATGAAAATTTTGTCTTATTTTAAATTATGAAATTATCTTGCGGCTCCATTGAAAGTTTGCTGAGTGATAACCACTTAGCCATGATTGGGTCAGTTTTTTGCCTGTAGCAGTAAAATCTTTATTTCCCCTCTTTAAACTAATAAAAATAGACCATGTGACCAGTTAGTACTGCTCTGCCAACTAAATCACACTGCTTCCTTTACTGTCACAACCCGATTTTGTCAGGACCGGGGCTCAAACTTGGGTCTCTGATGCCAGAGTCTTAATTTCTACCGCTGAGCCACAGGAGGTAGTTGAGGATTAATTTAAGATATATTGATTTTAGTTGTTTCAGCTGATTTTAATGAAAATTTTGTCTTATTTTAAATTATGAAATTATCTTGCGGCTCCATTGAAAGTTTGCTGAGTGATAACCACTTAGCCATGAATGGGTCAGTTTTTTGCCTGTAGCAGTAAAATCTTTATTTCCCCTCTTTAAACTAATAAAAATAGACCATGTGACCAGTTAGTACTGCTCTGCCAACTAAATCACACTGCTTCCTTTACTGTCACAACCCGATTTTGTCAGGACCGGGGCTCAAACTTGGGTCTCTGATGCCAGAGTCTTAATTTCTACCGCTGAGCCACAGGAGGTAGTTGAACTCAATAGTCAGACGCCTTGTAAACTTAACTCAGAAGAGTTTATTTAACAAAAACAGCAAAAGGGAACAAAATATCCTTTGTATAGAGTTAGGTTATAAAACAGGAAAACCCTCAGACCAGAACGGGTCAAAAATAGTAAAATAGTCTCCAAAACAAAAACTCAGAAAAAAAACTGCAAAACTATTCACAGGAAAACAATTCAAAAAATACTTTCAAAGAATAGATCTTGGAACTAGAGCAGACTTACGGCAGCAACTTGCTTGGGAACAATAATAACCAAGCAAAGATACAAAGGAAGTGATCAGCTTAAATAGACAGCCCAGAATGAGAAACATGTGAAAACAATTACACTGATTACAAAAGGCACAATGTTGACGTGAGTGCACATTGGGGACCTCTAGTGGCCAAAATAACGCATTGCAAAACAAAGGTTCTGACAGGACCCCTCCCTCTAGGAACGGCTCCTGACGTTCCCTCCAGGACAACTGGTCTTGCGAGCGTAAAATTCTTGCACTAGTTTGGGGTCTAAGATGTCCTTAGCAGGAACCCAGGAGCGCTCCTCGGGACCATAGCCTTCCCAGTCCACAAGATACTGCCGGGACCCACGTACTTGACGGACATCTAGTATGCTGTGGACTGTGTAAGCTGGCTTTCCCCCGATGATACGAGGAGGAGGAGGTCTTCCTGTCGCAAGAAAAGGAGAAGACAAAACAGGTTTTAACAGGGAGACATGAAAAGTTGGATTAATTTTCAAAGACTTAGGCAAGTACAATTGATAGGTAACTGGGTTCACTTTCCTGGCAATCCTGAAGGGGCCAATGAATCTCTGGGAAAGTTTGCGGGACTCCACCCGCAAGGGAATGTTCTTAGTGGAGAGCCAGACTCTTTGGCCAGGGCGCAGAGTGGGGGCAGGTCTGCGTCTGCGATTTGCCTGGTGCTGGTATTGCTGAGAGGCCCTAAGGAGCTTGAGTCTGGCTTTTTTCCATGTCTGGCGGCAGCGTTTAACAAATTGAGGAGCAGAGGGAACTGCAACCTCCACCTCTTGTTCAGGGAATAGTGGAGGGGTGTAACCAAACTGGCACTCGAAAGGGGACATGCCTGTTGCAGAGGAGCGAAGGGTATTGTGTGCGTATTCTGCCCACATGATGAATGAAGACCAAGAGGAAGGACTGTTAGCTGCCATACATCTCAGTGTAGTCTCAAGATCTTGGTTAAGCCGCTCAGTTTGTCCATTGGACTCTGGGTGAAACCCAGAAGACAGGCTCACTGTAGCCCCCAGAAATTGACAAAAAGCCCGCCAGAATCGGGAGGAAAACTGGGGTCCTCGATCAGAGACGATGTCTTGTGGAATTCCAAAGACTCTGAACACATGATTTATGACCAATTCAGCAGTTTGTTTTGCGGTGGGTAGTTTAGGCAGAGGAATAAATCTGGCGGCCTTGGAAAATCTATCTACTATGACCATGATAGTGGTGTTGCCTTGTGATAGTGGAAGACCAGTGATAAAATCCATGGAAAGATGGGACCAAGGTCTATGAGGTATGGGGAGAGGGTGCAATAGCCCTTGAGGAGAGCGGTGAGAGATTTTTTTTTGGTTGCATGTGGGACATGCGTTCACAAATGTGGTCACATCCTCCTTGATAGTTGGCCACCAAAATCGTCTTTGGAGGAACTCAAGAGTGCGTGAGGTACCAGGATGACAAGTGAGACGAGAGGAGTGTCCCCACTGGAGGATCTGAGAGCGGACAGCTTTAGGGACAAACAGACAGTGGGTAGGCCCCCCTCCTGGGTCTGGTTCTCTGGCTTGGGCTTGTTTTACTGTATCTTCCAGATTCCACCTGATAGGGGCTAATATCTTGGAACTTGGGATAATTGGTGCAACACAATCTTCCTGTGGAGTTTTAACATATGCTCGGGACAAAGCATCAGGCTTTAGGTTCTTAGAGCCAGGGCGGTAGGACAAGATGAACTGGAATCTATTGAAAAATAAGGACCAACGTGCCTGGCGGGGGTTGAGTCGCTTTGCCTGCTGAATATATTCCAGATTTTTGTGGTCCGTCAGTACTTGGAATGGGTGTTTGGCCCCCTCAAGCCAATGTCTCCACTCTTCAAGCGCTAACTTGACTGCCAGTAACTCTCGATCCCCTACGTGATAGTTGCTTTCAGTTGGTGTAAGGCGGTGGGAAAGGAATGCACATGGATGCAGCTTGTTGTCCTCTCCTCTCTGGGATAATACAGCTCCAACCCCTACATCTGAAGCATCGACTTCCACAATGAATGGTCTATCTGGGTTTGGGAGAATGAGAATAGGTGCAGAGGTGAAATATTTCTTCAGTTTGTTGAAAGCCAACTCTGCTTCAGGTCCCCAAGAAAAGCTGGTTGTGTTCCCCTTGGTGAGAGCAGATAAAGGAGCCGCCACAGTACTGAAGTTCCGGATGAATTTGCGATAAAAATTGGCAAAGCCAAGGAAACGCTGTACCTCTTTTACAGATGAGGGGGAGGGCCAATCCACAACAGCTTGAACCTTTTGAGGATCCATTTGTATTTGGCCAGGCTTGATGATGAACCCCAGGAACTGAACCTTGGTCACATGAAACTCACATTTCTCAGGTTTAACATAAAGATGGTTATCAAGAAGGCGCCTCAGAACCTTACTGACGTGTTTTACATGCTCTTGGAGGGAACTCGAGAAGATGAGGATATCGTCTAAGTAGACAAAAACAAATTGGTTTAACATGTCTCTGAGAACATCATTGATGAGAGCTTGAAATACTGCGGGAGCATTAGTGAGGCCAAAGGGCATAACTAAATATTCATAGTGCCCAGTGGGCGTGTTGAAGGCAGTTTTCCACTCATCTCCTTGCCTAATGCGAACAAGATGGTAGGCATTGCGCAAGTCAAGCTTAGTGAAGATGGAGGCTTCTTGCAGCATTTCAAATGCAGTTGTCATTAGTGGCAAGGGATAACGGTTTCGAATGGTTATCTTATTAAGGCCCCTGTAATCAATACATGGTCGAAGTCCGCCATCCTTTTTCCCAACAAAAAAGAATCCAGCTCCAGCAGGGGAAGTGGATGGTTGGATAATGCCTGCCACAAGAGCTTCATTAATGTATCTGTCCATAGCAGTTCGTTCAGGGGGAGACAAAGAGAATATACGACCTCTGGGGGGACAGGTACCCGGGAGTAGCTCAATGGCGCAGTCATAAGGCCGATGAGGTGGTAAGGAGGTGGCCTTCCTTTTACTGAACACTGCTTTGAGGTGGTGGTATGGAGCAGGGACTTGAGACAGATCTATGGTTTCTTGGGACTCGAGAATAAGGTCAGGGGGGTTCTGGGCCAAGCATTTAGTCTGACAGGTGGGACCCCAACCTAGAACAGTGCCAGTCGACCAGTCAACGTGTGGATTATGCTGGAGAAGCCATGGGTGACCGAGGATAACAGGGAACTCTGGAGACTGTATAAGGTGAAAGCACATTCTCTCCTGGTGCTGGTAAGTGGTGAGACCAAGGAGAGAGGTGAGGTGGGTTACTTTCCCGGGAGACAATGGTCTCCCATCCAAGGCTGTCACAGTTAGGAGTGCAGGAAGAGAATAAGTAGAGATCTGAAGACTCGTAGCAAGAGAAACATCCATGAAATTCCCGGCAGCGCCAGAATCAATCAATGCCTCTAGTTGGTGTTTTTGTCCTCTCCAAGTGAGTGTGATTGGAAGGAACAGCCCAGAGTTGGAAGGTGAAGTGGTGCGTGTAACTCCCGTCACAGTCCTTCCTTGCCTGTACGGGACTGGGCGTTTCCCGAAAGCTCGGGGCAGGTGGAGCGAAAATGACCATACAATCCACAATAAAGACAACAGCGCTCTCTCATACGACGGTCTCGTTCCGAGGGGGAAAGTCTAGCCCTACCCAATTGCATGGGTTCCGAAGAATCTTGGGGCACTGGTGGCATTTGAGCAAGAGCTGGACTGGCAGACCATGAGGAAACAGATGGGCGGTTCCGGCTTCTCTCTATCAGGCGATTATCCAGTCGGATTGCTTGATCCATGAGAGTTTCCAGATCAACAGCAGGTTCTCTGGTAGCCAGATCATCCTTGATTGCCTCTGACAGACCATTCAGGAAACACACCATGAGGGCCTCATTGTTCCAACCACTCCCTGCTGCAACGGTCCGAAATTGAATGGCATACTCAGCTGCACTGCCATTACCTTGACGGAGGGTGAGAAGTCTCTTTGAGGCTTGTCGGCCACTGAATGGGTGATCGAAGACTCGCTTGAACTCCTTTTCGAATGCGGAATAACTTGTACAGAAGGGGGCTTGTGCCTTCCAGACCGCGGTTGCCCAAGAAAGAGCTTTGCCAGAAAGGAGGGTGATGACGTATGCGATCTTGGCTCGATCTGAGGGGAAGGACGATGGTTGTAGTTCAAACGTGAGAGAGCATTGAGTCAGGAACCCATCACATGCACTAGGGTCACCTGAGAAATGTTGTGGTGGAGGTAGGCGGGGTTCACTTAGAGGAGAGAGCACTCGAGAATCTGGAAGGGGTACAGAGGCAGCAGGAGAAGCAGTAACTGAGGTAGAGGGCAGCCGGTCAAAGATCTGACGGACCGAAGTCATGAGATCAGACAGCAACTGGGGAGTGTCTAGCCATTAAAGCCTCCTGATGAGCTAGTGCTGACTCATGGCGTTGGACTGTGGACTCATACTGAGCAGATGTGGCAAGGAATTCTTGAGGATTTGGCGCATCTGGGTTCATAATGTGGCTTGGTTATTCTGTCAGGACCGGGGCTCAAACTTGGGTCTCTGATGCCAGAGTCTTAATTTCTACCGCTGAGCCACAGGAGGTAGTTGAACCCAATAGTCAGACGCCTTGTAAACTTAACTCAGAAGAGTTTATTTAACAAAAACAGCAAAAGGGAACAAAATATCCTTTGTATAGAGTTAGGTTATAAAACAGGAAAATCCTCAGACCAGAACGGGTCAAAAATAGTAAAATAGTCTCCAAAACAAAAACTCAGAAAAAAAACTGCAAAACTATTCACAGGAAAACAATTCAAAAAATACTTTCAAAGAATAGATCTTGGAACTAGAGCAGACTTACGGCAGCAACTTGCTTAGGAACAATAATAACCAAGCAAAGATACAAAGGAAGTGATCAGCTTAAATAGACAGCCCAGAATGAGAAACGTGTGAAAACAATTATACTGATTACAAAAGGCACAATGTTGACGAGAGTGCACATTGGGGACCTCTAGTGGCCAAAATAACGCATTGCAAAACAAAGGTTCTGACAGATTTGTTCCCATGACACTTATTTAGTTCTTATTATTAATTTATTTGTGAGAAATCTCATTGTTAAAACATTAGAAGTGAGAGACAGTAGTCCTTAATATGTGATTATTAATGAATTAGATTAACTTTTTAAATGTTCCTTTATCAGGGATTTTTTTTCCAAAATATTAGAGGGAAATTATGATTTAAAACTGTGAGTTTGGACTGTGTGAATGAATAACTGTCTGTTGACTTCCTGTGTTTACAGTGTTCCTGACGTGGGTGAACTGCTCCAGTGTGCGCTGGGGGACACGGATCCAGGATATTTTCACTGTGGGGAAACTGCTGGCCCTTGTCCTCATCATTGTAGTGGGAATGATCCAGATTGCCAAAGGTATGTCAACTTAAGTATACTTTAAACTTACGTTCTTGCCAGCCATTGTCTTAAATGAAACATGTTACTCTATCACGAAAAACTGAGTTCTTTGTGCCGTCTACATTAAAACCGATGCAGTATGCAGTATGCAGTGCATATATATATATATTCCCAATGATTTATGAATGTAAACCACAGAAGCAGACAGTGCAGTTGAAAGATAAAAGAGAGAAATAAGTACCGTAAAAGTATGATAAAGTCACATCTGTGAATAATTCTCCCAATTAAATGCCATTAATCATCAAATACTCACAGCACTTTAAAGCCAGCTGTTACAAGCCTAAACAGAGCAGTTGTCTATTATCTAGTTTCATAAATCACCCCTTCTAAAACTTGAACCAATAACCTTTAAGACTGCACTACACAACTTTTAAAATCTAAACATATTTCAAAACACTTGCCGATATCCAGTGTGGGGTGTAACTGCGTTACTGTAATTAAATTACTTATCCACTGAAAAGTAAAGTAAGGGATTACTGCTCAATTTTAGGTAATTTAATTACGGTTACTTATGAAGTATTTGTTTACCTACAGTAAATAATTTTAACAGTTCTAAAATTCAATATTGAATTTGAAATCTAACCCAATCTAGCTCTTTAACACTTTGCACGCCAGCGTGTTCACTTTCAGGTTTTTCGGATTCACAAAGAAACCTTAAATACTCAGATACAGAGAAGACTAAATTTAATCAAATCTACAAAGGCCCTACTTGTATCTGTGCACACTGATAATAGTAACAAAACATTGTGCTTTTGCAAAATAAACTAAACAAACTGTGCACTTTCTGACGTCTAGGTCTCTGTGAGCAACTTTCTACACGTCACAAACTCAGCGAATATTTGATACAGAGACATGAGAAATATGTCTATAGAAAGATTGTGTTTAATTTTAAATGAAAAAATTCAAATCGAAAACGAATATTCTCTGATTATGTAATCTGTATGAAACTAAAGCGAAGCACAGTCTTTCCCGTATCTGAACTCATTATATGCAGTCACCTGTGTGCAAATACCCTCATCAGGATACAAAAACATTTTTGAAAGAAGTCCTGATATGAGGAAATGAGCACTATCTGACACGGTTTTATTCAGCAGAGAAGATCGTTTATGTAATTTATTCTTACCTACATTAGTTAACGTGTTATTTTTTACATAAACCTGTACGGATTTCACTATTTGGGCTTTTCCTGAAAATCTTGCCAAACTGAAATGTATTGTTTACCATTTCTTAAGCTTTTTTTGTTATTCAGAGAATTTCTATTTGTGAACCAAAGAAGGTTACATAAATGTTTAAGTATTACAGTTGTTTTAAAGCTAAAAGGCTAGACTATTGTGTTTGACTCAAATTAAAATAATAAAGAGTTTAATTTCTATTAAGCTTTATAAGGATTTTAAGATGTAGCCTAATTAGCAATTTGAATAATTAAGTTAATTACTGAGTAACTAAGTTACTTTTCAGATAGAGTAATTAGTAAAGTAATTGAAATACAATATTGATGATGTAATTAGTAATAGTAATTCATTACCCAACACTGCTGATATCAGACATCATACAACTGCCGACTTTGTAAATGGGTTCACACACTACCAGACTCTTAAGTTGTTCTGAACACATCAAAAGTGTATTCCAGCCTTTAGATAACTCACAAAAAAACTTTGTTTTGCATGATTTAATGGGTTCAAACATACATTCATTGGAATGAACTTTAGTTAACTGAATCAGAAAATGATAGCTCATTAGGATTTTGTAATAGTGTTTTGAAATGTCACAATAGAGTGTAAAGCTGACTCATTTAGAAAGTTCACAACAAACTAAGTAAGCTAAGACTGTAGCAAAATGTACATTTACATTTAGTCACAGACTAGATTTGCAGAATAGTTTTAACGATGTGAACTTTGTGTGACTTGTCTTACACAACTGAGTGATATCACAATAAAGCACTGGTGGTCAGTCCTGGGTCTAGAGATGGCTGTGACCTACTTTAGGAAAACTTTATTTTTATTTAGCAAGCTTGTCTGGAGGCATTCCCTGAACTGACAAGAGAAAGAAATGAGTAAACGAGAGAGCTAAGCAGTGCAGTTTCACACTTGAATGAAAGGACAGAGAAAGAGATTTTTGGAGGCTTTTGCTATCTAGCGGAATAATGAAATCACATTGATGACACTAAAGCGTCAAGATGAATATGATAGATTGTTCCCAAGAGCATCTTAAAATATACAGTGTTTAATCCTTCAGGTACAGCCCTGAGGTCATACGCGTATCTTCTATGTCCTCTCTCTAGGACACTATGATGCATTGGAGCCCCAGACAGCATTTGAGTTCATAAAGGATCCTTCAGTGGGCCAGATTGCTCTTGCCTTCCTGCAAGCCTCATTTGCCTACAGTGGATGGAACTTCCTGAACTACGTCACTGAAGAGGTGGTTGAGCCTCGCAAGTGAGTCTCGATTATAATGTATGTCACAATCATGGCCGGCCCATCTTACAGGGAATAGAGGTGATGGCCTTGGGGGCCTCGTGAGGAGATGTACATGTTTTAGGACAGTTACTGCAGAGGAACTATTTGTTGTTCTCAATCAGCAAATTGTAATTGCCCCACAGCATAGTGCACAAACATGAGAACATGCATAAACCTTGTTTAGCACAACAGCCACAATTTCCATGAATAACCCTATGTAAAAGAAGCTTTTAATCTCCAAATGCCAAATAACTGACAAGTACCATCTTTTATCACCAAGTGACAATAAAAACAGCAATAGTATAAATGAAAGCATCCACCAGTGAAACAAAAAAGCATTGTAATCTGCATAATATATTCATGTCGCGTAGCATCAAGTACTGTATTATCAACGATTCCAAACCATCCTCAGAAGAGCTCAAGTTGTCGAAATGCACAAAATAGGTTACAGAAAGGATTACCCCACGGCTGTTTGAGATGCTTGCTGTGTTTCAAGCACGTTTGGATGGCAGAGACAGCACTTCTGTTGCCAAAGACTAGTCACGTTTTCTCAAGAACAAACTGGGCAACAAATTAAAAGACTGTCAACAAAAAGATGCAAAAACTCTGAGCCAAAATGTGAGTCATTAATCTGGAAATTAACCAGCCTGCTCTCTAAACTCTCATAATCATGATTTTAATTTAATATTTTATTAGTTAGTGTATGTATGTATATATATATATATATATATATATATATATATATATATATATATATATATATATATATATATATATATATATATATATATAAAGGGTGCCATTTGTGAAAATAACAAGGGGGGGGGGGGGTGTTTTGAAACATTTAATTCATAAAAATAAATCATGAGAACATGAACTAAATGACGGCATGCATATTTATGACGTTAGTGCGTCGTATTGTATTGCCTCCCGATGCTCACATACTTTAATTTAATTTAGCCATTTAGTTTAATTCTCAATAAAACTGTTTTTATTACTATATTTCAGTGTTTATGTAGACAATGGAATGAATATTATAATGACTGAAACACGGTCCATTAAGACTACATAACCAACTCTCAAACATTAATCTGCTAATATGAAATCAAATACACATACGATAAAGTAAGTGGTTGTGCTGTAACTGATGTCGGCTATACTTGCTTGTAAAATAGAGTTAGAAGCAACAGAATATATTTTTTTTTTTAACTGAAAGTGCTGTTCCTCTCTGCATTCGCTGAACACCACAGATGAATTTATCCCCACCAGGGATAAAAATAATTAAGCAGAGGCAGGGATACATTGACCAGAATGGGGGAAATCCCACGCATTTCCCCCGGCAAAAAAACACCCTGTATATATATATATATATATATATATATATATATATATATATATATATGGTATATGTAAATTAGACTTCATTCAGCTTTGTCCCACTTTTTTTCTGCAGGTTTTATGTGTTTATTCTGCTACAGAAATGCCCTTAAAACAAATGAAAATCTATTATTATACATCTACTATACCAGGGGTGGTGTATTCCAGTCCTGGAGAGCTGTAGGGCTGAAGCAAAACTCTGCAGGACTGCGGCTCTCCAGGACTGACGTTTGCCACTCCTGTACTACAACAACTATCCTGTTGTTATTGGTAACTAAAACTATTAAAATTGTTTCTGTTAAAATAAAATCCTCAAAACTTTGAAAAAAAATGAAAAACTTTGCCCTAGAAACTAATGGAAATAAGTTAGCAACTAAAATTGCTAAAACTACAACTGAAAAAAAAGTCTACTTAAAATATAAAACCTTGGGTAACTCTTGGTTTGTGCTCTAGGAACCTTCCACGTGCGATCTACATCTCCATCCCCCTGGTGACGCTCATCTATACTCTCACCAACATTGCGTACTTCTCCTCCATGTCCCCTCAAGAGCTGCTGGACTCAAACGCTGTCGCTGTGGTGAGTTTCTCTCATCTCTTCTGGCTTATTTTCCTTAAACAATCCATTAAGTGCTTTGAGAAATTAGCATCTGTTTTTGTGTGTTGTGTTGCAGACATTTGGAGAGAAGCTGCTAGGAGTGTTCTCCTGGGTGATGCCCATCTCTGTGGCTCTTTCCACCTTTGGGGGGATCAACGGATACTTGTTTACATCTTCTAGGTAAAGAAACATTTGAGTACTATTAAAATGGCTTAATACAGCAACTTGCTTCAAACTAAAACTTGCTTCTTTGTCCGTCCTCCACAGGTTGTGTTTCTCAGGCGCCAGAGAGGGTCACCTGCCCTACCTGCTGGCTATGATCCACCTTAAGAGCTGCACACCAATTCCTGCCCTACTCGTTTGTGTGAGAGAGAAAGAGCTATTCACACACACAGAACACATGCAACACAACACTGCTTTCAGTCTGCATGATTTGGTTAATCTGACTCTGGTCTAAATGGGGTCCAGAATGTTTTGTGAACAGATCCCTCAAACCACATTCAGAGGTAATAGAAAACTCATGGGATTGTGTTGAATTTATTGTATAAACACTAGCTAATGTGTCCTGTTGTGTTGTGGACAACAGTAAAGTACTGCCAACTCGCCTGTCAATCAACCACAGCTCTAAAACAAGGTTTAAACATTGCTGGTTATGTGCCCCTTTTACAAGAAAAATAACTGTTCAGTTGAAACGTTTGGAAAAACCTGTTTATACTTCACAGATTTGCTTGACATTTAAGATTTAAGGACACAGGTAAAGCACATTTAAAGTTCAGTTAAAATAGCAAAACATGTCACAAAACATCTTGTTTATGGTGAGAGTTATTTTTTTTTTTCACATTATATCTAATTTAAAATGCTAAAAAAACAAGATTTAAAGATTTTTTTTATCGAAGAACATTGGAATTAGAATCTTGGATATTTTAGAATCAATCATGGTTGATTAAATAAATCATCATCAGCTTTCCATTCATTAACTAAATTAGAATATGGCGTAAAACATTTGCGAATAAAGCACTTTTTTCTTCCCATTTGTTCAAAAGAACAAATTTGTCACTTTCTGGGAATTTATAATTAAAAATGTAAAAATGTGTATGCACATTTTAAGGTTTTTTTCACATCAAGTTGTTTCCATTACTTATCCCACCATGTCAAATACCTGGATGGATACATGGCTATTCACAGAATTTGTTTATTAAAAAGGTTTGAAAATGGGGCCTTTGAGTCAAAAAGGCTGAAAACTGCAGCATAAGTATAAACACTTATCACGAAGTATAAACACTGTCTAAGTGTCTTTCTCTATTGTTCTCCACAGTGTACGGCGACCATAGTGATCCTGTGCATCGGGGACACCCATAACCTGATAAACTACGTGTCGTTTATAAACTACCTCTCATATGGAGTCACTATAGCTGGGCTGCTATACTACAGATGGAAGAAACCCAAACTGTTCAGACCCATCAAGGTACTCGCCACCTACAGACCTCATTAGGAAGATTGATTTAGATTGACTGCTCACTGTTCAGGTGGTGTTCACCTATTTCTTCTCTCACTATGTGCAGGTAAACTTGTTGGTCCCTTGCAGCTATCTAGTGTTCTGGGCAGTGTTACTGGGCTTCAGTCTGTACTCGGAGCCAGTGGTGTGTGGTATGGGGCTGGTGATCATGCTCACTGGAGTTCCCATCTACTTCATTGGAGTACAGTGGAAGAACAAACCACACTGGATTTCCAGTGCTGTGGGTGAGCAAGACCAGCCAAAACCGCTTGGCATCATTTTGTTAGCACTCTGCAATGTAAAGCCATCTGACGTCTGTAAATGTATATGTGTTTCAGAGAGAGTCACCTATCTGGGGCAGAGGTTGTGTTATGTGGTCTTCCCTCAGGATGATCCTTCTGAAATACAGCCTCTTACAGAGAAGTCAGAGCTGTGAGCGTCAGCAGAGGACTCCTCGCACTGCTCTTTGGAATAGCAAAGACCAGTTTTCCATCCGTTTGTTTTTCTTGTCTGCTGCTGTACTTGAGGAGATGCTTTCCAGAAGCTCCTCTGAGACTCAGCTATAACAGCAGAAGAAACAGAAGTTTTATATTTTCCTGCTCAGACATCACATTTCCTAGTTGTAACTGTTCTCCCCTCACATACGTCTGTCTGGACCTCATCTTGTAATTGAATGCACCCTCCTAATGTCCTGTTGGAGGTGAATTTGTCCTCTTCGTGTTTTCCATGGGAGTTGTTCGTTTTTTGAAAACTGTTGATGTATTCTCACGTGCCTTACAGGACCTCACTACGTTTATGAGGTTTTTATCTTTACTTTAAGTAGACTTTTTATTAGTAATCCCCTGTAAGTGAGCAAAAGGGGGAATTGTTGAAGCCTGTTTACCTCTTAACCCAGTCTAAACTCCATCGGCGAGTCTGAACTTTCTCACCTAGAGGATTAGGCCTTGTCCTCTAGTCCTCCTAATACTTATTCCCTCAGGCAAAAACATAATAACGTCTAGCTATGCTCAAAATGTCTATGCAAGAACAGTGTAGGCACTTTAATGTAGTTGCATATGTTTAGCTCATATTGCACGATAAACTTCTTGCTTTGCTTCCTGAATAAGCAACAATCTCCTGCCACTGTTTAACAGAGGCTCTGCCCCAGCACTTTTTAGCACTGCCAGCCTCTTAGCTTTATGCTAATGAATAGGAACCATGGGATGTTCCGAGTCCTTTCTTTTTGGATAATGTTATTTACATTAAAAAAAGTCCTCTTATAGGCAAAAGGATATTAATGCCTTTAGATAACCAAGACAGTTGTTGTATTTGTTTTGAGCACTGATCATGGACTTTCCACTGAGCTATGCAACAGCCATGATATCCATTTCTTTCGGTTTTAAACTGACCACCAAACCATCAAAGTCCACCAAACAGATTTTGAGAGTTTGGATCTGAAGGAGTTCTTTTCCACTTTAACGTCACTTGAGCGCCCTCTTCTGCTTAGATCTTTCTAGACCCCCGATCCTTCATGAATGCCCCAGTCCTAGTCTCTTTCCAGGGGCCCAGCTCAGTGTCTCTCAGTGATGTTCATGTTCTCACTGCCAGCAGCGGCAAGGCATGTTGAAAAGCACAGTACAGTGACATTTTTATGTAAATATTGCTTAAAGTTTCAAAATCATCAGGGATTCATTGTGAGATCGCATTCCTGACATTAGTTAAGTGTGAGGCATATGTATTAAAAATACATTTGCTCCATATTGTATGCACTATATGCCGAAAAACATTTTTAAAAGGTGTTCATCAATAACAATATTAGCACATTAAATTTAATTCTGGAAAAGACTGCAAGCAATTGTGTGTTACTCCATGTGTGTTTGAGTAAATGCATGATTATTGCTATTGTGGACTCATTTCACAGATGCACGCTCTAGAGTTGCATTTGTTGGCCACATATCATTCAATCTGTCTCATTTCAGAAAAGCAACCATCATATTGCAAAGTAAGAAAGACAATACAATAATTTATGCCACACAAGAAATGCTTTTCTGACATCCTCTGACAAACATGACCATCAGAGGACACAGACTTTTAACAGGAAGTTTCTGTTATATGGCCACTGGCCTGTTATGCTACAGGGCTAACTGTGTTCTTCAGGGAAGATTAGGTTTATGAATGACTACACTTCATCCAGATAACAATACGTGTGTCTGAATATCTAATGAAGAAATATTTCATCCTTTCAGCAAATTAAATACATTAAAACCTTTTCAAACATGTAGCGACCTTGATTGTCACAGACCATACACAACCAGATTAGAAGGGGGAAAAAATGGAATGTTAAACATGTTTACAAAATATTTTCAAGGCAACCACTGACTGCAATGAAAATAGGAAAAACAGATATCAGTCAGGGGTTTATTTAACTTAATTATATTAAAGTAACTTAATTTAAATGCTAAAAAAACTAATCGAAATAATATGTACTTCCCTCCCTCAATGACTTGTTTTTATTCAAGAACATACAGTACTTCTATAAATACAAAATGAATTGTGGTTAATTATTGTGGTCCAATATTGTGTTGGACAATGGGTGGCCTTTGGTCAAAAGGGTTAAGAACCACTGGTCTAGGGTTTCAAGCTGCTGGCCGAATAATACGAAAAGACTTCATTGATCGGTATCTGTTGTCTTCTATTGGATTTTGCTTGAATTCCACAGAACATAAAGGACACTATTAAAAAAAATGTCAAACAAGATATCATGTATGCCACAAGTAAAGTCTCTTAGCAGTGTTTAATCTTCAGCCATTTCAACTGAACCCATCATATGACAAGACAAAGTGCATCACCTCTCTAACGCAAATGAATCACACTGTATTAAAACATCCACAATTCCATTAGATCTATCAGTTTCTGAAATGGAAACGGTGAGATCAGACAAGAGATCCTGCATGAAGAATGGAGATATGTGAAATAACAGCAGCAGACAGAAGGAACAGACCGACCCTTTAGAGATGGGACCAGCTTTTTAGTTTGATTAGTTCTTATTTCTAAGCTTGGACCAGGACCAAGTGTGCTAAAGCAGCAAGTATGACTTGCACCGAGTATGTGGCACTACATTTAATAACAGAACATACATACATTCAGGGATATGGGTGCAACTTAATTTCACTGGCAAATATGTCTCTCAAGTATCAAATGCATAAATGCTGATAAAACGTAATGGCTGATGTGAAAAACAAAGACATTAACATGTGTGGGCTCAAACACAAATGTGATTACTGAGTCATTTTCCCACGCCTCTGTGATGTCCTGATGGCTTCAGAACTCCGTCGAGGCAGCAGTGCTTCTCAGTTCATCTATAGACTAGAAATGTTAACAAGGAAATCCAGGTTAACTGCTTCTCTCTCATGAATCATTATACAATCCCTGAGTTCTGCTTCCCTTCAAGAAAGACTCATAATCTTTTACATGGGGAAAAAAGCTTCTTAACGGTAATATATTTCAATGGTGGACCTGCCATGATATTACAGTCTGGTAGCAGACTAACAAAATGAACCTTAAATACAAAAAAAGCTGATCTCATCACTAAATCAGCAAACAGCTCCAGTAGTCCAGGGGTATACAATTGTACACCACTGTTCAAAGGTTTGGGGTCAGCACATTAAAAAAAGCAAGTATGCATTTAGTCACAGTTTCCACAAGCAGGACAACTAATAAAAAATAAATTATTCTTGAGCAGCAAATATATAAATGATTTCTGAAAGATCATGTGACACTGAAGACTGGAGTAACGGCTGCTGAAAAATCAGCTTTGACATCACAGAAATAAATAAAATTGGAAAATATATTCAAATAGAAAACAGTCATTTTAAATTGTATAATATTTCACAATATTACTGTTTTTGCTGTACTTCTGAATAAAATAAATTCAGCCTTGGTGAGCATAAAATACTTCCATAAACTTCAACCAACCGAACAGTAGTGTATGTGCAATATAAGAGGTTCAGATCTGTTAATGTAGGACACAGTCAACATTCAAACATTCTGGCTGGTTCTGATAAAAATGAAATGTGTGCAGACATTTTAACCTCAGAAGGCGACACAGTGAATCTCTGATAAGGCGTTGGGAAGGAGAGAGGGAAGTGAAGGTCACGACAGAATGTTACCGATAGAAAGCAGAGATTCAGACTAATTAACCTCTGTGTAATAAAGATATTCCATGTGGGAAAGTATTTATGCTCAATCCTTGATAATCAAATATTGTTGTAGTGATATAGCCACATTCACAAGGGTTTTAGGTGATTTCTAGCAAGTGAACAATGATATTGAATGCAGGAGCTGATTTGTGAAATTATCTGATCACGGATGACAACTAAACACACACACACACACACACACACACACACACTGCAGTGTCTGAGCTGAGGTTGAATCCTCCATGTTCTACTATGACGGCATGAAATCCAAACTTTCTGCAACTACAAGGCTTAACACTTTGTAAGTAAAACACTACCGTTCAAAGTTTTGGGTGTCAGTAAGATTTTAAAACATTTCTGAAAGAAGCCTCGTAGGCTCAGCAATGCTGCCTTTTTCAAAATACATTGACATAACTGTTTTCTGTTTGAAGATATTTTACTTTAAAATGAAATTTATTCCCTGATGCAAAGCTGAATTTTCAGCATCATTCCTCCAGTCTTCAGTGTCACACGATCCTTCAGAAATCATTCTAATACACTGCTTTGGTGCTCAAGAAACATTCCTTATTATTGTCAAGGTTGAAAATAGTGGTGCTGATTAATATTTTTGTGGAAACTGTCATTTTTCCCCAATTGATTATTTGATAAAAAGAAAATTTGTAACAATATAGAATTCATTACTGTCACTTTTCATCAGTGTAATGCATCCTTGCTGAACTAAACAATTTCTTTTAAAAAAAACTTTTGAACGGTAGTGTATATTTACGTACACTTTAAAAGATCCGTTTCAGTCTGACTAAAGCAATCATTTTTCTTTTTAAAATGTCATGTAAACCCTTTTGTCTGACTGAAATAGTTTACACTACATGTGTAAAAATACTGTACTTTATGACTCTGGATGGAAGGCCGTAGGTTGAACCTAGTAAGGCTCACTGTGTTGGCACAAATTCAGAAAAGGGAGGGTGATAAAGGCTTCTCAGTGCACTAACAGAATCTCATCGTCCTCTTCCTCGCTAGTTGTGAGTCTGCAAAGCCTGACACAGTCACCAGGAACCTCTTCTGTTTCTGAAGATTTCCTGGCGTGTCCATGAGCATCTGTGCGTGCGTCCATATGTGGTTTTCCGAATGTAGGAAAGCTTCTCTGCTCCTCAGACTGACCGCTGGAGGACGACGGTGACTCAGGGGAGGAAAGCGGCGAGATGCCCACAGAGGTGTAGCGCAGGAGAGAGACTCCTCGGAGCTCTGCAGACAGCTCCTGCACCAGCCGTCTGGAGGATCTCGACCGGCTTGTGCTGCGTTTGGGGCTATCGGGGGGTCCAGGAGGACTGTGGTCATCTTTATGTTTGGATTTCATTCTCACCCACTCTGAACCTCTGTCATCTTCATCATCTTCGTCCTCCAGAGTGTCGGAGGTGGAGCGGGGTGAGGTAGGGGAGGGCAGAGAGAGGGGAGAGGTCAGAGACTGTCTGTCAGGAAGGCAGAAGGCTTCGGTGTGAGCCTGCAGGGCCAGTCCCAGCGCCACCGTCGAACAGGACGACGGAGTCTGTCCCGTACTCTCACGTGACTCCTCGATGCCATCGTCCGTCGTGTTGTAGCTGTGGAGGCTCAGATCGGGGTGTGTGTTTGTGTGCGTGTGGCCTGGAGGCGTGAGGAGAGGTATCTGACCCCGGACCCGAGAGCCACGGTGGAACAGGCGATTCCACAGACGACCAACTCGCCGCCGTGACGAGGAACGACGAGAAGAGTGACGACGAATCTGCCTTCGCATAGCTGAACGGAGGTTCTGCAGAACAGAAGCCTGAGAGAGAGAGACAGAAAAAAAGCAGGTCATGTCACATTTACCACTGCCTACATCATTTTGTGATGAAAATCCTGCCATTTCAATAGGAATTGGGCATTTTCATATGAGGGCGAAAAAGCCCTTTATGTAAATTCATTGACTAATAGAAAGTTGACTGGATTTAAAGTGACTTTTGTGTAAAAAGTGCTATGTGCAATGCTACACTATTGACTATGGAAAACACACCTGTTTATGTCCACAAAACTTTGCTCAATGTGTTTACTCGTACTTTCTTAATTTCAAATTTGAATCGCAATCCTATTTGCTACCTCAATTCAAATTCAATGTCATATTCACATACCTGTGTTGGGTTGTACACTGGGAAGTCATCCACTGGAGGAATGAGACCTTGAGATATCAGCTGACCATAGGAGGGTGGAGCCTCCCTCTGAACAAACTCCGCCTCTAGTCGGGTCATCTGGGTTTCAAAAGCTCTAGTGAGAAAGGGGAACATAAAAAACCGCTCACTGTTTTATAAAGCTGCTGACTGATGCCGGTTAAAAATGTAAGAAAAAACAATGGCTTTTTAAAAAGGGAAGCTGCTGAACACATTCAGGCAGGATATCTCCTGAGAATCTCCAAGAGCTGTTACTTCACCAGCAACTTTTTGACTGTTTGATGAATCAAGGGTATTCTGTTTTGTCTTTACGAGGCTAACTGGAGAAAAACTGTGTTCATCCATTTAGCAGAAAACAAGGAAAGTCACAAATAAAAAAGAAAGAAAAGATAAAGCCTGACACGATACATTTTTTTTATGTCTTTCATTTTCTTAACATTTTGTTTTGTCTAAACAAAATAAAAGATATATTAAAATCTCTTTTGAAATAAATTAATTTAAAAAAATACACTAAAAAAGAAAGCAGTTATGTTAAACTGTAATAATATTTAACAATATTATTGTTTACTGTGTTTTTTTAAATTATTTTACTGTGATTTTGATTAAATAAATTCAGCCTTGGTAACCATAAGATACTTCTTTCACAATCAATTTATTATATATATATATATATATATATATATATATATATATATATTTTTTTTTTTTTTTTTTTTTTTTTTTACTTTTTTTTTTTACTTTTTTTTTTACTTGTTTTAAGCAAAAACAACAAAACCTAGTGAGAAAACATTTATTTGCCAGCGGGTTCAGACTATTTTGATTCTCAAATGAATATGTCTTTCTTGCTTTATTAAAATAAAAATAAATAAAGTAATAATGATTAAGACATCTTATATAATGAATAACTATGCACTACTGTACATATTACAAAAATCTTGAATAATTCGAGAATCACAATACATTTCCTAAATGACTTTGCTTTGAGTTTAATTTCAGGCAGGAAGAAGATAGAAGTGACCTCACCTGTACTCTCTTGTCCTGAGCGAGTAGAGTTTAAAGGCACAACCCAGTGCGATGACCAGCAGCAGTCCACAGACCAAGCTGCCGATCAGAGCCGCTGTGATCACCTTCCTGGGCACGGATGCAAGACAGTCTCTCTCATCGCTGCCGTCGAGACAGTCCTCCTGCCCATCGCAGTGCCACGTCTCAAAGATGCACAGGTTGGTTCCACAGTGGAAGTTTCCAGGCTGGCAATCAAAGCAGTTTTTCTCATCTGAGCCGTCGGGGCACTTCTTCTGGTTGTTACACCTCTCAGAAGCCGAGTAACATGCTCCGCTGCCACCCTCGCAGGGATACTCTCCTGGCTGACACAGCGGGCAGTCCTCCTCATCTCGCCCCCCGGGGCAGTGCCAGTAGCCATCACAGCGCTGCAGCTCTGAGTAACAGCCCTCGTCTGTGCCACATGGATGTTCACCTGGAAAGCAGTAACCTTTAACCTGCAGAGAGACGGACGGAGGTTAAACATTATTAGCATCACAGTGTTAGCATTAATCATAAACTGTAGTGGGTACAGATTACTTCACAGTTTTGCTTGTGGATGGCTAAATACCTTGACTTGTCATATTGATTCATTCCACAGTGTATCAACTAGACAATAATTTTTTTCACTTTTTGAACTGATTTTTTAAACAGTACTGTTGGAAAGTTCAGGCTCGGTAAGATTTTTTTTATGTTTTATAAAGAAGTCTCTTACACTCATCAGGGATGCATTTAATTGATCAAAATGTAACAACTGTTACAATGTTACCATAAATATATGAAGAGTTATCAATTTTACTGGATAGAATAATTGGTAACAACATTTAAATAAATAAATAAAAAAATTAAAAAGATAATGGCACAAGTGTTTGTGGTTTAGGAAGTTATAATATGAGACGATACTATTAGCATGATGCTGGATGATAGAAGTTTAATTTAAGTTAAGTCCTGGGGTAAGTAGGGCCAGTGGCTCACCTCTTCTTCACATCCTAAAGTATAATTGTACTGTAATTCAAAAATTCAAAATTTTTTAATTTTCCTGTTTTGAACTTGATTTTGTTCTGAAAATTTGAAATAGGCCTTGTTTATGAAAACTGGCCATTGAAGTTTTTATAAAACCGTATTTCCCTGCAACATTTAAGTGTGATGTTAAGTACTATAAGCCCGGTTCTGTAAGGTCAAGTGCAGCCAGTTTTTTTATTTTAATTTTGGTTTGGAATTCTGAAATAATTGAAAAAGTCATCCTGCCATCCATAGTCCTTATTAGGGATGTGGAGAGCTGAAGCCTAACCCAGCAGTTTCTTTTTTTGTTTGTGTGTTTTTTTTTTTTTTTTGGAAAGACATATTTCAAAAGCAGTTTATTTTAGATCCAAAGTGATTATTCATATATATATATAATTTCAATTTATTCCTGTAATGGAAAAACAGAATTTCTGAATTTAGAAATGGCCATCCTGTTTAATATTCTTGTGGAAGTTTTGAAATTTTTTGTTTGACAGAATTCTTTAATTTTTAGAGAGTTCAAAAGAACAGCATTTATTTTGAAATATTTATTTACATAACTGTCTTTAATGTCACAGTTTTTTAAACCAAACTTGTTTAGACATAAAGTCCAGAAACAGCTTAAATGATATTAAGAAAAATAAGCTTTTAACGATATGCTTAAAGACAGTTTTACACTGCAATGATGCAAAGTATTTGGCCAAAACACATAATGCCAAAGCAAAATGGAGAGCACAATTTATTACCGGAAAATGTACAAACTCTGATTAGCTTCACCAAGAATGTGAGACCTGGTAGGTGGCGTTGAATCCGTGTCCAGGGCTGTGTGGTTTGGCGTGGTAGAAGATGCTCATCTGTCCCTGGGACGACTCCAGCAGGGCTCGTCTGTGGTTATTATGGTGAGAGAGACTCTGCAGAAGATGTTCCGCACGCTCTCCCAATCCATCGTAAACACGGACCGAGTCTCCCACACCCAGCTGGAGGTCCACCTGCAGCACCAACGGCTTTGGGTCCTGAAGCAAGAACAGTCAAGCAGAACGCTGTAGCTGATTTAATGCAACCAACAGTGAGAATAAATGAGGCTCTTATCATACTTGTGTGTCTAGGAACCATGTGCAGTGAAGAACTGTGCCAGCGCTCCTGTTTGGACGGAAAAAATCAGGGGAGGCAAATGTCCCATAGAAGTTGACTAAGTGTTTTCCACAAGACGTGTCGGGACAGTGGGCCTCATCGGATCCGTCAGGACAGTCCCGGGCTCCATTACAGCGCAGATACACCGGCAGGCAGCGGGTAGATTGGATATCAGAGCACTGCACCGTCCCAGGCGGACACAGACTGACCCGAGCAGATGTTGGCGGGGCAGCACAGCTCCTCTCGTCTGTATTGTCTCCACACTCGTCCAATCCATTACAGTGCCAGGAACGGGGAACGCACTTACCATTTCCACATAAATATTCATCGTTTTCACAACTACTCTGACCCAGTCGACCTAATGAGTAAAAAACAGACAGAGACAAAGACAGTTTTTTGCACACGTAAACACTGACAGTTTGCTGAAATAAGCCAATCAAATCTACCCACTCTGCAGATGCTGTTTGCCTGGTGACAGCTTAACAAACACAACCGTTCAGTATTATTGATTGAACTGCACCTCTGAGGAAATCACACAGCATTTCACTCCTCACACACACACACACACACAGTGACATTTACACATAGCCCGTGGAGTTAAGTAATGACAGCCAATTATCTCCTTCATCTTCATTAGCTACATATTAGATCTAACTAAATAATCATCAGAGGAGATCTGTCTAATACACACTGACACTAGTGCAATCCAAATATGCACATTATGCAACAAGTGCTGCAAAGCATTAGCATTTCATCACGGCTCTGTGGCCGTACACTATTGATCTGCTAATCCTGCAATCGCCTGGTCAATCTGTGCTTACAGTAAATCTATATGCCACGACAACAGTCTTTGTAATTTACTGGCTCTCTAATGTAGGAACACAACTAAATCTGATGAAACATTGCAACTCAAAAGGAAATGCATAAAGTATGATAAACAACATACACTCCCACAAAAATCTTGTCGCATATTGAATTTATGCTCTGTACTGTACATTATTTCTGTTAGTGACAAGACTTTTGTCCAAGCAAAGTCTGACCTTTCTGTCCTAATTAAATAATTAAAAATCAAAGCAAGTTAAGATTTTATTTTGGTAAAATAAGCGTAATCTAGAGGCCTTTGTCTTTCACTTCTTATTCCAAATGATCAACTAGAAGTAAAATTATTATTTATTGTTCCAACAACTTGAATAGGCGACAAGATTTTGGTCAGGGAGTGTATGCCTAATCAATGGATATTAAACCCTTATACACACATGCATAAAATTTAAGCTTGTTTGGAGTCTTGTTCACCCAAAAATTAACTGACTCACTGGAATGAAAGATTGTACAATACTGTTAAAAATGGGGTCAGAAGGATCTTTTTAAAAATTAAAACAAACAACAACAACAAAAACTTTTATTCACCAAGGATGTATTAAAATATAAAAGTATTAAAAGAGAAATCAGTATATTAGAATGATTTCTTAAGGACCATGTGACACTGAAAACTGGAGTAATGAAGCTGAAAATTAAATAGTCACATAGTGATATTACTGTGTAATATTTAAAATATATTTTACAATTTTACAAGTTTTTACTGTTTTTTTTTATCAAATAATTGCAACTTTTGTAAGCACTTTTAAAAACATTTTCAAAATCTTAATGACTCCAAACTTCTGAACGCTAGTCTAGGATTGTCTACATTTAAAACTTGTTGCATGACAATTACTTATGAGTCACAATAACCAATGACATCTGACACATTGTGAGGCACCAGGTTTGAATCCTTACAAACATAAATTAGATTGGTATTGGCAGTAGGGAAAATGATAGGAAATGTCTTACATTTTCACACAGTTACCATATTAGAAGACTTGGAATATGGAGCACAAGTATTTACCACTTTTACTGTAAAACACAAAAGAGCAGAATGGGCTCTAATGCAACATGTGCACACACTGTAAGTTCACACACCTCGTATGTAAGATAGTCTGAAGCCTTGTGTCTGTCCAGAGCTGTTAGCCTGAGAGTGGAAATAGACCCAGACCTGTCCTCTTGAGGAGATGAAGGGAGGAGGAAGCAGAGAGCCACAGAACCGATCCTCAGCTTTCCATGTGGGGCCGAGCAGCAGCCAGTCGCCCCTGCAGTCCCCCGTGTCCTCCACATCAAAGCTGTGAAAACTGGACACAGCAACACATGGTGCTCAATGCATGGGCTGGAATCTCAGCACTTCCACAAAATACTGCACGTTTCTGTTTGGAAAAAAAAATATTTCAAATAACAAAACTAAATTGAAAAAAAAAAAAAAAAAACTCTTCAAATGAACAAAGG
This sequence comes from Carassius gibelio, assembly GCF_023724105.1. Taxonomy (NCBI): domain Eukaryota; kingdom Metazoa; phylum Chordata; class Actinopteri; order Cypriniformes; family Cyprinidae; genus Carassius; species Carassius gibelio. Next base: position 21,859,299 of record NC_068377.1, read on the forward strand.
CTTTACCTGTGCTCTTTACATTCAAAATTAGAGGCAGCCACTGAATTTCACAATCCAAACACATATGCTGAATAAATGCAGCATGAACAGTTTTTAAAAACTCAATTAGACTGCATAACTTGAAACTTAAAAAAAAACCCAGACTGTTCTGACTTCAGTTTTGAGAAACTATGCTACATAAAATATCTGTACGAAGCAGGTGGCGCTTACGAAACAGCAGCAATACAGTGTTTCCTTGGTTACCGCTTTAAACAAAGCAACGTAGCACTGCTTTAAAGGGTTAGACCAAAATGTATTTTTGATGCTTCAACAAATTCGAACTGACCCTCTGATGTCACATGGACTACTTTGATGATGTTTCATTTACCTTTCTGGACATGGACAGTATACCGTACACACAGCTTCAACGTAGGGACTGAGAGCTCACAGACTAAATTTAAAATATCTTAAACTGTGTTCCGAAGATGAACTGAGGTCTTACGGGTTTGGAACAACATGAGGGTGAGTCATTAATGACATACTTTAGATTTTTGGGTGAACTAACCCTTTAACATGAATTATACAGAGACAAGATGAAAATAAATTATCAACTAAACTTTTCTAAAGACAGTCAGTTCCCCTCAGAGATACATTCAGATAAACTCCCACACCAATGTATCATGATGTATTCACAAGCTCACATTCATTCCTAAAATAAAATGTCAAATTAACATTCTAAAAAATACAACACAACTTTTATCCAAACATAGCAGAGCTCTTCTTTCTTCTCTTCTCCTTATGTGACCCTTTTATTTGTCTTTTTCATTTTTTTTTTCAAGGTTACATTTGCAACCACACCAAGCCCTTCTGCTGTGAAAATATGCAGTTCTGTTTGTGTAAAATTAAAGCAGGAAATCACTAAAAGAATTTAACAAAAGGAGAGAGTGAAAATATTTTATCTCTCCATCATATGTATTTTAATTTTAAGGTATTAAACAATTTTAAAGATCAAATTTTTATACAGGTTATAATATGCTTTGTAATTAAATGATGGTTAAATGGATGATTTAAGCCATTTTTGTCATGTTACTAAATAAGAAATTAAAACTGTTAAGAGATATTACAGGTGCTTCTTAATCTTGTTCCTTTGGAAAATTGTTTTAATCGATATCATCGCATTTCCTGTTTTCCTGTTTCCCCATTGTGGTTGCTTTTGTGATACCTCCTTAAATTACACAATCAAATTTATTTTTCTACGTAATATAACAACATTCCAGTGATGTAAAAGGAGTGGGAGACCATAAGCAACAGAGAGAGAATATCTGCAGTGGATCTATTATCACATTACACAGATTACAGAGTGCTATCAAAGTACACGCTCACTCACACACACACACACACACACACACACACACACACACACACACACACACACACACTCGAGAGCGAGAGATAAAATCAGCATCCAGTACCATTACAGAAGAATGGGCTATTTGCAGCCAATAACATTACACATCTTATTTCTTATCTCTCTTTTCCCTATATGCTTCCCAAATATCACTGCATAAACAGAGTCTAAACAGTTTGTTTTACAATAATTTAGTAATAAGATGTGTCATGACCATTTGAGTGGCAAAACATGCTCAGGGTCTCCTAAACAGATTTCACCTATTCATTTTATGTTTGTGAGCTGAAATATGATATCAAAAATATTTCACCCATTAAGCAAGAATAATCACTTTATGAAAATAGATGGTGAGAGTTCATTCATCAGAATGCAGATATAGGACTATCACCAATTTATGCTGTGTGACCCAATAACTGCAGAATCTGTTTTAATTTATATGATCAAATTATTTTACTTATTTATTATTAAATTATGATAATGCATGAGTAAATCACAGTATAGACAGCCATATATATATATATATATATATATATATATATATATATATATATATATATATATATATATATTTTTTTTTTTTTTTTTTTTTTTTTTTTTTTATTATTATTTATTTTTTTTGCAATGGACATCAAATATCAGCAGGAAAATAAAACAGACCCACAAAATAAATCTCATCCTAGCGCTAGATGAGTGGGTCAGATTTCTATGTCAGTCTGTCCGAGGCAATTTGAGATAATGTGATTGATCAAGTGTTGCATAAATGCTTCTACTCCAGCTTTTAGACAATGAGTAATTAATGAGTAAGTATGACTTAAAATAAATTAAAATTCTCTTCATCCGAACTATTATCCTTTTCCACTTTAAGGTTTCTTCTATAAAGAACAAATCTCTGAGGAGATGATGTCATGCTTTTAGATAATATCATTAAAGCGGTGACAAAGCCCACAGACACACACATACACACACAACAGTAGCAGGAGAGGCAAGAAATAGTACATTATAAAATCCCTGCAGTCAGCTCTAGTCATGCAGCAGTCTAAGTGCTTTCATATGGAAGACTGCACAGACAAATATAACCTTGCAAACAGGATCATAAACACTGAAACGAAACAACAACAAAAATTTAATTGTTTTTGAAAAACCCTTACATTGGTTTATAACAAATACCATACATTCATACAATTCACCAGTAAAAGCTGCTGGGGTGTCTAACAGTGTGAAGGTTGCTTTGACTAATTGTTGTTCATGAAAAGCAGCATTTCTTGCATGCACAGAGGAGAAATACAAATACCAAGACCGCTTGTGTGTATCCACCTGATTGTGATCACATCTCCGCGGCTTCCCTGTATATTCCAGCTGCAGTTCACTCCAGGCGGGTAGTTGAGGGGCCATGATGGGCTGTAGATCACTCCTCTCCTCTCTGTGTGTAACTCCACTTTACCACCACAGGCAGCTGAGGAACACACACAGAAGACATGTGCATGCTGCTTGTGTGTGGCAGAGTGACTCATGAGTGACCACAGCTGTCACACTGTGATTGAGATGACATCAACACATTACTGCAGGCTTTATGGATCCCTGAGTGCAGGCCAGGTATATATGATGGCAAGAATCTGATTCTCTCAATCAAGAGGGATCAGAGAGAGCCTGTGGATTGCCTGACACATAATACTCAATTTAGCGGGGAGCTGTGTGAGAGTGTGTGCTATTGATTATGAATTTCAACAGAAATACAATAAGACAAGGAGGAAATAGCCTGAGAAGTAACAGAAATAGTCCAGGAAGAAAGAGAAAGTCCAAGTGAGTCTATAAACTAGTCACACCTTTCTTCATCATTTGTGTTTTTCTTTCAGCTATGCTAAAGTCACTTGAAAGAGAAACAAGGAAAGTAAAGAACTGTCTATTTATGGACCTTTAGACATGCATTTCCAAACGTTTGCTATTTTTGGATTTTTAAATAATAATAATAATAATAACAATAATAATAATCATTTATATATATATATATATATATATATATATATATATATATATATATATATATATATATATATATATATATATATTAATATCAAAACATAATGTATTATTATTGATAATTGTATAATTAATTATTATTGACTTTCAAAAAATTAGGAATTAAAGGTTTTATATAATAATATCAAAATATATATAAAAATACATTTTGAGCTGAACAACAATAAAAATATTCTCTTTAATATTTCCATGACTTTTTCAGAACTAGAAATCGCAATTTCCCCTGATACCTGTATGACGTGAGATCCCTGAATATAGATGGCAGCACATCTCTCTCCTCAGCTCCATCCCCAACACTATTATTACCCTCCAGGTCAAAAACACACGCCTCTCATACGCCCAGTCGCTGCTATTACTAGACATAAAATATGATGATGTCTAGGAGCTAACACCCTGTTCTCTGTATGAGAGAACAAGACAGAGATCAGGGGAATCCCAGCATATGAGCACAGATCATTTTATGATCATCTTCACCTCCACTGACTTCCCTAGATACATACAAAACACATTATAATCTTAATCAGCGTAGACAACATATTGAAGTTTACACAGATGAAAATAAGGCTGTGAGGGTTAGACTACAGTCTGTACAATTACATTTTTATACTTCAGTCCCTTACATCCTCCTTTTTATTTCGGTCAAAAATTCAATAAAGTGCTACCCTGCCCAAGGTCTACAACCTGAACTCAAAACAGTCTTCCCCATGCTCTTTTTGCATCTGCTTTGTTACTTTCCCCTAAATTAAATTCTATCAGATCACCTCTACACATAAAGGAGCACAATTTGTTGTTATTGAGACATCTAGCTTTGTTGTTGTTTTTTTATTTCAGAACTACTGAAAACTATTACAGATGAATACAATGAACACCCTCATTGTCCTCATTTACCAGATGGAACAACCTCTAAAGGGAAACGCTGTGTCTATAATCACTCACATTTAGTGGGGAAAACCTGTCTGGACATGGAATATCTGCAGTCAAAGGGAAAGGCCATGTGGGTGTGTGAGGGTGATAAAGAAAGACAGAAGTTCCCTTTGTCTTTGTGTGAGAGACGAAGAGCTCTAGGTGTCACTGGTACTATCAACATGCCCCCATCCCTTCACTGGATACCTTCTCCATTCTCTTTCTGTGCTTCTGGCTCTGATTTGAAAGCATCTTCTCTTTCATCTCTTTCTATCTCTGCTCTATATGTGGTTGTATGTTGAGCATTAAAGCTGACCTCTACAGATCGTGTGTTGCTCAAACAAGCCTAGAGTGCTGTGTAAGAATAGATTATGGGTGAGATAAGATGCCCAATGCTTGGCAGACTGTGAAAGCATTGCTGTAGTTTTAGTTTCAATGCCGTCTAGTTATGCACATAGATTTTATGCTCAAACAGATGCTGAGGAAGTAAAAAAAAAAAGACTGTGTCAATTGATAAAACAGATTATCAGATCATAATATAGTGCAGGTTGTGTTTTGTTGGACTGGTTTGAGCTGGTCCCCAAGCCCATAAGATGCTGCTGCTCAGTAGGTTTAGGTGTGCTACCAGTCTGACATACTGAAAAGTGTCCCAAACCTTTCTAAAACCAACTAATAGACCAGCCTGGGACACCGCGCAGCGAACCTTTTTATAGCGTGGTTGGTAAATGGTATACGTAATGTTCACATTTTAATCACGACAAGGTGTGTGGAATTGCACGTGAACAGCCACATCTGCTGCGCAATAATACACATTTGTTAAAAAATAAAAAATAAATCACAAAGTCAGTCGGTCTTCGAGGAGATCAGACTGATACCGTCGTGTTTATAACCGCTATGACAACAAGCCAAACGATCTGTCCTCGAGTCTCCTTGTGTGTGTGAATGCTGCGAAACCTGCGCGCGCCGCTTAACCTTTCTTTGTCATCGCTGCCATTCGCATACTTCAGCCCACAATCACCTGCCTGAGGTCTGAATGAAATAATACTTAATATCATCCCGACATGTGGGCTGGAAAAAGGTACAGTGCAATGAAAAGTAAAAGCTTGACTTCTGCTTTATCAACCGTGCACCTATCCAGTGGAGTGCACAGACCCCCGGAGGGCAACACCCCCCCCCATTTTATATAAATATATATATATATATATATATATATATATATATATATATATATATATATATATATATATATAAATAATTGTCATATATTTTAAAGAATATATATATATATATATATATATATATATATATATATATATATATATATATATATATATATATATATATATATATATATATATATATATATATATGTTATAATATCACAATCCTAGAAGTCCACTTACCCACACAGACCCAAGCCCAGCGTAGACAGATGCATTTCATGAGGTAAAGCCGAATCGCACCGATATTCTCCATCATCACCATCATCTTCTGGTCGTTCACAGCTCAGGTCAGTTCCTCTGAATCCAGACCGATTTTGCAGCGCATCTCATGTCGGTTTCACGCGTACGCTCGATATAACGTCTTGCACGAGCCTCTAAGCATCATCTCTGTCACTTTCTCTCTCTGGAGGGAAAGGCAGAGAGAGACCTTCAGAGGAGGGACGGGATTGGAGGTGGGAACAACACAGGACTGATTCTTCGTCAGTGAATGAATTGCTGCTCTTGGGGCTCTTGCGATCACTAAGCCTTTGACTTTATTACACATATATCACAACATCGTTTTCTTTCTGCAGTATATCTTGACCAGTAATAATATTGTTCCAGTGCGTCTATATAGTTCCACAGTGTGCCAATTATGTAATAATCTCCCAGGTATGGTGAAGCTTCTGTCCATGTCGAAAACTACTGGAGCGCATCTCATGCAAAATAACACTGTCTGAGATCATTATTCAAAACACCAACATAACATGATGCTGATGTAAACGCCCAAATGTTTAACTTAAATGTAACATCTTAGGGCAGAAGACTGGGGACACTCGTGTACAATGTTTTAATGTAATCGTGTAAACAGACAATTTTTTTTTCATGGTTTGTCTGGGGCACTTACCAGCTGTCAGGGACTGTGGCAGTGAAAGCCTGCACTCTTGTGGACGGAGGGATGAATCGCTGGAACCCATTGCGTGTGAACCATTTTATTATTTAAATGGTTAGCAACCATATACAGTAAAAGAAACACAATTAGCGTCATTTTAAATATTCCTGCACTGACTGATTTCAAAACTCAAACGTTTTTGGTTATATTCTACAGCGTACATACGACTTTCGCGGTGCATTTCCATTCGCCTTAGTCAATTTTATATCCAATGTTTTAATTCATATGTTGTTATTTCGTTTAGTTTTACGTACCTAATAGTATGGTTGTGTCTTCATGGTGCAAAAGGCACCGCTGGGATTCGAACCCAGGATCTCCTGTTTACTAGACAGGCGCTTTAACCAACTAAGCCACGGCGCCGCCGTGTGATTGGTCGTTAGTTGACGTATATATACTTCACTCAGAGCACAGTATAGTTGCGTAATAAGAAAAGTTTATATTTGCTTATTAAATTAACATTTCTGAACACTAAAACGAGCGCTGCGATTTGGTGTAGATGGTTGCTCAGAGAGAACACTGTACAAATATGATGGTGATTAAATGAAAATAGATTTTTTTTGGTCAACTACATCCCTCTTAGACACAAGATCTGACCGGTCTGTGTCTGACCCATCATTGTCACTTTTTTATTATATCTAAAAAAATCTACATTCATAACACATTTGCCAGGTACTCCAAAATAAATACACCAACACACATGTGCATGCTCTCAGGCACACTCTTTCTCTCTCTCTCTCTTTCACACACACACACACACACACACACACACACACACACACACACACACACACACACACACACACACACACACACGCACACACTCTCTCTCTCTCTGTCTCTCTCTCTCTCTCTCATATCTCTCACTCCCCCCCCTCTCTCTCTCACACACACACACACACACACAAAATTAGTATTCATCTGTAACTTTTTGTAAGACAAAGTCACTCTTAGTTCTTCAGATATGTTCTATCTCTTGCGACTTTTTTTTTTTTTTTCTTACCCAAGCCAGAGAAAGAGAGAAATAATAGATGTATACCAAGATAACCTGACCATTTACAAGATGCATTATAAAATGCTATATGATTAACATATGAGCTCTAACCTCTGGAGCAGTTCACTAGTAGACAACACTCTATTTTCATCTTCACTGCTGGAGTCAGTGTCGCGAGCTGCTATTAGACTCCTCAACTATCTTCTTCTTTTCGCCTTATGCTCATGTTTTTTGTTCTTTTTCTTCTGAAAAAAAGAAGGAAAGTTGAATGAAATGTAATTTCTAGTTTTGCAAAGACGTCTGGCGCTCAGACTGTGTTAATCTACTCCAAAAGAACACCACCTTTTTCACTTTTTTTGTGTTTCTTGGCTTTGTGTTTCTCTTTCTTGTTTTGTTTCTTCAGCTGTGGTGAGCATGCAGATGGGATAAAGCCTGAGACAGAGACACACAATGTAAAACTTCATGTTAATATAAAAGACAGGCTGGTGAAAAGTCCTGGATGAAAAACAGTAACTTTAATATTACTGCACCTGTATATTCAAAATCAAAAGTATTGGATAGTAAAAAAGCTGTGTCTTGTGTGACTTAGCTGAAATCATTCATTTTAGGATCTCTAGTGACGTTCATGCTTTAGACATTTATTTACTCCAATGCAAGTTATTATTATTACTTAAACAGGCGTTCACACAGTGTGCCTGTGATGCATTGAGCAGGATGGTGACTGCAGTGGTTACAGTGACTGTCTGGGGCCAAATCCTCTTCATCCAGGCCTTGTGATTTAGCAGGAGCACTATGGGAGGAGGACAGAGCATTTAGTGCTCTAGTTGTTTCTGCATAGGACTTGCTCTGATTTATGAATTAATTGAGCCGGTTCACGGGTTTGAACGATTGTTTCAGGACTCAAACCGAATTGATCCGATCGGTTCTCTCTGATCAAAACACTGAGACGAACAATGCATAATAAGGCGATAGTAAGAGCATTTGGAGTGATAGTTTGACTGATATTGTAAATAAATAAAGACATTTGACTCAAGGCGTGAAATTGCGGTTTATTAAAATATGCATTAACATATTACTATCCTGCCTGGAAAAAAAAAAATTCTGTAAAACTTCTTTTTTAATTACTTATTTTTGTAACAGCAATATGTGCATTAAATGTTGATTTTTCTGAACATTTTAAAATATGTATCACCAGATATATTCAAACATATACACCAAAATATTCAACCGAAATAGGTCTGCTCTGTGCCTGCTCAAATGCTGCATAAAAGCCAGACAAAGTTATGCCTGCTCAGACCAACCTTAACCACCTTAACGTACCAAAGTGTGCAATTGCAATTTCTGTGTAAATGCATTTATACCACCTTTGAGCAGCATTAAACAGTGTGTAAAAAAGACTTCTGTGGCACATTTGCAGGGTAACTTTGCCATAATACATTCACATTTATGCAAATGTGCATTTATGTACTGTATTTAATCCAGTGTCATTTACATTCATTTTATTGTTGCATGCATTACCTGGAAAAATAACTTTGGGCTATTTGATAATTAGACACATTGGCTGACAAGTTGACTGATTTTTCAGATTAATAATAATAAATGGCAACAAACAGCATATAAAAAAAAAACTACTTTTATTATTGCCAACACAGCTCATTTAAAGATTTTCTTGTAGACTTTGACTCTGGAGTGAAAGTAAATAAAATCTCAGCCAACCGTGACACTCATTTAAGATGCATTTGCCTGTTTCCCTTTTATGTTAAACAACTAGTGCCACCTTTGGTTGCATAAAAGTACTTTTAAAAACAACAAAAAGCATTGCATCATGTCATAGGCATAAACATCTCACAAATATTGCTTAGATGTGTAGAAATCAGCTTAAGGTTAACACGTATCTACACTTTGATATTTATTATGTGTTCAGCAATTTACTTAAAAATACATACACCGTATGCATCTAAAATAGGAAAACAGCTTTACAAATGAGGATATCAAAATCCACAATCAATAAAACTCAAAATTTCCAACACAAATATAAGGATGTTATCTAAAAATAGCAGAAACAATGTTTTTCTTCAAAAAGGTAATTTCCTTTTGAGCTTCCATTGCTTCTTCATAAATTTCAGAGGGAAGTCAGAGTCCTATTTGGGAGGTCAACCCTTGCACACTTTGGACAAACTCCTGGCATTGAGGCCATGTGTCATCTGCAATATTGATGATTAATATGTTGATATGAAATACTATCCACTTCTGTCTCTTCAAAGTGCTATTGGATATGAGGCCGTGGTTTCAGGATAAGTTTCCCCGTCTAGTATGTGAGAGGAAAAAATACAAATGTTTGCACAAGAAAGGTTACTTTGGATACTTAAAGCAGTGAAACTGAAAATCACAATGTGCAATCCAGAGGACACAAGTACTCACATCATCACAGGACATGTTATATTCTGCTAGCACTGTCCGGCAGCGTGCTGCAATACTGCTAGTGGTTAAGGAGAGATTTGGGAGTCACAGTTTTGTAATTGTTTATAGTCAACAGATTGGCAGACAGTACACATTTCCTCTATTAAGAAGGATACATAGATGGTGCAACAACTCGTTTGTGTATTCCAGCAAAGAAAAGGCCAATCAGAGTCACACAGCTGATAGTGAAAAATGGATGATTCCATAAAGATGAGAAGAAAGAAACCTGTGGAAAGAGAAGACACGACAGACAAACAACTGTAAGGGCAAATAAGCAGAAGGCGACATTTGACACTAATCTGACACCGCTTCATTTCACATACTTTCTGAGTGTCTGGATCGATCAGCCAGTTCCAAGCTCCTGTGGCTGTGCACACAGACACCACGATCAGAATCACTGCAAAAAGAAGACAGAGGTCATGAATTAAAATGAGGCAATGTAAGGCACAATATAATTGATTTCAGTGCTTGTTGATTAATATGTTATGGACACTTGGAAATCAGGTACAGATCTTAGCTCAGACCAGATACATAGTCCAGGTTTTAAACTGCTTGAAACAGATCTAATGAAGTTTAGAGCAGACAAGCTGGACTGACTTACTGCGCCAACGACCTGTAGCCGGCTGCAAACAAGACACATACTCGGTCAGTCTCCTCTCAAAAGCCTTCAGGTCTGAGGAGGAACAACACAACTATATCAGCACAGGACTGACAGTCAGAAATACATTTTTACAGTTTTAATTTACAAAGAATTCAGAAACCACTTAAAGGACATGTTGATAGACAGATTTGTATCACTTCAATGTTGGTAGTACATATAAATGAACAATGTGTATTTTTTTTTCCATTTGACCTGTACCCAGATCTCCCAGTTTATTTAGCAGCTAAAGTGATTCTCTGACAGCTGCAGGGCTTTTATTAAAACTACAGATCGTACTTCTGTAATTTTGTATTCTGGGTTTTCCTACATTTCTAACAAAAGAGAATGCCACAATCCCCTTTCTCCGTTATCTTTAGTCATGTAACACCTCTTTCAAAGACATTTCGACCTTCTACTCTATAGACAGCCAAGATTTATTAAAATACAAAATTGTCAGTGGTCAATTACCCCTTTAAGACACTTTGATTGCTATATTTATGTGAAAAATGCGTATTGAAGAAAAGCTAAAAACATAGATGGGATAAATACACTGATTTCAGGCTCAGTTACATTTGAGTGAGAAATATTAGCTGTACCAGGCATATCAATGCACATGCAACTTTATGGCTTTTATATTTTATGGAAAATGTACACTTTTTATTTTACATGTAACTTATTATATGTCAGTGTCAGATATGATGGCATTATGATTGGCCAACACGATGTTTAAAAGCCAAAAGCCGGGGTTTACAGTGACATAAGAGCTGCACTACTTGTTGATACATCAATATATATTGTCTTTCGAGATTTCGTTTCACATACTTACGTTCATGTTGTTGCTGCAGTGCATGTTAGCCAAATAAACAACCCTTTTAACAGCTGAAGGCTCCCAAATATTAGCTTAGATGCTAGCAACCCAGTGTCAACACTCTCTAACTTGCCATAACAAACACATGGATGCTCCGCTAATATTTGAATATGAAACTTGGAGATGAATACACTAAACTGATAATCGATCTATTGAGAAAAAAAGAAAAAATACCTTCGGCTTGTTCTAATGAATTCATTGCTCTTCCCCCAAGTGCTGTAGTCGCTCAGCTCAGGCCTGCAAACAGACGCGACTGCCGTCAGCGTGCAGCAGCCAATCGCGGAAGCTCTCTTCTCATTGGCTCCTACAGAGGAGTGCGTCATCTTAAAGAAATTTATTAGTTTAGCTGTTTGTCTGTTTATTTAGAGTTTAGATTTTTATCTGTTAGATGCTTTGTTGTTTTGCGGTTTACTATTCTTTCTGCTAAGTATATTCAGTAATCAGATTGAAACAAATTCCAAAGCTGTCAAGACATGTTTACTTGTTTACATTTCTTATTACAGTGACATTTACATTCCATGATCTTAAAAAAAAAAGGAATTTAAATGACATATTTGATTGTAATTAAAATGTAATGCAACTGAACTTAAAATTTCAAGTAGGGACATTTTTTCTATTTTTATTGTTTGTACCGCACTGTTATGTCTATCTATATCTATATATAATTTTTTCTTCTTTCTAACCTCTGTCTCTTTGTTTATTACATTACGTTATCAACACTGTTTCACAATTATGCCTTTCTCTCTGTCTGTATATCTCTAGGACATATACTGCTGTTATTTGTTCTTCTTCTCACTCTTCTGGTGGGATCGACTGCTTTCAGCAGTTGGTGGCTGATTACTGGTTAGAGCAGGGATCAGGGGTAAATACGTACAAACATATACACACATATTCATGTGACTCAGCATGACCCTACAGTCTTAATATCAAATCATACTGTTTTCTCTCTCTGTTTTTGTAGAACAATACAAATTCATCAAGCTGCGGTAATATCTCGGAGAATCCAGACCTGCCATTCTACCAAATGATTTATGGCATTATTATTGTTGCTATGATATTGCTGAGTATTGCCAAGGGCTACACTTTCACTAAAGTCACATTGCGTGTTTCTTCCAAAGTGCATGATACCATGTTCAAACGGGCAAGACATATTATTTGCAGATTAACCCCCGCCCCCTAATATAAGCTATAAGAGATTTCCACTATTTCTGCTGTAATTATGACTGAAAAAGCTGCTTGTTTTCGAATTTTTAGATGATATATTATGGTAGATTTACAGTGATATAGTAGATTAATTAACCATGATTCAGTTTATGATTCAAGAAGGTTTCCTACAAAAACAATATATATATTTTTTTATTTTAATTTAGATTACACTTATTATTTTTATATATTAATAATATATTATTATTGGTTGATCTAACCCATCCTCATGGGAAAGGAACTAATTTTTATAATGTGAGTGATCAAGTAAATGAATGCAAGCATTGTGATACTATTTGTTCAGTAAAATGAGAACTGCAGCATTTTGATACCATTTGACTGTACTTTTCGTCAGATCCTTGGCAGCCCAATGAGTTTCTTTGACACAACTCCAGCTGGTCGCCTGGTGAACTGCTTCAGTAAAGACCAAGATGAGGTTGATGCAGTTTTGCCGTTCAACATGGAGAACTTTTTGAAGTTCTGTCTGATCGTCACTTTCACCATTCTCACAATCTGCGTAGTGTTCCCATACCTCCTGATCGCTGTGGCAGTTCTCACGGTCATCTTTGCTACAATCCTATAGTGAGGGATAAACATTACACCTTAAAATCATAAGATGTGTTTTTTTTTTTTATCCAGGAGTAGAATACAGACGCTACAAACACAGATCCACTGAACAGGTTTTAATGCCATGGAATGTACAAACCATGTTGGTTTTCTCTTTGACCTAGTGTTTTCCAAAGGAGCATTTGTCAGAAGAAGAGAAGTTCTCCCTGGATCTCTCTCATCACCTCTACCATACAGGGACTCAGCACCATCCATGCCTATGACAAAAGAAAGCAGTACATTGAACAGTAAAATTATACAATCAATAGATTTGGATCTATGAAAATCTATTAAAGGTCAATAATTACTCACTCTCATGTCGTTCCAAACCCATAAGACCTTCGTTCATCTTCAGAACTCAAATTAAGAAATTTTTGATGAAATCCAAGAGCTTTCTGAGCCTGCATAAACAGCAACGCAACGTGTTCAAGGCCCAGAAAGTAGTAAGGACATCATTAAAATAGCCCATGTGACCGTGGTTGAACTGTAAAGTTATGAAGCTAAAAGAACACTTTTTGTGTGCAAAGAAAACAAAAATAACAACTTTATAAGATCAAATGTCTTATGGGTTTTGAATGACATGATGGTGAGTAATTAATGACAGAATTTTCATTTTTGGGTGAACTATACGTTTAAGATAATAATTTAAATTGGAAAATATTTTAGAAAGACATACAGCACCGGGAAACATGTTGTGGTACTTGCCAAAATGTATATGAAACATCATTAACCCTCATGAATCATATCCCAGAATGACTCAGTAATTATTCAGCATACCTTAGCAATATCAGGCAAGTATGAGAGTTAAAATTTAGACCAACAACATGATTATCAGTTTGATTTTGCCAACGAACAATTAGTTAATAATGAAACTGAAATTGCGACTTGCCTGTTTCTGCTTCCAAATAAAGCCAAAACCGATTTAGTGTTTTTTTTTTTTCAATGACCCAAAGACAGCTGTTTGTTGCCATCTACTGGTGTAATGATGTAACCTGCAGAGAGAGACACTAAAAAGACCCAGTGCTGTTGGACCATATCTTACACAATACAGGTAACTCTCACAGCTAAACCAAAACAGTAGTCTAAACAAATGAAAGTCTTTATGATTTCAAATTTAAGTGGATGTTTGAGCACAATTTATTTTTGTCATTGAGTTGACTGGGATCCTTTAGTTTGTGGTGAGAGGTGGAGTCAAAGTCTACCAGTGTTGAGAGACTGCTTGAGTATATTAGGGTAAGAGACATAAACATTAAGTTTATTTAAGTGTATCATGAGTTTATATTTAGTTTAGAATATAGTTTTGATTTGTTACCACTGCTTGCTTGTGTGCTGTAGAGTTGTGTATCAGAGGGTCCACGAAGTGTCAAGGGCGCGCATATTACCACCGGCTGGCCACAGGAGGGCGCCATTACCTTTAAAAACTACAGTATACGATACAGGGACAACACGCCCATAGACCTCAATAATCTCCACATAAACATTAAGCCAGGGGAAAAGGTCGCATTGTGGGACCCACTGGCTCTGGTGAGAGAGAGGATATTATGTTTTATTCAAAGCTTAATTTATGTTTTCATTTTAAGATTAATTTTCTTATTGTCATAAGTTAATACTGACATAGTGTATACTGAATTAAATTCAGAAATGGAAAGTTGTGATATGTACTTAAATATGCACATGTTGTTACCTTCATAAGATGCAAAAAGCAGCTTGAGCATATCAGTAAAGGCATTTGTCTTAAGAACGAGGATGTTCTGCCAGATTTGTTCCTCTTGATTTCATTCGTTGACCCTCTCTTTCTGATTCAGGGAAGTCCTCTCTGGGTGTGGCATTGCTCCGTTTGGCCGAGCCGGCCGAGGTGATGTGGACATCTGCAAACTGGGGTTGAGAGATCTTCGCAGCCAACTCTCTGTCATACCACAGGATCCTGTACTCTTCATCAGCACTGTCAGGTGACCTCTCGACTTTCAATTTTATTCACAATAGGTACTTATTTCACCAGTGCATCACCTCAATGAATTGTGTTTTTTTCTGAAAATGACTTGAAACTGAAACGGGCAACAGCCATTGTGAGCTTATTAATTTGCAATTACAAAAAGTTGCAGTTATGAAAAGTAAATTAGCAATTATCTTTACAATTACAACCTTAATCTAAAATTTTCTAACAATTTTTGTATATTGTAATCTTGTCAATTTTGTGGTCAATATAGAAATAGTCACTATAGTTGGCATGAACCAGAAATTGTGACTGAGGTA
Organism: Carassius gibelio; assembly: GCF_023724105.1. Classification (NCBI taxonomy): domain Eukaryota; kingdom Metazoa; phylum Chordata; class Actinopteri; order Cypriniformes; family Cyprinidae; genus Carassius; species Carassius gibelio. The sequence goes on from NC_068377.1 coordinate 21,874,801, forward strand.
TATCAAAGTAAAATGGCTTCTCAGATGAAAAAAAGATAGCGCTTGATTTTGTCCATCTGGAATTTATTTGGATTGTTGTTGTTTGCTAATTTCTCTGACCTTTTCATGTGAGTGACATGGTTGCTGGACGAGAGCGATTGAAACTTATCTGGATATTGGACAACTTTTTTGCCCAGCCCTCGCTCCAGTATACACCTCATCAGAGAAGAGCAGTGTTACTCTCAGAAAAAAAGGTACAAAAGCTGTCAATGGGGCAGTACCCTTTCAAAATAACAAATATGTTACAAAGTTGTACCTTTTGGAAGGGTACCACCTCAGTGATAGCTTTTTAATCTTTTAGAGTGTACTAATGTTTTTATCAAACTGTTGAAATTGTTTTTAGTTTTTCAATTTAAATGTCTAGGTTTTTAAAAGTATGTCTATATAATTTGTTTATTTCAGTTTAATTGTAGTTATTTGAATGGAAATGAGAAATGTAGCCTGGGCAACTAGCTGAATGAGAAAAAAAAAAAAAAAAAAAAAACCTATATACTGGTATATCTTTTCAAGCTACAAATTTTAATTTAATGGTTTTAAAAAAAGTAATGAATTGCACAGATGAATAATTTTAATAAACACTGCATCATTCCATAAAAAATAAGAATTATTGATCCAAATTTCACGGAGACTAATGTGTTTGTTTGTGTGGTTACTTCATAAAGGTACTGTATAATCTGGAGCCCTTTAACAGCTACAAAGATGAGGAGCTCTGGCTGGCTTTAGAAAAGACCTACAAGCAATACATGTTTTACACAGTAGAAAACAGCTTGGATGCTCACTCCTTATACAGTAGCTATAAGCTTCAGAAGTTTCAAACTTGATGATCAATACATTACATCAATACCATTTGATCAATTGGCACTTCTACTCCACTCACTCATTATAATAAAGTCTGCTTTTCTGGTGACCAGAAATGATTTCATTGTGATTTCAACAATCATAGTTTCTTTTAAGGGTAGCTCAAACATCATCAAGTTAATCTAGCTTTTTATGTGAGGATATAATTTATTGAGAGAGCAAAGGAAAGTCACAATATAAGAGTGGGCATGTTAGTGTGAGCTGCACTATAGTGATGAAACATAGACGTAACATCTGCTTAAATTCCTCTCAGTGCCTTTCACACTTTCACATGGTAACATAAAAAAGAATAGAGAAACAGCAACAGAATATAATAGTCATAGAATAGAAAAGACACACTCAGGCATTCAGGTGTTAAATCATCCACACCCTTCTTTCTCTTTCTCTTTCTTGCAGATTGCTAAGCTGCCGGAGAAGTTGCACTCTCCAGTAGTGGAGAATGGAGAGTATTTCTCTGTCGGAGAGCGGCAGCTCATGTGTATGGCCAGAGCACTGCTTCGCAATTCAATAGTAAGAACACAAACACACACAGAATACCCTCGAAAATATTCCTAGCTCTTACACTAAAAAAAATAACTCTTTGAATGAACATAAAAAAATTATGGAAATAATTTCCACATGATAAAAGGGTTAGTTCACCCAAATATTAAAATGATGTCATTAATAACCTTCATGTCGTTCCAAACCCGTGAGACCTTCGTTCATCTTCGGGACACAGTTTAAAATATTTTAGATTTAGTCCGAGAGCTCTCAGTCCCTCCATTGAAACTGTGTGTTCGGTATAATGTCCATGTCCATTTGAGTTATTAATGACATAATTTTAATATTTGGGTGAACTAACCCTTTAAGTTGCTTTATTTCAGCATTATGCAGTTCTGTTATTCAAATTTAATGTACTTGCGTTGGGTCAATTTAATTTATTAAGGTTGATTCAACTTATTTACTATGATTGGGCACAGCTTAATTTAATAGTGTCAGCCCAACTAAATTGAAATGTTTTGGACAATGTTTTTAAGAAATTTAAGTAAACTTAACTTAAACTTAAACTTAACTTAGTAGAGTTCACAAACAACAATTGAGTTAATTGTACATGAAAATTTAATTAATGATGACAAAAAACAAATAATACCATTTTAGAAATGCCACTCCCTTTAATTATGATTTAATAATTCTATATCATTGAATCAATAAATCAGAGTGCAGCTGCTCGACTTAACTCAACATATATATAGACCTTCTTTTAATTTCAATTTATCAAATATATAAGACAAATATTTGAAATGCTATGTTAGATTTCAAACTGTTTGTTTATTCATTTGCTTACTTGCTTGCTTTGTTCTGTTCTACTGTACAATATATCAGAACAAGTTTATTGCCTCCAACTTGGCTATTTATTGCTCACGTACCTATCTAATGGTGCTACACTTCTGCAAGAGGGTGTCAGAACAACAATTACCCATAATACACTGCAAAATCCTCAAACAATGAGATGCAAGTCTGTATTGGTTTTATTAAAGAGCCACACAGATGGGAAATCAAAAATTACCTGTATTACAGTGTATGATGTAGCTGTCCATCAGTGTAAACAATGTGCAAATAATTAAACCAAAAAGTACACGATTTATAAAGTTATTGGCTTCTAAAGTAAGGAGTCGACTCTGAATCGCTGAAACAAGTCGTTATTGATTTCAAATCTTTTTCCCATCTACGTCACTAGGAGCACTTTGCAATAATAATCTCCGCCTACCGTCTTGGGAGAAACGGAACTCTGCCCTGCCCCCCCCACCCCCCCCACACACACACAGACGCTCCGGTTGGTGTGAGAGCATCATGTCGAGGAGACAGTGTGTTTTTAATTGTAAAGGCAAGTTTGTTTTATTTTCACTACCAAAGAATGAAAATCAGAAGAACCAATGGCTAAAATTCATTTTTACCACAATACCAGAGCAGTACAACAAATCCCTTTTGCATGTGTGCTGTCTGCAGCCTTTGTCTGCGCTGATCTTCATTTACAAACACGTCATTAAAATGAAGTGTAACTCCTTGAATACTCAACGAAGAGACATGAGAGAGATATCTATAGAAAGCTTGACATGTCTACTTTTAAACTAAACAACTGTGATAAAGTAATCCATATGATAACAACGCGATGTCTGTTTTTCATGTCTCCCTTCGTTATATCTAATGTGACCACGCCCCGCGCTGAACGAGCTATTCAGATTCAAACTGAAGCGCGCGGCTTGAATACACCCACACAGAAGAAAAAGCAGCGAGACTGTTCAAGTTTTTTTATTTTACTGTTTGCTTCGCGATGAGAGGAATAAGACATAATTCACCCCAAACAGATGCTAACGCATAGTTTACCATGTAGGTGTGTGCGGAACAACCAATCAAAACTGACTATGTTAGTTGACCAATCAGAACACAGTATGCTACCGAAAGGTGGGGTTTAAGGAAACTGAATCTTTTGAACAGCTTCGCGTGAACCGTTTGGGGATCTCTGAGAATTGAGGTAATTTTAAAATGATATTTTGACAAAATGACAATGTTTTTTAACCTTGGATGGATTTAAACCTGTTGTACAGGATTTATAAACAGTGATAGGAAGCTTAGAATTTTCATCTTACTGGCTCTTTAATCTGTTACTTTTATGCAACAATGTTATGTTGGCTGAACAAATAGTTTATAAGTAAAGCTGACAATACACACTTTTTTGTTGAATAAACTAGATTAAATTAACACATTGTTAATTTTTCGCCCACAGAATCCACACGGTTTTGGAGAGTGACCGCATACTCGTCATGGACCAGGGCAAAGTAATCCACTGCTTCTAATATAAAAATTGACATTGCAATCAACACATATGAAATAAATATATAATAGCATATTTGAAGTACTCAGTATCAGACTACTTTCATGTTTTCTTCCAGGTGGTTGAGTTTGATCGTCCACAGGACCTGGTACAGAGGCCGAACTCTTTATTTGCATCACTTCTAGCAGCAGCTAATCAAGTGAACTCATGAAGCACTCAGAAACATTTACATACTCCTGTAGCCCTGCACCCTGCTGCACAATTAAACAGCAGAGACTGTGCCAGAGCATACAAAATGGGGGGCATTTGATTTTCTAAAGGGGACCTCAGTAAGTAGGGGGGCACAGAACTTTCAAACATTTAAAGTAAATACACATTGCACATCTTCATTTGAATTTAACATTACTATTGTAATTTTCCTTGTACAACTACAGATGGCTCTGCACATTTATGCCATGTGCTTTTTATGTCTACTGTGTTCTTTATATTTTGTATCATACCATAAATGAGACTGGATTTACAAAGCTCTTTACTTATAGCCGCAGCACTTACAGACTATGCTCAAAATGTTCACTGATTTTTCATAGGTTCATCAAATGTATTTATAGTATTTATGATTTTTGTATGTATGAAATGGATATTATATCAAAGGACAACACACGCACAAATAAAGCCTTATTTCTCTCTTGTAAGCTTTTCTTTTATTTCAGCACAAGACTATATACATTTAAAGTATGCTCGCAGAAAGTTCTGGTTGAGTCAGTGTGTGTTTTTCTCACCTTGGACACTGGGTGTCTCTCTCCTCCTCCAGTACCAGAGCTTATTGGGCCATGGTTGCATCAGTGGAGACACTAACTGATGAAATGTGTTGAAATTTCAGCATCAGCGTGCATCTCAGACTGATGAGGGATTGAGGGAATTATTTTAACTCAGTGTAGAGACAGCGTGAAACACATTAATCAGATATCAGTGACTCTTTATTGCTTGTGTGCAATATTCTTCAGCACAACTTCTGCAGTGACACTCATGCGTCCATATGATGCGTCACTTAAAACACTTTCTTTAAGAGACATTTTTGTATTTTAAGTGATATTGTTTTTGTATTTTGAGCGATTTTAAGCTGTGCACCTTTAACACTTATTCAGGTCAATACCTTTAACACACACACACAACGTCTTGTTTGAGTACACCAAGTAACCATTGGCACTTATTGTTTTTGATTGTAATGTCATCCTGTTCTGTCAGTCTGTCATCAGGTGAGATGATGAACCAACCCCCTTGACTTCCTGTCAAAGCCTTTTCCCGTCATTTGCACACTGTTTAACTACAGCATTAGTCATGATTTACACTTTAGCCGGAGATTTACTCACCAATGAACAAACTGTACTCTAAGGACACAGGAGCATGCACTCCAACACAACGTGTCATTGACTGCCATTATCATATGAGTCATCTAATCAAATATCCCTTGGTGTGAAGCCACTTGCTTTAAGCTAGAATCCAACCACATATTGAATCTTCAACCTTTAAACATTCAATTGCTTTAGTGATTGATTACAACTTCATGGAATAAAAATTCAAGGTAATGTATAATGGTGTACAGAACTTCTTCTTAAGTTGTTTTGAAACCACTAGGGCGCAGTGTTGTCTGAGCAAGTGGAAAACTTAAGAGCAGAAATAGAAAGCACAATTATCTTGGCAGGGAAACACACACAGTGGCCAAAAAAAAAGTATTTGGATACTTAAGTCACGTTTAAAAATGTACCAGTTTTATTGATTAAATGATAAGGTAATCAAACCAAGTGGCATTTCTTTTAAAGATAGCATACTTTTCAGGCAAAACATTTCATTAAAACAAGTTTGTTAACAATTCATATGCAAAAATAATTGCTATACTGTTTATAAAATGTATTTGGACACCTTGTTCGCACACTTGCAACATGTCCGTAGTTAATAGTTTGCAGATGCTGTGACTCGATGTCCCAACACTTTTTAGGTACATTGTACATACTGTACATAAAAACATGCTGGGAGATTCACAAAAGTAAACCTTCATCTGCATCAGAGAAGTGGATATTTGATGTTAAGATTCCAATAGAGTGGGAATATGATCACCAGCCTGAATGGCAAGGGTAACAAATGATGTAAAGATCTGCAGTTTTATTATAAACCTTCGTTGAACTAAAATTTAATTTAGTTTTTATCAAGGACCTCCCTCTTTCTCTCTCTCGCTCCTATCTGGTTGGTTGTTTGCAAGTACAATAAATCATTGACAAATGTGAACTCTATTCTTAGCCTTGTATTACAGTTGGCCATAACTAGTTCTTTCCTAACACTGTTGGACAAAGCTGAATGCATTGTTTCTGATCAGTGAAAGCGGTCTTTGATCAGGCCAAGGCTTAATTGAAGATGATAAAGACAGTACGCAGACATGCTCAGTGAGGCCAGATGTGCCTATAATATTCCCCAAAGCTTTAAATATATAATCATGTTTTCCCTTTTGGAGAATTTGGCAAAGCGATGTTAGCAGAGGAAGTCTTTAATCACTCAGCAGTGAAGCTGTTCCTCAAAACAAGAAAAAAGAAGAATCATTACACCTCTCAGTCCGTTTATGAAGTCCTGCTGTGATCTGTCAGCTTTGGCACGATGGAACTTTAAATATTTTTTTCTGCTTATACAATAATATTAGCAAAAAACAGTAATATCATCATTATCATAATCATAGTCATTAGTTCTAAATGTAATGGAATGTTTTGGGCTCTGCTGAACTCTGGCATCAAGTGTATTTTAAACCAGAGACTACAGAGTGATGATTGTAAAGGACAGTCATTTAAGTCAAGCTGATTCGTTTAGTTTGCCTACTGTTGAACATTTGCTCTATACTGTAATATTGCTGCAGTGTTCGTGTTTTTGCTAGGACAACTGTTTTGCATATTGCATTATTTATTTTTTTCTCAGCGGATGTTTTAAACAAATATAAAGGTAAACTTATAAAATTGTTTAAACTGAAATCAACATTTCCTGTCCAGATATTTATTTTATTTTGTGAGTGAGTATAGCAGGAAAATGTTCATGCCTGAATTCTTGCCCTAATCAAGAAACTTAAAGGGTAAGTGCACCCAAAAATGTAAATTAGCTTGTGTTTTGCTAACCCTTGAGGCATCCTAGGTGTACATCATGACTTTCTTCTTTCAGATGAATCCAGTTGTTATATTACTGACATTGCAATCAGTGGGTGTTGCAGTTGAAGTCATCAAATAAAGCGCACACATCCATAATAAAACGTGCCTCACATGGATCCGGGGGATGAATAAAGGCCTCTTGTAGCGAATACATCTTTTTCTAAGAAAAGTATCCACAATCTCTCACTTCTGGTATCTGTTGTACGTGAAAGCCATTCCGGTACATGACGCAGCACGTCAGCCTTGCGTGATTAATGTGGAGAGAGAACAAAACAAAACACAAAACTTTCAGAATGTTTGTCTGAGCTCTTTAAGAGAATTTATTTTAGAGTAGAGTTACCGTTCCAAAGAAACGGTAATCAAACCAAATCAAACCAAGTTCGTCCATTAATCATGATCCAGATCATGATCCACCTCATACAAGTTACGTATTTATGCTGTTTTTTGTTTGCAAAGTAAAAACAGCATGAGTATCCTTCCGGGAAGATTGGCAGCCTTGACTGGGATCTGAGAATGAAAATGATTGGTTTCGAAGAACTAAGCCCATCGTGTCTTCACCCCCCACCACTAGCACTAAACCCCAATGATAAGAGAAACCTCTGGAAAATATCTCCTAATGGAAACAAGACATGCAATTAATCCAAGAACTCCAAACTCACCTGTGCATTATGTCTCTATAGAATGTTTCTAAAAAATAATAATAAAATGTCAATACAATTGCAATGATAAACCTGACCTTGAATGTATACTATCACTTAAGGTGGCCAAAAAAGTGCACATTTATTGTAATGTTATGCATTTTGATACTAAGTGATAATAAGTGTTTCTGTTATTGCATTGATTCTAACAACCAAGAATAAAATGTTAAAGTTAGATGGTACCATCACAGACATGCAGAAGCATATGCACAGAAACACAGACATCCACATTCCAGGATTATTTGTTCAAGACTCTTCAAAAGATTAGGATAATACTGACAAATAGCACTCCTCAATCATTTTCAAACATTTAAAAACTGTTTAAATGGGAGAAGACATAGTTTAGCTTATGTTTAGTATTGTTTGTTCTTGTATTTTGCCAGTATGTATGTTTGAGCTTTCTATTTGTTTTTGTCCTACATGTTTTTCCTTCTCTGCACACAGACACCCTCAGACTGTCTCCTTTCATAATTAGCCCTGTCGCTCTTACACTACCTCTACCCCCGCCCCCCCTCTCACACACACACACACACACACACACACACACACACACACACACACACACACACACACACACACACACACACACACACACACACACACACACACACACACACGCACACGCACACATGCATGCACATTAACATGCACTCAACAACCGTCTCTAAAAGGCCCATCACATCTCTGTCAACTAGTTGTGGTGGTAAAGATGACACATGGTTTCACAGGAAAAAAGTCCCACATTGTGATTTACAGAAGATGTTTATAAATCCCAATTCCTGGCTTACATTACCTTTCAGCCACTTGAACATGCACAGAGCTATACTGGGTGTGGTATGTGTGGGATATATTGAGGTTGGATTCAAAGTGTGAAATCAAATCCAGTGTCATGACTCTGCAGCAGCAGAATGTACTTGCGGTAACACAACATCATTTCCTGTCTCACCCTTTTACAAGAAAAGAATTCCCAATCTGAGTCAGCTGAATCAGGTTGTATACCTGCTACACCAGGAACATTTCTCATTACTAAATCTCACACCGTATATCAGATTTAAATGCACATTTTTGACATTTGTTTGACAGGTTTCATAAACATGATCAAATGAAATCATATTAAGAGGTCATGGCACCACATTCAGCTTTGCACGAGCGACACCTGTTAATCCTCATGGATGTTTCCATGAATATCTCTCATTTTTGCTCTCTCTGGATAAGATATGGAAGTCAGTGAGCTGTAAAACTAGGTCACTGAACCTAACAGGGACTGAGATTGTTCTGTGGACTTTAAACACAAAGGACATTCTTTTACCTGCGTCTTTATCTCTCTTTTCTCCTGCAGTTTGTTCCTGAATCTCAAACTCAAAGTTTGATTGTGATAATATATCACCAGTATGTGTCTGATAAAGCTAATCAACTGATACTCTTCTAGACTGGCCTTCCGGGATTTAGCTGGATTTTTAGTATTTAAATGCCAAAGGTACAACAATATTTTGGATCTTTTTTTAAACCGATGCCATTTGAAAGCGCAGGTCTGCTGGCAGTACTTGAAGGACGAGCACCTGAAGTTAATGGAGTCACTGCTGCACTAAATCCAGCACAGCATCTCACCTTCTGTTCCCGTGTTTGCAAGATGTGTCCCAGGTTTCCTTAATGGATTAGCTCACCACAAAAAAAAAAAAAAAAAGAGAAAACCCTGTGATTATTTAAACATCATCCAAACTCATCATATGCAAGAACACTAAGGAGAAATTCTGAAGACCATACTGCTAATTGTTTTTCATAATTACAATGGGACTAAAGCTTTCTAGCTCCAAACAGGATGCAATACACTATAAAAGTATCATGAAGTCTTTATGATACTTTAAGGTGATCAATACAATAGCTTACTGAGATGAGGCACATCAAGGCACATCCAAATCGTACCTTGACTTAATGAAATTTACTTTTATTTATTATTTAAATGATCATTTTTTTCAACCTAATTTCTCTCAGCTTTGACTCAACCAAAATAATTACTTGAATTGAAGTATATATGGTCTAACGCTTACTCAGAGTTATTCTAGGTCATTAGACATTAATATACGTCACTCTGGAAGCAAGCTTACAAGCTGCCTTTCTATGAAAAAAACAACAACCTAAAAACCTTGTAAAGGCAGCAAAGCAGCATGGACAGCATTTGCAATCACAGGGGTCTGATGAGACCCTTTCGCCTACCCAAGGCTTTTACATTGCAACATTTGATGACATGTTGGCCCCATTAACAGCGTGAAGTGACTGACTAAAATAAAATAACCTTTTCCCTACTGAAACCCTTCATATGACCAGATAAGCTGTGTAAATCACTGAATGAATGAATGAATGCAGATGTATGCTCGTCTGTTAGGTGAAGAGCCTACTGGTGAACTATACCTGCATTTTACTTAACAAAAGCCAAATGGTTAAATTTTTTGAAAGATTAATAAACCAAATAAAATGAAAAATTAAGGAAATGTGATGTACAAGCCAAATGATGCGCCATTTACTGCATATGGTGTTGGCAAATGTCACTGAACCTGAAAACAAGTGCCTGAATATATTCCATCAGAATACATAAAACCAAAGAGGAACGTACAAAAAAAAAATTAATTTCAGTAATAACTTTAATCAAAACATATGCAGATATTTTCAGATATTGTCTTTTTTTTTGGTTGGGGGAGTTTGTTAATGGAGATTGTCAAAAAAGCCCAAAATCGAAGGCAAATCAGTGCTGAGAGAAGTGCATGCAGGTTAGGTTAAATATCTTGACCTGTCTCCAAGTCCTGCAGTGTGAAATGTGAAGACAGCCAGAACAGCAGTCTGACAGCTTTGAAGGTCACGTAGTGTATGGGCATAAAAAGCTTTTAACTAAAAAGTTAACATGTCCTGAGTCCAGTTACAGTTTAGATAAGCTGTTTGCTGACCAAGCCATGGGTGTGGACCTTGGTCTTCATTCACATTGTTTGATCAAGTTCAAAATCCTGACTGTAAAAAACTGTATGAGCTCCACCTGGACACAATATACAATTTATTCCTCATTTTTGGATCCCACCTCTGTCTCTCTGCCTCACTATATCAGTATCCTGAGCCCACTATCAGCACTATCAAGGGACTGGGCCATTGCACAATAACAGCACCCAGCCACAAAAAACTACCAACGAAAAATCATATTAAAAAACTGTCATATCAGGAGAGTTCGGTCTAGAATAATGACTGTCAAGGGTCTTTTTGCATGTTATGAAACATCAGTTCTATTGCGTTATAGGAGCACATAAAAAATGGGTACACAAACACGAATACTGAAGTTTTTTTTGCATGATGGTTCAGCAGTTTGAGCCAGAGCACGTAAGACCTTAAGGTCTGTCCCTAAGAGTCTCTGAGGGAAAGGGGTGGGGCTTGGCAAGATAGGCCAGGGGGTGGTGATGTGGCACAAGCTTCTAAGAAATGCTGGCATGATGGCCAAACTGAATCCCATTAGAGATGAAGGTCTGATGAGTAATAGTCAATTCTGTAACAGTGTAAGAAATGACCATCACACATGGCTAACAGTTATGTAGGGCAAGAGTTGATGTTATTCAGTGTGTCCAGCAGGTCTATCAGTAGAGCTAGCTTTAAAATATATTAAATTAAACCTACTGGGATAACAACAAATATACTTAATGTTGAATTTGGATTATGATTGAAAGATAAGTTTGGCTAGTACTTAAACCTATAGTGCATACTTCACAGAATACATTAGCACTCTGTTTCTTTTATCCTTTGAGGTACATAAATGTGTTGTGCAGAGGAATGAAGGAGCCATGAGTGTATGAGCGTTGTACATGTGTGTTTGAATCACCATAAAACTGTCACTTTGGTACAGTAAGATCTCTGCTTGAGTCACACAGGCTCCACATGGAACTTGAAATGCTCAACACTATCCAGAGATCATTATGGTAGACGTTTTAATAACCTCATTCGTGCAGGTGTGGGAGTGCAAGGAAATTATAGATGAAATATGTCATAGATTACCATTACCATAAAAAAAATGTAACACTTCATGATAGTTTATTGTATGTTTTATCATGCGAAAGTACAGTGTGGGCACCTTCTGTTGAAGCTTTTCCAGTCCATCAGACATCTGTATCAATGAGCCATATTATTATTGCAATAAAGCTGGAATATTAAAATACAGTTTAAAGATGTATTATTGCATATTTAAACATATTTAATCATTTTTCATATATATACAGTACATACAGTACAGGACTAGAGTTATGCTTCCTAAAAATTAAGCTTTGTCATCAAAGGAATAAGTTACAGTATTATTTTACTGTGATTTTCTGTAAATGCCACTAAGCTCTCTAGACCAGCTGAAATGATACTCAGAAACCTTGTGATGTGGGCCTTAAAGCAATATAGTTTGAAACAGTGACATCAGATGGCAGATTAGCCATTAAGACTCATATAAAGTCGTCAATCACCATGATTTAGATAATGCAATACAAATAAAGTGTGAATGGAACCGAGCCTCTTAACTTATCAAATTACTTTAATAAGCGGTCATTGGAGTTTATCTTCTCCTGACAGCATACAGACTTTACTCAGAATCAGACACACATTTACACAAACCAATGGAAAACTTGTGAGGAGTGTTCATGGTAACGTCACACACAAGGCTGAAGGTAGACTGTCTGGTTATATCAGACACAGGTGCTAGCCTGTCTGATCTTTGATTGTTTGCTTTAAAGTTTATGCCATTTTTCAAGTTAACAAGAGGTCAAACAGAACGGTCAGGCCCAATCCCTTTCATCAAATCATTATAAATGTGTAAATTTGAAACTGTTCTTTTTAAAATTGAATGTAATGCTGAGAACTAATAGATCAGTCCTGTTGGTCTCATTGTGATCAGTTTCAGGTTTGTAACGTCTGTATCTGTAACATCTTTAGTGGCAGCTGTGGCCTAATGGTTAGAGAGTTGGACTTGTAACCCAAAGGTCACAGGTTTGAGTCTCGGTGCTGGCAGGAGTTGTAGGTGGAGGGAGTGAACGAACAGTGCTCTCTTCCACCCTCAATACACATGGCTGAAGTGCCCTTGAGCAAGGCACTGAACCCCCAGTTGCTCCCCGGGTGCTGGATCTATAGTTGCCCACTGCTCCAGGTGTGTGTTCACTTCTCACTGCTGTGTGTGCACTGGGAGGGGTTAAATGCAGAGCACCAATTCTGAGTATGGGGTACCAATACAAATGTCATGACCTTTTCTTTTAAAGAATCACAAGGAACTCTCCAGTTTCAAATAGACACAAACATTTAACAAATTCCCCTCTATTTAACAAGGCAGTGGTATAGTTGATAGCCTTTCACTGTTGCAACAGGTTTCCGAAGACCCTTGTCTCTTCTGTGGATTCATCAGAACATGTAAATGGTTTATTTTCCTTGTATGTGCTCTTTCAGAAAAAGCACTGTAAGTTATTAATTTCTGGCATTCATTTTCCCTTTAGACTGTGTCCCAAATCCCTAAAGAAGTTTCAAAACTGATGAATGAGCTGTCAGAAGACGGTGGGTGTGCAGGGCGTGATAACAGGACATGAGGATGAGCATGAAACGGTGCCATAAATAAACGTAGGAATAAATGACTTTTTAAAATATATTCAAATAGAAAACTGTAATAATATTTCACAATATTATTGATTTTACTTTATTTTTGATCAAATGAGTGCAGCATTGGTAAGCATAATAGACTCCTTAAAGAAACCTTAAAAAAAAATCTTGATTCCAAATTTTTGTCCGGAAGAGCATCGTTTTTTTTTTTTTTTAAAGTATATATAGAGAGCCAAATATAAAGAGAATTTCTGGATTTTACATTGTTAAACCAGGATTAAAATTATAAAATTCTGACATAAAACACAATTTTTTGAAACTGTCAAAAAGCTAATTTGTGTCACTGACCAAGGGAACACTCCGACTTTTTGGGACTTTAGCTTATTCACAGTATCATAAGTTAGATAAGTCCATACATACCTTTTTCATTTCTGTGCGTTTTGTAAGTGTTATTTGACGCACCCACCGCTTGCCTAGCTTAGCACAAAGACTGGATGTAAATGCATAATGGTAGCATAGTAATCCCAATAAGTGACAAAATAATGCAAACATTTTCCTATTTACATGTTGTAATCTGTATAGTCACAGCGTGTACAAATAACAAGGCTATATGAGACAGAGACCATTTTTAATCGTATAAATACTGGGAACTATATTCTCACTAGGCGTAGGAGCACAGCTAACAATATTTGGGCGGAGTCGGAGTGGCTACTTGGGCGGAGTGATTAGCGCAGCTAATTTGATGTGTAATGTGACACATTCTGTTTCACTTAAGATGGCGAACAATCACAACTTGAGGAACTGAGGAACTAACTGATTTCTGCTTCATTACAGTTTGCACCTATTTTTTGGGTCGCGAATGTTGATCTGCTTTCAAAACAACTGTTAAAAGAGTCGCACAATAACGTGTGTCATCATTACAACAAACTTTACGGCATTGGTTCTGGTTTTTTCACCCAGAGCTTGTTCTGGGACTGAACCCTGAAATGTTAATAGGTCCCCAACCCCATGACAATTTTCTGGGACCAATGTGCAATGTGAAAGGGCCTTTTGAAACTGCTATTCACAAAAACACTTAATAAAACAGAAAAGTTGAATTACTTAAAGGGGGGGGTGAAATACTATTTCATGCATACTGAGTTTTTTTACACTGTTAAAGAGTTGGATTCCCATGCTAAGCATGGACAAAGTTTCAAAAATTAAGTTGTACGGTTTGTCACAAGTTTCGGAAAGTTTTTTTTCGAGTATGGGTCTGTGTGACGTTAAATGGACCGGAATTTCCTTATATGGGTCCTAATGGCACTTCTCCAGGAAGAGCGCGAGCGCACCCGTAGAGCAGAGCAATTCACTGATCAGAGCGAGAGCATCGCGAAATGTCACAAAAGAAGTGTGTTTTTGGTTGCCAGGGCAAGACAACCCTGCACAGATTACCAAAAAAAACCAGCATTAAGGGACCAGTAGATGGAGTTTATTTTTACAAAGCATCAACGGAGTTGTGCAAGTGTTTTTGTTTGTGCCCTGCATTTCGAAGATGCTTGTTTTACAAACAAGGCCCAGTTTGACGACGGATTTGCATATCGTTTATTTCTTAACGATAATGCAGTCCCAACGAAAAAGGGTCACGATCGTGTGTTGGAACCGCAGGCGGTGAGTAAAACTGCTTCAAAAATCTCTGTGTTGTTAACTTAGCTATCAGCGCTTAAGCACACCAAGTAAACAACATGCAATGTTGTCATCAAATTGCACTTTCCACATGTACACCTTAAAAAAAAAAAAAAAAAAAAAAAAGACGACATAAAGTGGAACTTAGTCATTTTCCAAAACCGCTAAGCAAATATATACAGTTTCAATACATACCACATAGAGACGTTGTTGCCGCCGCTGCTCTTGTTCGATTTCAGCCTCGGGATCTGATTCTGGATCATAAATATACGCTGAATCTGACTGTTAGCCATGGTTTGTTTTGGATGTTTTTTTCCTCACGGTCAGTGCTTTAAGTGGGCCGGTACGCACCGGTACTCATAACCGCCACTTCCAAATATAGCTCTTGAGCGTACCGCCACCTCTCCGTGCGCCCAGAATGTGCTTTTAGCGTACCGGTACGCTCATTTGGACATCTGTTTTAATAAAGGATTTAATCTTTTACCTGCACTGCCGATCTAATGCAAACTTCATAATTCATCCCACCGAGAGCAGAAAGTTCATTTCCAAATTACCCATTCACCCTCAAGTTATACAAGAAAATAGCGCATGTGTTGCTTTTCCCACTGTTAAGTGTCAACAACTCAACGTGGCCGGAGAAGGTGGGTGAAACTCGCTGACTGATACCTCACCAAGTCTGAATGATATCACTGCAGGTCAGACTCAAGCTAATGAAGTAATGCAGCTCTTTCAGGTAGGGTGACCAGATGTCCCGAAAAATTCGGGACAGCCCCGAAATCTAAACTGTTGTCCCAACTCCCGAATCTGGACCTAATTGTCCCGAAAATTATACTAAAGCAAAATCTTGAGTATTTATTGTCTGATAAACATTAAAAACTGTCTGCGGAGGTTGAGTCGTCCTGCAGCCCCCGCTGGCTGCTCATTGGCTGCAGCATCTTTTTTCTAAATTCTAAAAAAATACCGTAGGCGGCTAGGCACAAATTTAGATATAAATTTATCTAATTAATCTATAGCCTATGCACAAAGACAATATGATATTTTTGTCCCCTTTTTGTTTTAAAGCTTGATGAAGAGAGCGCAAGTTGCTGCAGCTGCGAGGAGGACAGTGATGCACGCGTACAGGAGTAAATGACAGTTCGCGGCACTGTGTACAAAAAATACTCCGCTACACAAATATTTCGTTATTTTCGTTTAAGCTTATTAACGTTAAGTGTTACAGAAAGGTCTGATTTACGCACTGTTACAACAGTCATTGTTTTTTTTGTTTTTTTTTTTTACAATGACATTTGAGTTCACGATTTTAATGTTGCTGTTTCTTGTTCCAGACTAAAGAGTAATGACAGACGGTTGATCTTTGAATAAAAATGTGTTTTGTTAAGGTTTGAAATTCATTATCTTTTATTATAGGCTACGAAGTCTAATATCATAAGCCCCCCATCCCGTCACCCAAGACCACAGACACCCCCCCCCCCCACCGGTTAATAAAATAGGCTATAATAGAGTACCGGCACCTCTTTTGGGCCACTTAAAGCACTGCTCACGGTAATGTCACAGCTTCCAAACGCTCTCAACGCAAAAGCTTACTCGCGCTCGTGATTCTTTAGCTCCGCCCATAGACTTTTTGGAGTTATGAAGGATGCAGTACTACTCTATAGGTACTCAAGATTAGCAGGATATTGAGTGAAAACGAGCATTTCACCCCCCCTTTAAAGATTATTTAACTGGTGCTGCTTCAAAGGCAATAGCGGGAATTATGTGAACAGACAGTAATTTCGATGCTGCAGAATCAGTTTGGAAGAAAAGACCTGCTTATTAACGTGAAAATTACCCTTTTCTTCTACAGATGATTTCAGATGACATCTGGACTGTACTTTCCAGTGCAGTTGACAGAGAGGAACCAGTGATGAATAGAAGTTATGGAATGTCCAGTGTAGCTGTAGAAGATACTGAAGACACACTGGTTTCAGATCGTCTGAAAACCTTCTAGGAAATAGTCTCTTGGAATCGCCACGAAGCAGACAGACAATCCAGAGGAAGAGGAGGCTCTTCACAAGTTTGAAAAGCCAACTCAATACAAAGACAGATGATTTAAGGTTGAGCTGCCATGGTGACATGACAAGCCAGAACTCCCAGATAACTATAGAATTGCCAACAAAAGATTGGAGTGCTTTAAGAGAAGGTTGCAGTCCCCAATATAATGAACTTGTAAATGATTCCCTTGAGGAGGGCATCATCAAAGACATGGTAGAGGTTGAGTCATCACAAACCGCTGTGAAATACTACATGCCTCATCATGCTGTTCTCCTTGAAGACAAGGTAACAACAAAGCTCAGAGTAGTGTTTGATGCCTCATCACATGACTGTCTACTTACTGGACCTAACCTGAATCCAGATCTGCTCAGCATATTAATAAATTCAGACTGCATGCGATTGTATTTACAGCAGATATCAAAAAGGCGTTCTTGCAGATTTCTCTTGCTGAGAAGGAAAGAGGTGTGGGGCTATTCCTCTGGCTCACTGCACCGCCCCATGAAGACACAGGTGAGAAGCTGTGTGTGCTATGGATGACAAGGGTTGTGTTTGGAGTATTCCAAAGCCCATTTCTCCTTGCAGCAAGTGCAAGTGATGTTGAAGATGCATACTCCACAACTGTTAGTTCCAAACAGATTATGTCCACAGCTGGCATGGACTTTTGCAAATGGACAACAAACTATCCTGCATTGAAGGAGAAATGGAAGACACTGATGAATGAACTTGCGCCAGAGACACCAGTAACACATGAATGAATGAATGATGCATTTATATAGCACTTTATTGTGTATTGTTGTACTCCCAAAGGGCTTTTACAATCATGTTGGGGGGGGGGGGTCTCTCCTCAATCACAACCAGTGTGCAGTATCCACTTGGATGATGCAACGGCAGCCACAGGACACTGGCACCTGTGCGCTCACCACACACCAGCTGGTGGCGAGTTTAGAGAGTCATATAGCCAATCAATTGGTTGAGGATTATTAGGAGGCCATGATTGACAAAAGCCAGGGGGCAATTTGGCCATGACACCGGGATTCTACCCCTACTCTTTACGAGAAGTGCCATGGGATTTTTGATGACCACAGAGAGTCAGGACCTCGGTTTAATGTCTCATCTGAATGACAGTGCTTTTTTTGACAGTATAGTGTCCACATCACAATACTGGGGTGTTAGGACCCACACAGACCTCAGGGTGAGCACCCCCTTCTGGCCTCACTAACACCTCTTCCAACAGCAACATAGTTTTCCCAGGAGGTCTCCCATCCAGGTACTGACCAGGCTCAACCCTGCTTTGCTTCAGTGGGAAACCAGTCTTGGGCTGCAGGGTGATATGTCTGTGGCATAGCTGAGGATGGAAGAAAGACTACATGCCTCATTGCTTCAAAGACCAGAGTAGCCACTGCATCGTATTGGGAGCAGTGATTGAAGTGAGACTAGAAAACAACTTGCTAAAGCCTCTGAATATGGAGCTCCAACAAGTTCACATGTGGACAAATTCGATGATCATGCTACAGTGGATTCGCAGTCCAGCTCACAAATGGAGACAGTTTGTGTCAAACAGAGCGGCTGAAATACAGTCCTTAACCAACCCTGCAATGGTTCCCAGTGTAAAAGGCCAATCCAGCAGGTCTCCCCAACGGAAGGAGACTGTAGCTAATCTTAAGGAAAGTGAACTGTGGTGGAAAAGACCACCATTTCTGACTGCACCAAATCTGTCTAAGAAAAGTAATGTGAAGATCAAAAGGACGAAGATGTGAGTAATAAGCTAAAACAAGTTGATCACTGTGCAACTCAGCAGCAGCAGCGAACAAAGTGGAATGTAACCTGCGCTAAATTTACTGAAGTACAGTAAACAAAGACAGTATTGCAGGTCACTGCAATGCAAGTTTAAGCTCCAAGAAAAGAGTTGAGTGGACTGCTGAAAAAAAAAATGTTTGAGGCTGAGAAGTACTGGACAAAAGTGACACAAGTTTGCAACTTTAGCCATGAGATTAATTTGCTAGAAGCTGGTAAAACCCTGAACTCAGATTCAAAAATCTGAGATCTGAAAGCTTTCCTTGATGGTGATGAATTGCATTGTGTTAGTGACACATTTGGATTTTAGTTACAGAGAAAAACATCCATGGATTCTACTAGAAGGCACGACAGATATTGTGAGCTGCTGGTTTATTACAACCATGAATTTAACATCTGGTCTGTGAGACACTCTTGTACAAATCAGAAGTAGACTGGATTTTTCTCGCCTGTGAAGACAGGCCTGAGAAATGCCAATTTTGAAGAAATGTCTATACTCCTTACAGAAGTAGAAGCTGTACTGAATTCCAGACCCATTACTTTTTTCCACACTGAGGTTGACGAGCCACCGCCTCTGACACCTGCACACTTCCTGGTTGGTAAACGACTAACTTCACTGCCTCCAAAACCATTCCCATAACACTGTGAGTAAGGAGGAGATGAGAAGGAGGTGGAGATAAAGGAACTGACTCATGACCAACCTCATGGACTCATGGAATCGCTAGAGAAAGGACTATCAGCTTGATCTGAAGCCTGCTCACTCCTGTTGCACACAAAAACCTACGTAACAGGTGACATTGTTTCTTACATCACTACAATTTAACATTTCTACCTCATGTTTATTGATCTTGTTATGTTAATGTACTCTTTAGTTAAATTCCTGTTGTCATGAACACGTGCATATACTTGTTTTGTTAATGTCTTGCACCTTGGTCCATCAGAAAAAAAGACAATATATCATTATATATAAAAGTATATTTAATATGTGTGTATACTGAAAATGTGATTGCCTCCCTCGTAGCGTTGCACAACTTCAGTAAAACAGTACTTTTGTTTTTTAGTTGTCATTATTGCTTTCTAAGCAGAGAAGATAGAAAAAGAGTGAAAAAAATACATGGAATTCAGAATTTGATAAATAAAATTTAAAAAAAACATTAAAAACAAATCTATTCAATAAGAAAAAATAAGTATTGTTACTGGCAGTTCCAGACATTTGGACTTTTGTATGTGTAAGTGCACATGATTGAATGTGTGTATGTCCGTACATGAAAGTGTGTTCCTTCGTATGCATGCACGAGTGCTTGTTGTGTCTGTCCTGAACTAACCTCAGCAGTCTCTCAGTGCTGGAAACAGATAAGGCAGCTGTGAAGGCCACAGATTGAGTGCCAGACGCTGTAAATCCAGGGTGCACTCACTCTCTACTGTGCACTGCATTGCAAACCTCCCTCTTGGATCCGGGCTGCATCTTTCTCATGCCTGATCCATGCTATAGTCACTGCCCTCTAGAACATAGGCTATATTTAATAATACCGTTCTAAATTTAAGGTTGTAATTTTTTTTTTTTAAGTAATTAATACTTTTATTCAGAAAAGATGCATTAAATGTATCAAAAGTGACAGTAAAAACTGACAATATAAGACTTTTACAATGTCTGTTTTTAAATACAGGTCCTTCTAAAAAAATTAGCATATTGTGATAAAAGTTCATTATTTTCCATAACGTAATGATAAAAATTAAACTTTCATATATTTAGATTCATTGCACACCAACTGAAATATTTCAGGCCTTTTATTGTTTTAATACTGATGATTTTGGCATACAGCTCATGAAAACCAAAAATTTAGCATATCATGAAAAGATTCTCTAAACGAGCTATTAACCTAATCATCTGAAGCAACTAATTAACTCTAAACACTTGCAAAAGATTCCTGAGGCTTTTAAAAACTCCCAGCCTGGTTCATTACTCAAAACCGCAATCATGGGTAAGACTGCCGACCTCACTGCTGTCCAGAAGGCCATCATTGACACCCTCAAGCGAGAGGGTAAGACACAGAAAGAAATTTCTGAATTTATAGGCTGTTCCCAAGGCACCTCAGTGGAAAGTCTGTGGGAAGGAAAAAGTGTTGCAAAAAAGGCTGCACAACGAGAAGAGGTGATCGGACCCTGAGGAATATTGTGGAGAAGGACCGATTCCAGACCTTGGGGGACCTGCGGAAGCAGTGGACTGAGTCTGGAGTAGAAACATCCAGAGCCACCGTGCACAGGCGTGTGCAGGAAATGGGCTACAGAGAAGCAGCACTGGACTGTTGCTCAGTGGTCCAAAGTACTCTTTTCGGATGAAAGCAAATTTTGCATGTCATTCGGAAATCAAGGTGCCAGAGTCTGGAGGAAGACTGGGGAGAAGGAAATGCCAAAATGCCTGAAGTCCAGTGTCAAGTACCCACAGTCAGTGATGGTCTGGGGTGCCATGTCAGCTGCTGGTGTTGGTCCACTGTGTTTTATCAAGGGCAGGGTCAATGCAGCTAGTTATCAGGAGATTTTGGAGCACTTCATGCTTCCATCTGCTGAAAAGCTTTATGGAGATGAAGATTTAGTTTTTCAGCACGACCTGGCACCTGCTCACAGTGCCAAAACCACTGGTAAATGGTTTACTGACCATGGTATTACTGTGCTCAATTGGCCTGCCAACTCTCCTGACCTGAACCCCATAGAGAATCTGTGGGATATTGTGAAAAGAAAGTTGAGAGACGCAAGACCCAACACTCTGGATGAGCTTAAGGCTGCTATCGAAGCATCCTGGGCCTCCATAACACCTCAGCAGTGCCACAGGCTGATTGCCTCCATGCCACGCCACATTGAAGCAGTCATTTCTGCAAAAGGATTCCCAACCAAGTATTGAGTTTATAACTGAACATAATTATTTGAAGGTTGACTTTTTTTGTATTAAAAACACTTTTCTTTTATTGGTCGGATGAAATATGCTAATTTTTTGAGATAGGAATTTTGGGTTTTCATGAACTGTATGCCAAAATCATCAGTATTAAAACAATAAAAGACCTGAAATATTTCAGTTGGTGTGCAATGAATCTAAAATATATGAAAGTTTAATTTTTATCATTACATTATGGAAAATAATGAACTTTTATCACAATATGACCTGTAAATGCCGATTTCTTTCTTTCATTTTTACTTTCTATTTATTAAAGAATCCTGTAAATTATCACAGTTTCAACAAAAATATTTAGCAACATTGATAATAATAAGAAATTTTTCTTGAACATCAAATCAGAATATTAAAAGGATTTCTGCAGGATCGTGTGTCACTGAAGTAATGATGCTGAAAATTCAGCTTTGCCATCACAGAAATAAATTACAGTTATTTTAAATTGTAGTATTATTTAATTTTTCCACACTGTTTCTAGTAATGCATTTACTAAAAGCAAATACAACAGAACTCCATGTGGATTATTATGTTATATATTATCTATTGTTTTTAGATTTTTTTAGCTATAGATTCACAAATACACTAATGAAAAATAATTTGTTCTAAAGTTCAAAAGAGAGCTTTGTTATATACATTTATTAAAACAGTATATATATATATATATATATATATATATATATATATATATATATACACACACACACTCACCTAAAGGATTATTAGGAACACCTGTTCAATTTCTCATTAATACAGTTATCTAATTATTTATATATATATATATATATATATATATATATATATATATATATATATATATATATATATATATATATATATTAGGGCTGTTAATTAATATTTTTCTAATTTAATTAATTACATAATTTGGAGAATTAATCGCATATTAATTGCACATTAAAATTTGTTGAGAAAACACCCACAAAAGATCATTTAAAGCCATTCATGGAACATCACCCCGATAAACATCAGAAATCTAGACACATATACATTTAAGATCCAATTAAAGAAATGGCCTTGATTGATAGTCAGAGCTGTCAACATTATCTTACTACTAGACCTACTATCACTGCCCCTTGTTGGTTTCTTGGTCAGTTGTGTGTATGTTCATGTTTTTGTCTGATGTTTGTTTGATTGTTGGTCTGTTGTATTTCTAATGTACATCATAGTTTAATAGCACTTTTTATCAAATGTATTGTAATTGCTTCATTGTTATGTAAATATGTAATTTTACTTTATTTTATGGTGACTTACCATCTGTCTAGGGACTGACAGAAATGTTTATTAATATGCATTGTCCCTGTAATAATAAATAAATAAATAAATAAATAAATGAATAATTGTGATACATGGGAAAAGCATGAAATAGAAATTCCAAAAAGTAATAATGTTTTATATATTAAAGTTGGCTGGCAGTATGAACTATTACGAAACCATTTCAGAATTCTTTGAACAGTGTTTTGAGAAAAGTATTCACACGGTTTGTTATTTGTATTACTAAAAACTGTTTAGGACATTTACAAAGTGTTCAAATCACTGTTACAAGTTTTTTGAGAAAAGTGACCTGAGTGTAGAGAACCGTGTCAAATCGAATGAGAAAAAATATTAATAAATGCAATGACTATCAAAAATATGAAAAATATCTTATAGCACTGTATAAATGTCTTCCTTTGGTTCTTTTGATTTCATTGTCATGGACTTTTAGTTTGTTTCACATCACCTTCCTGCTTCCTTTGTTCTAGTTTCCTGTCACCCATCAGTCAGCATGGACGTTCATTAATCAGCACACCTGTTCACCCTTTAGTTCATTATTCCTGTGTATTTTAGTTCCTCTGTGTTCACTCCTCAGTTGTCTGGTGTTGTTTGTGCTACCCACACTGTTTCACAGTTGGCTTATGGTGTGTTGTTTTCTTTAATAAACGGTCCTAGAGTTTACTGTTCCAGTGTGTTTTAGGCCATATTCCACTGTGTGAACGATTTACCCTGAAGTAATTAGTCCTCTAAAATTATGGGATGTTTGGTAGTTTGGGAATGCTGTTCTGTCCTCAGAATTTCACAATATTATAATCTCTCATATTTAAACACCTTCCAGTTAGGCACTAAATATCATTCTAAATCATCCAAACAAGATGGTTGTGGTTTGTTTATGCAACCGTGTGTGCAATTCAGTGTGAAAGTGAAAAAAGATGTCTAATTTTTAAGCTTGTTGGTGAGTTCAGACTAAGGAAATTCGCAGAATGTCTTGATTTCTGTGTTGAATTATCCTGAATGATGCTCTGGTGGAAAATAATTCAGAATAAAGTTTGCTCACTCTTTGGCTGTTGCTATGGAAAGACCAACAAAGGGGCTGAAGGTAGAAGACCTTTTCAGAGATGTGTGCAAGTTAACTGAAATACAGCGGCCATGGGAAGAGCTGTGCAGATCACAGGACACCCTTATTACATTCATATAAAACAGTCTAAACTGCAAAAAAACTTTTGACAACCCAGTCGTTTTTGGTTCAAAATATTACATCTTATAGGATTAGTTCTTCCAAAAAAAATAAATAAAATTACATTATGTCATTACTTACACACACACAGGGAAACCACAGGGAAACTTGCATTTGCAATGCTTTTCTTTGTTTTGACAACAGATTTATAAACCATTCTCATTACAAACTTGGGAAGATGCTTGGTGAATGTTGCATTTTCAAATGCATGTTTCAACCAACTCAAATTGGACCCTATACTAAAGTGTTACCCAATTAATATATAAAAATACTTTGCCAGCCAACTTGCAAGTACTGTTTTATATACTTAGAAACATTTTTTACTTTGGGGCTTGACGAGTGTTAATTTTAGGCCTTGCTCACACCATTAATTCAAAGAATGTCTTTTGTCCTTGGAACGCAAAAGGAGATTATTTTAATAATTTAGTGGTATTTGTTCCTAAGACAATTACATTTGACTCTTGTGATGTACAATACCTTTTTATGATGACTGACATTTAAGTTGTATTCACTGAAAATTTCACCTATAGCTTTCAGATGAATGATTCATTTATACAACTCACTGTAAAGAAAGATTGTAAGTGATTAACAGCTTCTATTATTAGAATTTTATTTGTAGATATGTTTTTTACTTTTATTGATGTTACATGGTTTTGTCATTTTTAAAAAAATCTATTTAGTTTTCAAATTTTAATTTTACTACAAAAACTTATTTCAGTTATTTGTCAAGGCAATAATAAGTAATTAATATTATATGTATATTTTATTTCAGTTTTATTTCAATTACCAATTTACCTTATTTTCTACATTTTACAATATACAGGTGCATCTCAATAGATTAGTATGTCATGGAAAAGTTTATTTCAGTAATTCAACTCAAATTGTGAAACTCGTGTATGCACACAGATTGAAGTAGTTTAAGTCTTTGGTTCTTATAATTGTGATGATTTTGGCTCACATTTAACAAAACCCAACCAATTAACCATCTCAACAAATTAGAATATGGTGACAATCAGCTAATTAACTCAAAACATCTGCAAATGTTTCCTGAGCCTTCAGAATGGTCTCTCAGTTTTTTTCACTGGGCTACACAATCATGGGGAAGACTACTGATCTGACAGTTGTCCAGAAGACAATCACTGACACCCTTCACAAGGAG
This sequence comes from Carassius gibelio, assembly GCF_023724105.1. Lineage (NCBI taxonomy): Eukaryota > Metazoa > Chordata > Actinopteri > Cypriniformes > Cyprinidae > Carassius > Carassius gibelio. The sequence continues at coordinate 21,900,081 of NC_068377.1, forward strand.
GGTAAGACACAAACATTCATTGCCAAAGAAGCTGGCTGTTCACAGAGTGCTGTATCCATGCATGTTAACAGAAAGTTGAGTGGAAAATAAATGGTGTGGAAGAAAAAGATGCACAACCAACCGAGAGAACAGCAGCCTTATGAGGATTGTCAAGCAAAATCAATTCAAGTATTTGAGAGAACTTCACAAGGAATGGGGTTGGGGTTGGGGTCAAGGCATCAAGAGCCACCACACACAGATGTGTCAAGGTATTTGCTGAACCACAGACAACGTCAGAGGTATCTTACCTGGGCTAAGGAGAAGAAGAACTGGACTGTTGCCCAATGGTCCAAAGTCCTCTTTTCAGATGAGAGCAAGTTTTGTATTTCATTTGGAAACCAAGGTCCTAGAGTCTGGAGGAAGGGTGGAGAAGCTCATAGCTCAAATTGCTTGAAGTCCAGTGTTAGGTTTCCACAGTCTGTGATGATTTTGGGTGCAATGTCATCTGCTGGTGGCGGTCCATTGTGTTTTTTGAAAACCAAAGTCACTGCACCCATTTACCAAGAAATTTACCCAGAGAGTCAATGGGGTATCGGCAAGGGGAAAATGAGAAACAAGAGGCCAAACAATGCAGATGAGCTGAAGGTCACTGTCAAAGAAACCTGGGCTTCCAGACCACCTCAGCGGTGCCACAAACTGATCACCTCCATGCAATGCGGAATTTAGGCAGTAATTAAAGCAGTATTGAGTACATGTACAGCAAATTAACATACTTTCCAGAAGGCAAACTATTCACAAAAAAGTTTTTTTTTAATTGGTCTTATGAAGTATTCTAATTTGTTGAGATGGTGAATTGGTGGGTTTTGTTAAATGTGAACCAAAATCTTCACGATTAAAAGAACCAAAGACTTAAACTACTTCAGTCTCTGTGCATTGAATTTATTTAATGCACAAGTTTCACAATTTGATTTGAATTACTGAAATAAATGAACTTTACCATGACATTCTAATTTATTGAGATGCACCTGTGTCTATATTTTTTGTTATAGTTTTATTTTAAGGCAACAACACTGGTTTGTTCCTCACGCAAACTTTTTCAATTGGTACACTCTTGAAAGTGTTCTTTTGTGTTATGCAGTAGAAAGACTGATCATTTTAGATCACCTGTTCCTTTCAAAATGTAACAATGAGTGAAATATTATTTTTTCTGCTGGTGTAATAAATCTAGATCAGCTAAGAGCTGTCCTCGCAGTCATAGAAAATTCAGCTTCTCAGATATTTACAAGACCTCAGTGTGTAGGTTTTTATGACCATTCTGCTCTGAAGAACTGATCATGATAGAATGTAAAATCTAAGACAAATCACAATAACAGGCACAGAGATGGTATTATCCTATCAAACCCAGCCCGAATTTTTAAAACCAAGCCAATGCTGATGCAACATGGCATATTGCTGCTAATGTAACGTTAAGTTCCTCCTTTTTAATTGTTTATCTTTAACCCTAACATAACCTCACACTCCTCTCTAAACTTAATCCCACCACTGTCTCCAGACCTAAGCCTAATGCAAGGGTTAACCCTGCCTCAAACCCTAAACCCAAGGGATTAAGCATGACCTCCAGCCTTAATGGGAAAGATCAACATATCATGCACTTACTGTGGGTGTAAATGGTATGTTATGCATACAGTGACAGGGATTGTTTAGTTTCTGAAATATCTGTGGCACATTGCAGCACCCTCTGGCTCTGTGTGCTGTTTCAGAGAGATGGCCCAGAGCAGGGGAAAGGGCTTGTTTGGATTATATCCCACTGTCTGCATTTAGTCATCTCCTGGAAGCACAAATTGAAATGTTTGAATGTTGAATCTCTTGTTGACTCCCATTCTCACTTTTTTTTTACTGCCCTGCCTTTCCAATTATTTTTTTGATTCCTCATTCACTTTTAATCCTATCTTTACCATTCCTCCCTTTACTCTTTATTTATTTATTTTTTTAAATCTCCCTCTGCTATTTTTACATTGCCTTTCCACCTTTGAATTCCTGTGCTATATTGATAGTGGAGTTTCATATTTTAATTCTGTAACACTAAGGAGAGATCACGGGATGTGTGGAAGTCAGCTGTCTCTCACATTTTTCTTCTGGCCTGTGTTATGGAATAATATTACAGAAAGAGTTCCCAAAATCATGAACGACTGGAGTGTGGAGCGTATTCCAGCATAAAGTTTATAGTAGATAAGAGTAAGATATTGCAAGAATGCTGCAATATCTAATACCTTTTCTACTCTGATGAAATAGAGGATCTGAGAGTGGAAAGAAAGACTGATGAGAAAGTTGGTTTTAAGGTTACTGGACTTTGTATTTGTAGCTGTTTTGATTTTGTATGCATATGCGTTCTAGCAGTAGGATCCAGTACAGTGAACAAGAACTTAAGCCTTGAAGAGAGTATATATATATATATATCTATATATCTATATATATATATATATATATATATATATATATATATATATATATATATCTATATATATCAATATATATATATATATATATATCTATATATATATATATATATATATATATATATATATATATATGTGTATATGTACATATATGTGTGTGTGCGTGTGTGTGTGTGTGTGTGTGTGTGAATGTTTAAATGTTCACTGAAATTCACAAAAGGAAACTAATAATAATAATAATAATAATAATAATTATATAATGTAGAAGACTAAGAAAAAAACAAAAGCGATAGGTAATAACTGTAGGAGTAATAATCGTATTAATAATTTGAGTTGTACTGCCTAACCTTTGCTCACAGTCCCATTAAGTATATTTTAGAGGCTGGGTGCTGATGCATCTGAATCATGCCAGCTGATGCATTTGGGTTGACAATCCAGAGACCAAACATTCACTTCATGTCAAACAACGGCATTGCAAGGTTTTCCCTTCTGAGTCTGTCTCTTTTTCTCTCATATACACTGTCCCTCTCTCCTTTACTCTATTGGGTAATAAAGGCGTATGCGAGTCGTGCCTGCAGTGCGTGCTCTGTGGATTGGTGGTGAACTTTTTCCCCATTTAAGTACATCTATGGCCTAGACAACATTGTCCCTAAAGAGCTGTTGGCCCATTACCCTCCCTGGTGTGTTTGCTGTGTAAGGCACTCATTGATCCATAACTGGCCATTGTTCTGGCTCTACAGTCAGACATATCAGAGCAAGACCCAACCCAATCTGTCTAATTACAGCATTACATTTCTCATTCTATTCTCCTGTCTATCTTTTTCCTGTCTATCACTGTTTGGATTGCTTCTTTCCCTTATGTCTGCATTACCATGGTCAAAGGTCACACTGTTTTTCCTTCTCTGGTATGTCTGAGTCTGTTTGTGTCTCAGACACTGTCTAGCCATGCAGCAGTTTTAGCCCAACTAGGTAAAATGGATGAACTTAAGTACTCCAACAGATTCTCTTATTCTTTTTCTTTATAACACACAAACTTTTATTTTGCACTAACATATACATTTGACGCAAGATCATTTTTGAAGGATCTTCACTTCTTCATTCCATGTCTGTCAAGCACTAAAGGAGAAAAAAAAAACTCATAAAAGTAAGCAATATAATTCATGCAGTATAGTCTTTTGAAACCATGATTAATACATTTAAATTGTTATTAAATGAAAATCTTCCTTTTCACGTAACCTAGTTCTCAATTAAATATCTCATCTTCAGAAGTGTCATATTTGGTCAAATGTCATTGACTTTTTGTCTCTATTTCTCTCAATTTATTTTATCTTTTGTCAAGTCTAGCACATTTAAAACTTTCTTATCCAATTTTACAAATTGAAAAGCACAAAATTTTTATTAAGCTGATGCCAATAACATTTGTAATTTTAATTCGCTTACTGTTTGACACAGTCAGAGCCAGCTATGAATAAGCAGGACATGTTCAAATGTGATTTTTGAAGTCAGAGAAAAAGTATATTCAATGGATTATTTTTGCACTTGGAGCCTAAAAGACAAATCAGTTTGATAATACTTATTAAAAAGCTATCTGTTAGCATTCTTTTTCATCTAATGGCAATTACTTTGCTGGAATTATGTTTTAGTAAATACTTCAATATGAAAATAAATATATTTAAATTGAAGTTGTGATTTTGATCATGTGGTTTATTCTAATATTTTTTTTTCTTCTAGCCAGTAGAGGTGATAAAGCCAAATATACATGTTTTTGTAAAAATCAAACAAACAGACAAACAAGAAAACTTTATTTTTAATAAATGTCAAAGGAAAATAGACCTTTTGTCATAATCATGGTGTATGGTGTCTACCAGCAAGGGGTGGAGGGGGTGACACTAACCAGCCAGTTCCTGATCACTTCAATCAGCAGTCCATTTGTCAAAAGGTGGGTCTACACATTCCAACTAAACTAAAACCAGTGAGATTAACCAAACAACTCTGAGATGTATTTAAATAAACCTCTTTCAGCTGATCTACAGTAATGAGATACTCAGTCAAGTGAGCACTGCTTATAGGACTATCAGTTATTCAGCTTTCTTGATTTCCTAGTCAAGCAATGATCAATGAGAGCACTAGTATATGCTAGTCTTGTCTGGTTAATTGCATAGTACACAAGAATTACTCATGCTCATGTCGTTCCAAACCTGTCTGACTTTTTATTTATTAAGTTATTTTGAAGAATGGAAAAAAAATGCATAAGAAAGTCATACAGGTTTGGAACATCATTAGAGTGAGTAAATGATTTCTCCTTCTCTTTTTTGGATCCTCTCACCCCCTTGTTAAATCCCATACTCCATCCCTGTTGTCCCCCATAACCCTGTTTTAATTTAATTTAATTTATTTAATTTTTTTTTTTTTCAGTTACTCAGGTCTCAACAGTCCTGATTCAGGATTTCTATAAAAAAAAGTTATTGGTAACTATGACATTACATTTAATAATGTGAATCCTCCATAGACTCTCCTGATAATGTGCGAATGCTGTCAGAAACACAAATCCTGATTACCCAATGAACTCTCACAATGGGCCTGTGGGGGGCATGGGGGTGGGAGATGCAGGATGAGGTCGTCCAGTTGGCTTAGAGAGTTCCTCAATAAGTTGAGGATAATGGTGTGACATCGGTGTGGAAAGACAGAAGGGACTCTAAAGGGGTATTAAAAGCCAAGAGTACAACAGTTTTTGTTTCTTCTTTTAACTGTGTAATTTGTTGGTAATGAAAGAGCAAACATAGCCAGCATCCTGTAATCAAATATTCTGATTCATTTATTTTTTTAATTTCTGCATATATATCAGGGCCTGAATTGTTTTGATCATTTCCTCAAGTTAAAAGAGGTGGTCCCTGCTGCAAATGCTATTTATTTTTGTGACATACTTGATGTTTTTAATTTAATAATTTTCATTTACAAAACCAAGTTAAGGACTATACTAAAATATACCATGATCTTAAATTAAAATCAAATTTGAAAGTGAAAATGAATGTGTTATGTATGAAATCAAATGTAATTTTGAAATCATATGATAGGCATGTTATTTTTTCTTCTTGCTGCTAACCACATGGTTTCAGGTACAAGTCCAATTAGGGTTATAAAAGAAACTGTAATCACAATTGTTCATGCTCACTATTCACTATGCCAGTGATAAAATATGTGATAATCCTCATTCCCTGATGGAAGGAACAGAGATGTCGTGTCTGAATCCAACACTAGGGGTCGCACTTGGGAGCCCAGACACCTCTGACACCAAAATTTGCATAGCTGGCCATGCCCAGGATATCTGGGTAAAAATAAGTCAGCGTGCAATTAGACCTTTTTTTTAGAGGAGTTGAAAGCATCCCAACCCACTCAGACACAGTTCAGAGTTGTGGCATGAGGGACATACCATATGTAACGGAGATGTTCCCTTTCAGTTGGACACTTCAACGTTGTGTCGAAGTCTGACACTAGGGGTCCCTATACAAAATGCCACAACTACTGAACTGTTTTATGAGTTCATGGGAGCGCAAAGTTGACCATCCCAGCGTGTCACAACCAAATGCACCTCTCTTTCTCGTAACCTTCCAGCGCCCAATGACCTCATTTCTCACAGATGGAAAGGCCGCTATATAAGGCAAAGGTCACCTCAGCCGGAGTCTTTTCAAAAATAAGAATCCAGATGAAAAGCCGAAAAGTCCTGGTTGATAATGTTGGGAAGCGTTCTTTTCCCTGTGGAGAAAGAACGCAATGAAATCACATCCTACACAACCTGGGGAGGTAACGTGTGTTTACATCCTATGAACTCTCTGAAGGTATGTACCACAGAGGAAAGATTTCTGAGATATGCTCCATGTGAGGGGAAAACTACCAAGCACAGAAACAAGATAGATAGTTGTCCGCCTGAAGGAAACTCCGAGTCCTAGTTAAGGATAGGGCAGGGGACAAATGCACATAAGGGGCCACAATAGGAGCCGCTAAATATGGAGCACTAATCTATTAAAAGAGATCATCCAAGAAATCGAGTAATAGATTCAAGTAGTGACCACCTGATCTTTAAAAGGATTGGTGGGGACCTTGAGCAAAGGGGACCTTGAGCAAATATCCAGGCGGTCTGAATTCAAGGCATGATTCGCATGGAGATCCCTCTTGATGGATGTGAGTGCAGTCAGGCAGGCCGTCTTCATAGAGAGGGCAGCAAGCTCAACTGACTGCAAGGGCTCAAATGGATCTCTCTGTAAGGCCTGAAGGACCACAGATAGATCCCAAAAGGGGATGATGTGCGGCCATGCAGGATTTAAAATCTGGGCGCCTCTTAGGAATCTGATAACCAGATAGTGTTTCTTCCACAAAATGTGCAGGTTCCAGAGATTTGGGCGAGAGTGTCAAATTGTGCCATTCCCCTGAGAGAGAATGTCTCTCTGCAGAGGAATCTGCTCGGGAGGAGCTGATGCCAGCAGCACCAGGTCTGAGAACCAAGTCTTGTTGGGCCAAAAAGGGGACAGTGTCAAGACTTGCTCTTTGTCCTCCCTGACCTTGCACAGAGTCTGTGCGATGAGGCTCACTGGGGGAAACGCATACTTGTGTAGACCCCTGGGCCAGTTGTGCACAAGTGCTTCCATGCCAAGAGAACTCCCTGGTCAGGGAATATCACAGTGGACAATGAGTGGATTCCAATGAGGCACACACATCTACTTGTGCCTGATTGAATCGACTCCAAATTAGCTGGACCATCTGGGGGTGAAGCTTTCACTCTCTTCGGAACGAGACCTGACATGAAAAGAAGTAAACTACACGGTTGAGGTTGTCCGGAATGTGAGTGGCACACAAGGACTTGAGTCTCTGCTGGCTCCATGATAGGAGATAGCGGGCAAGTTGTGATATACAATGGGAGCGAACACCACCCTGATGGTTAATATAGACCACTGTCGCTGTGTTGTCCGTCTGGACCAAGACTTGCTTGCCCTGAATCAATGGACAGAACCTCCTCAAGTCCAAAAGCACTGTGAACAACTCTAGGCAATTGATATACCAATGCAGCCAGGGGCCTGTCCAGACCCCGGAAGCCACACACCCATTGCACACAGCACCCCAGCCTGTCTCGGAAGCATCTGTTGTTACAACAATGCATCTGGACATCTGTACTAAGGGAACCCCTGCTGTAGAATGGAGATGTCTTGTCAAAGGCTGAAAGTATGGTGACACTCTTGTGATTCTCACACAATGTGTGCCCTGGCACAATGCCCATCTTGGGACTCTGGTATGAAGCCAATCCTGAAGCAGTCTCATATGCATCAATCCTAGTAGTGTCACCACGGCTGAGGATGCCATATACCCCAGGAGCCACAGAAACTGTTTGAGAGGTACTGCTGTCTTGCACTTGGGAGTCCTCAGGCAGTTCAGCACTGACTGGGCACAAACCTCTGAGAGGCATGCTGTCATAGTGACCAGGTCCAGCACCACACCACAGAAAAGAGATCCTCTGCACCAAGGACAGTTTGCTCTTTTCCCAGTTGACGTCAAGCCCAAGTCAAGCTAAGTGGTCGAGGACCATGTCTCTGTGTTCGCATACCAAATCTCGTGAGTGTGAAAGAATAAGCCTGAGTCAAGACAGTTGAGAATCCAAATGCCCACTCTTACAGGTTATGTATTTGGAGCACGGATATCCATTAAATGGGCAAGGGTGGCCTCCGGGACTTTCGTAAAGAACCGAGGAGACAGAAACAGCCTGAAGAGAAGAACCTTGTACTGATATGTCTGACCTTCAAAGGCAAACTGTAGAAACGACCTGTGTCTTGGAAGGATCTATTTATAGGCCTTATTTACAAGGCTTATTTATACTCTGATATCCTGGGTGTGGCCTGCCATGGAAATTTTGCTCACCAATTATCATTGGCCTTTTCTTAATGATGTCAGAGAGGTTGTGGGCTCCCAAGTGCGACTCCTAGTGTTGGACTTCGACACAATGTTGAAGTGGCCGACTGAAAGGGAACACTGAAAAGGTGTCCTGCACCTCTCTTGAGATCAAGAACAATAAACAATAAGTTGTGGGTGTACAGCTGACTGACTCCTGAAAACAAAGTTTATGATGTAAATTAAATCTCACACTAGTCATCTGGACAGTCAAGTCATTATTTTGGTGGTTCCAGGCAGGCAGGAAAACCGGTAATTATAATGCATAATACACACAGTCCTCCTTTTTTCACTGCTTAACTCAGTCCAAACACATTGGAAAATCATTGAGGTCAGTGTATGTTTATAAAAGTGATATGTGATATGCAACAGATCTGAATAGAGGTTTTCTGTTCGACATAATGTATGTTTGTGTGCCAGGACTAGGTGGAGTTTAGAACTGCTCATCTGTTGAACACTGAGTATTTTCAGCATGTTTGTGTGTTTTAACTTACCATTTTCACTTTACCTTTTCTTTCAAGAAAATAATGTCAAGTTTTAACAATAACAATTCGATCAACAGCACATCATTATTAAATCAGACTAATTCACCAAAGAACCACAGGAAAAAAAAAAAAAAAACATTTTCGTAATTGAGACGATAATCTAAAATGATTACTGGTTGTTTTTACTGGTTTATCATATCTACCAGTATATCACTCTTAATGCACACACACACAAAAAAATATGAATACTTAATATGTTCCTATAACACTAAACTTTCCTCATAATATAACTTTGAGAAAATACAATGAAAACTCTTTTCGGGGTGGCTGGTTATTTAAACGTCTTATAATAGTTTATTTCTTGGATATGTTTTCTTATTTGTAAGCATATAGTGGCTGAGTCTTTAGGCTAATTACAATTAAACAATTAAGGTTTGAGAGGAGACTAAACTGGAATTACAGGGCTAAACAAGGCAATTCAATTCAGGTTACTCCAGGGTTCTATCAATACATATACTGGTTTTAAAAATACAAACAATATAAATACCAAATTCTTGGCATTTACTGCATATTGATCAAAATTATGTATTAACCAGCGAAGTGAAAATGTTTTTCACGTTATTAGGAAAAAACATGACCATAGATAAATAAATAACCAAATAAATGAATAAGGCTGAGACTGAATTTGTGTGTATCTGGCAAGCAGTCATTCATTATTATGACATGTCATTCATTCAAAAAGCAAACAGAAAAGTACAGATTTAGCTAAAACAAAACAAACACAATCGATAACCTAACACATGCTCTTTTGAATGTTTTCATGCATAAACAAAACAACATGAGGAAAAATGTCAGAAATCGGGTCATTAAAAAAAAAAAAAAAAAAAAAATTATATATATATATATATATATATATATATATATATATATATATATATATATTTAAACATGGTCTACATGGACAATGAGTTATTAATCATAATCGGTTCATTGGCGCTAGTGGATAACTGAATACACCTGCATTACTTTTACACAATCGCATTAAAAACAAATTATAAATTTTGCATTAAAGGGCTCATATGACATTGCTAAAAAATAATATTATTTTGTGTATTTGGTGTAATGAAATGCATTCATGTAGTTTAATTTTCAAAAAACACATTTTCCAATAATTATAATTCCAACCGCTTAAACATAAAACCATGTCTGCATTTGTGATCGGAGAAACTACAAACAACAAGCGCTAACCTAGCCACTGATTTCTAGTTGTATCCTCTTTTGGAATACCAAACAAAGTAGTTTCACTTACAAATGAAACACACAGCATCTGCACGACATGGCGTCTTCAGCAGCAACAATACTAGAACGAGAATCAAAGTTACGCCTTCTTTCTTTGCGTAAACATTTGGGCAGTGTTATGCAAATCTTCCTACACAGTAAAATAGAAATGTGAGGGCATGTAAGAAAGAGGCATTTTAGGAAGGTGTATTCTTAAGAACTTTTATTAAGAATACCTCTTTGGGTTTGAGACTTTAGTCTTTGCAACTTTAAGGATCTTACCTATGCATAAAGCGCCTGTAACACTCCAAAGGGAAAGGAAAACTTGAAATCGCATCATATGAACCCTTTAAGGAACCACAAAGGTTAAGTCAGTAACTATTGATAAAAAATTCTGTTGTATACAAGACCTAATTTTACTGAAATACAGCAATTACCAAGGGTTTTCTGTGCATGAAACCTAAAATAATAATAAAACAACACTGGAAGGCCAGATATGAAGCAGGATTCTCTGGGCCACACTTAGCTGCTGCTTCACGCCACACCACAGTAAGAAAATCATCAAACTGAGGTCTGTCACTTGGTGATATTTTTTCTGACATTTGGCAGCTGATTGTGGCCTGCTGGAATTCAAATCTAAATAACATTATTTGTTTTGTGACTAGGGGCCCTAAAATACACCCGGCACAATGCGACGAAAGGCGCAGTGCAAGTGTGTTTACTAGTTTCAGTCCGGCGACGTTCACATTTTCCTGTCCAATGCCACGTCGTTAATAAGCAAATGCATTTGCACTCATTTTGGCGCCCATGGGTGTGCTGGTCTAAAAAAGAGGTGTATTCATGCGCATTGCTGCAAATGCCTACATGTCATAATGGATAGTCTTCGCATGTATCATAATTAGGATTTATTTGCTCGCACACGAGCAGCTCAGTTTCAAGACGCGTTGCCAAATTCCGCCGTGTAAATAGCAAATCCGTCATGGCACAAGCACAACTGGCTCTTAAAGGGAATGGAAGATGAGACTCTCCCAAAAAACACCCATTACTCATTAAGAGAATACCGTTTTTCATCTTCCATAACTTCCATAAAGGCATGTTTTTCATTTTCAAAGCATTCTTCTTTTACTGGAAAATAATATTTTAATAAAACTTCAAAAAAACATTGCATTTACAGTTCAAGAAACTGTTTACCCAGCAGTTCAATGACCCATTGAAGATCTTCAAGCATACTGAGATTACGGTTCCTTCAATAGCCATCAAAGCAACTTCTTTTCTATGTCAGAAAGGCACAGACAGACAATGTCCCAATTTCCAGACGTGGCTGCTTTGTCTCACAGCTGCTATCTCAATCAATTACAGACCCTTGAATCCTCAACCTCTCACTCCCGTTTTTCGCTCTTTACAACTTTATGTTTGGCTGCACGTCTGCACAGATTTCAGTAGGTCACACATTATTCTCAAACTCTTTCTCTTGCCCTCATCTGGTCAGTTTGGTCTGGCAAAACTTGCTCCATTATTTCCTCACAGGCTGTGTGAGATCTCTTCCAGCTGCAGCTTGTGTTCATGTTTGTGTGTGTCAGCTGGGTGTCATTATGCTGCTGATCACATCACCTCTATGTGGAATCAAACTCAGGGATACTATAAACAGTATCCGTGACAACTGAAACGGACTTCAACAGAAATGGCCTTTTACAGGATACAGGGGGAATATCCTCTGCTGGAGACAAGTTTATTTTCTTTTAGCTACAATGACCACTTTACATATAAATGAAGGGCTGCATGACCAAACTGTGGTGTTTACACACAGCATATATGGAGCGAATACAAAATCTAAATTTCGAAAAGAATAGCCAGAGAAAAGTCTGTCCAAAATGCATCACACAAAACTTCAAAATGATTGAAAGAGAAAAAGAAGAAGAAGAAAAGTAGACCTGCAGGTATAGGTGAAATGGGTTTTATATGGTATGCAATGTTTTGTACTTATCATAAACTTATATTTGATATATATATTGTTTACATCCTGTCCCACTACCACTAGTTTGAACAAGTTGGAAAAATATTGAAAAAACAAGAACAATAGCTTGTGTGTATGGGTGTTAGGCACTTTTGTGTCAAATTTCAGCTCATTTACCATCACATTTTGTGAAGAAAATGCTAAACATAGTCTTACAACACTCCTTAGTGGCTTAGACGTTATATTGCTGTATTTTTTACAATTAGCTGAGCATTGTGAGTAAATGTTTTATACCAAATTAAACATGAGAGCCTACCGATTCAAATAATATCAGCTCTAACATTTAATATAAACCTGCCATAAATAAGCTTATCAAGATGCCATGCCAAGTGTAGCAGAGTGAACAATAGAGGGACGTGAACCAACCTAAGAGCTGATCCTTATCACAAAAAATAATCAATCTGAATGAATTGATTAGATAAACATGATACAATCACTGCAATATGATACGATCAAGACACAGAGGTTTAAAAATCAAAATGCTTCACGAATGACCTTTGACCATGAAGAAATCTGCTTAAGTTAATTTAAGTGTAGCATGACGCACATGAGAACATATTAAAGTTTAGAAGGAAACTCTACGAAAACAGACTGAGTGCGTTTATTACTGTGGTGTAGCTTTTAAACATTGACTTCTGAGAATGAAGTTTATTTACAGTTAAACTGACACAGCAAGCACCAAAACCTTAAACAACCTCAGCACAAAGCAGGCAAAGAGGACCATATCAGCAGCTGGCTAATGGAATAGCGCCAGAGTGTAAGTGAACGTGTCCGTGCATATTTTAGAGTATATGTGCAGTGTAAATCATGGGAAAGAGATGTACACATACAGAGTTGAGAGATAACACACAGCACCAGATCAGAGCTCATTATGAGCTAATATAAATCATTAAAACATGAGTGTTTAAAAGATTAGAGACAGCAGCTGAACTACGACTGAAAATATATGCCTCTCCTTCTCTTGTGTTCTTTCTCACTCCACTACCCACCCCAACTTTGTATTGCAATTCACTCTGACAATCAGTATGAATTGTTTTGCTCTGGCATGTCAATCAAGTCAGCTGTGATTGCTTACAGATACTTGGATGGTCGCCGGGGTTAGCTAGGCTCCAGATCGGCGTGTCCTGCGGACATGCACACACACAAAAGTGGAGAACATTGAGCATTGATGCGATTTTGGCCAATGTGCCCGAAGTCCCCCTTCCCCTACATCACTAGATTCTCCTTCTTTCACTCTTAAGGGGGTTAAGGGCCCCGATTTGGCCAAATACAATTCAAACAGTAAATCTTGCTATCTCTGAAATGTTCAAATCTCCAGAGTACATCTTTAATTATACTCACATGTGCACAACCACAGGGTGTGGGAGAACATCAAGCATGTTGTGTGTGAGGCTGTGAGCTAGATGTGCATGAATATATTTTATGTTTAATGTGTTCACTTATGTGTATGTGTATAAGACTAGTGAAGCTGGATATTTGGTTGTTTTCTGCCACTGGGTGTTTTCAGTTCTGGGAGTGGTTCTTTTCTGGAAAAACTGCACAAGAAGTCATGATGGCAAGATTATCAATGCTAATGTGTGCTTAAATGTGTGTGCATCCATTGGGGGTGTGCATAGAGAGTGGAGCCAACACAAACTTTGACTGAGCCCTGAAATAGGGGTTAAGGATTATAAGTCATATACCCCAAGGTATATGATACTAACACTGTAGACACACACACATGAAAACTATAACACTGTTATGAATAAGAGAGAATAAACGTCTGCTATATGTCTCACAAAGATTGTAAACATTCTAACAAACAGAGGTATTACTGTATGCAATATGTTAAAGGTGCTTTCAGTAAGATTTCAGCAGCATATGTCCAAATACCAAATTGTAGCATTTCATTTAGCATTTCACTGGCATTCTCCTCTCAGTTGTTCTGTTATTTATGGTCACATACCACATACGTAGTAACATATATTGCCACAGAAGCATACTTCTCTTATTATGATGAATGATGTTAAATTGACTGTTCCAATATGGCGGCACATCAACTTATTTGGAGCGGTCAAATAGGTCATCTATATATATCTATGTTATCACCACACTGCCCGACGGGCTATGTTGAATAGTCATTTAAAATTCCTTCCTGAATTTGCATTGTTCACTCGCTTGTAGGGTTGAACAGGATCATGGTTGATCAGTTGCACGTGTTTGTAAGTCTTGCCAATCTAAACATTCTAACGTTTTAATCCATTCAAATGGCTAGAGGCTTAAGAGACTAAAGAGCGCGCACACAGAGAATGGCGTTTCAGACAGCGCGTGAACACTTTTGCATGTCCTTGCAATGGGATGGACACATACCATAGTATTGTAGTAAACATTTGGTTACTATGCCTTAAAGGGATAGTTCACTCAAAAATGAAAATGATGTCATTAATGTCTCACCCTCATGTCATTCCAAATCCGTGAGACCTCCGTTCATCTTTGGAACACAGTTTAAGATATTTTAGATTTAGTCAGAGAGCTTTCTGTCCCTTCACTGAAGCTGTGTGTACGGTATACTGTCCATGTCCAGAAAGGTAAGAAAAACATCATCAAAGTAGTCCATGTGACATCAGAGGGTCAGTTAGAATTTTTTGAAGCATCGAAAATACATTTTGGTCCAAAAATAGAAAAACTACAACTTGTCTTAGTTGTCTTCTCTTCCGGGCTGTTGTGAGCAATTTTTTTGTTTGGTGTTGAGTTAAATGCTAGCAAATCTTCTCACTTTAACAAAACTTTGAGATCACGATGAAAGAGGAGTGGCAGCTTTTTAGTGATTATAAAGAGAGACCTCTTTGTGTATACAATTAAAATGGGCCTGGGTAAAACTTGTGTTTGGGCAGTTTTTATTATCAGTAGCTCATATTTAGGCGATCACATGGAGTTTTATATGGTATTAGGAATATAATGAGCAGGATATTTGTATCATATAATACATACATCAATAAAATACACAATTTGAATGCAGTTCCCATTAGATTTTGTGAATAATTCTTCATGACTCCTTTAAAAAATTATTTTCAAAATCTTCACTTCAATTTGCCTCTCCTCTCTGTTCTCTGATGTACAGTACTACAAAGGGACTTCACATATGATTCTCCTGTTGGTGGGACAAGCCTTTAGAACAAACTTTTGTTTTGAAAGATTCTCACTTGCAGTTTACTATAAAGCACGTTTAGAACAGACACTCACAGATTAAGGCAATATATTCACAGGAGAATATATTGTTCTTTTAAATGAAAAGTCTTTCAATTCACAAACACACAGTCGACTGACCTACTGATATTCTAGATTACACCCATTTGTCGTGTACTTCATGCTAATGGATAGAATGTGTTTGCTGCACTAAAGCATCACACACACGCATGCACGCACACATGCACGCACTCACTCACTCAGATAGGATTCTCTTTAATTTCTCCCTGGCAGGTGTTGGCTGTTCTAAATAACTAGCTTGCAGCTTCATAACTTAACTCTGTACTCAGTCAGGACAACTGCCATGAGAAAGCTGGATCACTCATTTAATGGTGTGGGTTACTACTTCCACACTTGTTTATGCTACATTTTTGCTTTGATATTAAACAAGATGATATTGTTGTGATTTTCCAAAGAAATGTACAGTCCATGAAAAACAACCAACATTTATCCTGGAGCTCTTAACAGTACAACAACAGAGCAAACAGAAAATGTTTTTATAGTCTGATGCTCAAGGAAAAAGCTCAACAAATTGCTTTGATTTTTTTGTAAATGTAAAAAAAAAAAAAAAAAAAAAAAACTTTTTATAGAAAAAAATCCTAAAGTAAAAACATGCTAATTTGTTAACTGGTTCAACATTTCATGATATGCTATTTTACTGAAAATAAAAATGTATGGTTTTTGGGCAAAGTAAAAACTTTGAACAGCCATAAAATTTACAGTGAAATATGGTAAAAGGACATTCCCAGAAGTCATACCCTGCAGAACACCTACACACCATACCTTTATAGGTATTGGCCATGTTTTATGAACAGGCCACTTATATCAACTCTTAACCATCATTTTTGCCACTTGCATTATTATGGTGGATATCAGTAAGATTTAGCCATATTAAGCTTACTGTATCATATTTGATTCATGAATTTGAAGTCCTCTAAATGATCAACATGATTAAAATCTACTACAAGCCTTCAGCATCTAATTTTTTGGGCCATATAAATAAAATCTGCAACGAATAGCATATTGTGTTCAGGCATGAGCTCTATATTCTCACTATGCTGTACTTACTTTTTTCCCTTATATTTTTTGTATATCATTTTATTTTAGATTCTGTCAAAAGGTTCAATAAACTGTTCCATTAAATACACACACACACACACACACACACACACACAAATATATATATATACATATATATATATATATATATATATATATACAGTAATTAGAGGCTTTACAGGGTTAAGGTAAGAAGCAGCTTTTGAAAGTTCAAGTAGACTGGTATATTAACATTATCACTTAATGAAATAAACAGTTATAAGTTAACTAATATGTCATCCCATAATACATGAAACATAGTACTGTATTTTTATGATTAATTTCCGAAAACTACAGTTGCAATAATTTTTGTACCATAAATCACTTATATAATTGTGATCTTACAGCACCCAAGAACTAAAATCCTGACTGCAAGATCCTATAACGTTAAGTCCTTACTCCACCTTTTAAATTCAGAATAGCTTTGTTTAATTGAATTCACTTAATTAGCAGCTCAGATCCTCAACCACTAGACAAAAAGTCTGTGGTGATCCCAAACACAGACTCTAATACTTGCATACAAACACACACAAAAATGATATTTGGGAGAAAAGCCAGTCTCGCCTGGGGGTGATGAGCAGATGTGAAATGTCGATCCCATGCTTCTTTCAGATGTGTTCCCCTTTTTGGTTTCTCACTCTTTCTCTCTGTCTTTTCTCATGTGTTCATTGTTGGCAATGGACTGCTTTTTTCTTCAGTGCTGTCAAAACCTGGACAAAAAAGAGAGATGAAAAGGAAGAAAAGCATGAGAGAAAAAGCAAAGGAAAGAGAAAGTAGCTTGCATCAGATTTATCCATCCTTCCCCAGCTTTTCTGCTGTGCCTGCACAAATTTTACATCGTTGGCAGTAGAACAGTAGGAGGAGAGGCCCAGTGGTGTGTGTCTTGTGTGCATATTCTTCCTCACATCAATGAATGTGTGTGTCCGCACTTATGTGTGAGAAAGAAAGTGTTTTTTTGACAGATGTTTATGTATGAGTTGAGGGACTGTGTGTATATCTATGCATGTTGACAGCATGCTATGAAGGACCTCTCTTAAATAAGTGCTGTTTATACTTCATTTTTAATGTCCGGTGTTTCTGAAGAGCAGTCACCCTGTAGTCACGCATAAACTAGGAAAATCATGGGAAGAAAACAAAATAGCATAGTGAGAATACTAGCCTCACACAGAGATTCACAAGGTCTCCCTCCGTCAGACACACTCAGGAAATGTGGAAAGCTGCACGGTGTATCTGAACTCTGTATCGCGTGTGATGACATAAAATCTGGAAAAATGGGAAAGCGCAAAAGTTTTTCCTGGTCTCTCTCTCTTTCGCCTTATCTGACCTGTCATAATGAGGCTGAATGTTCTTGGCGCATGTGCGGTGCTCAGTCACAGCTGACATCTCAGCAGCTCTGTGTTTTATGGATAGACTGTATGAATAAGAGATTATTGAAACTAATATCCTTTACTTTATGCTAAATTATGAAAACCATTAGGGAGCTTTGGTTCTTAAAAGACAAACAATAAAATCTCTCTCTATAGGGCATGGGTTCCAGATGTGCTGCTGCAGGACATTTCTTGCCAAGTTCTTCGAGGAGGTTTACTTTAAACAAACGTATCTTGGCCTTCTCAGCAAGGAAAAGGAGGGTGATTTTACAAAAGGTTCATCGTTCATTTTTATGTGGAGGTTTTGGATGCTTTTGACCATCCATCTGTTAGGAAACGTGAAACACAAACTGAAACATAATGTCAATATTTGCAGTTTGTGGGAAAAATATATTTTATCCTGCTCTGCTAAGGAAAATATGCATTATGATCATAACTACTCTTCTTTCCATTACAACTAGCATGCGGAAACCACTGTCATTCATGCAGTGGCATAGCAAGTCAGCCCTGGGCCCATTTGCAAAAAATGTATAACGTTATGTGGATCGGGCTTCAAAAGCTGTTTTATTTACAGTAATAAGTCTACGTTTTATTGCTGTTTTTCATGTTAAATGTGAACACTGACAGAGTGTTTTCACATTAACTTCACACAATATAAGAGTTTTGGTTAATTTTTGTGGAGCCCTCCTGCTCAAGTCAGAGAAGCAAAATGTGCATCCTATTTGTTTGTTTGTTTTTTACAAAAGTTTATTTTATTTTTTTACGTTTTGTTGATATTGTGTAAACCAATAAAAGTAGACCATTTGCTGTACTGAATGATGTATACTCTTACCTTTACGAGCAAAAATGACAGCAAGGTTACCACTGTTTAAAAAAAAAAAAAAAAAAAAAAAGACAGACAGACAGACAGAGAGAGAAAGAGATCACGATGGTGCCTCCATGTCCAGCAAAGTGTGCTTCAGCTTCCACTCTCTGCACAAATAATCAGATATGCGCCTAATAGCACATATTTATCTAGGTTAAATGTTTTAATTAATATGGTGAAAAGAATAAAGAGTTTTTTTTAATCTATATTTTTTATTTTAGGAAAGTTGTGTTGATTTAAGAAGAAGGTTGAATTGATCAAACATGCTCATCGTGCTCCCGCTGGCCTCTTTGGTTATTCTCATTCCTTTAAAAAACAAAAACTTGAATTTAACAAACATGTTCCAAAGCTCCAAACATATTTCTGAATTAACCCAAAAAAGAAACTAAGAGAAATATGACCACTCTGCCATTAAAAAACAAAACAGAAATATTGTAATGGCTGCAACAGCAGCTGTGTATGGGAAAGAGAAAGACAACGTGTCATGTTCTTCCCCAATTATCCTGCCTTTAAAATCAAATCAAGTCACCTTTAGTTATATAGTGCTTTAAACAAAAAAGATTGTGTCAAAGTAAACTGAACAACATTAATTAGGAAAACAAGGTGTCATGACAATTAAATGCAGTTCATCATTGAATTCAGTGATGTCATCATTCAGCTCAGTTCAGTTTAAATAGTATCTGTGCAATCATTTGCAATCAAATCCATGATATCGCTGTAAATGAAATGTCCCCATCTAAGCAAGCCAGAGGCGACAGCGGCAATGAACCGAAACTCCATTGGTGACAGAATGGAGAAAAAAACTTGGGAGAAACCAGGCTCAGTTGGGGGGCCAGTTCTCCTCTGACCAGACGAAACCAGTAGTTCAATTCCAGGCTGCAGCAAAGTCAGATTGTGCAGAACAATCATTTGTTTCCTGTGGTCTTGTCCCTGTGGTCGTCTGAGACAAGGGAGCCAGTGCAGTGTTGACAGAACCGGGCTAATATGGTTATACTCCCTGGTTCTAGTAAGAACTCTAGCTACTGCGTTTTGGACCAGCCGGAGTTTATTAATTGTGCAGAACAACCACACAATAAAGCATTACAAAAATATAACCTTGAGGACATAAAAGCATAGATTAACAGTTCTGCATAGGTTGTAATTTAGATATATTTTTAGATGCAAAAATACAGCTTTACAAATGCTAGAAATGTGTTTTTTTAAGGAAAGATTGCGATCAAATAGCACACCTAGGTTCCTTACCGATGGCGAAGAATTGAGAGAGCAGCCATCAAGTCTTAGACAGCATTATGGGTTATTACATGCAGAGTTTTTAGGACCTATAATTAATACCTCTGTTTTTTCAGAATTTAGCAGAAAGAAATTACTCCTCATCCATTTTTTTAATATAGACTATGCATTCTGTTAGTTTTTCAAATTGTTATGTTTCGCTGGACAGTGAAGAAATATAGAGCTGAGTATCATCAGCATAACAGTTCCCTCTCCTCAAAAGTGACTGTCCTCCCACCCACTCCTGTCCCCTGTGCTCCCTCATCCCTCCTGCTCCGCCTTGGTTGGGCGTCAACTTGCCGTTGCCTGTGGACTCCTCTCTTCTGGTTGAGCCTTGTTGCTCCGTCCCACTGGCTCTGTTGGGCTCCTTCCCGCCAGCTCCACCTTGGTTCTCAGTCACTCCAGCTTCGCCTCAGATCTCCGCCTCAGTCCTCAGAGACCTCGGCTCCACCCTGGCCCCCCGGATCCTTGGCATCTCCCTGGCTCGTTGGCGCTCAGTCTCCAACTTGGGCTCCTCCTCTATGGTTCCTCTCTCCATCGGCTCCACTGTGGGTCAACATCATGGCTGTGGCCTGGGTCCTGCTGGACATCTCCTGGTCCGGGTCCCTCCTGGCTCCTCCCTCCATTGTCTCCTCTCTGTCTGCCGCCCTCCTCCCGGATATCCGTCCTCCTCCTGAACCTACTCCCAAATTTCCACCCACGCTTACCTCTGTTGTTTCTACGGTGCGAGGATGCACCTTTCGGGAGGGGGCGTCATGTCAGGATTATGGACCTATCTCTGTGTTTATTTTACTCTGTGACCCAGTTTCCATCTCCTGTCAATTTGATTCCAGGTCTGTCTCGTTTTTCTCCAATTATCCTGCCTTTTAAAACCCTAGTCCATTCTTGTTTGTAGTGTCTACTTGTTGAATGTCCTCCTTGTCCTCTGTTTCCAATGGCTTATTAAAGACTTTTGCTTGTGATTACTCCAGTGACCCCTCGTTCCCTCTTAGGGAGATTGTGACGCATACCTTGCATTACTAGCGATATGCCACTACATTCATGTCTATATACCAAAGACTGTTTTCCAGACCATTACAGTGACATATGGATGTGGTCATCAATGGTTGTCAAAGCAAAACATGTGATTTTACAAACAATGCAAGCAAATCAAAGGAATTCCCGTCTTAATATTAAGATTGAGGAATAGAATAGTTGAATGAGGTTCCCTGAGCACTGAGTCAGACAAGGTTTTAAAGAGTTAAGTTGTTTTGAATGCAGTTGTGAGATGTGCAGAAGATTGAAGAGGAATCTGATATGCTTCTTTATCAGGGGAGGATTCTGCCAGAGACACCTGGCAACCAAAACACAATGGCCAGCCAATGACCTTCTCCCACGCGGGCTAACAGCCAATAACATCATCCGACAGAGGCCAACAGCCAATGACCTCTTGTTGACCAGCCTGAACCAGCCAATTAACTTTTGCATTCGTATAAATAATTGCCAACAAGCCATCCTACAAACACAAGGTTGTGAATCAATTTCCAGTTATCAGACAAATGGGTAAAGGGGAAGAAATCAATTGGATTTTACTGTATTAAAAAATATAAAATACTATATATATATATATATATATATATATATATATATATATATATATATATATATATATACATATATATATACAATTAAATACATGTATATATTTATATTACTATATAATATAATATTGATATAATTTAATATATTATTATTGATATAATAAATAGAAAAACATTAGACACTGCCAAAAAAGATCTGTAAGTAACAATGACATTAACCGAGTGTAACCAACTGTTGCTTGAAAACAACATACAATCATACACTATTTAAAGCCGTTTTATTTTTGTCATGCATTCAGCTAACTTAATTCAAAGATAAGTAAAAATTTGTTCAATCCAAATTCAATCCACACAACAAACACAATATCTTCTGATATATTGAATTTTATTTTACTTTTTAGATTAATGGTTGAATCAGCATTTTCACTAAACATCCTAAACTACAGAAAAGCTCCTGTTTGGTAACATGCAATTGAAACAATTTTAAGCTACAGTATGTGATTAAGAGTGCGAGGTAATGAGACTGATTAATGAATTTGTTTTATAATGATGGGTGAATGCTGTGAAGCAGTAAACAGGAAGATAAAAGTGTCATCCAGAGTGTCAGATAAAGTCAAGCCTTTTGGGAGGAGGATGTGGTGACTGATATTAATGAGCATATTAAAACAGGAGATGGAGAGAGAAGCAACAGAGTAAACAGTCTCAGCATAACTGAGATTCCTAGAGTAAACCCACTGAATTCCACTCCTCTACATCACAACAGTGCAGCTCCAGCCCTGTTTGTTCTCTGCCTCCCTTTTTTTTACTAGGATTAAGAGCTGCACTCATTCATAGTTCAAGAAATCAACAATTTTCTGAGGGAAAAAAATACCCTAAAAAGAAATACTGAGCCATAAATTTCCGACGACTCTGACCTTAAAAAACCAACTTATTTTTTCATTAACCCTTCTAGGAACTGCCATTGTGTGATAGAGTGATTTTAAGCACATGGCATGTGTTTGAATGGTTGACAGCTAACTCAAAATTAATCTATCCCAATCTGCAAGATGGATGAAAACAGTCCAAGGATGAATAAACATTACTTAATCTTAGCTTTGCTGAGTGTAGTGTAGTTGAGCCAAACGCATCATGGTTCTGTTCAGCTCAGTTGGGCTGGACTGAGTGCAGTTGAACAGAATGGAAAATGTTGAGTTGAGTTAAATTACACAGAACCATTTGATTTGCATTGAAGGACTGATTTGCACTGAATGAGGATGAACTAAACAGGCTTCATGTGTTGCTTGGCAATGTTAGGCAAGCTAAGCTACCAACTACTCAAAAGTATTATATAAATTAAGCCTACAACAATTATCTAGAGAAAGTGCTCACTTATCGCCTACAAACTATGTGTAAAAAACAGCTGCCCACTGCTGATGTCAGTAAAGGAGGTAAGAATTTATGTGCCATATTCATTCATTCATGACTAAGCATTATCTCACCCTGTAACATAAAATACTTTATTTTTAGCTAATGGTGTTGAAAAAAAATGTGGGTGTGGGAGCAGCAGCGGCATTATAATTCAAGTTAAGAAACGTAAATACAAGCATGTGTAGTTTGACATCTGTGTTCTTTGGCCTTGAGATTGTGTAGGGCCCCTGAGAGCTTACTTGCCTCTCCACCTTATCAGCATATCCAAACTGGAGTCAGTCCAGCTGTTAATATACTTACTTCTACCTTGATGCCTTTGCTGCCTGTCGGATGATGCTGATGTCAGTCAGTTACAGATTAACTACAGAACGAATGGACCGTGGCAGATTATTACAGTAACCTCAGCAATGTAAATGCACCTCACTTTTGAATCAGCATTTTACTATCTCTTGTCTCTAGCCATCTGCCAGCTGGAATGACATAGTGTCTGCGGCCTTGTCCGCTTAAATCAGGTCACCAAATGCATCAGAATCTTGAAAACCTCTTTATTGCGCTGGACTCAGTAACCTGTTGACTTTACAGAGAGCTTTAGATGGACTTACTGAAAGGGCTGTAAAGATAAATTGTATAATACCTATAGGCTCTGTTCATCTCCTGCAGACAGAAAAAAATATACTCTGGAGAGAGATGATATTTCAAAAAGAAAAAAAAGGTTTATAGAAAAATGAAAAGAGGGAGGAGTACATAGAGAGGTGTGAGCTGTAGTACTTGGTGTTCTACGTCCTTCCTCTCTACTGTGTCTGTGTTCCAGTACACATCACACATATTATCTCACTGAACAGGGAACATACTCACATGCACGCACATTAAACAGTCCAGAGTTCAAGTGCAGAATGACACACCTTTTCCGTGTAAATCAGAAAATCTATCATTCTTCAATCCTTTCTGCCTCCACCATTTACTTTTTCTTTTTTCTTTTTTATAAGTAGTTGTTTTGCTATGAATGAGGTTCTGTTCCTCCTACATTCAAACATACTGCTTAAAGGTCAAACTTGAAAATTCTTCCATAAATTACTGACCCGTGTCATTCCAAGCTTGTATAAAAAAAAAAAAAAAATTATCTCCTGTGGAACATAAAAACTAATTTTGAATTATTATTATTATTTTTTTTTTTTGTAAGTCAATTAAAGTTTGAAAGTTGAATGAAAGTCAATGGAGCCCAGTGTTGTTTAGTCCTTTTTTTTTTTTTTTTTTAGCTTTGTAAGCTTAAGCAGATCCCAACCATTTGCACCTTAGAAACCATTGGGAAAGTTTTGGATTAAGACAACTCTGATCCAGTTCAGCTCTTCCTTTAAATAGTAGTTTACCATGTGCTAGACTGAGTTAACTATGCAACATTGCGTAATAGGTCTATCATCACAAACATGCAAGGGTATAGTAAAACAGAGGCCACGTTTACACAGCAGCAGAATATGTTCATTGTTCGTGACATATAGCCAAGTATGGTGACCCATACTCAAAATTCGTGCTCTGCATTTAACCCATCTAAAGTGGACACACACAGCAGTGAACACACACCTGGAGCAGTGGGCCGCCATTTATGCTGCGGGACCTGGGGAGCAGTTGGGGGTTCAGTGCCTTCCTCAAGGGCACCTCAGTCGTGGTATCGACAGCCCAAGACTCAATCCCACAACCTTAGGAGTCAAACTCTCTAAACACTAGGCCACGATTTCCCCTAAATATGAATATAATTGTCAGTCCTGAATAAGGTTGTCAGTCCTGTATCTGAGTCCTTAATATGGTTACGTTCACACACAGTTTGGTTATTTATGGGAGAAACAACTGCATACTGTGATTGAACTCACACCTATAAATTTTCAGGACTCACAATCGCATTCGCACAAATGCGCATCTGCAGTGTTATGTGTTTTCATGTGTGTTTTTGGTAACTTACATTGATGTAGAAATTAGCTAAATTTACAGTGACATAGAAATGAACATTTTAGATCCCTTCAGTTTTCCACCAGAGCTGTCATTTTTGATACTAGAGGGGTGTTATGATGCGATTTCAAGTTTTCCTTTCTCTTTGGAGTGTTACAAGCTGTTAGTGCATAGATAAGATCCCTAAAGATGCAAATACTACATTTCTCAAAACAAAAGAGATATTCTTTATAAAAGTTAAGACTCGTCCACACCCTCCTAAAATGTATTGTTTAAACACGCCCCCACATATTTACGTCACTATGTGGGAATAATGGCATAACACCATCCAAATGTTTGTGCAAAGAAAGAAGGTGTAGGCTAACTTTGATTCTCGCTGTAGTATTGGAGCCATGTCATGGAGACACTGTGAGTTTCGTTGTGAAAGTGAAACAACTTTGTTTGGCCTTCCAAAAGAGGATAAAACTAGAAATCAGTGAGTAAGCTGTATTTACAACACTGTTGCAATGCTGTCAGATTTTGCTACCTCCCATTAAAACACATGGTAGCATAATTAGATAGTGAAAAGTGCTACCTATCAGATTTTGCTTCCAGCATGATATTAATAAGGTGTGAGGCTTTATTAAAATGTACACCTACCCCAACTCTAAACCTACCCTTACAGCAGGATAAATACATTGTTGGCATATTCTGATTGGTAGCATTATTTGGCAGAACACCGGCTGTTTTGACTCTAAACCTTCGTATTTAATTAATTTGCCACTGATGATTCAAACGTGAGTTCTGAGCAGTGTAGAGTAGCGCTTGTTGTTGTTTGTCGTTTGTCGTTTCTCCAATCACAAATGCAGACAAATGGTTTTATGTTTATACAGAATGCAACAAATAAAAAGACAATAAAAGTCATTATAATCTGTAATCATGTCCTCACTGGAACAAATGCCTCGTTTGTAATGGGTGTTATTGGTTTTGTCTCATTGCACAGGGACAGGACATCACAGTTTGTTAAGGGGCGTAACATTTCCTTCACATGCTATTTTCGGCCAATCACAATGCACTAGATAGCTTGCTAATCAACATACACCTTGCTTTTCAGAATGATGAGCTTTGTAAAAATCAACGTGTTTCAGAAAGTGGGGCATAGAGGAGCAGTATGTGGAAAATAATGGACCGGTTTCACAGACGGGGATTAGACTAGGCCAAGATTAGGCCATAGTTTAATTAGGACATTTAAGTAATTTTTATAAATATGCTTAGCAAAAAAAAAAAAAAAAAAAAAATCTTTTTGGGGTGCATCTTGTGACAAAACAAAGACACTGATATATTTTAAGTCAGCTCAAGTTTATTTCAGTTGAAACAGCCAAGACTTACGTTTTAGTCTAGGACTAGGCTAATTCATACTTAAAGGGGGGGGTGAAATGCTCGTTTTCACTCAATATCCTGTTAATCTTGAGTACCTATAGAGTAGTACTGCATCCTTCATAACTCCAAAAAGTCTTTAGTTTTATTATATTCATAAGAGAAAGATAGTCTGTACCGATTTTTCCCGGAAAAACATGAGCGCCTAGAGGCGTGACGTGTGGGCGGAGCTAAAGAATCACGAGCGCCAGTAGGCTTTTGTGTTGAGCGAGTCTGGAAGCTGTGACACAGATCCAGAGGCTGAAATTTAACAAGAGCAGCATCAGCAAAGGCTTCTCTATGTGGTATGTACTGAAACTGTATATATTTGCTTAGCGGTTTTGGAAAATGACTAAGTTCCACTTTGTCGTCTTTTTTTTTTTTTTTAAGCTGTACATGTGGAAAGTGCAGTTTGATAACAACATTGCATGTTGTTTACTTGATGTGCTTACACGCCGATAGCTAAGTTAATAACACAGAGATATTTGAAGCAGTTTTACTCACCGCCTGCGGTTCCAACACACGATCGTGACCCTTTTTCGTTGGGACTGCATTATCCTTAAGAAATAAACGATGTGCAAATCCAGCGTCAACCTGGGCCTTGTTTGTAAAACAAGCATCTTCGAAATGCAGGGGAACAAACACAAACACTTGCACAACTCCATTGATGCTCTGTAAAAATAAACTCCATCCACTGGTCCCTAATGCTGTTTCTCTTTTGGTAATCTGTGCAGGGTTGTCTTGCCCTGGCAACAAAAAACACACTCCTTTTGTGTCATTTCGCGACGCTCTCGCTGTGATGAGTGATTGTCTGTGCACAGCCTCTCTCTGCTCTGCTATACGGGAGCGCGCGCTCTTCCGGCAGACGCGCCCTTAGCACCCATATAAGGAAATTCCGCTCCATCTAACGTCACACAGAGCCATACTCGAAAAAAACTTTCCGAAACTTGTGACAAACCGGAAGGAGTATTTTTGGAACAGAAATACTCCTTCAAACATACAACTTAATTTTTGAAACTTTGTCCATGTTTAGCATGGGAATCCAACTCTTTAACAGTGTAAAAAGCTCAGTATGCATGAAATAGCATTTCACCCCCCCCTTTAATAATGGGTTTGTATGGTAGCCCAAAATTTGAAGTCCAAAAAAACTTATTTCTCACAATACTAGCTGGATGCCACTCTCCTGAACGCACGTACGACAGTTAACAGAAGCTAGAGATTAAGGTTTATAAAGCTTTTAATATGGATTCTCTTCAGAAGGCCTTTATTAACCACCCGGAGCCGTGTGGACTTCTTTTATAATGGATGGGTGCAATTTTTTGGGTTACCATCCACTCCCATTATAAAGCATGGATAAGTCTGGTCATTATTTAATATAACTCTGATTGTATTCGTATGAAAGAATGTCATGTACACCTATGAGTAGATCATGGGGCAATTTTCATTTTTGGGTGAACTGTCCCTTTAAGAATTAAGCTAGGAATTTGTGAGTTTCTGTTGTGGACTGGTTTTGCAAGAAGAGTTTTACCATAATAAATATGGAGTGATTTAAGCACAGTTGTTAACGCAATAATCGGAATATATAAACTCATTTTCAAACTCACATTTTAAATGCCAAGATTTTGTGATTCTGTATTTATGGTTATAAAATGTTTTTAGTTTTTTTTTTTTCCTATTGATGACTTCAGACTGTGATTTTCGCCCAAACCTATAGTGGCAGTTCTGAAATTTTACTTGAGCTCAGGTTGAGAGAGGCCTTGGTTAGAACAAAGCTTACTTAGAATTATGTGTAGTTCTACTTACTTAAGCAGGATTTAGTGCAGGCACCTCAGCTGACTTGGTAAATGAATGTCTAGGTTGTTTCTCCCTCTCCAGAGTAAGTACAAACACAAGGAACGTATTTTGTATTCAATTTTTAATTTACAATGCACAAAACCCAGTATACATTATGTAAAAAAGCAAGTTGCCCAGCAACCCTCATACTTAAGCAAAATATGCCAATGAAATATTCATGACTTTAGTTTCATTTTTAAGAACTTTTACACAATAGCTTTATTTTAGCCCAGCCTAATACAACAATACAAAAAGTATGCAGTCGCCAATTCGCTGTTTCTCTATAGAGCATAACTTTTAATTAATTGTTTAAAGAGTGCTAATCATGCATTGCCTTTCATGCTTATTTAATGTTTAAAACTTCAGGTATAGAAAATTTAAATATACAGAAGAATTAAAGATGCTTCAGACATCTTATAAGATTGCCTTGTCTTTTCTTATCCTCCCCTTTTTAATTTCCTCCTAAACAGGAATATAGATCTTAAAGGCTGTCTGGTGAGGCTATGAAATATAGCCTGAGGTACAAAAGTCTATCTTACAGTGACTCCAAGAACACATAGCTCTATGACACTCAATGAGGGCAAAGGTCATGTGTCTGCTCCAATGACGTTAAGTAACACCTGCTGCTGCAGATGTAAATTCACACACACTGCTCTGAGACTGCTCAGGGAAACAAAATGGCCAAAATTTGATGTAGTCAGATAAAGAGCTTCTTTGGACAAGGAATTTTTTAATAGAGCTCAAAATTTACATAATTTCATAAATTTAGGGCACATCAGGTGCCTGATGACTTTCAATGTTCAGTACCCATCATACTCAATCTGATCTCAACAGTATTTACAAAAACGGGAGTAACTTATGAAACAAGTCTGTGTTAACGACACCCTAACATTTACACCAGAGCTAATTTTCTACTCTATCTGTTCTCTTCTCCACCCTTGTCAAAATTGAAGGCTTAACTGTTGGGATTTAAGGGCTACTGGTAATGCAGACACTGTCTGGAGTCTGATGCAATACATTTAGTCTGTCTTGAGTCTGTTACCATAGATACATCAGTGTATTTGCTATAATAAGACATGGTGAACAAATAAGAGATTGAATCTAACCAAGCTGACAGGAAAAAAGGCAGAAATAGAAAATAAGTTGCATTTGTAGACACCCTTACTTATTTTTTGGTAGGCCTAATTCCAAGTCATAATGAATAATGGTATCTGACTGCAGTACTATCTATTAGTTGAATTTCTGAATCCTTTCGTGAGACATTAGAGTTGAGTGAAGGAACACATTTAATATAATTATATATTTCCTGTTGAGTCTTTGTGACTTGCTTCGGCCAGATTTCAAAATTGTCCACTGAGAAGTTTTCATAGTCCTCTAAGACAAGTTTCAAGATACTGAAACATGCTGCTTTACACACAGAACGTGGTTATTAAAGTTATCTCCAGCACATCAAATCAGAGCGTGGGCTGGACTTTCTGTGGTTGCCATGCGGATCATAGCATTGAAAAAGAAACCAAACTGAAGACACTGCAGACAGTACACATTGGGAACAGGAGTGAAAAAAGCATAATACGATTAAGTAAAATGATTTGCCAAGAGAGCCTCCACACAGCCCACAGCAGAGCACACTGCAAACCAGCATCAGGCCCTCACTGGCTGCTGTTAGTGCCGTTGTTGTTGTTGTTGCAGAGGTCTCCGGGGCCTCCACCCGAAGCAGGGGGCTGCACGTTGTCTGCGAGGTTGTGAGCATGCTCTAGAAACAGGTCTTTGAGCACACTCAGTTCTTTGCTAAGCAATTTGATTTTGGCCTCCAGTCTCTCATTTTCCTCCTTCAGCTCATTGACGCGCTGTTGGGTGTCCTGGGCCTTCTGCTTGCTGCGCATGCGGCTCTTCTTTACGGCTAGGTTGTTGCGTTCTCTCCGTTGACGGTACTCGTCGCTGTTTTTATCCGCCGTGGACTTCTTCATCTTGCTAGGTGGCGTGGCCTTACCCCCACCTCCGGCACTCACTGGGACTAATTGAGGAACCTGTCAGAATTAAAATAATGTCATGCATAGTATCTTTAGTAAGCAACAACGCCTAATACACAACAAATCTGCGGTTTTGACAATTAGGTTGCGAATCTTCTAGAAATCTTTTCTATAAATTCTTTAGTGGATGATTGGATGCACTTTATGAATACATACATACCATGGTTGCACTGCAAAATGGCAGAGCAATGCTTTTACAGAGACATGAATATTAAAAGTCTTAAACGCATGGTTAAATAGGTTTGTTGATGTGTGTACCTGCTGTAGTCCTGCAGTTCCAGCCGGGTTCAGTGCACTATTATGTGGCTGATTCTGTATAACACTGACGCCGTTCTGATCTGTGCTGGATATCTTCTGTTGCAACTGCTTGCTCATTTGGATCCACTTCCACTGTTTTTCTCTCTCCCTCTCCGACCTGAGTTGTCGGGCTTCGCAGAGCTGAACTTGGTGTTAGGAGGTTTTGTGAGAAGCTGAGTACCCCAAAATGTAGTCGTGTGGCTAAAAACCAGACAGGATCGCGTTAGACAAAGTACTCTGCACACATCAGCATCATACTCCATCACATTTGGCATAATTTGATGCCACACAATTCCCACCTGAACTGATGCACTGCGCAGAAATACATTGTTTCAGCAAAATGCTGCAACACCTAAAAGTCGGGTCAACCACTTGTGCTCATCCGCTAGCATTATATTTTTGTTATCAGACCCTGCTGCCATGTCACTGTGCATATGAGGCAAATTCTCTTCTTTCCTATCAGCGCGAGCTCAAGTGTTGCCAGCGGTTGCATCATCGCTCGCGCTCTCACCCGCTCCTCCTTTGTGCACGAGAGAAGGGAAACTCCGTAGTCATGCAGAACTATGGGGAGCGAAGTTAACATTTAATTAAAACATCAGAATAGTAAAGCTACTGTAAAGCGAATTAAAGTGTAGTGATCATTATAAAGCCGGTCAGTGTTTAGCATGTTGTTTGGAATCATCTCAGGCTGGTTGCATCACACACGGAACTGTGGGAATGAAGGGGAATACCGCTGACTTTCAACAACTAACGTTACATTCAAAATGGCAGCACACCTGATAAATCAGTATTGTAATGTATCGCGTAACCATGTAAAAAGACTCACAATGCCGACAGAAGTGTTTCTTTAAGTTTACGTGCGTCCGTAGCCAGCCAGTGTGATCTACTGTACGTTAGCAGGTTGGCTAATTAGCCGCCACATTCCTAACCATGGCGTCAGGCGTCTATCGATGAACCGAGAGCGCATACAGACAGCTTTCTACATAAAAGTTGCCTGAATAAAGAATAACGAGTCGATCGCGATCATGTTTAATCGAGGGTTATGAAGCTCTCGCTGGCCTCAGATCCGGGGGTTTAAGGTATTTTGCAATCGAGTGAGAGGCACGGATCCTCTCACTTAGCGAGCCGTCGTTTAATTGATAAAAATTCGACAGTTTGAATAGCTATCTTACAATAAACCCAGTCAACCTTACCTTGAAAACCTTCGAGGCTTATCCACGAAAGTTAATAAAGAATAATATCCTCTTTGTACACTGAAAAAAAAAAACAGGTTGAGGTGTTATTGTTTGGTAAAGCGGCGCTTGGGAGTATTGCGAAATCTCGTGACCATGTAGGGAAATCTGCTCTCGCAACCAATCAAATCAGAGGGTTGGGAGACATGACGAAATATACGGTTTGATTGACATGTCACTAAACCAATCAGGCTGCATTTATCATGTAGGGACGTTTTCATGCGATAAAACATGAGATCAGTCAATAATACTAAACAAGGAAACAGTATACCTCTCATTTTATGTTATGGACATGGCAAGTATTAAAACGTGTTACATGTGGTAACATAAATGCTAACAGTAAATAATTAAGGTTCACAGAAGCGAGAGCTAAATAAACTATTTACTGATACATCTAATACTCACGCTGTGCACTTCTAGACATAAGAACGTCTAGTCTGAGACAATTCTAGTACTTTAGATTTCTATTAATTTATTGTGATTTGTCAGTCTACGGCCAACGAATGAAACATATCAAGACAAATACAATATGCTTATGTTAACGACTTGCTTATAATAGTGCACTTGCACAAATTAATGTGTGTCTCGCATTACCTAAAGTCACAAATTACTCTAAATTATCTAAAATAAATTAAATTATCTCACAAACTTTCATGTTATATTATTCAGAAATTCGTGGACATTTTGGTATATTTTGGTTTGCAAGACATCATGTAACATAACCTTTTAGGCTAATACATAGATCCATATGGTAATTTTTAATTTTGATACGGTAAAGAAGGGTATGCTAAAATAGAAAAACATAATGCACAATTAATCTGTTGCAAGCTACATTCCGTATGGCCTTTCGTCTCATTCTTTCAGTTGTGGTGCCAGGCTCTCGCTGTGGCAATAGAGGGAGCTCATAGACTGCGCACGCACTGACTAGCGCCTTTACGCGCGCTCAAGATTGCTGTGTGCTTTCCAGCTTCTCTTGCTCTAGGTGAGACGTGTGCTGCACTGTGTGTTTTGGCAGAGTAGTCGTAATCATTGTTGTGCGCAAATTTTTCCCCAAGCGCTTAGAAAATAATACATGCTACAATTCTGTAGCAGCGCGGCAGAGGTAAATAAAAGAATAAACGCACCAAATAAAATAAAAAATAAATCTTCATTTGGGTGCACAAAATCACATGTGGCTGGCGTTTTCTTTCTTATTTTGTGAGATTTCATTTGAAGCCGAATCACTTGTCTTAACTTATTCATCAAAACAATTGCATTTGACATATTAAGTGCGTTTTAAAGCAGGCGACTGAGATTTAAGGCAGCAGCAATAATGTTTTCTTATTTGTTCACTCTTTCGTTCCTTCTCTCTTCTATGCCACAAAACAAAATTGTATCATAGTTACAGAAATATTGTTCCACTTCAGCAATTTGTAATTAATTCATATAACATCCGTAACATATAGCCTAATGTCCGTAACCGTTTTGCCATTGTAATTGATTTGATGTCAGTTTAGTCCGCGTTCACCTCCACCTCTGCTTACGATTTTCCCCCCACATGCACTGAAAATTTCAAATATGCATTTCAATTCCCACCTCCAAAGGCTGCTACATTACATCTCAAAACTTAATGAACAATTCACCCGCAGTGTTAAATAAAACGCATGTATATGATAAAAAAACACATTATCAGTATTATTTAATTGTTGATAAATTGATTAATCTTTATGGAATGATCGAATACTGTTTCACCTATAACTCAATAATAATGATATTTGTAAAGGAGGTTGATACCAGTGCGCGCGTTGAGCTTTCGCGCAAAGATCACGCCCTCCAAACTCCAGAGCGTATATAAGTGCTCTCAGAAAAGTATTTGACAGATGTGAAGCTCACACGCTGTGGGTCTAAGTGTCATTTCTAAAGGAATCTCGTGTGGTGTTTCAGCCTTTAAACTCAAATCCATTTTACGGCCACGTACACAGCCACGACAGGCCGCCTCTCACCTGTCCCGAGAACTTTGAGCCAGCGCGGCTTTCTCCGGTACTGCGAACAAGCTGGATTCCCGGAGCTCTTCACCATGTCTGGCGGGTTTTAGATACTCCATGGAGCAAGCAAACCTTTACGAGGTCGCCCCACGGCCACTGATGACCAGCCTTGTACAGAGTCAGCAAAACGCTTATACCTACAAAGACACCGCTGGAGACCTGAGCGAGATCTGCGAGAACGAGAACTCCATCGACATCAGCGCCTACATCGACCCTTCTGCCTTCAACGACGAGTTCCTGGCTGACTTATTCCACAACAGCTCCAAGCAAGAAAAACTCAAGCTGGCGAGCGGAGACTACGAGTACCCCCACGGCGCCAATGGCACACCGGGACCCCCGCAGATGTACGGCTGCCTGAACGGCTACATGGATTCCTCCAAACTAGAACCCATCTACGAGAGCCAGGCACGAATGAGACCCGTGGCCATCAAACAAGAGCCCCGGGAGGAAGATGAGCTCGGCCACTCGATGCCACCCACATACCACCACTCTCAACACCACGCGCCGCATCTGTCGTACCTTCAGCACCAGATCGCGCACTGCGCCCAAACCACCATGCACCTCCAGCCGGGACATCCCACGCCTCCCCCGACGCCCGTACCCAGCCCTCATCACCAACACAGCCACCTGCCCTCCATGAAGATGGGCGATCGAGGGAAAAACAAGAAACATATCGACAAGAACAGCTCCGAGTATCGGCTGAGGAGGGAGCGCAACAACATAGCCGTGCGCAAGAGCCGAGACAAGGCGAAAATACGCAATGTGGAGACGCAACAAAAAGTGATCGAACTGTCGGCGGATAACGATAGACTGCGCAAGAGGGTAGAGCACCTCACGCGAGAACTGGACACGTTACGGGGCATCTTTAGGCAGCTTCCCGACGGCTCGTTTGTCAAAGCCATGGGCAACTGCGCCTAACAAAGCGAGCTGGACTTTTGAAGTAACTTTTGCGTGATTTTTACGTCTGCTGGATAAACGCTGACACATTTTGAAAGTGTTTCTATAGGAGCCAGGCAGCTGCGGTATATACATGTGCCTTTTGTACAAAAACAAACGATAAGCTCATCTCTTCACACATTTGGACTAAAAGCTTGTTGTAGGTGTAGTCCTGTTAAGAATGTGTGTTAGCTACGCGAAACATATCAGTGCAGCTAATGGGCATGATTTCATCCTGTCAATCTACTTACCAGCTTTCGTACCCCCCTGCCCCCATTGGGTTACATACGAATCTCAACTACACTTAAAGCGACAAAAAACTTTCTTGCCGTAGCAGACTGTTTTCTCACCACACCTGTTGCTGCATAACATTCGCTGTATGATATCGTTGATTGAAACTTTTTGTAGGGGGTGGGGTGGGGTTGTTTCGTGGACGGCATTAGACAAGTGCCAAAGCATAAGACTGGAATTGGTTTTTACTGTGGTAGGCTATTTGTCATTCATAACTCAGACTGCATGCACTATGTCGTCCAAACTCGAACTGATGAAGCGCATTACATTGTGAACATTTTGCCATGATTTGGGTACTGATCTGTAAAACGCCTGTCAGTATACGCTTTTAGAGTAAACGCTTTGTATTTATGCATTATGATTGATAAAAATGTGAAAGGGTGCATATCTCTATGCAATGTCTGTTGCTGTCACGAGAATAATTCCGGTGGACGATCACCGTGTGCTTTCTCACTGGTTTTGCAGTGAAGTCTGTCATGCTCTATAAGCGTGTGTATTTCATGTGATTGTTTTTATTGTATTTTATTAGGAATATTTTTTTTCTTTTCTTTTTTTTTTTTTGTACAACACTCGAGCAGAGACCGCTTTCAGTGCCTTTTGAGTTTTCCTGTCTTCATCGTCATCACTGACTGAACCTTTGGACAGAAATATACAGCAAGGAAAAGGAAGCACTTTTTTACAAACGGCATATTGGAGATGTTATACGAATGTGTCTCAGTTTTAAAATGAACATTATATATATATATAAATATATATGCCAAATTATGAATTAAAGCATTGTCTTACTTATGTCTTGTCTGCTGCCTTCTCATTTCGAGCAGTATTGCATCTGTTTCTATGTGTGTGTGTATATATTTAATGAATATTTCACAGTCTGTCGCCTTCGTGTCTAGAATCATTCCCTCACTGTCGTGTGGTTTCTTGAGTTTGAGTTGACGCTTGTAATTCGTTCGACACCGATAGGTGGCGCTCAAAAGTCGTTTGAGACCAATTTGCACATAAATATTTGTGGAGCCACTCTCTTTGAAAGATCGTGCGAGTAAAACTGAAAACCAGAACTAACTGGAATAAGACTAGTACAAATAAATATGTTTAGGTTACATGATAACTTTTACATTATAACGTGAATACAGGAAGGCGTTTCCAGTAGGATCCATTCAGCTTCAGGGTCTTCAAGTAACAAGGTTAAAATTCACTTAACCGTAATTCACAGTACTAAATATCTACAGTGAGCTGTAGAACTTTCAGTAGAGTTCATATTGAACACATTGTCAGTAAAAGATTAGGGCTTGTCTAAGTCACTGATAAGGTCTAGTGAGTAGCACTGTCTTTGATGAACGGCTCTGCCCTCAGCTCTGAGTTGATCAGTTTATTCTTAAATGAGACAGTGTGGAGTGCTACTGTAGCTTCATTTCTCTTGAGTACACTTTCCAGGACAGGTAGATGGGGAGAGAGAGAGAGAAAGACGGACAAAAATCGTCCCTCTGACCTGTGGAGACGTGTTTCACTCCATTGTTGTCAAATGACATGGTTTTACATGATCAGCTCTGGAATGATTGAATCAATAAATCAGCCCCTTTCCAAAGCTCTGCTGCAGAGAGAATGATGGCACATAAGGAATCGACCCCAGCCAGATGTCAGGCCAAGTCTTCAGCCTCTTGTACTTGCTGCCAACTCTTTTTCCTCATTCAGCTTCACCTGCGAACGATCTGCTTTGTCTCAGACTGCTTCTGTCATAATTCAGAGCGCAGTTCCTGTAAACTTCCAGTACACCAAACTGTCTTCAACAACAAATCAAAACCATTTAAATCTGCCTAATAATATTCATTTTGAATTGGATAAAACTTTGAATACTGTGGTAATATTTACGAGATTCATCAAACTTTATGGGAGCAGTACGACCATACTGGAATCTGAGCAACAACTTAATAGTAGATTTCTTGTGTTCACATATAATGTTAATTATCTAAGTTTATAAATGCTTAGGATAAAAATAAGCAGACTCATGAGAGACTAATGTAACTTCCATAATAAAAAAGTAAATATAATATTTGGGTTTTATTTTGCCTCAAGGCTGGTTAAGACTACGGATGATAACTATAATGATAACTAAAGTTTTAATAATAATTCTAATTATTTAACTAATTATTTAATAATATAACAGCACAGAGGTGCAATATCCTTGGAATCACTTTTTGTTTGTTTTTTCCAACTGATGAATTATAAAAACATTGTGAGCCAGTCAGCATCCATACAATTTCAAAGAGTTGAAGCATTTAAAGTGGCACACTACATGACAGTGCTTATAATAAACAAAGCATTCTTATCCACTTGTGTGGATGCTAATACATTTTTTATCGTTATAGCCCTCTTTCTTGGTGTGAATGGGTTGCTAGTCTATTATAGTCTAAATTTATACTCTAACCAGTCACATCAAAAGCCATATATTGTATATTTAATGTATGAAATTTCATTATTGGATAAAAAACTAGAACATATGGTGCTACAGAAGCCAGGTCAGGGAATGTGTGGGAGTAAGAGTAGATGGCCTCTGTCCTCCCTGAATGGAGCACATTAAAGCACCATGCTAAAACCTGGATGTTTCCTTTGCCATTTTATTTCCTGTAGTCTTCTCTTTGTCCAACATTTAAGATGTTTAAGAAAAGCCAAACCTAACTTGATGTGCGCTTAATGTGTATCTTTGTGCAGCTGTTTCATGTTTGCTTTGTCTTGATGTCACAAGTTCTTTTGCTTTGTTAATCACAGAAAATACATAAAGAAAAAAGACTGTAATATCTGTAAAAATTCTGCACAATTACTCTAAACGGAGCCGATTTATTATTCGGTTGTCATTGTTTTCTCATGTGGATCAATGCTAATTTTAGAGCTAATTTGCCAAAAGCTAGTCTTCAGCCAACCACTTTACTTATTCAGTATCTTATCGTTTGCTGAGCAAGTATGTGAAAACAAACAATACGATAAACCCAATACAAATGAATATGTGTAAGTATGCATGCAAGTCTGTGTGTTTAACCACATTATTTGATAGTACACTCTTTCTTATTTGTCGTCTGACAAAAGTTTAACCAGACCTTTAAGTGAATTTTCAGAAGCCAGAAACTTCTCCCAGTCTCTACCCGCTAGAGTCTATCCTTCAAGTGAGACGTAATACTTTCTCACATTTGAGTTTGAGTTTCAAGTATAGTACAAATACTTTCAGTATCAATATGCTTTAAAACTCCCTGTCCAGTGCTTTCACTAACTGCCAGCAGGCCCAGACATTTCACTTTGGGCCTTATAATGAATATACCCCACAAAAACTGAGCCCAGTGCAATAGGCGGAAGTATATGACGGTTTGTTTACTGAGGGACAGTCTTAGAAGTCTGGAACCTGGACTTGACAGTTGCCAAGACAACCAAGAAGAGGTTAAACCGCAGAGAAAAATCACACAGGATCTAGCCACTCCCACCTCTCTGTCTTTCTTTCTGTGAAGTGAATAAATGCTCTTGCTATTTGTTGTAAGAATTGTCATGATTAAGATTGATTGTAGAAAAACAGGGATCGATGCATTCTTAAGTTAATTAAGTAATATTTTTCGACAAGCTCTCATTTGCTGTTTTGTTTTACGTCTCATTTATGCCTAGCTTGTCTTCTTGCCCTTTTCAGGAGCTCTCTATTCAACCCATACCTCACTGCAATTTGAGGCGGTTACCTATGTCACTCTCTCTCTCTATGTCACTTTTTTAATTCCAGTACTTTAGATGACCTCAGACTGCTAGATATAGTGTGAGCTGACCACCTTGGTGGTTTTGAAGTGCCAATTTCTATATTATTATATAAAATTTGCGTTGAGTGGTTCTTGGTCTCCACATCGTGCATTAAAATCATTTAATGCACAGCTAGCCATGCATTATCCCTTACTTATATTACAGGGCTGTTGAAAGCTGTAATCTGATTGGTTGATGAATGTTTTAAGGTGTGCAATTATTTTCAGGGAAATGCATGGCTGAAGTAGTTCCAGGCAGGTCTTGACCACATTAACATGTCCATATCACTTATCAAACGTCCTTACAGCCTACAACTGCAAAAGAACAAAACCCCACAAAGACAGCGACCGAGCAAATAAATATAGTCAAGAACAAAATAAAAACGACAAATTAATTCCATGTTTTCAGGTTTTATTATGTACAGAAAGTGTGCTGTAATTCTCCAACTCTCTCTCCGTTACACACACTCTCTCTCTCTCTCTCTCTCTCTCTCTCTCTCTCTCATTATTAAATATTACTTATTTACCACCTCGGGTGTGCATTATTTTCTAATAATTTAACGGCCCATTGTCAATTATTCCTTGCATATTATATTATATTATATTATATTATATTATATTATATTATATTATATTATATTATATTATATTAATTATATTATATTATATTATATTATATTATATTATATTATATTATATTATATTATATTATATTATATTATATTAATGCATGGTGGAAACTGGTTTCAGCTTCACTTTTGTGGTTGGTGCATGTACATCAACTTCTCTGCACCATTGGGTACAACAGCTTTGTCACAATGATTGTTTGACTTACAATACAGGGGATAATTTGGCATGCAGAGGGCCGGGGGACTCGTGGGACCATGAATCCCTTACTAGCTGTAGAGATCTCCATCAAGGAATAATTATCTTTATACTGCTAGTCCTTGCTCAATCATTACATCAATTTAGCAGGTCACATGATCACAAAGACTTCTAATTGTAAAACAAACTCATTTTTGGAAAGGAGGGGACTTGTGACCAAGGATGGTGACCCATACTCAGAATTTTTGGTCTGCATTTCACCCATTCAAGTTCACACACAGTAGTGAGTAGGGAAATACACTCACACGAACACACACCTGAAGCAATAGGAAGCCAATGCTGTGGTGCCCAAGGAGCAGTTGAGGTTGGGTGCCTTGCTCAAGGGTCTCACCTCAGCCGTGGTATTGAGGATGGAAGAGGGCTCACCCCACCTACAATCCCTTCTGGACCTGAGACTCAAACCTTTGACCTTTGGGTTACAAGCCCGATTCTCTAACTATAAGGCCACGACTGTCCCCCATTTTTTGTGTTTATTTTAGATATGTTTTTATGAATAATATTTATGAATAATATTTCATCAGCCTGAATTATGTATTATAAATGCTCTCAAATGACTCCAATAACCAACATAATAATGGTTTGGATTTAAACAAAACACTGAATTGGCCAGAAAAATAATGATTCATTTTTTGATAAGTGGACTGGAAAATATTGTTGCCTGTGGTAATTTATTACTAGGGTAATGTATTAAAGTACTTTTTTCTTTATATTAGACATTTTCAGCTTAACACTTGATTAAATGAAAGAGAGTTTGATATATTTTTTTTTAGTATTCAAATTGTATATATAGCTGTTTATATTTATGTGTGTGTATGTGTGTTTGTTGTTTAATTCCAGGACATTGATCTAATCTGATCTAATCTCGTGTAAGGAAATATTTGCATTATGCATGGTTAAATCACAGTTAAAGTGTCCTTTTGAGAATCGTTGGCAAAAAAAAAAAAGCAAATTGTAAAATAAAAATGTAGAAAATAATCTTCTTCACTTCAAAACAATGCTTTTTTTTTTTTTTTAGCTTAGATTTATTGTCTTGTTTCCAGCCAAAATATATATAAAAAATTAAATCAAGAAAGATTTCAAAATTATTGTCTTGTTCTCAGAAAAAAACAAGCAAAATAATCTGTCAACTGGATTTGGTGGACAACCCAGACTTTGAGAAGGGTGTTGGAGAATTTCAACTGCAGTGCATTACTGCAGCATATTATTTAAATCAAGACTTTTAAATTATTACCCCTTCATTCTCTCTGTTCCTCTCTCAGTACCTCTCTGTCTTGGCCTGTCTCACTGCTTCAGTTTCTCTATTACTTTCTCTCATATCACAAAATGAAAATAAGTTGTTTATTTTCCACCTGTGCACTTGGTCTGTTATATTTTGTCTGCCACTGCCCTTTCTTTTCCATTCTTATGGTGTCTCCACTGCGGTAGGCCGTCACACACCCCCTAAACACACAGACTTGTTAGGACAGTGTTATTTTCACAGACAAATATGTAGCTCTCTCAGTCTGGCTCTAGCATTGGCCACAACCACGGGTGAAATAGGGAGGGATCTTTGGAGCTGGATTCAGATTAGATTGGCCTCTGAAGCCTCAAATGCTGGTGATGTGATTATCAAAAAGCAGAACAAACATCACATTCTTTTCCTTTGAAGCTCTTCAAATGCAATTTAGATTGTTGGGCAAAAACAGTATAAAAATGTTAAGCATATTTTCAAGTTAAAGTGTTAGCTCGCCTAAAAATAAACATTAGCCCATATATTGCTCACCTTGAAGTCATCCTAGGAGTAAATTGACTTTCTTCTTTCATCCGAATCCAGTCGGAGTTATTTTAAAAACTGTCTTTGATCTTTCAAGCTGTTTGATGTTACTCAGCCGGTGTTGCACTGTATCGGTCCATAAGAAGTTTAATAAAAAGCGCGTCCATTAAAACAAGTGTCTCACACGGCTCTGGGGGGTGAACAAAGGCCTTCTGTAGTGAAACGATGCGTTTTTGTAAGAAAAATATCCATATTCAAAACATAATAGTTTTAATCTAGCTTGCACTCACAGTTGTAAAACAGAAGTAGTTCCGGATGGATGACGTATGAGGTTGGCGCTGCGCAGGTGAGTCTCGTGAAAACCAATGTTTGTTAACAGGAGCAAAGGAAGCAAAGTCGCCTCACTTTAGCAAAGAAAAACCAGTCTCCTCTTTGCTTATATCGAAATCATCCAACTTTCTTCTTTACAAATCCTCGTTTTGTACTTCTAATTAGTAACCATTGTTTTGATCTCTCCCCTGAGTTTCATGTGCAAAGCTGACTTCATATGTCATGCTCCAGGAACTGCTTCAGTTTTACAACTGTGAGCGCAAGCTAAATAAAAGTGATTATTACATTTTGAATATGGATATTTTTCTTATAAATGCATCGATTCGCTACAGGAGGCCTTTGTTCACTCCCCAGAGCCTCGTGAGACAATTTTTTTAATGGATGCACTTTTTATTAATAAAATATAATAACTCCAACTGGATTCATCTGAAAGAACTAAGTTATATGCACCTAGCATGACTTCAGGATGAGTAATTTATGGCTGAATTTTCATTTTTGGGTGAACTAACCCTTTAGGGCACAGATTTGTCTTTTATCCATTTATCAGTCAATATTGTATATAAACAACTGTTCAAAGGTTTGGGCTTGATAAGATTATTTAAATGTTTTTGAAAGAAGATCCTTATTCTATGAATTTTTAATGACACCTATGATTGAATAACCCTGTTAAATGTCCTCTTTAGTCAAGTCAATGCTATTTATATAGTGCTTAATTTAAAAGATTGCTTTAAAGCAGCTTTACTCTAACACCTTGAGATCTTTAGCAGATCTCACAATGAGATTTTATCTTTCTTGCATTTGATTATAGCTTATGATGTCTAAAAGCATTTAAATTTCCTTTTTTTCATAGAATTTTTAATGCAATCAATTTTTTGGTTATTTGCCATATCAACAAAATAATCATTGGTTTATCAATTTCTGTCAGAATTCAATTTCAGTATCTAAGTTTACCAGCATCCTATTAAGAATAGTCAATTATGTTGGATAGTAGATTAAATCTAGTTGCACTTATCTCAGTGTGTATGTCAAAGATACATATTGGACATTGCCGGTGTTAAAATGCTTGACCCAACGGGCAAATGTGCTGAGTGCCACAATATAATGCAGAGTGATTTCTGTTCGGTTTTGTAACTATGCTTTTTGTTCCTTTCACGGTGAAGTACGGTGTGCAGGCCTGATAGCATCTCTTGTGGTTTTCAGTGGACGACTTTTTAAACGCATTCTCTTGGCTGTGACATGTACCTTGGTTGTATGGAACTGCTTTCATGTCCTCCCCTGTTGTTCTGGACCAATAAAAAGATATGCACTGGAGCTCTCATGGTGCTGCTGGTGTGTGTGTGTGTGTGTGTGGGTGGGTGTTTTACTGGCTTGGTTAATAGATTGAAACATTTTATCTGATTCATATAAA
Organism: Carassius gibelio; assembly: GCF_023724105.1. Taxonomy (NCBI): domain Eukaryota; kingdom Metazoa; phylum Chordata; class Actinopteri; order Cypriniformes; family Cyprinidae; genus Carassius; species Carassius gibelio. Next base: position 21,943,160 of record NC_068377.1, read on the forward strand.
AATGAACACAACATTTGTCTCTTGTCTAAGAATCATATTCAGTATTTTCAATATTTTAGTTGCAGAATAGGTTTGGTCTGATGAGTTTCAAAGACTGTACACAAATGAATAAGGATAGTATTAATATTGTCAATTGCTGAAACCACACAAGCATTTTGTGTGTGTGTGTGTTCAGTGGCAGGAGCCAAAAGATGAAAGACTGTTGAGGTCACATACTTGTTTGGATATAAGGGTAGTTTCTAATGGCTGATTGCTCTCTCTGATAGGTAAAGTTCTCTCATATATAGTGGCGTTTCTGATGCCAAAATGCCGTTAGAGATTAGTGAGTCGGTGCTGCCAGTTCTCCCTTTGATATGTGTGAATAACAAAAACATTTGAGATTTTCAAAATAACTTATTATTACTGAACTCAAAGTGTTGTCAAGTGTTGGAAGGACATATGATATGAATCCACGTTCCTCCCAGGATTTGAGTGGTTCCACAGTGTTACTCGTACATGAATTATAGATCTTTTCACAGCCTTCACAGTTGCACTAAACTGACATGTGGTTTGGATTCCCCTCTCTTTTTCTGTCTCTCGCTCTCGGTCTATGTGTTATCTGCATGTGTTTTTGTGTGAGTGCACCTGGGGGGTCTATAAGATTGAGGATGATGGCTGAGGAGTTCCACATGTCTTTTCTGAGTGAAATGATCTGATGAGATTTTTGCGGTCATTGTGGATTCTGCTGTTTTGGACTGAAAACAGAGCTGTCCCTCAGGGCAGCCCATTATAATCAGATACAAATTAGAATTTCATCTGAATGAGGTCAATCGAGTGACTTCAGTTCACTTGCAAAAGAGATTTAGTAGCTTTATGTGACAATGGAGATTTACTAACTTATAGTGACAGATATCTTTATTTTCCCCCCACATTTTGGTTGTGAAAATGGTTCTGTCTTCTGCCTTCTCTGCCAAGGTTCACAGATATGTGGCCTGACGGGGTTCATTTTTGGGTCAATGACGTGTCCAAAATGGGAAGGAAATGAAAATCATAAAAAAAAAAAAAAAAAATGTAGTTCAAAACACGCGTTGGTTTAATATGGTGTTGCACCATTTTCAAGAAAATTATCAGTTTAATGAAATTAAATAAGAAAAACATTGTGTACCTAAAGTAAAAACTAGTTAAAAAACTTGGGGTTGGTAATATTTTTGAAAATTGTTTTTCGAAAGAAGTGCTCAGCAAGATTGAAAATACAGTAAATATTGTGATATTATTGCAACTTGAAAATAACTTTTCTATTTTTAGATTTTGAAATGTAGGCTTTATTTATATCTGTGATGGAAACACTGAATTTTCAGTGTCACATGATTCTTCAGAAATCATACTAATATGCTGACTGATGTAATAAGAAACATTTATTTTTACCATCAATGTTGAAAACCATGTTGCTGCTTAATATTTACATGGTAACTATGGTTCACTTGTTTTCTGGATTATGCGATTAATCAAAGGTTCAAAAGAACAGTATTCATTTGAAAAAATATATATTTTAATTGTCTAGTTTTAATTATTTACTGACACTGTCTGCACTTTTGATCTTTTTAAAGCATCCTTGCTGAATGAAAAAAAAAAAAAAAATTCGGGGAGCCACACCAAATGACATTTTACAACCTTGAACTAACCTTGTCATAAAAAGTTTTTTTTTTTTTTTTTTTTTTTTTTTTTTTGTGGAGATACAGTCATGAGGAGGACAGTTCAGCAGGAACTGAAATTAAAAACACACTTGTCATATAAAAATATATTACTGTCTGTGTTAATTGTATGTTTAATCTAATTAATTCATAGACAGGACAAAAAATTGCATCACGCATAAGCTTTTTTTTTATTTCGCAGTAACTTTTATGACCATCAGTGGTCACAAGTACTTCAGGTAATTTCCAGTGCTTTTTATCTCACAGAACAGTTTCATATGAACATGCTTTCTTGAGATATCAGTTCACTATAAAATTATAAAACCAGATCAGACACGAAACCCACATTATAGTGAAGCTTTTATTGCATCCATAGTGATCTCTGAGAAGCACTCGCTGTATTTCAGAGTGGGTCTTTGATATGAAGCCATTTCTCAAAAGTGGCTATTTGTATACAGGGTCAAACATAGACGTGTGTTTGGGAGAATTTGGATGATGGCTTGGGAACTTATCACTAAAAGATAAGTTGTTGATTTTGATGTGAAAGCACGCAGTTCCATGGTGCCGACGTAGCTGTTTCCAACTGTTGAAGATTGTTGGGGAAAGCTTGGATTTCGTGGATGTGAGAGTACTAAGACTTGTTTCAAGTGAATATTTCAAAGCCATGTAGCTCTTTAAGCCTCAGCTTTTGTTTTTGTGTCTGGCAGGCACAGAGCATTTCTTTCTCTGTGGGTAAGCCTCCTCACTTTCAGAAATCAAACTGTACCGTAGCCCACCACCCATCCTATACATCCAGATGGTCCCCTCTCCAGCACGCAGAGGTGTCAGAACCCCCTCACATATAATCGCTTTTAACGAACCTATCCAGCCCTGCTCCTGACCACAATCTGCCCATGGTTGCACGTAGCTTTGTACACTTAGCCTCTGAGATTTCAGGGGTTTTGGACTATGGACTAATAATCTGAGTAGGATCCTGACTGAAGCACGTGGGTTGTGGATGTTTAGAGTACTCTGCTCCCTGTGCTCTGTACACAGTTAGGGGGCAGCAGGATGACTGCTCATGCTTCCCTCAGCATGGATGGAGAGCAGAGGGGGAGAGAGAGTGAACGAGGCAAAGCCATGCTCAATTAGAGCAGGGGAATGCTGAGTGCTCTTAAGGACTGCATCCCAGAGCTCTTACATGGTTCACTCTCATTTATGAGCAAAAGGCAGAGCAAGGTGGTCAGGGATTTTCTGCCTTTGCTCTGATATCTGGAGTTTGGAGTCGTGGGTACTTTATAATACTTAACCATGGATGTTTCCAGTTCACCTTTGTAACCTCTGGGTCTTCACAGAGGCAATACAGTGTTTAATGATTTTGTTGTTGTTTTTGTCAATTGGAAACACACACACACTAGCACCCACCCTCCCACACACAGTTGTTTGGCATAAAAAATAAAGGACTAACAAGAAGAGATCATCAAGATAAATCACATCAGCAGTCTTGCTTTAAAAAAGGCTGTGTATGTATCTGAGTGGAACATACCAGATGTTAAAATACTTTTGCTTTTTGATACAATCAGATTTCTAGAACCACCCAGGTGGGCTGTATGATTAATACCTTGAGTATGCTCTTTTGTTGGGCAAATGTCTTGAAGTCGCCATTGAAAGACCATTTAAAAACAAAATAAAAAAAGAACAATAAATATTATATGTTTAATTAATACATATATATTTATGTAAGTACATTTGGATTAATATATATATATATATATATATATATATATATATATATATATATATATATATATATATATATATATATATATATATATATATATATATAATTTCACATGATGATTATTATTCCTATTAAATAATATCAAGCATTATTTAAAATTATCTATATTTAATAGAAATAATACTAATGTCAGTATTATTAATGTATTATTATATTAATATATAAATACATTATTTTACTTGAAATTTACATTATTTTTACATTATTAACATATTATATTTTAGCATTTCCATTCTTTTGTTTAATTAATCTGACTGTGTAATAAAACTGTTGTGATGAACTGCTGACTAAAGTTGATTCTGGCCTTTGCTTTGTCCTTCTTATCAGTATGCACCATGGTAAACTGCCAACAACAAAGGATCTGAGGATTTCTCTTACTGGTTTATTGGTTGTTGTTGGGTTCCTGTCCAGTTTATAGTGTTTCTGGAAACCACACTGGAATAGATGTTTACAAAACTTACAAAGGTACTTGACTTGACCAAACTTTAAAGTGGCCATATGATGCTTTTTAAAAGATCATTATTTTGTGTGTTTGGTGTAACAGAATATGTTGACATGCTATAATGTTCCTACTTTATATTATTGTAGGTTCTCTATGCCCCACCTCTCTCAAATATGATGTTTTATACAAAGTCCCTCCTTCAGACAAGCGCAGTCTGCTCTGATTGGCCAATTGACCCAAGCATTGTGATTGGCAGAACACCGCAAGCTTTTGTCGGAAGTGTAATGCCCCTTTTCATAATCACAAGCTTCATCTTTCAAAATAAATGACTGATTAATAATGTCCTTAGTTTTACCATCAGTCCAAACCCAAAATGGGAACAGAGTCACATGACAGACACAGTGATGAAGCTTGTATGTGTTTGCAATACACAAGCCACGGACCGTTAAAACAGATGACTCCACTGTGTGACCCTCTCTCTGTCTCTCTCTCTCTCTCTCTTTTTCTCACACACACACACGATGCACAAAACTCTGCATTTGAACAGTCAATAGCAAATACTTAAACTAATAACAAAACATACTTACATCTGATTCAGAAGCGGCAGATTGTGGTAGCAACGTCAGAATGACCTCCTCTCCTAGGGTCACTACAACGGTCGTCCATAAAATGCGTTGCTGTTCTGTGGTAAGTAATCTTAAAGATTCCTAAATGCATCTACTTTCAGAAAGGCCAAATAAAGTGCTTTTGCTTTCCTCTAGACACACAGCATCTCTCTGAATTGGCTGCTGAACTTTGATAAAGAATATCTCTTTGGATTTGAGACTTCAGTCTTTGCAACTTTACAGATCTTCTTTATGCACCAAGAGCTTGTAACACTCTAAAGAGAAAGGAAATATAGAAATCGCAATATAAGACATTATATGTTTTTTTATTATTATTGTAGCCAGTTTTAAACCAATTTTAGGTTTTGTCACAACAGGAGCTGTATAGTTCATAAAGCTGCATGTTAGTAGGCAGATAGACATTTGCAATAGATATCAATAAAAGACTGGTAGATATAATGTTATCTGACCATGTCTGCCAACTATCGATAACTGTTGCCTAGTGTTATTATTCTTATATTGTTAAATTATAAACACATTAAATTGTTGTATGCTCTGCCATGGAGCACAGAGCCAGACGACTTGGGGCTAAACTCAGTGCAGGCCCATTTAGGTCAATGTATGCATGCAGTCTTTCTTTTCTTTAGGATGGAGACCCTCGTTGCCATGAGATGAGATGAAGATGAGGCCTTGGCTAAGATCTGATATGAACAGAGCCTTGGGTAAACACTAAACACAGTTCTTCATGTTAATCTCCTCATTTGTGAAAAGTCACGTGTCTGCTCTCTCCCTCTGCTGTGCAGATAAAGTACTTCTAGTAGTAATTAGGTACTTCCTGTGTGGGAGTCTGACCATAAAGAGTTAAAGTGCTAAAGTGTTGGAGAGCTCCTCTTAATAAATTTGTATGTTTGTTCTTTCTGCTTTCTTTGATTGATGGTATTGTTTTAAGCCAGGGAGGGTTTGGACTGCTCTACCATTGTTTCAGCTCCCTTTTCCCTACCCCCCAACATCTCTAAAGGAAAGCGCGAGAGGGAATAATAATGAGGGGGAAGGGCAAGTGTAAAAGAAATGAAAAAAGACTAAATGTAGCATTCATCTTGTTTATTCACTCAGTGTTAAAGCTGTTGAAATCTGGTATGTGGATTTCTCCCACTCTGAGAGTTTTTGTGGGTGCTGGTGTTTCACAGTTTGCCTTTGGCATGGGGCTGGTGTGTGTATGTTCTCTGAAGCGTGCCAGTGTGTTTTGTGTGTGTGAAAGCAAGAAACAGATAAAGATAGAAGGAGAGAGAAGGGTGAAAGAATTATGTATTATCCTGCCCATGCACTGACCACAACCACACAGCCATGTACATTCTGGATTTGCTTTTCCCTGCAGTCTCGCGTATGTGTAAGTGCGTGTCAGACCCCCAGGATCGACGGAGAGGGGAATAGCATCTCTGCTCTCTCACCACCGTGGCTCAGAACTGGGAATGGAATTTACAGTTCTAACAAAAACCATTCCAACACTTTTTCATTCCCTTTTTTTAGTTTACGACTATTATTCTTACAAGATGTTTTAGGTTCTGGTCATCCTTGCTGACACAAACCGCAGTACTTCTGATTATTCTTTTCTTTCCTCTTCTCGTTTCTTTTTCGATGCTTGGAATGTTTTGGGAAAACAGAATGCAACAGTGCTCTGATGGTGGTCTGCTTCATTTAGGCTTGTCTAGGGTGTTAGCGACCAAGAACATACTGAAAATAACCCTCTGAGGGGCTAAGTATGTTATTTTAGGGAATGTTCATTTTATATGATGGATATATGGAATTTATAACTAGATGTTCTCTTTCTCTCACTCTCTCTTTCTAATGACCTCATGCATTGCTCTTCTGCTGCTTCAGGGATTCAGCTCTGCAATTCTCAGTCCTCTAAACATACTGTACTGCATTAATTTTTTTTTCATTTAGCTGACACACACACACACACACACACACACACACACACACACACATATATATATATATATATATATATATATATATATATATATATATATATATATATATATGTAAATAAGTATACACTATATGGACAAATGTATTGGGACACACCTCTTGATAACTGAATTCAGATGTTTCAATCAGACCCATTGCCACAGGTGTATAAAATCAAGTACCTAGCTGAGTGCATTTACAGACATTTTTTTGGGGGGAGGGGGGGGGGGATTTGGTTGTTCTAAAGAGCTCTGTGGATTCAAGTGTGGTGGTGTGATAGGATGTGACCTTTTCAGTAAGTCAGTTCAGGAAATTTCACCCCTGCTAGATATTCTACAGGTAACTGTAAGTGGTATTACTGACAAGTGGAAGCATTTAAGAACAGCAGCAACTGAGTGGGGTCACTGACAGCTGAGGCACATGGTGCATAAAAGTCACCAGTGCTCTGCTCATTCCATAAACTGAGAGTTCCAAACGTCCACTGGGATTAATATCAGTACAAAAAAATTGAAATGGGTTTCCCTGGCCAAGCAGCTGCATGCAAGCCTCACATCATCACCAAGTACAATGCCAAGCGTTGAATAGAATGGTGTAAAGCACACCGCCACTGGACTCTGGAGCAGAGGAAACACATTCTGTGTGTTCTTGGTAGTCTGAAGGGTGATGAGTTTGGTGGATGCCAGGACAACGTTACCTGCCTGACTGCATTGTGTCAACTGTAAAGTTTGGAAGAGAGGGGATAATGGTAGGGTTCTTCAGGGACTGGGCTAGGCCAATGAAGGGAAATCTTACTGCTTCAGCATACCAAGGCATATTGGACAATGCTATACTTCCACATTTGTTGGAACAGTTTGGGGATGGCCTTTTTCTATTCCAGCATGACTATGCCCCAGAGCGCACAGCAAGACCCATAAAGACAGAAGAACATGACTGGCCCACACAGAGCCCTGACCTCAACTCCACAGAACATCTTTGGGATGAAATGGAATGAAGATTGCAAGCCAGGTCTCTCATTCAACATCAGCGCCTAACCTCATGAAATCTCTCCTGGTAGAATGGTCTAACATTCCCACAGAAACATTTCAAAATCTTGTGGAAATCCTTCTCAGAAGAGTGAAAGCTGTGATAGCTGCAAAGGAGGACCAACTCTATATTAATGTCTATGTATTTAGAATGCGATGTCATACACCTATTAGTGTAATGGTCAGGTGTCCCAGTACTTTTGTATATATATATATATATATATATATATATATATATATATATATATATATATATATATATATATATATATATATATATATATATACACACACACACACACACAGACATGTGTTAGATTGGTTAGACATAAAAGTTTTGCATACTGTTCAAACTTTATTTTCTACCCCTTACAGTAAATCTACCCCTCACACAAAAATTTCTGCTATTTAAAAAAAATAATAAATCTGTATGATTTATAAGCTGTTGGGGATATAAAAAATGTCCCCCCAATGATTTTGGATGTTGCCATCTTGGATGCTCACACACACACAATTCAAATGTGTAAGTGTTTTAAAAGGATTCTATTATTCTCATGAAGTCTGTTGTTATTTGTGCAGGAAATTAAAAACAGAAATGTTGTTTAAAATGTAATTTATATCTGTGGTGGTAAAGCTGAATTTTCAGAATCAATCCAGTTTTCAGTGTCACATGGTCCTTCAGAAATCATTCTAATATTCTGATTTGCTGTTCAATTATTACGCAATTAAAACTGCTAAACAACACTCCTTAGCTAGTGTAAGCAACTGCTTCACAAATCTGCTTCGGCAAGCTGATATTGTTTTGTTTTAATGTGTTGTGTTTTAATCAGTTTTTAGTTGGAACTGTAGTGATTCCAGTCTTCCCAGAAAGGTCAGGCTTGAGTCTCACTGCCTTCACATGTGGTTCAGAGGGGCTTTCACACTGAGTCAAAAGTTCTGCAGAGGTCCTGTGTGAGAAACCTCATGCATCTCACTCAGAATGTGGTTTCACACAGGTCACCAGAGTCCATACAGACCATCTGTAGCTTGTAGGTGTCTTTCCTTTACTGCGATGTCTGACACAATGTGTGTGTTCTCGCTCTCTTCATCCCTACAGAAAAGAGTTGATCAGCACCATTTCCCACCCCTTGAGTCTTGTAAACTCATCCTCTGGTTGAGCGTAGCGCATGTTTACATACCCCACTGTTTTTATGTTTGTCTAATCAAACAAAAGGAAGTGGAGAGAGAGAAACAGCAACATTCCCCGTCCACGCTGTTTACTTAATCTCTGAAGAACTGTTCATAAAATGACACATGAAATATTTCAAAGCTTGACTAGAGACAAATAACTCCAGAATGTCTAGCTGCTTTGTGTATTTTTCTGGGTTATTTTGTATTTTTTTTTATTTGTAATGTGTGTGTGCGTGCGTGTGCCTTTGGTGGAAGATTCATCTGTTTTGGGTTTTGTCTTTTAGTTCCTTTTTGAAGGGCATAAATATTCAAGAGTTAACAAAAGTAAAAGAGGCCAAACTCTGTCCTGACATCCCACAGACATGGACATGGACACACAGGCTTTGGACTCAGACAGACTCTGGGTTGTGGGGTTGAAAGATTAATATGCTTCAAGGTATTTTTTTTATTTGATTTTAATATGTTCAGTAAGGTTGCATTAAATTGATCAAAAGTGACAATAAAGATATTTCTATTACAAAAGTTCTTTTGAAAAAATGCTCTACAAAAATATTAAGCAGCACAACTGTTTTCAACAGCACCAAATCAGTATATTAGAATGGTTTTCTGAAGGATCGTGTGACACTGAAGACTAGATGTCACATTCAGCAGATTTCTTCAAAAACATTAAAACATCTTAACGACCACAGAGTTTAAAAAAATATATTAAATATGATTAAATATGTTCAGTATAGAATGTAATATCAATTTCACATAAAAATATATCTTAATAGTCTGAAACTGATTTTTTTTTCAACTTCATACAAATCTGTTGCTATGTTTAGCCTGAAACTGGGATTTAGCAAATAAACTCCATGGCTGACTAGCATCTCCAAACAAAAAGAGATGTCAGGAAGAGGTGTGTGGAGAAACTAAGGATCATATGACTTGTGTGGGTCAAATTGCTGTATTTATCCTGCAATTATTTGTTCTTCTTAAACGCCACCCCTTACTAACAGCTTGATCTGATTCTCATTTTTACATAGCTTGTTTGAGAGTATTTTTGAAATCTTTACCAATGCTCTTTTTTCCTACACCAGGCTTGCTTGATACCTGTGTCCTGCACCTGACATTTTAAGACTATCTTCAACTGTCTAATGACACTTGACCTGTGCTGTTCCCAAGACCTTTCCCGTGACCCACCCGCTGTGTACTATGACTCTTTGTATTTGGATGTTTGTACATCTTATTACAAGTTTGCTAATGATGGAGAAAGAGAAGTCAAACTCATGGACAAGTTGTGGTCATTTTTGCTGGGCTATTATGTGCAATAGTAAGTGATTCAGATGAACTTGTCCGCGCAACTAAATTTTGAGTATTTTTCAAGACATTACATAATTAGTCACCTAATGGGAGTTAAGGAACTGATTCTAGACTAAACCCTGCCAGAGATTTAATTCCCAGCTAAGCTTTAATACCCAGTTAAGAGTCAAAATATGCAGTAAAATCCATCCTGGCCCAGTTTTGTCTTAAAATACTTTAATGCCTGGTCATGCTGACTGTGGGAGTGTGAAAGAGGTAGTATAGAAGTTTTGGAAGAGCAATAAATGCAGCATAGGACAGGTCAGTGAACACACACATATTTCAGGTACAGTTCACTGTTAAGTTCTGAACAGTTCTCCAATCATTCACTGGTTTCAGGTAGGGAGCTAGTGAGTGTTTTGTGTATGAATGGTTGTCTGTGTTTGTATGTGTGGTGGGATGAAGGTAGAGAAATAGGGGGACACACCTTAACCTCAAGTGTCGACTCATTCCAGCTGGATATCATACTTTGGGACACACACAAACATGAGCTTAAGCTTACGTGATTATTGAGACGCATGCATAAAAACCCACCCACACACACCCTGTTGCATGTGTGTTTTGCGTCTCACCTCAAACAGCCCTAGTGCAAATGGTTTTGTTGATTTGAAACCATTTAGTCTCAATCTGATGTAAGGAGAGTATTCTTTGAAACATATTGTCTTTTAATCAAACGTACACAAATGCACACACTCACAATCATGCACTTTGCTCTCTGGATCCCCCCCCCCCCCCACACACACACACATACACACACTTTCATTAATGAACATTAGTGTTGGGCTGTGTCTCGCTCTAGTTATCTAAGTGAGATGCTATCAGCCATCTCTGAATGCCAGTAAACTCACACTCTTGGAGTTCACACTGCTCAAACAACACCCCCACAACACACACACACACACACACACACACACACACACACACACACACACACACACACACACACACAGTCCTCTGGCTTTGATAGCTGCCAGATGTTGAGAGTTGAATCAGTCGCTGTGCTTCAGTACACCGCTGTGGATATCTGTCCTAGCCTGGGTTCTCTTCAGATTTAGTGCTTACATACACATGCACACACATTCAGTCAGCCAGTGCATGCTTTATGACACTCGCACATGTATACAATGTGGAAGACATGCCCTTAAAGCTCAGACATAATGTTGTTTGTTTTAGTGTGTGTAAAATGTTCATGCACACATGCACATTTATAATCTTTCATTCATGTAGGACAGGGGTAGGCAAGTTCAGTCCTAGACAGCCACAGTCCTGCAGAGTTCAGCTCCAACCCTATTCAAACACACCTGAACAAGCTCATCAATGTCTTCAGGATTTTTACAGGCTACAGGAAAGTGAGAGTTTTTTTCAGGGTTGGAGCTGAACTCTGCAGGACTGCGGCTCTCTAGGACTCAACTTGCCTACCCCGGTCCTAGATGAATGAAAGATTATAAATGTGCATGTGTGCATGAACTTGCCTACCCCTGATCTAGGAGATAAACCTCTAGACAAATGGACAGATGGATACATAGACAAATAAACTGATACATACATACATATAGACAGACGAACAGAAAGACTGACAGTGATGCACAGATAGATAGATAGATAGATAGATAGATAGATAGATAGATAGATAGATAGATAGATAGATAGATAGATAGATAGATAGATAGATAGATAGATAGATAGATAACAAAGTTGAGCGCATGTGTCTGATACACCTGTACTCCTGTCAATCCTGCACCACACCTCACTTCAGCATCTCATCAACAAAGAAAGCGGAGGAAGGAAATGATGTCATAAAGACGTAATGAGTTCGGTGTACAGAATGTTTCTCGGTCTTAACATTCCTGTTAGTCATGAAGTGCCAGAGCTGCTGTGTCAGTGACGTGTTACTCCACCCTGAGCTGGTTTTGATCTACTGATAGTCCAGCATTTCTTTTGTTACTGCATTTTTATTGGCTCTCCGCAATTATTTTTAGAACCTCATTTCTATGTTTAGGTCTCAGCATGTCAAGCAAATAAATAAAGTAAATGTGAATGACACAACTTAAACTCTGACATTCTCAGGTATTTTTCACATGCATTTTTTCAACAATCATCATTATATCATCATCATCATCATATTTTCCAGCCACATTACAATGGAAACATTTTCTAAGAATGACAAATAAACTGATTTATGTGTCGTTTCATTTAAGCTTGTGTATAATTCAATTGTTTTAATCTATATAAACTCATTTATTCTGTTTATTATTTTTTTGTGTATTTAATTTCTTGTTTGTGTGTTTCATGTCAGAAAACCTACAAAAATTTGTTTATGAACTTAGCATATTTTATATGAATAAAGGACAGCACAAACAAATGTTACATAAGTGGAATTTATATAACATCACTTATTTCATACCACATATAGATCCAGTCCGCAGATTTTGTTTGCGTGATAAAAGAGTGAACAATTGTCTCGCCACTCTTTTTTTTGCCACTTCCTTTTGGTCTTCATGTCTCCTCCGGTAAATGTTGATGCCATCTCTGTTAAATGGATTATACTGATGTTTAATGGAGGACCTTTTGTCTGGCAATGTGGCAACAGTCCTCAGTCTGTCGTTTAGTAATGTGTGCATGCACACAAACACATGCATTCATGTATGGACATGAAAATACTTACATACATACAGTACACACACATTTAGACAATCTGCTGTCCCGGAGACAAAAAAACAGCAACACACACACAAAAAAACATGAATTCCTGTAATGCTTAAGCCACAACCTGTCATCATCAGTCCACAAACTGCCTCAGTTACAACACTGTTCTCCTTCTCGAGCTATAGCATGTTCTTTCTCTATAGCACTGGATTTAGCTGCAGATATATCTGGACTCAGGCTTATATATAGTGCAGATCTGCATACTCTAATTATTGTTTCATTTCTGACAGAAACTTCGAGTTCTTCTGGAAACGAGTATTTTGCTTGGATGTGACTACCGTGTCAAGGTCTGTCAGTTTGTATAATGATGCGTGCGCTTGTATTTTCAGGAAGTTGCAGGCCTGGAGTGCTCTCTGAGAATCAGATTCTCGCTTGATTTCGCTGCATGCGTGCGAGGTGATGCTTGTTACTTGAGGATGTTGACTCAGTGTTAGTGATGAAGGACTACAGGCAGTGACAGTGTCAGAGAGACCTGCCAAAACAGAGAGAGAGGTAGAGAGGAAAAAAAAAGTTTGAGGTTTTTTGGTTTTAAGGTTTATGAATATAATCACCCACGTAGACACAAAGAAGAGCTTTTGGGGTTCTGTGATTTTATGGACCGCTAGAAGAGAAACATTCAGCAGGAAGAAAAACCGCAATGGCTAAATAATAACACAGCACGGGGGACCACTTTCCCCTGAGAGCATCCGCAACACTCTCTCTCCCGCTTTCTTACTCTCGCTCTCTCTCTCTATCTTTTGCCCATGTGTAATTTACAGTATAAACATTGTATGTCTGTGCTCATTCTCTGTGGCCCTCTGGTGCCGGTCTGACTAACACAATCTCCTATTCTCCCTCCTTTCCTCTCTATTCAGCCCTATTTACAGTGCTCACAGCCTCCACAACCAACGCTGACCAATCAGCGGTCGCTTTGGTGCCATTTAGATATTATTCTGTCCAATTAGACGTGTGGTAAAGCTAAAGATAGATCCTGTTGAATAGACCTGGTGCCTGTATTGATGGTCATTTATGCCAAGCCTGCCACGTTAAAAAAACCCAGTGACCTCCCGACAAGACGGAGCCACTGTGTGCTAGTGATTTAACTTGCGCATCGTTAAAACCTTTCAATCAAATAATTATACCATGTATGCCACAGAACAGTGTTGTGTTGTAAAGCTCTGACTCTATTACCATTTGAACTTTGCCTACAGTTTATCTATAGAACAGAGGAGAAAGTCAGCATTAGGACCTTAAATGAGTTCGTCAGCTGCCAAAAAATTGAAGAGGTGTTCAGATGTGCACTAAATAATTGCTAAACACAGTATAGAAGCTACTAAATACCAAAATTTAGCACACATTATTTTGATGGGGGACAATTAATCTGTGCAATATGTGTTTGTTTTGTAATGTTTATTTAAAATTGTATTATATCTTTGTCCTCTGACTTCATTGTGACAGTTTGTGCGGTTTTCTATAACCTTTACCATCCAGCCGTTAGTCTGCCGCGTGCTAAAGAGCGAGATGGCATGCTAAAATCAACCCCACTACTTTTTACTTTTTACTTAATAAATTATTTTGGGAGATTTGTTTCACAGAATTCTCATTTTAGACTTTTGAACTGGTTGGAAACAGTTCAGTGCTCTTTGCACTGCTGATTAACAACCTGGGATTTTGATTTAAACCTGCAGCTATTGAAATATAATTCTTGAGTTAGCTTCCTCAATACTTCCTTAGCATATTCAGCACACTGAGACACAGTTACATACTCAGACCTCAGAGAACAGAATAAATGCATCAAATGCTGTTTTGCGGCATTCTGTAACAATTTTGTAATGCACATGAGGACATGATCACTGTGACCTGGATGTAGGGTGTGTGTTTTCTCACTGTTAGGATTAGATTATAATACATATTAGCTGATATTGTTGTGGTAATGCCAGTGATTTAGCTTCTGATAGCGAATGACGTCTCCATGTGTGAATTAGGTTCACCATTGTGTGGCGGAATTCTTGATTAATAGCTAATCTGATTAGAGAAAGGTGGGATGTGAGAGGTGCATGCTGGGAGTTTTATCCTCTCATATAAACTCTGCTTGAACTTATATTACTTGCGTGCACACAGCCTCCTGCCAAAAAACATCCCAGAGGATGATGGGACTCTCAGGTTGAACAAGAGCTGACATCGCTAGCACGTTTTGTGTCAAGCGCCTCATCCTACTTTTCTGTAACCCTATAACCTTTAATCAAGAGAGTCTGTTATCAGAACCTTTGCATATACAGTAAACGAGTGGGCCTGCTCAGTGTGGACAGAAAGGAAATTGCTTGCAAACGTTTGGGAAAAATGTGGATTATATCACTGTAATTGTTGCTAATTAGAACTGCCTAGCCAAATCTTTTGAGAACATTAACAAATAAAGAAACAAAGTAACATATGCTTTCTGACCAAAGACACAGAGTTCAAGTCCTTAAAACAACTGCCAACTATTGATTTATATTTATGTAGTAAGAAAAGGTAGAGAGAGATAATGAGAGGGCAAAAGAGCATAAACATGCTAACACATACAGTGTGTGTAATTACAGGTCTGAAAGCAGCCATGTGTTTGTAAAATGTGTGTGTGGACACATTTGTTCTCACAGATCTGTATCCGAGATAAGTCTTTGCTTTTCTATAAAGGATGATTTACAGTTGCTCTCCACAGACCAGCAGATATGAGAGATGATCTCATATGATAACGCCCACAGGTTTAGGATTTAGGATCTCACTTCTCTGCATGAATATGTAGAGAAAAGGAGAAAAGGTTGAGATCTGTGATGTTGTGGATGAGGGGCCGTGCTCTCTGGATGCAGAGAATCATTTGATGATTCCTGACCTTTCACACAGTGCATCTTTGCATGTGTCAGACATACCAAATACATTTCAAAGCTAGAGCTACATAAAGTGTTCATGTGGTTAGAGCTTCAGGCACATGTGTCAGAATGCTAGGTATACATAACATTGTTAATGCCACAGAGGGACATCACATCTCGGGTTTAGTTAAAGAAATTAGCTCATTCCTGTCCTCTCCCTACAAATTTAAAGAGCTATACAGGATTTCGGTGGTGGGAGCATGTTCGATCAAGCATCACATTTTCTTTTATGTTATAATTTCAGTAGATGTATCCTGCACCTAATCATGTAACAACAGCAGGTGCACAGTTTGCTTTTACGTGGATGTTTCTGCTGCATAACAGAACTGCAGCTCTGTGCAAAAAATAAAGTGACGTTCAAAATTTGTTTCAATAATTGCTGTAAATTATAAAATGGTTATCAGGTGGTGACCAAAGAGAATTATTACAAATTTACAAATCTAATTTACATGAGGAAGTTTTTTTTTCTTCTCAGAATTTAAATCTGAGGAGTAATTAATTTACCCAAAAGCAAAATCACTATTTCCAAAGTGTATGGTATCTTAAGTTGCTTTTTCTCACTAAGGCTGCATTTATTTGCACCAAAGAAAACAAAATGAAAAAAAAAACCTATATATATATACGATATTATTACCATTAAAAATAAACTCTTTTTTTTTATTTGCTTTAAAATGCTATTTATTTTGTGCTGAATCTTTGCAACTATTACCACACAGTTGAAAACATTTGACATGTTTTTTTTCAGGATTCTTTATAAAGGTTGAAAAATCAGTTTTGTAACATTATAATTTATATTCTATGACTATTATTTACTATGACTATTTACTGAACGTTAAGTGTAAGCATATTAATTGTTAACATTATTTCACTGTTAAATGTTACCATTATTTTGCTTTACAGCTAGGTTGTAAAATATTGTTTTGTTAAATAGTTTTCTAGTGCATTTTCAGCATATATTCTGGTGAGTTCAGCAGCCTCCTCATCTCTGTTCGAAGTATGTCTGGTAATTTGGATGTATTTATTTGAGCTACAAGATGGATGTGTGTGTGTATCTTGTGTAACTCTGTTCCTGTTTCAGGTCTCCTATTTTCTGCTGTCTGGGACACTCCGTTGAGAGGCAGACTGTATTTACAAGCAAACATGGCAAGGAAAGATCTTATTATGCCGTCAGAGATCTGGCACTTCAGTAAGCCCGCTAAAGGGCATGACTATAGTAGCCAAGCAAATGTCACTAAGATAGAGCACTACAGCATTGAAATCTATACTGCAGGATGGGTGATAGCTAAAATTGTGATAATTTGATTTGACAACATTTACTTTGTGGCTCACCACAAATCTAGTAAAGCATGAGATACAAATAGTAGCCCCCGCCCACAAATAGTAGGCCCTATCACTGATGGAGACCACACCAGATCATCTAGACAGTGATGTTATTTGGCAAGATTCCCCTCTCTTAAATACTACTTTCTTTCTTTGTCCTTTGCTTTGCAGAAATATTAATTATTTTAATTTTTCTGTTTAATATCTCTGCCATTTCCCAAGTCTAAGACAACATTTTAGACATTAAAGGGGTCATATGATGTTGCTAAAAATAACATTATTTTGTGCATTTGGTGTAATGAAATGTGTTTATGCAGTTTAAGGTAAAAAAATATATAATCATGATTTATTTGAAATGGCGGCTTTCTCATAACCACTGCATGAAGAACCTTTAACATCCATGGAACTGTTGCACAAAATGTTCTTTATAATGGAAAATAGGTTCTTCAGTCCATTAAAATAAAGTGGTCTAAAGTGGTTCTTCTTTGGCATCCTTACAAAAATATATATGTATGTATACATACTAGTGCTGGGCAACGATTAGAATTTATAATCACGATTAATCGCATGATCGCTCCCCCCGTGCGATTATTCAAAATTAATCACATTGTTATGCAGAAAATTTAATAATGAATTCAAAAGTAGTTAAAATATTTCTTGTAAATCTCAGTTTAACCATTAATGTAATCAAATTAAAATCTCTTTTTCATACAGCTCGTGTGATGGTGTGTCTTGAGGGAGGCTCATACGTGCCGTCATTGGTTGCAATCCTAAAAACATTCGCCTACATTTGATGGATGCCGCTTCCAAGCTGCACAGTAGGATTTGTTGTGTTGCGCTGTGCTGCATCCAATGTAGAAAAATAGGGAAATAAATGATATTTCAATATTCCTATGAAATATTAGATATTATTATGAAAATCTTGGCGATTATAACTCCCATTATAACACTTCTTTTTTCTTTACATGTTACCCCAGAAACAAATTAATATGCAAATTATATACAGTGTATACATACATTGTACATAATGGGACAACCCATTTATGGCCATTTTATACACATTGCATAAAGCAAAATGGTATATCAAATCATTCTGTTATATCTTTCATAACACAGTTGAATCCTGGTGTCCTTTACTGAGGACATGGCATTACATATAAATAACAACGATGTTTTGACATGAAAAATATTAAATTAAACTTTTTTTGTTTTCTTCTGGTAGTCAGGAGGTTTAAGTATTTTGTTGCGTTGCGCTGCTCGTGTCCGGTGTAGACCCACCCCACATGCTCTCATTACGTGATGACACGCCCATCCCAAACAAACCAGTACTGATCAATATCCCACCCCTCCTGTGACCCATGGTTTGTCTGTATTCAGATCCAGTTAGCAAGTCTCCAATAGCCAGACCTTCAGACTGACAGCTAAAGGTTGGAATTCATGGCAGCTTTCATTGGCCAAGGCCCACTCATGAGGCCATGATTGACATGTCAAACAACCAATCACAGTTCATTTTGTTCAGCAGAACATTTTGGGGCAAGGAAACGTCGACACAATAACAGACAGGTGTGCAAAACTCTATTGCTGACAATGTTCTGAAAAACAGTTTTTTATGTGGAAAGCATGATTGATTTTTATTTTTGATAAATACAGTGATCAAATTAAATAAATCTTTTGTAACATTTATAAATGTCTTTACAGCCACTTTTGATCAATAGAAAGCTTTCTTACTAAATAAAACAATAAAAAACAACATACTGTGGTATTTTAAAGTATCCCAATATAAATATAAAACAATATAAAACCCCTAAAATATAAAATCTTAAAAGAAGTGATAACTCTAAATCTAGACCACCTCGCTAACTAGTCAAACATTGTGACTTTTTCCAATGTGGTATTCTGCTTTTAAAAAATATTAATTTCTTTTTTTTACCGTTTTTTTCATACCCTTCAAGCAATGTAGAGCTGTCAAACACACTGCTAGCCTTGTAGGCCATGTTCAGTGTTTACCTGTCTTCTGTCTCTAGGATGTGGGGCATGTTTTCATGCAGGTGTTTTTTGGTGAAGGTGAGCCCTCAGTCACTGTGTCCATTGTGTGAGATCAATCCAGCATATAGACACTTTCCTCCTGCTCCAGGATGTTTGAAACAACCTTTTAATACCCATTACTGGACCGCCTGCAGAGCAAACATCACTAATGATGAACAAACTCAACATAAGTTCATAACCACTCGCACCACAGGCTTCCACCTTGAAGATCACTCTCCTCAGACAATACTTTCACATACAACTAGTATTCATATCACATTCCTTCTCTCTCTGTTTCTTTCTTTTCTTTTGCTTCTTCTCTTTTCCACAAACTCTGCAGTGCTGTGCAAAGTTCACAAAAAAGGTAATGTGTGACTTAAGGGTCACACAGGCCTCAGCTGCACACAAGGTCATCTTTAGCCATTAGTAGCTTTAGTATCAGTTTGTGACCCTTTGACCTCCACACCGCTCCACCCCAACCCATGATTGCTGTTTTTATTTTCTAGTCTGTGCTGCTCAAGCTGTCCAGTCATTACATAAGTGCATAAAGACGCTATTCAGTCCAAGAACAGGCTGCTCATTTCTGTGTACTTCAAACTTAGTTTATATAACAACAGACACAGCCCAAAAAGGGGGCTTGGAACAACAGGGTCCAAAGTCCAAACATTAAGTCTTGAGTTGCAAATATCATAACAGACTTTAAAACCTTTGTTTGTGAGGACAATTCCTCTACAGCCAAGTTGTTTGATCAAGGCTGAGGCTTAGTTCTCTGTTCAAACACAGATTATGCTCCGAGTAGACTTTCGCACAGCTCAGGCTGGAGACATGAGCCAGACGAGGCCCTCATTGGTGCCGGAATGAACACAGCAAAATAAAAGGCCAGAATATGAGACTCTCTAGTGAGACTCAATTTTGCAGTGTGATGACATACCACTCCAAATCTGTGATTTCTTATGGAGCCTGTTTAGTTTTCAGAATAACTCTTTACTCTATCATTGCATTCATAATCAAGGTAGTATTGTGCTGTGTGCACCTCCTGTACCTCAGGAACAAGGTATATATAAAATAATATTTCTGAATATATATATACATGAGCTTGTGTGACAAAACTATATTTTATTGTTTTAGTTTTACAATATCAAATCTTTTCTGCACACACAGACATTTTTTTTCTGCTTTATCTAATGAAGGCAATCTTGTTTAGTCTATGTTGTTGGGTTGTGTGCATGTGTAAATGACAGTATGAGTACATATGCCTGGAAGTGTGACTTTCTGTGTGTGCTTTTCAGTAGTGGTCAACCTCAGAGAGGACCAAGAGAGTTCATGTTTTCAATCATTAACACAAGAGGCATAATACACTGTGTTTAAATCTAACCAAGAAAAATAGAGTGTGTTTGTCCTTCTGCTGTCGAGTGGGAGTTTATCCTTTGCAGCTATGGTCAATGTCCACCAAGGCGGCCAGGAAAGCATGCTGAGGAATTCAGCTGGATGCCAATACAACAGGACACACACATACAGTACTTGCTAAAAAATCTGGTGCGATTCCTATTTTGATTAGTAATTACCTGTTTTATTTTCAAAAACAAAAAGCACGAAATTTGATGCAAAGCAATATATATATATATATATAGCTGTCTGTTCCTAGCTGTAGCAGATACTGTACTCTTTATTTTGCTCCACAGAGGAAACTGAACTCATCTTGAATTCAAATTGAAACTTGTCGAATCAGAGCCTGACATACCACTAAAGCCAAAGTACAGTCTTGCTTCTGTAAAAGCCAGCAGACCTCAGACTGAAACTAATGGACAATTAGACAGAAATGATACATTCACAGAAAGAAAGACAGAGAGATTAAAGTGGAGGAAAGGTTAAACGTCCTTGTGAGCTAACCCTTGACAGAGCTAATAAGACAGACATATTTCTTCTGGCACATACTTATTACATACTTACATACTTAAACATTGTCAAAAACACATATTGAATATTTGCGTATTAACACCTTTCCCCCTCCCTCCAATCCTCTTTTCCTTATCACGTCTGGGTTGCTGATATGAAGCTCTGGTCACCAGCCGCTAACCGTCCAGGCAGAGTTTTTCTAAGTACATTGGCTTTAGAGGAGGAAGTCCAGAGCCTGAGAGATGCTATCACAACCAACCAGCTGAGACCAGAGCAGAAACCAGAACAGAAACAAAGAGAGACAGAAAGAGAAAGAAACACTTGTTGGTTTTGGCCGGTGGTTAATGGAAATAAAAGACATAATTCTTCAAACGGGCAATAGGCTCACAACCAGTCTGTCATATAAGTAACATTACATGTGAAGGATTCTCTGTGGCTAGCACACATGCACAGAGAAAAACAATTTCCAGTTGGGATGTGCCGAAGCTGAATAGCTTATTTGGAATAATGGCTTTAAAATTAAAAACAAATCAGGATTTTTAATGTAAAAGTTAAAGTTAGAATCAGGGGCAGTTCTAGACTCTTTTTAGTTTGGCTTCAGCACCCTTGTCTATCATCTCAAACCCCCCTAAATCTATAATCAGCCTGTGAACGATTCTCAGGAGTTTTTAAGTCTTGTCAGTTTAAGCACAAGACGGCGTGAAAGAGAGCTCAGTACTGGACTTGCGTGCTAAGACAGATCGTGACGTTTTCACAACGGACACGCACACACAATAGCGAATTGGGTTATCTTTGACATCTTCTTGAGCAAATACACACAAGTCGTGATGAGTAGGCTATTCACATAAACAGTCGGTTACATCTTAAGTGAATGTAAACAGTTAAGAAAGTATTGGATGTATGTCAAAGGTATAACGGATCCATACGTTTCCTATGGTAACTATGGTAATTAAAATAAAATGTAAAATAACAATGAAGAATTATTCACTGTTCTTTACTAAATAACGTACACTGTAAAAAAAAAAAGAAATTCTGTAGAAAAATGGATAATGTACTGGCAGAAAATTACCAGGACATTTTCTGTTAAATTTACCGACACTTCCTTCAACATTAAAATGGAAACTTCTGTAGATTATGCTGAAAATGTTGAGCGTGACGGCTCCGACATCCATTTGGCCTAAAAAAATAAATAATAAAAAATACGGAGAAACACCTGTAAAAAGAAAATACGCACAATTTCTTTAAATTATTATGATATACTGTAC
Organism: Carassius gibelio; assembly: GCF_023724105.1. Classification (NCBI taxonomy): domain Eukaryota; kingdom Metazoa; phylum Chordata; class Actinopteri; order Cypriniformes; family Cyprinidae; genus Carassius; species Carassius gibelio. Next base: position 21,965,258 of record NC_068377.1, read on the forward strand.
CGTATTTTTACTGACTTTTTTTTTTACAGTGTAGCTTTAATAGGTATTATTTGCTCCTTATATTGTATGTATATTTACATAAAACACATTTTCTCAAGCAATGAAGTAGTTTAATTAATGTAATTAAATTATATATATATATATATATATATATATATATATATATATATATATATATATATATATATATATATACGCACACAAGGATTGTTTGCTATTTTGGTAGGTATGAAAGTATACAATAAAAATGTTCCTGTTTTCGTTACAACACACTTTCTGTTTAAGTTCCACCACATCCGTGGTTCTCCACCTCCACACACCCCGTAATTCCCATCAACTCATGAAAGCTGTCGACCAGCCCTCTGTCCAATCAGTGCTTGCTGTGTAGATGACTAGTCATGTAATTTGCTGATTCATATGGAGCTTTCAGTTAATTTCTGAAACTGGAATCAGTCCCGACACAGAGATCAGGTCTGACTGGCTGTGGCCCGGCAGATTTAGAGGATTATGAAGACAATAGGCTCAGACCTTCTGAAGCTAGTCTTGCTACTGCTGTGAGATAACGTCTTGGATGTTTGTGTATTTTTGGGACAAATAGGATATGAGTCGGAGTGTTTGTGGCTGTTTGGATGTTCACGTGTGCGAGAGTGCAATAGTGAGACTGATCGCTCCATCAGTTAACACTCATTCGCCGTGTGGTGTGCGTGCATGTGTGAGATTACGGTTTAGGGCTTTGGTTGGCAGTGTGGTGCCAGGTCTTATTCTCCTTGATTTATGGTGGTTGAGAAGAAAAACTCCCATAATCCCCCATCTCTCACTGTCAACACCATTATGTCACAAACACACAGCAAACACAAACACATGTTAAAGAAGATCTCTCTGACACTCTTTCTCTCTCATCTTTGCTCTTTTCCATGTGTATTTTCTCAGACAGTGATTGTAGTGTGTTTTTCTTGACCATGTGAGCATTCGTGTGATTGATGGAGTTGGTTGGTTCTCCTCAGCTAACCCTGTTGATTGGCTCATCTCAGGGTGTGTGGGTCTCATGCCACTCCCCTACAACCTCTTAAACACTCCACCCCCTCAAATCCCTCACATTCCTGCCTGCACACACACACACACACACACACACACACACTGTGATAGTGTGTGATGTTCAGTTCTTTCCATGGCACCCAACCACCAAAACACAGCAATTGTGCAATCTGGACAATTCTTAGGTTGTTAAGAACAGTGACAAAGGGGATTGCCATTGTTTTAATTTACTTTAATGCAAAGTGACAAATGTTCAAACCCATTTTCTCCTGGTCCTCTACTGACGATAATTACAGTAGTATGATAGTATGGTATGTATGATCATTTTTGCTAGTGGAACCTGATATTAAACAGCCCATTATAGACTTTTCAATGAAATGTGAACTGTGAAACAATTCAGGAAACAGCAAATATACAAGCCTGCAATAGTGTGTGGTCTGTAAGATTTTTAAAAATGTTTTTAAAATAAGACTCCAATGCTGACCAAGGCTACATTTATTTGATTCAAATACAGTAAAAATGTGAAAGCTTACAATTTAATATAACAGTTTCTATTACATATAGTATATGTGCTTGTGCGTGTGTGTGTGTATTAAATATATTTTTTAATTTTTAAATGTAATCTATATATAATAAATTAAATGGGCATACTATTTAACATTTAAATTGCTAGTGACAATTTGCCCCAAACTCACATGGAATAAAATAGTCTTAATTCAGTTTGTCCTGAGACCATGTTTTAACTTTCCAGGTAAACTTCCAGCAAAAATATTATATTTAAATGTTCATTTGATGAATACAATTCTGAAAAAAATAAGTTTTTTTTCTAATTGTTTGAAAGCAAAATCCCATTCCAATGGGAGTGGAAACTGAGTGATCTACTAACATTCCACAAATCATTGAAAACATGCAGCTGGATCATTTCCATAATGAACAATACAATCTACAAAGAGCAGTGCAAATAAGCACTAAGCACTAAATAAGCTTTTTTTTTTTTGCCGTTAAATAAAATGGCATTAATACCAGTAAACCAGTAATACCAGCTAATCTTAGTAAATCACTTTGCATGATTTATTGAAAAACTCTAATTTTGTTAGAATTAGATTCTTTTTGTGGCAAATTTTGTGACTGAAACGTCTAGAAATGCATATGCAATAAGGTCAGCCACAAAAATGGTCCATGCCTTTTCAGTGAATTTTTTTACTGCAACTTTAGTCAATCCTGTTTTTCTTTCTCAACACCAAAAGCGAGTTTTATATAAAAATATTATATAAATGTATAATATTATATATTATTTGGACTTTCCTGTGTCTATGCAATGATTTATTTAGTTAATGTGTTTAGAGGTGTGTGTGTGTGTGTGGTTCACGTGAACTGAGCTCTTGTGGCCTGTTCTTAGGAATATGAGTTAGTGAAGGCCCATGGAGCCAAGACAGGACCAGGCCGCCTGTATGATGAATGACTTCTGTATTAAAACTCCACTAGAACTTCATATTACTCTTCTATTTACAACATTTATCTTCCAGCCCCCAGGAAATATCACATGTAAAGCAGTAACACAGTGTGTGTGTGTGTGCATGTGTTTGTGTGTCGTATTAAGTAAATATATGAATCTGACATAATAAATAATTCTCAATGTTTATGTGGAATATGTTTCTGTCATAATTAAGCCTGTTTTAGTCCATTTACTACAGCTTGAGGATTGTTTGTATAAGTGGATGCTGTAAACCTTTAAATCCAGAGTACTTTGTGTTTTTAGATATTTCTATAATGGTTGATGGAACCTCTGTAGTTGGCATCTAGCAAAGCTACTATTGTGGGGAATCACATGTTAACCTCCAAAAATGCTTCTATTCAGCCAAAACAAAGCAACCATAATCGGCCAGAGTCAACCAAATCCCATAACTCTGCTCCCCCACATACGCACACGCACATGCACATGATCCAGAGCTGCACAAGAACCCATCTGCTCCCACCTCTGTCCTCCCCAGCCCAAAACATCACACCCCCACACACAGATACACACTGGACCTTGTGTCCACTCACCTAAGAGAGCAATTACTGCAGATAAGAGCTATAAGAAGAGAAGGGAGGGAGAGAGTGCAGTTTGGATGAGATGTGTGCATTAAACGTCCAAAGAAAAGAAACTCTAGCTGCTCTCACACTAGTCTCTTTCAGCAGGAGATGGCAATTACTGAATGCCGTGATGGTGCACTTTCTCCTCTCTCTTTTTGCGCCCTCTCGTAAATACAGTGCTGTAGGACACAAAGCCTCTAGAAATTGCATCTGTGTCCAGAAATGTAGCAGTGATTTTCAGACTGGAACCATGAGAGAAACTGAAAAAGACTTTCACTTTTTGTGTTTGCGGAGTTAAGTGTTGAGGTTTTGTGATGGGCTTTCCCACGACTGAATTTGATCCCTCCTTTTTTGCTCTTCCTCTTTCCTGCAAGTATGCAATTTCTCTGGCTCCTCTCCTCTCTTCTCCATTCTATCCTTTCTGTCAGGTCACTCTGTGACTGCCAAAAAACACTTTCTTGTCATATAACACTTCTTCAACTTATCTGTTAAGAGAGCGAGTAGTTTGGTTTAGACAGACAAATAGAAAGATTATGTAGAGGGCACATTAAGCCATGTGTTTTCAAGAACATAGAAATACATTAATCTCCCCAGATATAATGCCTACTGCATTTGGGCTGATGGAAGTTTTTGTGTCATACACTGCAGGGAGCTTTTTCTACCTAATCTGACCCTTAAAATTGCCATGCAGTCAGTTTGTTCAAGTTACAATCAAGGTGGATTCAGTAGTTTTGTGCATATTTTAAAAGTTGTACACATTCAGGCATACCTTGTGTTTTTGTTCAATTTTGTTCAATCTGAATGGTGACACTCACATGAGATGTCAGTCTGTTGAAATGACGTGACTTGCAGTGTTTAATTAAACTAAGAGAACCCTCGCTCTCATTGGCTCCATCTGTAGATATACAGTATAGTAGTTGTGTAGTGTAGTTTGGGGATGCGATGAGTGAAATTAGACAATAGAATGCACTTATTACTGTGCTTCAACAGCAAAGACAATGGGAAAATCAGTACATTTATGGTAGAAGGAGACAAAAACAAAAAATGAGTGTAAACGTTGGTTCAAAATACACAATTAGGAAAGATTTAATGAAACAGCAAATCCTGTTGCTCAAGTTTTGGACAGGTAAGGGAATTAATTATTGAGTAGATCTCAGCTTTTGAGGGAAAAGTCAGTGTTGACCATGCTTATCCTCTATGATAGGTGACAGTGTCTAACATCATATAGTGGTTCTTAAAGTACATGAAGAACAGCGATGCTAACACCAGCTAGAGAACTACTGTAGTGTATTTTGAATGAAAAAAAATGAGCAAAAGAAAGGTTCCCAGAAGCAATGACTATTTTTATCTTTAGAAAATGACCACACAATGAAATAAACCTAGGTCCAATGTTGTTTTAGACCCCGCTGACTATTATTTTATGGATCACAACAGCTCAAAATACATTCTTTTGTTTTCTTGCAAGTTTGAAACGATTGACAGTGACAGATGACAGAATCTCCATTTTTGGGGGAATGCAGCCATTCCATTAGTCATTCTGAGAGAGGTGGACATTTTCACCAGAAGTTGATGAGTTGGCATTTTACTGCTGCCTCCTACTCGTCTGTGTTCACTAGTCTGTTGAAGAGTCAACCATGACGAGGGGTCATGACTTTTAGGTAACATCCCATTGACGTCTGTATTTCTGCTGAAGGGTCATGCTAGAACTGAGATAACTACACATCGTATTTTGTATCTCTGCAGAGGTGCATGTTCATAGCTGCAACCAGTTAGCACACATACAGTCCCCCCCTCCCAACAGCATCGAAGCATGACTCCACTGCCTTCTTATCTGGAGTATGTGGCTGTTATACTCGTCATTGTGAGTTTATCTCCTCATCAGTGTGTGAGTGAGCTTCTGCCTGCTGTCACTCTGCTGAGACAGACATCAGTACTTGAGAAAAACCTGCTGTGATATAAACAGGCACCTGCAGCCGCTCGAGTCCTGCTAAAAAGCACATATATGCACAGACAGCAGCAGACATACATATTCACAAGAACCAGGTGTGGGGAGACCATAGATATGTGCTCTAACTCTAGCATTTACACATCAAAACATTACCTCTGAACAAACACACATGCACTGGGTGCCTGAATGTTGCACTGTCCTATATCTTATAAGAATGTGTGTGTTTTGAATACTTTTATGTGATTTACAGACCCAAGCTGGCCACATAACTCATTTCTTAGAGGGAGAGAGAGCGAGAGAGAGACAGAGAGAAAGAGAACAGAGTATAATGATCCTTTGTCATCAATGTCAGGAACAATGCCAGGTATTTGTGAATTGTGCAGTGCTATTATTGTCCTAAACAGGGACATTATAGACATACGTCCCCACCCTCTCTCTCTCTATCTCTCTCTCTTTCTCTCTGAGTCAACATTAGGCTTTTTTATTTAAATTAAATGTTTATTTATTTAATTTTCTGTTTGTTATTAAATTTTTATAAAACACTTTCCTCCCTTTTTCCTCTGTAACTGCTTGTTTTACTTTTTTCTGAAGTAGCCTAATATATATATATTTTTATGTTAGCACTGGTCAACAAAACTTTATCGGCATGATTGTCGGTCTTTACAATATCGCTGAAATAACCAATATATAGTACAGAAAATTAATAGGGTGAGGTAAATCACTAAAGGAAAGGGACTAGGTAGACGTAAAACAAAACAGAGGAAAATACAAATGGGATGAATATACACACAAAATGTTGTTTATGCAAAATACGGCACTCTCCTTCTCTATCTATCTCTCTCCAATAACGCTGAGTTAGATGATAGTAATATGAATCGACTGCATGTTCCAGACCCTCCAGACCTCATGGGCTGCAGCTCAGAAAATACACAACATTTATTGTAGTAACATAATAGCTGTGCGGAGAGAAAGAAAGAGAGATGTGTTTTTACACCTGATTAGATTTATGGAAAAACACGGGTAGTTTTGTTACAGAAATATCATAGAAAAATATGAAATTGTTTTCAAAATCTGCTCCCTGCCTCCTTTTAAAGATCCTGTTCCGACTCTGGTCAGACCAAAGTACCAGTTGAAACAAACCCCTTAAATTAATGCAGTAACTGTTAGTTACAATTATGAGCATAAGAACTCTTCATAGGCTTGTTCCACATTATCTCTATGAGCTTCATCTATATGCCCCTGCATGTACTTTCAGGTTGTCAGTTTCTGAAGTACTTACTGTTCTGAGGTTTGGACTTTAATGCGGTAGATCATTCTGCGTTAAGGCATGTAAACTATCAAACTCTTTTTTTGCTGAGCTTAAGCACATCGTATTACATAGAGAACACAGAGTGCACAGAAACTGGTTCTGACAGAGCTGTCACTTGTGTTGTGTTATCTGGAAGAGAGAGAGAGAGATCTTGTGTGACACTGGTGGTTCTGAGGGTGGAGTGTTTGTTGTTATTGCATTAACCTGCAGCTGTGATGGTACTTTGAGTGTTAGCGGTTTGAGGATACGGCCTGGCTGCCAACCTACGCATACACACACACACACACACACACACAAACACAAACATGCACACACATACTTTTACCTGTATAATAGCGCTCCATTGTTGGCGGCTGATCCTGTGTAATGAAATATGTTCTTCAAAACCACAGAGTGGCAAACAAGTCATTCTTTCAGAGTTGTGCTGACTATGAAAGATACCCACCATCAGACACAGATTAGGAGATTAGCTATGCTGAATAACTGACCCAATGTACCTACTTGGCATGGGGATTATCACTCATAACGGGGGTGAAAATGAGTGGAAAACCCGAGTGCATCTATCTGACGTGCATCTATTGTGCATGAGCCAAAACTGTGACATTTACTCCTCCTACTGTGTCATAATAATAATGTTTAATATTTATATAGGGTCCTTCCTGTGCTCTGGGGAATAGTGTCTGTGCCTTTTTCATAAGCATTATTCATGAAACATGAAAGTTTCAAGACAGAGTGATTTACACCGACACAAATTCATTCTGTGTGTGTTTCATGAATAAAGCCCACAGTTCTTAAAAAACAAAAACAAATGACTAATCTGGCAATTCTTAAATAAATAGTTCTGTCATCATTTGCTCACCCTCTTGTCGCTCCAAACCTGTATGACTTATTTTTTTTTCTAAGAAACAAGGAATTTCCTACTCTTTTTAACCAATGACTTTGCATGATTTGTCCAGTTATTAATCATTTACTGGATAAGGACAGGTAAAAAAAAAAAAAAAAGCTTTGTTGTAACTAAAATGTAATTGATATTTTGAATATTATATACAATATTATACATATTATATTACATAATTACTTATTATATAAAGAATTCATTCAAAAATGCCTATGGTGCTTTACATCTTTATTAATTTACGTGACTTTTTCAGATGTAAAATTAGGCTACTTCATATATCCAGTACATATATCGAATACTTGTTTTGTCTTAAAGCATGATATTTAGTTTGTTTGTCACCTGTGCTGTTTTAGTGTCTAGTGATCATTCAGTTTAGTTCATAAGTTGCTTGTGCATTTATAGTCTTCTTGTTCTACCTGTCTTTGAGTGTTTCTTTGAAATTTAACTGTATAATAGCTTCAAATATAAAATCATCCTACAGTAGTTGTTACAGCGTCTGAGCATCATGACGAGGATGGATCACTGAATGTCATGAAATGTCACCACTGCAATGCAGCTCATAGTAAAAAATACATTTCCTTGTGTGTGTGTGTGTGTGTGGTTTTTGTACAATTAATGTTCCAGAGAGCAGAGCATAAGCACAGCTGAATGATGTCATCAGACAGGAACAAGCCCTAATTTGACACAGGTACCCTTCATTACCTGGGAACTCTTAAACACACACACACACACACACAAGTTTAGCTGTTTTTATCTCTATCTCTCTAAACGCATGCATTCCTGTCAAACCATTGGTTAGTATTAGACAAGTGTCAACATGGCTTCTCCACTCTTAGCGAAGCAGAATGTACAATAGAAAAAAAAAACATGCTAGTTTATCATAGCCAGTGTGACAGGAACACAACAAGTCATCATGCCAAAATGAACACTCCCTGATCCTCAGTTTTCTGTCTTCCCACTGCGAACAGGGAGACTGGTTGAACTGGATTAGGCGTCTAGACTTCAGAATTAAGCTAAATAGAACGACATTTGTGTACTTCACCTGCATATATTTATTATATGTGGCAGCAAGAGATTATGACACTGTGATGTTGCTTTCAGCCACTGGAATGTGGGTGTTTCCGTCAATTGATATGGTGTTATATTAATTGTTATTTAAACCTGGTTAAACACTGGCATGGAAAGCATCCATTTACAACGTCATGCCGACATAAATGGATTGATGTCAGAGACCATTGATGGCTGCTTTATTCATGACAGCCAATCTAAAAAATATTCCACCGCTCTTCAGGTTCAGTTTAGATCTGATCAAGCCTAGTGTTTGCAGAGGCATTGGATCAGTGGTCTTTTTAAGTCATCGGTTGTCAAGGCCTGTTGTAAACATTGAGTCATCCATAAACTTAAAGATATGGAAGATCTTTAGAGCTTTCCGTCTGAAAGTGTAGGTGTGTTGGAAGTGACTTAAAGGGATTTAACTGTGCATTGACTGTTTTCCTTTTAAGTTCTGGATGGGAGTCTGCTGTACAATTTCAGGCGGCTTTCACAAATCTTGTGAGTGCAAATTATACCAGCCCTGTGTATTATACAGAGATGTTTAACACTTACTTCAGAGATGCTTTCTGCTCCTTAGACCTCTCATTATCTGCATGCCAACTGTGTGTCTGGTCACACTTGTTGATGCCTCTCTGAACACAGTAGTTTTTAAATGACAATATACTCTTTAAAGGAACACTCCACTTTTTTAGAAAATTCCAAAACTACCCTAGAGCTCAACAGTTGAGTTTTACCATTCTCGGCCGATCTCCTGGTCTGGCGGTAGCACTTTAAGCTTAGCTTAGCATAGATCATTGAATCTGATGAGACCGTTAGCATCTCACTCAAAAATGGCCATAGAGTTTCTATATTTTTCCAATTTAAAACTTGACACTTCTGTAGTTACATTGTATGTTTCTAGGCTGATATGGCTAGGAACTATACTCTCTTTCCGGCGTAATAATCAAGGAACTTTGCTGCTTTACCATGGGTGCATGAACTATGCTAAGCTAAAGGGCTAAAAGTGCTACTTCCAGACCCGGAGATCGACTGAATGGATTTGAAAACGGTAAAACTCAACAGTTTAACTCTAGAGGAGTTGGAAAAAAAGTGCAGTGTTCCTTTAAATGTGACAGAGCTTCTTCTCTTGTTCATGAAGAGTAGTGTACTTTTTTTAAGTTTTGGGAAAACCAGATAAAATGATGTTCTAATATAAACACTGTAAAATTGATTTATTGTAGCATATCTTTAATGTTCTTGTTTTGTTATCATTAGTAATTTAACTGGTTTGCAATAAAACATTGATCATTCATGCTTAAATGGCAAATAGTCACACTTGAATTGAGCTCATAGCACTTTGTTGACAGAGGAGAGAGTATGTTAATTAACTTGTTAGTCTACTTCTGTACTCTGTGTTCTATTAGTCTTTAAATGGCTCCAGTGTCATGTGATTCTGAACGTTGTTTCTAACTGTAGAGATATGTATCAGATTTCCTTTAGTAGTCATGATGCATTCAAAGACTAATCACAAATGCTGTTTTGAGATGAAATCACAAATGAACACTTCCACTCTTCACCCAAAAAGTGTACCTTTAAGTGCATGATAATACTTCAAGCGAAATCAAAGAACAAACTGGTGTGATGACATTTTTAACAAAATCAGACCAAAAGTAAGTTTTATTGGAGTGTGCTTTGGGAGCAGGAAACAGCTCACCAAAGCTTTCTTTCCAGAAAAGTTCGCTCCGGCTGGTAAACTCCTTTGAACTACCATTTGTGGATGGCGATCACATGAGAGTTAGGTGTGATTCCACCTTCTCTTATGTGAAGATCTTCTCTGGGTCATTTCTCCTGTTCAGGCATGTATATGTGTATATAAAGGCTGCCTTGAAAGTACTCTTGTATAAAGTGATTTATAAATAAATGTAAATTGAGTTTACTTAACTGGAGTGTTGAACTGCAGAGCTGGTGCAAATATATCCACATCGCTATGATCAGATGCTTTCTGATCACAAGTTTTCTTACCACTATCAGTTTTATTGTGTTCATTTTGTTACTGTGTGGGAAGCATGCATTACATAATTATATATTCATAAAAATGTAGTTTTGAAAGTGTTTTATAAATATATGTGACTTGTACTTCGTTGGACACAAATTTTGTGTGTCCCAGAACATTTGTTAGGGCGGAGATTTCACTTTGGTCTCTCTCTTGGCTGTCCCAACGGAAGATGCTGCAACATGGACACAAACTGCTTTCCCAACTATCAACGGTCAAACCAACACTGACAACTGGTTACTGCACAGCTTTTTCTTTATTCATCACCCATATGCTGAAAGTTATCTATTTCCATGATATTTTACTCAATTTGACAGTTATGTTGTTCTGAAATATTGATGTAAGTGTGAATGGTGTTAATGAGAGACTGTAAAAGCTCTGAATGTGATGCAGTCAGGACATGGGAGAAACAGATCTTTGTATGTGTGCGCCCATCTCACGATTTGCCTGTCATGGAGAAAATGATGGGGGATGTATGTGTGCGTATGAAAGCGAAGCCAGGTGTGTGTATTTCCGCTGTTATGCCCCTGTTATTTAACCTCTGCTGTGTGAGATTTGGAGTCTGATAAGACTGCAGCGCTTGGTAACAGACGCTTGGTCACTCAGTCACACTGTTGCCGAGGGAGATAGGTGCTCGGTAACCACAGCCCCGGGTCCAGGCCCTGCCTCCTCGGCCACAGGAAGTGTGGAGACTGATAAACACACAGAACTTCCTCTTTCTGCCCCACATCTTCTTAACCAGCAACTTCCTCAGAGTACAGTCTTACATAACCCACACACACAATCATGCACACTACCACCGCAGGTACACACACACACACACACACACAATCCTGCACATACACACACGCTTTTACTGTGGTGCTACAACTGCATGCACAAGTTGGGACTAACGCAAATGCATTTGAACTTAATATATACACAGCTTTTTATAGTTTAAGGAAAATATAATAATGGTAAATACGAGATACAATATGTATTGTAAGACTTTTGCTCACTGACACAGTATAGCCAAGCCTACCTTCTTAACTGAAGAAATCAGTGAATGGTGTGATCTCACACAATCTTTTTCTCGGTCAAAGCTCAAATTTTGCTTTATTTTGCTTTATCACTGGCTCATCTTCGTTCCTTTGAATAAGAATGTGGACACATGATGTTCCTACTGACAGCTGTTTCCAGTCATAGTGCATCTTAGAAGTGGCCTGAGACCAATAAACACACTGTGCACGCACAAACACAGAACACAAATACTGAGCACAGAAACATTATTTTTCTTCTGGTACAAACCATTTAAGTTCATTCCCGAATCAAGTGATTAACAGGAGAGTGAAATGCAGGTTTTTCCTCCATCCTGAGTGGATGTCACTACTGCCCAAACATGTTTGGACCTATTACACATTTGTTATTTGGTTTTAAATGTGTGTCGGTCTGTTCAGTTTATGTCGAAGCCTGTTTCTGTGGAACAAAAAAAAAAAAAAAGCGCAAAAATAAATAAACAGATGAAGTGAAACATTTCCTCATAATTGCGACTTTATGTCTCCTATTTATGGCTTTATGTCTTCCAGTTCTGACTTTGTGACCTTGCTTTTCGTAATTGCACCTCTATATTTAACAATGTAACTTTATATCTCTCACTATTTAATTTTAACTCAAACTGACTTTAGATCTCACATTTTTGTAACTGTGAAGCAGTTTGTAACTTGTAACTCTGACAACTTTTTTTTTTCAAACCGAGGTGGAAACAGACTTCCTTTAGTTGCTATGTTAATTAGTTTATTAGTTTGTTCCATTAGTTTACACAAATAGCAGTTGCGACACTGATTTACTGTTTGCTGTACACAGTAAAAATAATTCTTCCAAGTTGTATATAAAACAAAGATTACTGAAGTACATTTTTCAAGAATTTTTTTTTCTACTTCAAAATGTTTATTTTTGAAATGTACAAGCAATTTCTCACTGAGTATTGCTTTAAAGAAAACCTTTTTCAGTGTACATATGTGTGTACCATAGGCCAATGTAGATTGTCTTGATGCACAAAGCTGAGTTTTTCCATTTACTGACCCCCATAACACACGTATACTCCCATTGTTTCTCTATGAGCAGAGGCTGGGTAAAGGCCAGGTCATGTTTACATGAGTGAGAAAGATATGCTGCTCTTTATTCATAGTCTGAAGAAAAAAGGAGTGCAAACATTCTGCGTGATCTGACCAACCCACAAAGTGTGTATATATGTTTGATCATGGGTTAAGTCAGTAAAATATTCATAAATATATTCAGTGAATTTATGTGGAAGCCTAACAGTTGTTTTTCTGTGACTCATGAATCATGATAGAAGATAAACTGCTGAGATGCGCAAATCTATACTCTCATAAACTGTTGGTTCCCCTTCCACAGAACTGAGTTACAATGATAAAGAAATTGTGTCTCATTTTTAAATGTACCACTTAATTAAACTGTTGTCTAGATTCATTTTAGCGATGCTTTGTGTAAATATATTTCACACTTCAGAAATGATCTCTCTCAAGCAAGGGGTCATTACCCTATCATTAACCTGTTATCATATTACCAAGTCTATTAACATGGCGAAATGCAAAGTGATCGATCGGTGTTTGTTCTTTTGAAAAGTGGGGACATCCCATAGGTGTAATGGTTTTTATACTGTACAAACTGTATATTCTATGGCCCTACACCTAACCCTACCCCTACCCCTAACCCTCACAGGAAACTTTGTGCATTTTTACTTTCTAAAAAAAAACTCATTCTGTATGGTTTATAAGCATTTTGAAAAATGGGGACATGGGTTATGTCCTCATAAGTCACCCTCTCCTTGTAATACCTGTGTCATACCCATGTCATTATACAGAGTTGAGTCCTGATATGTCACAAAAACAAGAGCGCACACACACACACACACACAGTGATTCCAACACAGCATTGTTTGTTTGGCCAGACTATGTAAAAATATACATTTAAGAATACAGATTTCATACGTAAAGTAATAGTTTAACCAAAAATGAACAAATGAACATTCTTTCATTATTTAGTCCATCTCATTGACAAAAAAAAAAGACAAAAGTGAGTAAATGATGACAGATTTTTCATTTTTGGGTGAACTGTCTGTTTATGCTTTAATTTAAAAGTGCAGATAAAAAAAGCATGGTAAAATGAGGTTGCATGTCAAAGAAATATATGTATATATTTTCAGTGTTAATGTGCAGCTGGTCACATTCATTCAGTGTTTGCTTGTATTCCATGTATTTTTTTTTTAAGATTTCGAAAACATTCATGTTTAAACTAGAGAAGAGTTGGCAGAAGAAGTATTTCTTCCTCAGCACAAGTGAGAGTGATGGTGTTTTCCAAATTAAGTTTACTTAGTCTCATGATGAAGTAATGTTTTCTCTTGCTTTCTTTTGCTCTTGTCTTTAAATGCTAGAAAAAGAGGACGGATGTTACCTCGGGTTGTGAGGAGACAAAGAAAGAGGCATTTGAATTTGTTTTCTTGTTTGTTTGCAGATACAGTATGAAAGATCTGTTGAGAACAGATTTGATACAGCTGTTCTCAGCTTGCTTTATATCTTTTCTCTAGATCTCTGTCTCTGAAAGAAATGTGGCAGTATGTCAATGGTCTACATTATAATAAGCATTGCTCCTTGCAACTTAATCTAACATTTAATCTTGTCAAAAAACTAAAGCTACAGATCTTTTGAGTACCAACCTCATAAACATCTTATGCCTCCTGGAAGTGTTTAATTGAAGAGCACAAAGGGGAGGAATAAACTCCAGATTTTGTTTACAATCTGCTCCATTTTCTGTGGGGTTTGATTTGACTCAGTTATCTAATTGGCTTAAGAACTGAAATTTAAAGTTAGAACCTTTTTATTTGCTGTTGCTGGATTATCCAAATAGAAATGTGGCTTAGCAATTGAGCCAGATCTTATCATACAGTTTTGGATGGTGCATTCCCTCACATCCAAGTGGAATTTGCTCATTGAGTCAAAAGGAAACTTTGTTTCCCCTTTGTTTTTCATCTCCAGAATTGACTGAATGAACTACAGGGACGATTTTAAGTTCCTGAAGAAATGGCACTGTTAAGCATTGCATCTAATTGTATTTTCATCTAGACCTGTCAGTCACAAGAGTGATTTACACAGTCTTGGACAAAAATACAAAAAGACAGCAATTGTCACAGATTCACCCTGTTAACCCTCATCTTCATTACCGTCACTCATGAAGGACATTATTTAACCTGCATTCACACTCACACTCATAGTCTGGGCTTGCTTTCGTATGCAGTCATCGTCAGACTCTCTACGTACCTGTTTGGATTTACCAGATTGGACTTCGATCATTGTTCTCTTCATTGTATGAGTACTCTTTGTGTTCTCTCCATGCTACCTGTGACCACAGACTGCTAGTTATTCCACACACATACCATCACTGTTTATTTATCATTGACGCATCAGTTCTCACCATTCTTCTGTTATGATCACCATTTGTGTTGAATAAACCCTGTATTTGAGTTCACCACCTGTCTTCCTGAGTTCATCAGTTACAGTGATATTCTGAGTGAGGTGTTATTACAATATAATATAGCTGTGTTCTGTTTAAATGCTTTTTAAATGTAATTTATTCCTGTAATGGCAAAGAGAAATCTATTTCCTTGTATACTCTATTATACTGTATACTGTATTTATATATCAAGCCCAAAATGATTGATTTGATTGTATGAATATGTGAAACTGAGAGTCAGTTTTGCTTCATATATCTATTTCAACACCAACATTTGGCTCTGTATGTGTTAACGTGCAATGTAGAGCTCAAAAACACCCTCTCAGTTTTGACAATCAAATGAAAACTTTAGATCTAAGCCAAGATGTGCTTGCTAAATTCTATGCTTTCCAGTAATATCAAGTCCTGTGAGTGTTGACCGTAACCTGCATATGGCATTGAGAAACATGACATATTGCACAGATAATTTAGATTTGAAATTGTGTTCATTGAGTAGTTTGCTAATTTCTGCACGTTGCACAGTATGAATGGACATATTGCTCAGATCAGGATATTCATAAGGTAAACATACACATTTCATCATGTCCTGCAGAGTGATTTCTCATGAAAGTAGCTTAAAAATCAAGAACTCACTAGTGATGTCACAATAGAGAGATGGGTCTGTCACATTGTTAGAATGCATACTACTCTAGTAAGATCCGGCATTGTGGTTGAATTTGGAAGATTGCACAATTGGAGTAATTACGGCTTTTCAGTAAGTGGATGAGAAGTGGGCAGTGTTTTGAACTTGTGTATCATTGGGTGTGGATGAAGGTGGCTTTTCTACATCAGCACTGATGAAAGCTGAGGGAAGTTCCCTATTAAGAGACAAAATGTTTCTGTAATTTCCTGAAAATTAATAAATGATCACATATTTGTCAGATACGTTAAGCGAAGTCACCTTTATTTTTATAGCACTTATATGTGCCACAGTATTTAACAAGAAAGTAACAGAATCAATGACGCAAACTTCAAAGATGAGAAAGATCCAAGTTCTGCTAGAAAGCAGCTGTGGCAAGACAATAGTTCGAGATTCAGCTCCAGTCAGTTCAATGTATGTACAGTACAGGTGCATCTCAATAAATTTGAATGTTGTGGAAATGTTCATTTCAGTAATTCAACTCAAATTGTGAAACTCGTGTAGGCTATAAAATAAATTCAGTGCACACAGACTGAAGTAGTTTAAGTCTTTGGTTATTTTAATTGTGATGATTTTGGCTCACAGTTAACAAAAAAAACACCAATTCACCATCTCAACAAATTAGAATACTTCATAAGACCAATAAGAAGCCTTCTGTAAAGTATGTTCATTTACAGTACATGTACTCAATACTTGGTAGGGGCTCCTTCTGCTTTAATTACTGCCTCAGTTCAGCGTGGTATGGCGGTGATCAGTTTGTGGCACTGCTGAGGTGGCCTGGAAGCCCAGGTTTCTTTGACAGTGACCTTCAGCTCATCTGCATTGTTTGGTCTCTTGTTTCTCAGTGTCCTCTTGACAACAGCCCATAGATTCTCTACAGGGTTCAGGAGTCTGCTGGCCAGTTAAGCACACCAACAGCACCATCATTTAACCAATTTTTGGTGCTTTTGGCAGTGTGGGCAGGTGCCAAAACCTGCTGGAAAATGAAATCAGCATCTTCAAAAAGCTGTCAGCAGAAGGAAGCATGAAACACTTCAGTCTGTGTGCATTGAATTTATTTCATACACGAGTTTCGCAATTTGAGTTGAATTACAAAATAAATGAACTTTTCCAAGACATTCTAATTTATTAAGATGCACCTGTATGATCTTGATGACAGTAAATGTGCACTGAAAAAATTATTCATCATTAAATTTACTTTTTTTTATGGTAAGTGGTTGCAATCAATTTATTTTAGCTACATTTAAATAAACAATTTTTGCTGAATGTTAATCAACTAAATTAGTTTATTTAAATATAGCTAAAATAAATTGATTGCAGTCAATCACCATTAAAATATTTAGTAAATTCAATGAATAATTGTATATGATTGTGTATTTGCTATATTACATAATTAGTAGGACAAAGCTCTTCACAGACTCTTAAATGAAGTCAGCGGTACATGTGTTTTTGTATATCTGTTTAGGTAACCAGACTATGCAGATGCCATCTACCGCTGAGGGTCTGTGGTCTCTGTTACCTTGTCATCACACCACATGCACACAGACACAAACAGTCACACACACACACACACACACACACACACACGCACAAATAAAATACTCAGCTTCCCGGCAGTCTCACCCCTCTCTTCCCTTCTTCTGGTAAGTTTCCTCTTTCTCCCCCCTTTCATGTTCTTTGTATAGCACTGTCCATCTGTAGAGAGGAAGGACAGCACGTTTCTGAAATGCTTTATCAGTCGCACACATACGGATCTGACATCACTAAAAGGAGACCTGCTTGTACTATGTGTTCTGGAGAAAACAGGATTTCACTGATGTCTTTTGAAATCCTTAAAACTTAGACTGAAATGAGGAAGACCTCTTATGTGAGCAAGTGTAGCTTGATGAGCAGTAATGATAGTGTATGCTCTAATAACTGCACTTCAGAAATATTACCACATATATATTGCCATTTATTCATTTGTGAAAATCTGAAACTGGAAGCTTGATGTTACTGATGTTACAAAATGGTTATTTGATAATTGAATATTATTCAGTTTTAGTAAAAATAACTGCAAAAAGTTATTAATGTACAAATATAAAAAAATAAGTAACTAAATTCTTAAAATTTAAATAACGTTGTTCATTCGGGTAACAATATATTTTTATTGTCTAATTAATTACATGATGTGGTGATTAATTAATATAATTAATCGCACATCAAATTTAGAGAAATTACTCTGAAAAGATAATTTATAGTCATTGTTTTGCAAAGCATCAAACAGAGATTACAAAAGTAGGTTCAGGAAGAAATATTTAGTTTGATAAAATTGATTTGCTACAATCAGAGTTAATGATGACAGAATTGTCAATTTTGGTTGGGTGAACTATGACTTTAGGATTTTTTTTTCTTAATTTTATTAGGCTATTATTACTATGAAAATATTAAATTATTTCTTTAATGAAATGATACTCTAAAGAATAAACTAAAACTGCCAGTAAGTGCTGGTAAATGTCTTAATGATTAAGTTATCGAGTCAAATGGCTGATTCATTCAGGAGTGAAGTAGATGGTTCTTTATGAATGGTTCATTGAATCATTAGACTTGTTCCACTTGAAGCGGATCATCACCATCAGACCGATCGGTGTGTGAAATCAAAGAACTGCAAGAGCTTTAAAGAGATGACGACTCCTTGTGCTTCTGAATCGCTCTCGCAGTACTCTGATGTCAAACACCGATCGGTCTGTGCAGCACCACTTCAAAGCCAACGCGACTACGACCAATGGTTCAACGCGCCAAATGGTTCACCCAGTTCTCAAAATGTGGATTAAGAAATGAAATGGGTTGCTCGGATATTATGTGCCCATGTGGAACACCAATTAATCCTGCCACTTTAAGAAGATACTGCTAATGTCAACTCGTTAGATGTACTGTATAAGACACCTGTCCATCCAATCTGTATTTTCCATTTCAATCTCTCCCACCACCATGGGCGAGACCAAAGAGCTGTCAAAGGATGTCAGAGCCAAGATTGTAGATCTGCACAAGGCTTGAATGGGCTACAAGACTGTCAGCAAGAAGATTGGTAAGAAGGACACAACTGTTGGTGCGATTATTCTAATGGAAGAAATATAAAACAACCATCATTCAGTCTGGTGCTAAAGACGATCATGAGAAATGAGAAGGATCAGCCTCAAACTACATGGGAGGAGCTTGTTGATGATCTTAAGGGAGTTGGGACCACAGTGACCATGCAAACCATTGGTAACACACTACTCGATAATGCACTGAAATCCTGTATCGCTCACAATGTCCCCTGCTCAAGAAGGCACATGTACAAGCCCGTTTAAAGTTTGCCAATGAACATCTAAGTGATTCAGAGAAGGCTTGGGAGAAAGTGCTGTGGTCAGATGAGACCAAAATTTAGCTCTATGGCATTAACTCAACTCCGTGTTTGAAGGGAGAGAAATACTGAAGATGACCCCAAGAACACCATCCCTACAGTCAAGCGCAGGGGTGGAAACATTATGCTTTGGGGCTTTTTTTCTGCTAAGGGTACAGGATCACTTCACTGCATTGAGGGGCAAATGGATGGGGGCAGGTACTGTAAAAAATCTTGGACAAGAACCTCATTGCATCAGCCAGAATACTGAAGATGGGTCATAGATAGGTCTTCCACCATTACACTGACCCGAAACATACTGCCAAGAGAGTAGCTCAAGAAGAAGCACATTAAGGTCATGGAGTAGCCTAGCCAGTCTCCAGAACTCTTAAAGAAAATCTGTGGAGGGAGCTGAAACTTTGAGTCGCCAAATGACAGCCAAGAAACCTTGAAGAGAGGAGTGGACCAAAATCCCTCTCCCAACAAGGCAAGGGTTTCTGCACCAAGTATCAAGTCATGTTTTGCATGGGGATCAAATACTTATTTCACTCACTGAAATGCAAATCAATTTCTAACCTTTATATAAGTTTTTTTTTATCTCTGGATTATTTGGTTAGTATTCTGTCTCTATACGTTAAAATAAAACAACCATAAAAATGACGGACCCTTCATTTGTATATATATATATATATTTGCTGAATTTCGATTAATCCAGGATTATTATATATCAATAGCTATCTGTCACAGAAATGGTGAAAAGTGTCCCACCAATTTACACATATTTAAAGTGTGTGTTTGTAATCTCTCTCTTACCTGCACACACAAATACTGATTCTTTTATCAGACTTAAACTTGTTTCAGTTGTTATGCTATAATTAGGCTACCCTCTTGGTCTTTTCTTCTTTGAAAATCCTCTGTTTATTTGCTGCCACTTTTCTATAGATAAAATTTTGTACAATTTGTACAAATATTGGTATTAAAGTTAATAATTTCTTTAAAAATTCCATTAAATTGTATAATTAATAACACAGCATTAAAACTAGAGGATTACACTACACAGCTGGAAAACCTTCTTCCAGTAGTTACCTTTAGACTATCTTTATATTTACAGAAATAGGTGATTTTCAGTAGCAATATCAGGGTTACTGAATAAATCACCAGACAATGCATGCACTAACAAAATGTGTAATTGAATGTACTGTTAATTACTTTTGATAAAAAATACTGCATTAATGCATAAATGTAGATGTGAATTCATATATCCACTCAACATATTCTGTATCCACGTACATGCTGGTGTTAGAACATGTATAGTAGCAGAACAATTAATTTTTGGAGAGGAGACGGTCAGTTGTCCATCTGTGATGAGTCAGAGCAGATTTGCAGCCGCGCCTGCAGTGCAGAGCCCAGTGCTGCCTCTCCCTTCAGGCAGAAAAGGGAAGCGAAAAGGGCTGACGGCTGCTGCAGGCCTCTTTTCAGTCTTCCTGTTGGGTTTAATTTAAGGACAAGAGAGAGAACTCCTGTCCATTTCTCCTCATCTCCAATCTCTCCATCCATCCACATATATCACATGGTCCTAACGCCTCAACAACACCGTGACCAACTTCTGTTTTTTTCTGACAGTGTGAATGCGTGCAAATGGGTTTCATTCTGTGTGCACGCAAATATAGGGGTTTAGCTTCTATTAATTCAGCCTCTCAAGCACTAGTTTTATGGTGCAGTTTGTCACTGATTAGAGAAAAACTATGAAAATCATTTGTGTCTGTTTTCAAAGAAGTCAATTTAAAGCTGAAATTAAAAATGCATTATTGCAGTTTATATAGCTATTGCAAATTTTTCTTCACAAGAGTCATTTTTTATTTTAACGCAGAACATCTTTACAAACAGATCAAACCAGAGACGTTTCAGCGCCATTCACGAGTCACACGATTGCAGGAACGGTAACATCCTTTCATATTAAAGCGTGGAATAAACTACGTGCATGCATTATCGTAGTTATGTCATCAGTAATGTTATGAAGTAACCAAAAAGGCAATTAAAGCTGCCTTAAAACTGTACGTGTATGTATTTAGTATATAAGTCACATTTAAGAACATGTTTCTGAAATGCAGTGGTTTTCCAAACTGTCCTGGAGAAGCCCCAGTGGCGTAGCATCAGGGCATGCAGGGTATGCAGGTGCTTATGGGCCCTTGGCAGTCTGGGGGCCCGCCGAGCTGGAGGGAACTTTTAATTGAAACAAGGGAATGAATTGAGCCCTGATGGGCCCGGCCTTTGTCCAACAGCTTATGCAAATTCTCGGCCTGAGTCCAACTGGAAACCGTGTCTTTTTTCTCTCTCTTCCCCATTACACAGCTATTAAAATAGTTACATTTTGTTTTTTTAATGTCAAAGTGGTCATATTTCTTTTTGTTTCTTTATTAACTTAATTCAGAAATATGTTTGGAACGTCATGTTTGTAAAGTATTTTGCCTAAAATAAACAGACATAAAATACTTCATGCATTTCACAGTATTAATAAAAATAAAAATCCTAGATAAATAAGCACTGTTAGGTGCATATCCAACCATTTGTGAAGAGTGGATGCTAAAGCGCGGTGTACATCATGACATGGAGGCGTCAGCGTGATCACTTGCATTTTTTTACAGTTCTGCGGGCAATCAGATTTGTGTGTTTAGACGTAGTTTGGATGTCCAGATATCGGATATGTAACCGATTTAAAACCACATTTGGAAATGGTTGAGATCAGATGTGAAAAAAAAAATTATCTCTTGTGGATTTTTGTGTTTATACCAAGCGGCAATTTTATAACTTAAATGGATGAGATATTTAAAAATTCACCCCCCAAAATTAACTATAAAGACCAAAATCATTTTTTTAACCAGGTTGTAAACATGTTTTGTTCTGCTGTAAAGTTGGGCATTTTAACATGGGGAGTCTATGGGATTGACTCCCTTTTCCAGCCATTCTTTAGCGGCCAGTTGACGAATTATAGTTTAAGTCACTTCCGTATGGGCTTCACGAGAGAGCGGGAGGTTGCTTCTTGGTTTAATCACAAAAATCCACACGAGGTCACATTTTTTGGCATCCGATCTGAACCGTTTCCAAATGTGGTTTTAAATCGGATACATATCCGATATCTGGACATCCAAGCTACGTCTAAACACACAAATCTGATCGACCACAGAATTGCCAATGCGAGGGTGACACGTTTGCCCATAGCGTTGTAATGCGGTGTGCTTTGTGCGTTGCCATTTTATTGGGATGGAAACTTTGCACATTCAGGAGCTGGTTTTCAACCTCTGCTCCGTGAATTTTATAAATACATCAGCTACGCTACTGAAAGCTACATTATATTTCTTAGCAATGAGGTGATACCTTTCACTTATTTGCAAGCTTCACACTCGCGTGGTCTCTCTCTCTCTCATTAATTCATTTGAATTTATTTAATAAATAAAATCTTTGAGCTATTTTATTTCACTAAAGAATTCTACCTCTAACGAGCTGTATAAAATAGCATACCAAATGAAAATGACTGTTATTTTCCGTCATTTATCCGTTCAGTGAGATTTCGAGCTGCAAAACATTCATGACAGCCATTGTCCATGCTGGCAAATAATAATCAAATGGCCACTCAACGTGAATTATATAAATATTTTTAATAGCACGGCCATACAAAACCTAAGGATCTACCATGTGTGATTACTCACAATCATTTTGGGTGGGAATTATGCAAACACAGGTATCGGATACCAGTCGTGTCTATTGAATGTAAACAGATGGGGCAAAAAAAACGGATATGGTCAAAAGATCGGATCTGTGCATTAAAACAGGCAGTGTAAATGCACTGGTTTTATCTGTTGTTTGTCTTTTACGGGCGTTTTCGCGATCGGCACTCCAGTCAATCTACTCCACAGCCAATCAGGGGTCTCCTCCCTGCTCGTGCCCTGGTGCTTCAGCCCCGCCTCGCCCTATTGATAACCCGGCCCTGCCCAGCAGATATAAAAAGCTGTTAGAGTTGATAGGAGAATTGTTTTTTTTTGTTTTTTCATGTTTGCTATTTTTGCTTCCCACAGAGAAATGTGCTTCCAAGTGTAAAGCTCAGGAAGGATTTAGCTGACATGCACCTTATGTTAAGTTTGTCAAAAAAAAATATTGGCTCACATTCTGAAGTCTTAAGGCCTCTCTCCCTGTGGGAGTTTGAGTTTGTGTGGATGCATGTTTGCAACAGTAACATACGTTTTGATGAACATTTATCTGGCAAAATGTCTTGCACATGTTGAATCCAGGTCAACATAAACCTCTCGCAGGACTCATAAGCAATTTTACTGATTGTTTTGGTATTCCTGGTGATGATGAAAGTCATGTCAAAACTTTCTTTCAGTGTTTCGTAAGCAAAGTTGTGTAGAAACTGAAACATAGCTTGTGTTTATATGATATTACTTTTGCTTTCTGTTAGTGTTACAGTAGCCTGAGGAGTTAACTGAGCTGAATCTCTGTGAAGTTAAACGTCTGAAACTGTTTCACAATTCAAAATCTCAGCTGAGTCAAAGACTGTGTTCAAACCCAGTTCTCGGCAAGCTTCAATGCATTCTCTACAGCATCCGCCAAGAACCGTTGTTTTAAAAAGTGTTTGTTTCAAAAAACCTTTTAAGATCTATTGTAAGATTTGGTGGGCTGATATTTTAGTTAATGGTATAAAACAGTCCAGGGAACTGCAGAGAGGTAGATGAATAGTTTACAATAGAATAGTTCATATTAAAGAAAAATAAATTAGAGATATGCATAAGAACAAAGTATGTGTTACTGTATATGTGTAATAAGTTATATGTGAATCTCTATTGGAATTAAAATACAGTGATGGGGGATTTAACTGGGACTGCAGTAGTATGAATATACATATTGCTTGTGGAAAAATTCAAAAGACTTCATTATGCTTTTGAATATTTTAGAAATATTTCACCAGCATCGTTTTATTTAGCCTCCTGTTCATAAAAAGGGGATGTACTACGACCCAGACAATAATACTTTACTGCAGAAATGTTGGTACATGATGTATATTTGTGCTCGTGTGAAAGCTTGAGGAGAAGGTTAGTGACCGCAGAGTTATGTTGGATATGTAGCTGCTTCACATATGGACTCTCTCTGCCTTTAAGATGTTCTCCTGTCTCATAAACAGTAACATATTCCAGTGTATTCACACACAACATTACAACAGATAAACTAGGCCTTTGAGAACCTGAGGAAGAACAAACATAGACAGAATCATGAATTAAACATGAAAGTGTGAACACAGATCTGGCTATTGTGGGCCTCATCCATCTATATTGGTGACTTTTCACCTTTAGAGGCTCCTTGTGCAAACTTCAGGGAAAATGCCCTCTCTTTACAACCCTCTTCACAATGAACCTTGGACTGGGTGAGTACTGCAGGGCAGGAGCTGTGTGCTTATGAGTGAGTGTGTGTGTGTGTGTGTGTGTGTGTGTGTGTGTGTGTGTGTGTGTGTGTGTGTGTGTGTGTGTGTGTGTGTGTGTGCGCGCGTGTGACTATACTTGTGAGATCCAAAATGTCCTAAATTGTGAGATCCCAAAAATGTTCTTACTAATGTAATGCAACCTGTTGAAGACCAGATAGTTAAATTTGAGTTAAAAGTCTTATAAATCAGCCAAATCATATATCTATTTAAATCTAGTATTTTGATTGTTATGTTTAGGTTTATCAAACAGCAGGATGAAAATGTATATTTTTTTATATTTAATAATATTATTATTAATTATATTTATGAAACACCAAACATGAAGTATTGAAATCTGAATATATAAATGTAAATCAGAATATATATTTAGAAATCTGAATATATAAATGTAAATCCAAATATATTCATAATCTGACTATATAAATGTAAATCAGAATATATAGTTGTAAGTCTGAATGTATAAATACAAATTGTAATATAAAAACTTAAATCATGAATAAATAGAAGTAAGTCTGAATATATAGTTTTAACTCTGAAACTAAATTTAAATCATGAATATGTACTTATAATTCTGAATATATGCGTGAAAGTTGCGATATATAGATATAAATCTGAATATGGAGTATAAAAATTATTTTATAAATGAAAATCATGAATTTGTGTATAGAAGTTAATCTAAATAAAATTAAATCTGAAAATATAGCTGTAAGTTTGAATATATAAAAATAAAATTTTAATATATAGTTATTATTCTGACTATATGATTGTAAATTAGAAGGTATATTTATTGAGAATATAAATGCAAATCTGAACATATAAGTCCAGATTTATTAGGCATGTCAACAGAGGCAGATGGCCTTATTAGTTTTTTAATGATAATATTATGCCTATGTATTCGGCAGGTGAGCATTATTTCACCAAGTACAACATGTTCCTGTTGATCCTGGAACAACTTTCCAATCAACCAATCAGAATTGAGGGATAACTTTTCAGGAAATGTCAGTATCTGGCTTACAATCAGGGTTAGGTTCTTCTACACTCTTGTTAATCAACTATCATTTCCCACTGATTTTAGGAATAAATTATGGGTAGGGTTAGGTTTGGGTTAAATCTATATTTTTGGTTAATAATGTTGATCCAGGAACATGTCTTACTTGGCAAAATCACGACGACCGTATCCGGTACATGTATCAATGCAGATATTGTATTATATTAATTATTGTAATAATTGCTGACCATCACATGCTGCTGCAGTTATCAAAATAAAATCACTATTTGTAAACAAATTATGTTGTTGAGAGTTTGTCTGCTTCTCAGACATGTTGAATCGTGTAGAAAAGATTAACATTGTCACTGTGAGGGCCTTTTGGTACTCACCCTTTTTTAAAGTAGAGGGAATACACCTTTTGGTTTAGATTGTGTGTGTGTGTGTGTGTGTGTGTGTGTGAGAGAGAGAGAGAGAGAGAGAGAGAGAGGTTGAGCTCATTTTATGATTTGGAAAATTCCATAACAATTATTAACCTGTGTTGGTGATGTCCTTGTGTTTGTGTGAGTCACTGTGTGTGACTGTGCGTGTGCTGACTATAAACACACACATGCATTAAGTCAGTGTGTGTGTGTGTGTGTGTGAGTGTGTATCTTTATGTGTGTATTGCAAATCTGTCATGCTGCAGTTCAAATATAATGGTTTATGAAAAATATCTGAAGTAAATCAATTGTAATTGTAAAGTTGCTAGAAATAACTTTACACACTATTCAGTCTCAGTGGAGGGAAATCAGCTCATATGGATTTGTGTGCTTTCCTACATGACAAATATAACGTAGGGTTCAGCATGTTTATGTAAGAAATATTTACTGGAACATTTTCTTCGAAAAAACTGAAAACATAATTGTTTACAGTGACCCAATGATACCATTTTCATAGTTTCATTTTACCGTAAGAGTATATTTTGAGCATATTGATCAATGCTTTGATATCATTTAACTGTATAAATAAAGTACTGCCGTTTCTGTAAATATTCATGTCGGCAATAAATATTTTTTGCTCATGACAGCAGTGGAGGTTTTGAGGATAGTATGAACCTAAATAAATGTAAGTAAATAATGATCAAATATATAATAATAAAAGAATACAAACAAACAGAAATCTTTAATTACTTCTAAACTGTCTGGGAAGTTGAGGCTCAATGGTGACCCAGCTCAGTTATGGTTTTATGGTTAGCTTAATTAAGAAAATGTGTGTAATTATGTAAGTATTATTTTTCTCTGTGTCAGGTTTGTGTCATGTGACTTTCAGCAGGCCCAGTTAGACCTAACCTAGTGCTCAGCCACTCTCTCACAGAGCTTTCTCTAGCCAGAAGTTCCCACTTTCAGACTGATGACAGAACAGAGCAGAACACTGATGACACAGTAACACAGTATTAAATTGCTCAAGCAATGAATACCTTCAAAGCTCTTTTTCATTTAGAAAAAAAAAAGTAGAAGAAGAAGAAAAAAGAACTCAATGTTCAGGTTGGTTGAATTATGGCTTCGTGTTCACTAATGATTTACAGAACTCACCAGGTTCACCCTGTTGACTAAAAGAAAAAAAATGCAAAGTATGAGTCTTAACCTTTCTGTTGAGGTCACTTCACTAGCGCAGGAGCAAAGGTTAAACTCTGGATAGCACAAATGAGCCACAGGTCTTATTGTGAGTTTAAAAGCTGACGGATATGACAGGACAGATTACAGAGAGAGAACTAGAGAAGGGTGGGATGTGAGAGTGTGAGTAGACAAAGAAAAGGGGAAAGAGAGATGTGTGTATTATCACTCATTTAGTGTTTAGTAAAGATCTCAGAATTACTCTGTATGACTGACAAGTTAGAGAAAATTACTTGGATTTCCAAGAGCAAATATCTCTTATTATTTGGAATGTGACAGTATGCTAAAAAACTTGAAACACTGACTACAAGACAGTTCTTATTATAACCAATTGAATTTTTCACATTGCAGTGTGCTCACTTTTTTATATACACCCCCTCAGAAAACATTCAGTTTGCATCATATCTGTTTTGCGCTGTAATGTAACACATGTTGTTCTATATACTGATTCTGAATATGTATAAAAAGTACATAACATGTTGTTAGATATTAGGACCTGTTATTTGTTATTGTGTTGAGTGGGATTGTTCACATACTGTGTTTCTGTAGGTTTGGGAGTGCTCTGCTATCTCATGCTCGGTCATGTCTGTGTGAAAGCTTCTTTACCTCAGAGATCTGATAGATTAAACTCGTCATTGCTGCAGGCTGCAGTCTTCTGGCTTGACTTTCACTCTCATTAAATCTGAAGAGAGATTCTGGCATTAAATGTGCCTTTAGTTTACATTTTGAACACATCAATTATCTCACATTAGTGAGAACTGAGTCAGTTTGTATAATCTAGAATGTGAAATATTGTTTCAGTATATGTTATCTTCTGTTTAATGATGATGATGCCTAAAATACCCCCCCCCCCCATAAAGTCTTGTTACAAGTGGTTAAAATGTAAGACTATATGAACTATGTTATCCTATTTGTTTGTTTGTTTCTTTTCAAAATTTCAATTTTAGTTTGATTTTAATTAGTAACAATGGAATACTACACGTTTCAACTTGGTAATTATTTCAGTATTTATTTATATTCCTCAAAGGATATTTCACCCCAAAATGAAAAATTGTCATCATTATGCCCATGTTGTTCAAAAACTTTCTTTCTGTGGATATTTTAAATCTTTAAATACACTGACTTTCACTGTGTGTATATATATATATATATATATATATATATATATATATATATGTGTGTGTGTATATATATATATATATATATATATATACATAAACCGAAAATCTCCTTTTGTGTTCCACATACTGTGACACAGGTTTTTGATCAACATGAACCATAAATCATGAGAGATTTTATATTTTGGGTGAATAGTGCCTTTAATTTTTCTGGGTCAAAATGTTTATGTACATTGATTACATGTTGTACAAGTTTTTAAACAGTCAAGCCTCAATAATTATTCAGGCCTTTCTTTGTTACCGGTGTGTACTGATATAGTGATATTTCAGTACTAGCTAAATAGTTCAAAAGCTAACCTTATGTATCAGGGATGTTAATTATTGAAGTCTGTCTGTGTATGTGTGTGTGTGTATGTGTGTGTGTGTGTGTGTGTGTGTGTTTATGTGACCTTCCCAATCAATATGGGTCTTTATGTGTATGACCCGACTTATCAAAGTGTGTGTGTGCTCTGGGCTTATCAAAAGTACCTCTGTCTGCCAAGTAGTATCTCATCTGCGTGTTAAGAGCAGGTCTTATCTTACACAGCTCTACCTTTGCACCTAGTGTTACTGTGTCCTGTCTGCTCATATCTGCCTTCACAGTCATCTCTCTCTCTCCCCACACACAAACACATTCACTATCTCTCTCTGTCTGTCTGGATTCTGGATTCAAGTGATACCGTCTGCTTGCTATTGATCAGGAGCTTGTTTTTTAATTGACTAAATGGACTGAGAATTGGTCACTGCAGATGGAAGTAAAAAACAAAAAACAAAAAAAACTTGAGACTGGCTGGTTTATATTTTTACATAATTGGTAAAGGATGTATGAATGGCCACCTTGTTGCATTGTTTTGTGCTTACTGCTGTGAATTTATCCAGCGTCATTATTAATTCACATCAAACTCTTTAACAGTGCAGACTTTAAAAGCACAAACAGAGCCATTGAGGTGTGCCAGCATTGTGCTTTAGGGGGAGCAAAAGGTCCAAAGTGTGGATGTCCGGAACAAGGCGCTTTCTTTCTAAAAACAACATTTCCGTTTGGTGTTAGTATGGGTATGACATAAACACGCTGGTGGGAAATTAAAAGCATTTATGAAAAAGTAACTGAAAAAAAAGCATGGTAGAGAGGATAAAGTTGAGATCAAGGGCCTCAGCAAAGTGTGTTAGCCAAAAAAAATTAAAATAAAACCTTGAGATATTTTGAATGAGAGACTTTTCATGCATTGACTCCTTTTTAATTCAAAATCACTCAATTTAAACAACACAATTAGCTGATATTTGAATGAATACTATATGGCTGGATCACATCTGCTCAAAATGAACATTTATGAGTTCATGATTTGTAAATATGTGTGAGTCCAAGACAGTGGGCTTTTCCAGCAGTCTCGGTTCCTCTAACAGTTCTTCTTTATCTACTTTAACATCTTCAAGTTTGTCCTCGCTACTTTCACATGGAAGAAAAATGGGGTTGTAAAGTTTTTTTTTTTTTTTTTTTTTTTCTGGTTTAGCTCTCTGGGACCAATATGATTTGAAAAGTTCTATTCAAAATAAAATTTATTTGAAATTTGCTTGGGACTGGACAATCCAAACGGTTTAAATATGACTCATATTCCATTCATTTAAAATAATATCAAAGTTCTAAACGAGATATTGCACAAATCTGTTTACATTGTAAATTCATATTCTGTGTTTAGCAATAGAGTCAGACACAGAATTATTAAACTTCTCTACAAGAGGGAATGTTATGTATTGTTCTTTTTTCCTGTACAAAAGACAGAGAGATGTTCAGTACACTGCATCCTGCCAACACTAATATTTCATCTCTCTCCCCTGACTTTACCTGTCAGCACAGATCTTTCAGATCTATCTTTTATTTTACACACACACTGTATTATATCAGTTAAATGTCTAATTTACGTGTAGTATAGCCAGCTGAGCCAACAATCTTCTCCAGGTTTTGTTCTGTTTCCCCCTGTGGAGACATGCTCAGAATTTAGGACTATATATTTTTATCCTTTGGCTGTAGCACAGAATGTACTCTTTGATTTTAGTCATTGTATGCTTTGGCAGAAGTCCATTACAAATATTGAAGTATTGGATAAATAAGCATGACTCCTTAAAATGGTAGTTTTATCACTGTGAAAAAAGAACAGGCCTATACATAACATACCATCAATAGTTTAAGAGGGTAGTAGATATATTTAAAAAAATGTAAATAACAATAATTCAGCAAGGATACATTAAATTCAAAAATTGAAGTAAATACATTTTTTATGTTAAAAAAGATTTATACATTTTAAATAAACACAGTTATTTTGAACATTCTATAAAATAAATAAATAAATAAAAATTCCACAAAAATAATAATCCTTGATGATAATAAGAAATGTTTCTTAAGCCCCAATAATGATTTCTGAAGGATCATGTGTCACTGAAGACTGGAGTAATGACTGCTGACAGTTCAGCTTTGCTATCACAGAAAAAAATAATTTATATATATATATATATAGTGTATGTGTGAACATAGATTGTATGTATACATATCTATTTAGGTGGTTTTGGTCCAAAAAACTTTCAACTGTAACCATTTGTCTTTTTTTTTTGTCTTTTTTTTTTTTAAGCACTTTCCCCTGTTTATTCTTGTGGTAAATGAGTGCAACAGCGATTCCAAAACTAATGTTGCTTGCAAAATTTAATGGATAATATTACACAAGCCGCAAAACTTTTTTTAAATGATATGAAAAAATAGTATTATTATTACTATTAATATTTTTAGAAGGATTTATAGAATTTTGATGGTTAAATTGAATGAAATGTAGAACAGCAGAGTCAGATGATGGATTGAAGTCTGTGATCAGTGTATGTAAACTCCCGTGGATGAGTGTGTGGTCTCGTCTGGGAAATGTTTGTCAACCGTGAGTAGAGAGGGTTCAGTGGAACGCTAAACTATAGTGCATGGATGGATTGTACTAGAAAGGCTAGTGATGAAACAGGACAAACAAGTCAGAGCACAGTAAG
Organism: Carassius gibelio; assembly: GCF_023724105.1. Taxonomy (NCBI): domain Eukaryota; kingdom Metazoa; phylum Chordata; class Actinopteri; order Cypriniformes; family Cyprinidae; genus Carassius; species Carassius gibelio. The sequence continues at coordinate 21,996,449 of NC_068377.1, forward strand.
AGAGAAACATTTATTCATTTTTTAAAGACAGAATGATGAAATAAGAGCCATTATTCTCCTCATTGTTATTCTCCCACCGAAGTGATGACATGAAAACAGAACACCTTCATACACCCCGAACATCTGCCAATCTCCTACATCAATTCATGCTCTTTCCTTTCTTTACCAGTCTTACAGGTCTAAAATGAAATTAACTCTTGCAGAAAGACATACAGACCCTCCTTTCAGCACACAAACACTATATTAATAAAAAACATCTAAGAATCAAAGACATCTTTGTACCAACTTTATCTAAAGTAAAGTTACATGCATAAACCTGATGAGAAATATTTTCATTTCAATTCAGTTCTTTCTATTTTTCACTGCTTTTCACTATAAATGTTTTAGTTGTACGGAATGTACATGCGTGTATGTATGATTTGATTGATTGATTGATTGATTATGTATGGTGGCCGAGAGAGATCAACATGCTGCAACTAAAGAAAACACTTGCAAACTGAAAAAACACCAGCAAATAAAAAAAAAAAAAACATCTTCATCAATTTGACAACACAAGTGTTGCAAATCATCAAAACACAGGCATCAACACAACACATGCATATAACGAAACGTGCTGCTAAATTATCACAACACATGTATATAACGAAACGCACTGCAAAATCTCACAACACATGTATATAACGAAACGCACTGCAAAATCATCACAACACATGCATATAACGAAACGCACTGCAAAATCATCACAACACATGCATATAACGAAACGCTCTGCAAATCATCACAACACATGCATATAACGAAACGCTCTGCAAATCATCACAACACATGCATATGACGAAACGTGCTGCTAAATTATCACAACACATGTATATAATGAAACGCACTGCAAAATCTCACAACGCATGCATATAACGAAACGCACTGCAAATCATCACAACACATGCATATAACGAAACGCGCTGCAAACCCTTCACAACACATGCATATAACAAAACGTGCTGCAAATCATCACAACACATGCATATAACGAAACGCTCTGCAAATCATCACAACACATGCATATAACGAAACGCTCTGCAAATCATCACAACACATGCATATGACGAAACGTGCTGCTAAATTATCACAACACATGAATATAATGAAACGCACTGCAAAATCTCACAACGCATGCATATAACGAAACGCACTGCAAATCATCACAACACATGCATATAATGAAACGCGCTGCAAATCCTTCACAACACATGCATATGACGAAACGTGCTGCTAAATCATCACAACACATGCATATGACGAAACGTGCAGCTAAATCATAACACCCGTGCATATAACGAAACACGCTGCAAATCATCACAACACATGCATATGACAAAACGTGCTGCTAAATCATCACAACACATGCATATAATGAAACGAGCTGCAAAATCTCACAACACATGCATATAACGAAACGCGCTTCAAATCCTTCGCAACACATGCATATGACAAAACGTGCTGCTAAATCATCACAACACATGCATATAATGAAACACGCTGCAAAATCTCACAACACATGCATATAACGAAAAGCGCTGCAAAATCTCACAACACATGCATATAACGAAACGCTCTGCAAATCCTTCACAACACATGCATATAACGAAACACGCTGCAAATCATCACAACACATGCATATAATGAAATGCGCTGCAAATCCTTCACAACACATGCATATAACGAAACGCGCTGCAAAATCTCACAACACATGCATATAACGAAACGCGCTGCAAAATCATCACAACACATGCATATAACGAAACACGCTGCAAATCATCACAACACAAGCATATAACGAAACGCGCTGCAAATCCTTCACAACACATGCATATAACGAAACGTGCTGCAAAACTCACAACACATGCATATAACAAAACGTGCTGCAAATCCTTCACAACACATGCATATAACGAAACGAGCTGCAAATCATCACAATATATACATGTGTTATATACATGTGTTGAGGGTTTGCTGTGCATTTCGTTATATGCATGTGTTGCGATGATTTGCAGTGCGTTTCGTTATATGCATGTGTTGTGATGATTTGCAGCGCGTTTGTTGTGTTGTCAAACTAATGAAGATGTTTTCTTCATTTGCCGATGTTTTCTCATGTTGCATGTGTTTTCTTAAGTTGCAGCGTGTTGAGCTCTCTCAGCCACCATAATTATGGCAGTGGATAATGGCTATATTTAATACATTAACATATCTCTACTCAATATTTGAAACTAAAATGACATACTTAACAATATGAGCAGGAGTTTCTAGAAGTCAGTAGCACATGTGACAGTGACCCCTTAGTCCACTTAGCATTTGTTAGCACAGCTTGCAACTCAAATGTGCAAATCTTAAAGGTACAGAAGCCAAAAAAGCAATGTGTTTAATTATAATGGTGTGAATGTTATTTAAACATAATAATATAAATAAAAATAAAAACAAATCATAAATTAGAGGAGCTCAGGGGAAAATAATAATAATAAAGTTTAAGAAACCTCAAGGTTAACTGTGCTTTAGTCTCCATAACTGCAAACTCAGAACTTTTAATATTTAATCCAACTTATTCCAGCCTAAACCTTATCCATAACTGTAGCTTATTCAATTTGTCCAAATTTGCACCTCAGTTTTGATGAGACCTGTCTGTTTTTCATAATAGTATTTAGTATGCCGTATTCCACATATAGTGGAGATCTCAACAAATTTTGCTTTGTAATCCCTAAATAAATATGCACAGTCGACAGTCCCTTATGAAAGCTAAATGTATGTATGTGCTCACACACACACACACACACACACACACACATAAATAAATGAGTCCAATGTTACACTGAACTCATTCAATAATTCTTCTGAAATAGTCCAGAAAGAAAAGAAAGAACTTTTCGCACTATACATCATTGACAGCTGTGAAATCTCTTAATGGGTTACACTAATTTGATTGCTACCAGCACATTCCCCAGAGATGCAGGGGGAACAGGAATGATTTGTTGCTTTTCTGCATTCTGGAGCTCAGATAATAATTCTGTCCGAAAACCATAACTCAAACTATAAGTGGGGTGGGGGCAGAAAGAGGTAAAGAGAAAGAGAGAGAGAAAAAGACTAAAATTAAGTGAAAAATATGTACATAGAAAGAAACGGAAATGGGGATGTGGAGGAGTATGTTAACCGAAGGGAGTTTTCTTTCAACACTGTTTCTTAATGTGGAGTTTTGAACCTTGAGAGAATAAACAATGAACCTCATCCATCCCCCAGCACTTCCCTACCAGCACATCTTTCTTTCTTTCTTTCGCTCTTTTTTCTTTTTGTTGCTTTGTCTTCTAGAAAGCAATAAAAGTGAATTAATTATAATTAGGAAGAAGGTAAAGTCCATAAATGTCCATAAATGTTCATAGATAAGAACCATGAGCACTTGTACATGAAAAATTACAGTGGCCGAGAGAGCACTGCAAATGGTCAAAAAATAAAAACAAACATGCAAATAGAAAAAAACAGCAGCAAAAAACATCTTTATCAGTTTGACAACACATGCGTTGCAAATACTTATAACACAACCAAATACAGAAACACGCTGCAAATACATAAATGCACTGCAAAGACTCACAACACAACAAAAATATAGAAACACACTCCAAAGACTCAAATCACAACAAAAATACAGAAACACACTGCGAAGACTCACAACACAACAAAAATACAGAAACACACTGCGAAGACTCACAACACAACAAAAATACAGAAACACACTGCAGACTCACAACACAACAAAAATACAGAAACACACTCCAAAGACTCAAATCACAACAAAAATACAGAAACACACTCCAAAGACTCAAATCACAACAAAAATACAGAAACACACTGCAAAGACTCACAACACAACAAAAATACAGAAACACACTGCAGACTCACAACACAACAAAAATACAGAAACACACTCCAAAGACTCAAATCACAACAAAAATACAGAAACACACTGCAAAGACTCACAACACAACAAAAATACAGAAACACACTGCGAAGACTCACAACACAACAAAAATACAGAAACACACTGCAGACTCACAACACAACAAAATACAGAAACACACTGCAAATACAGAATCACACTGCAAAGAATCACAGTACAACCAAATACAGAAATGTACTGCAAAGACTCACAACACAACAAAAATACAGAAACACACTCCAAAGACTCAAATCACAACAAAAATACAGAAACACACTGCAGACTCACAACACAACAAAATGCAGAAACACACTGCAAAGACTGAAACACACTGCAGACTCACAACACAACAAAATACAGAAACACCCTGCAAATACAGAATCACACTGCAAAGAATCACAGTACAACCAAATGCAGAAACACACTGCAAAGACTCACAACACAAACAAATACAGAAACACATAGCAAAGAATCACAACTCAACCAAATACAAAACTTGCTTCAAGAAATGCGCTGCAAATACTTACAACACAACCAAATTGAGAAACTCACTTCAAATACAAAAATGCGCTGCAAAGACTCACAACACAACCAAATACAGAAAGTGCTGCAAAGACTCACAACACAACCAAATACAGAAACTTGCTTCAAATACAGAAATGCGCTGCAAATACTTACAACAAAACCAAATACAGAAACGTACTGCAAATACTGAAATGCACTGCAAAGACTCACAACATAACCAAATACAGAAATGCGCTGCAAAAAATTGCAACAAAACCAAATAGAGAAACGTGTTGCAAAGACTGACAACACAACCAAATACAGAAACACGCTGCAAATACAGAAATGCACTGCAAAGACTCACAACACAACACAATGAAATACAGAAACGTGCTGCAAAAACTCACAACACAATTAAATACAGAAACGATATATATATATATATATATTTATATATATATATATATATATATATATATATATATATATATATATACTAGCCTAAATAAAATGCTCAATTACTGTAACTGGTAAACATTATGTAAGCTGGCTAACTTACTTTTACAACTTCCCCTTTTGCATTGTGAGTATTTGCAGCAACTGATGAAGATGTTTTCTTAATTTGCTTGTGCTTTTTTCTATTTGTATGTGTTTTCTTAAGTTGCAGCACATTGAGTTCTCTCGGCCACCATAAAAAAATTGACTGTTTAAATTAGCATGGCAGATAAAGCAACCTGACATGATCAATGTCACAAAGACAGACATCAATCCAACATTTTAACAATGTTAACTCGTACACAAATTCCATTATATATAAAAAAAAAACTTACCTCAAAGAGTTTTAAATGTGTATGGCTTGTGTAAAATTGTTATATAATTATTTGATTATAGCCGCTTTGTCATTTTGATTTGCCATGTTGTAGTTTTAGTTGTCAAGCCTGTAGTGTGAAACATATTTTAATCAGCTTTAATGCAGAATTAATGAAGATCTTGTTGAAATAGAATGGAAGTGTTCATAGCAGTTTCACAATCTTCAATGTTTATGCCATCATGAAGGGATTTCGATCAGAACTGATTATTTGTGCTGCAATTTGTATTGCAACAGCAGATTTTACCGTACTTCTTCTTTATGCAATTAAGTCTGTCAATAGCAGCACCTGTCAACTGGCATTCTGGAATCAAGGCTATGACTGCAGGTTCATCATATTGCTCCATGAATACACTTTTGGAATGACAACATAATTCAAGCATCTAAGCAAGGGGTGCCCAAACTCAGTCCTGGAGGGCCGGTGTCCTGCAGAGTTTATCTCCAGCTTGCCTCAACTCATCTGCTGGGATGTTTCTAGCATGATTAGTAAGAGCTTGATTAGCTGGTTCAGGTGTGTTTGATTAGGTCTGGAGCTAAACTCTGCAGGACTCTGGCCCTCCAGGACCCAGTTTAGGCTCCCCTGATCTAAGCGATCTAGGATGGCACAAAGTTAGCACATTTGACTCTGGGTGTTCAGTTTTCATCTGGCGTACAAGAATGTTTATTTAAATAAGCTAAACTGTGTTCGCACTGAAACAAAGAGTTTCATTTCATGAAGCTGTACTTGCAACACAATTTCAATTTTTGTTGTATTGAGAAACATGGGGTTTGGCACCTGCGACTCCCACATGGTTTTTAGTCACTGAATTGCCAAACTTAGTTTAAAGATTTATAGATTTGACCATCTCTCAGACCTGTGTCTAAACTTCATTTTATGATGGTCTTTCAAAAGGAGTAATTAAATAATGCAATATATGTCGTGCTGCAGCACAGTACGATTCAAACAAATATCCTTAGAAATGCTGTTAAAAGGGTGTCACATTTTTTATTTACTTGATTTTTTTCTCTCTCTCAGGATTCAGTCATAATGTTAGCAAAATAATTACAATTAAAATAATGATTTTGACATCATATCATTTGCCACATGACCTCATCATATTGCATGTTTTATTCAATTAACATTTTCTGATTACTATCGTGTTCATAGCCCGTATTTTCAGATGAAAAAGAACAGTTTTCTGTTTAGTAGAGACATTATCTGTATTATGTTATTTTTAAAAATTGGTTGTACTGGGAATTTAAAGGTAGTTTTGAGAATTTGTATGTGTCGTTCATACTTTCTCTTAAAGTAATGAGAAATAATTTCCTGTTCTGCAGAAAAGCATCTATTCTGATCATGTTTACACTAATTTGGGGTAAACAAGGTAATTTTTTGATCAATTAAGTATTAATTCCCATATTAAAGTATTTATTAATTTGTATATTGGGCAGCCTGTAGCACATTATCTGAGCAAGAAGGAGTGCTCATCATTTAACGTTTTAAAATAGTTACACTCTGCTGACATCATTGCTTTTCAGAGCCGTAACAGTGCATTATAGAGTGACTCGCCCAGCTGATTTTTTATTGTGTGCAATTTAATTTTTATAAACATATTGTCTCATAATCATGTGTGAGGGTGTATGAGAGTAAGCAGTGTGTTCTTCTCTATGTTTGAGACGTGACTCTCTGTGTGCTCTGATGCCTGGTGTGAGCATGCATAGGCTTTATGTGTTGGGCAATGTTTGTGTATTTGATGCCAAAGGCTAGGAGTATTTGTAGATTTCCAGGAAAAGATGAAATGCTGATATCATTGGCAGATATTACAGGATGACAGTGAAATGCTGTGAGTGAGATTGACATTAAGTATAAAAGCTGTCCATTGTGGTTGTGCATTTGTTGCGTGTGACAGCTGATGCTGTTAATTTGTTAATTTGCCAAAGATAAATACTCTTTATACTCTGGTCTGAACCTTGGATCATTTTTCATATTGAAAAATAACATTGGTCCCACTTTATTTTGTATCCCTAATACCTGTGTACTTACATAGTAACCACAGTGTTAGTACACATTGGTACATAGTATCTACAGCTGTAATATTTCTGTAACTACACACGTAACAAACCTCAGGATGGTTTGTGTAAGTACAAATGTGTAATAAGACATTGGTAACAACACTTTTTTTACTTCACTAAGTACTTGTGTAACAGGAATCATATAATCATATAACAGGAATTTGTAACAACAATATGTATAAGAGTAATTTGATCCAAGTGGTGGAGATGGGTAGGTTTAGGGGTTGGAAATGGGATCCGGAGGAATGATATAATCATATAACAGGAATTTGTAACAACAATATGTGGAGATGGGTAGGTTTAGGGATATGTAAAGTGGTAGGAGTTGGATGTTGGTGCACCAATGTAATATACTTAATACTGTCCACTTAATATAAAATCTAACATTCTGGAAACCAACCACCATATATATGTAAAGCCGAACTTGCTGGCCGCTGCTGTGTAACATTAAATGATAAAGCTAATATAAAGTGTAACACTTTCTTTACCAAAAAGTGCTGTTAGTCACATTTGTGCTTTCATTAGCAAAAAGTTTTGTTACCAATGTCCTGTTACACATTTGTACTTACTAGACAAACCATTCAGTGGGTTGTTACACATGTGTAGTTACACAAACATTAGAGCTGTAGATACTATGTACCAATGTGTACTTACACTGTGGTTACATACTATGTACAAATCTAATTACTATGCAAGTACACAGGTATTAGGGTCACAATATAAACTGGGATCATTTAGACAGTTTGTAAGAATGTTTAGCGTCCGTGGTATGAGAATAACCACTGCTTGAGTTGTGAGGGCACGGGCGCAGCCTCCATGTTGCCAGATTCAGTAATTATTAGCATCTTTGGACTTGTCTTTTCCACTTAATTTGACACTTTAGAAAGTTAATAATAAATAATAAAGTGGGAAGTTACCGTTTGGGATTAGTAATATATATATTTTATCTTCTTTTTTTTTTTAAAGATCTGAACTAACATCGATTAATTTATTATTATTATTATTATTATTATTGTATGTTTTCATAGTAATATCTAGCAACACTGCATCATCGTCACTTAAACTGACAGTAATAAAAAAAGCCCATGGACAGGTTATTGCTGCCATTCAGCAAAGGAAAATGCAAAAAATATCATGATATTATCTGTGAAAAACATTATCAATGCTATCAGTAGCATTTAACACTAGTACACAGATCTTTAGAACAAGTAGGCCTAGGTTACAGAATGAAGTGAAATATGCAAACGCTAGCCAAGTAGAAGTATATGCTAATATTTCATTCATTATAGGCTAGTAGTTACATTTTCACAAAGTTCTGGTAAAAAAAAAAAAAAAAAAAATCCAACTATAACAGTAATATGTATTGTTGCATGTATAATAAACAACTAATCAAAATTATCCACCTCTAATCTATAGTAAAGTATTAACAAATTTTGATGCAATAAATTTGGTATAATTTAAAAAATAGTCATCCCTTCAAAACAGAGAAAACATTTTTTTTTTACAAACATCTACATGTATATTTCTTTTAAAGTGTTTGGTGTATGTAATGAGTTGCATTTATAGGTTTTTTTCTAGAACAATTCTTAACCCCACATTCATTTTTAAACTCTGGTTATGGCCATGCACACGCGCTCACAAAATCACACACACACACACACACACACACACACACACACACACACACACACACACACACACACACACACACACACATACATAAATAGTCAATAAGAACCCACACTAAAGCCTACTTGACTTTAATCACACCAGCTGTATTTCCAAAATGGCCATTTTCTCTGAGGAGACTATGGAAAAATTGGATGGACAAATGATCAACAGTACAAAATACTGCAAAACAAATATTCTGAAATATGAGATTCTAGGCAAACCACTAAATTTTTCTGAATGAACATTGTTCAGCTGTGGATAGAGGTTCAGAAGGGCGCAGTGTTTATTTTTTATTTTTTTTCTTGTATACAATCTCATTATGTTTTCACTGAGCTCCTAAATTGTGGAGAAATCGTAAGGGAAAAGTCAACCTAGCACTTTACAGATGATGCTGTGGAAATGAATTACAGAGTTAAAACTCACCAACTCAAAACTATGCTTGTTGTTAGTTTAAGTGGGTCCTTTAACTCAAACTGTGTAAACATCAAATACAGCAGGAATTTACTCTAGACAAAAATATATATATATAAAGCCAATGAGTGCATTTGGCTTCCTCATTTCAGAAGACCACTACACACCCCTGTTTCATCTGCATGCTGTAAACCTAAGGACTGAAGAACAACTGTCCCAGCATCTTGTGGAGACCATTTACAGTCCAATCACAGCTCATCAAGTGCAGTTAGCTTCTAGTCTGGAGTCCTGAGTGAGTTTGATACTCGAGTGAGAACATGCTGTGTCACAATGGAAACAAACTGTTATGATCAAACACCATATGGGTGATAGGAAGTCATCTGATACCAAAATATCCTCTGACACAGATGCTCATGTATTCATCACGCAAACTCTTCTTTACAGTTTGTCAGAGATAACAGGGTGAATATGTCGATTCTTAATGACTGACAGCTCTGGGATTGGGATCTGGGATTTTACGGCATTGGTATGATTTGAACCTTTCAAATATACAGAAACAAGCTGAAGACAAAATGTCTAAATTCAGTAATGAATCTCTCTTCAATTACAGGCACATTTGGCCCAGTAAACTTTTAGAAAGTAACACTCTTCACACGTTCACTGGTTCTCCACAAACAGTGTCCAACTGTGTATATGCATCCATCACCGACTAATTTCACTATGTATTGTTTAATTGGATTCTAATGGGAAATGACATGTAAACATTGTTGGGTAAAAATGACTGACACATTTGTGTAGCATTTTACGTATCCTACATACACATAATTAAACAATATTTTCATATACAGTAATTCGAGACTGATTGAACATGGCACTGTAAACAGAAAGTGTTCTGTTCACTGGTAATGATTGTCTTAATTCATTTATTCATTTCTTTACACATCACACATCTCATTACTAAGCCCATATTTTAAGTGTGGCAGAAATTAGGTCAAAACTAAGTAATAATTATAAAGTAATTATTAAAATGAGATTTGTTTATTTTGAATTTTTGTTTAGATAATCATAGTTTTGAAAACTAAGGAGCAATAAAAATAATAATAATAATACACTTCTGTGTTTCTTTTCTCTCTTTTAACGACAAAAAAAGCTTTATAAATCTTTCTTTCTTTCTTTCTTTCTTCAGCCTGTGTTTGTTTGTTTGATAAAACTTCTGCTTGGATCAGCTCATAACAGATATGATGCCCCCACATTATCATACTCAGATATTGAGCTTCAGTGTATAACAGTAGACCTTGTGTCATCAGATGTCATCAGGACAGAATGTGTCATGGTCATGAGGCTGTCATCAACAGCAGAGTGTGTTTTATAGCTGCTTGACTGTTGCTTGTTTTACAAAATAACTGTATCTCTAATCACATAATCACATCAGAGTGAACAAACCTAATCCCAATCCTTCTGCCTCCTAATTTATACATCTTATCTTTTTGTTTCTGTTTGATGAATGTTGCTGGTTAAGATATAGATATCTATAAACTCCTCCCTTATGGTTCTGGACTTCATCTTCCATGAAAACATAGCTATGAAAAGAGAGATATTTACAATTCCTATTAGATAAGGTACAGAGAAATGCTGAAACATTTTCAAACACAAAACCATATATATATATATTTGGCAGATAATTACTTAGGAGAAACAGGAGTTCATCGACAGTCATGATAGTGTTGACCTGTGAGACACCTATGAAGATATCTCTGCGTGAGATATGCAGTCTTGCACTGAATCAGAACAACATTATTAATTTAACAGTATTAATGAATTTAGATTAATGTTAATTAATCAACACATGTCTGCTTTTGTGTTTCACATAAAAAAGAAAGGCTTATAGGTTTGAAGCACAAGTAAGCATATTTTTAATATATGTGTGTGTGAACTATCTCTTTAAGGCATGAGTTATTGACCCCTCTGGGAACTGCACTAAGAAGTATGCACTGTGTTTTGGTGTTTTCAGCATTTCTGATGCACTGCTCTATAATCAAGAACTTGTTTGCACAGATGCCACAGCTTTCTAGTAACGAAAAAGTCAGAGCTGAAGTGTTTCCTCTAGATATGCTGGTTTAATACATGTTTGTGTGTGTGTGTGCTCATTATGTGATTCACTTTCTTTCAATTGAAGAGTTAATCAAAGTTAAGCAAATGCATGTTAACAGTCTGCCTTAATCAGTTCTGCATTACTGCACACACACACACACACACACACACACACACAAACACACACTCATGATTGTTTTTGTGAAAGTGGGGACATCCCATAGGCGTAATGGTTTTTATACTGTACAAACTATATTCTATGGCCCTACACCAACCCTACACCTAACCCTAACCCCCACAGGAAACTTTGTGCATTTTTACTTTCTCAAATAAAATAATTCTGTATGATTTATAAGCGTTTTGAAAAATGGGGACATGGGTTATGTCCTCATAAGTCACCCTCTCCTTGTAATACCTGTGTCATACCCATGTCATTATACAGAGTTGAGTCCTGATATGTCACAAAAACAACAGCACACACACACACACACACACACACACATACACACACACTAGTGGATATATGACTACTATAAAAATTAATGGCAGCCTTTGCTGCCAAGTTTATCATTGTATCAGTCTGTCAGAACGCGTCTGTTTTTCCTCATGTCATTTATCCTCAAGGAAAGCTTGTGTACTTCATTTGCATGACAGAGGCTTTTGATCACTGCAAACAATCGGATTTGGATTGGACTGGATTTTTCCATTGGTTGACAAGAAGGGGAGGGGAAAGGCAAAGTTCTTTCTTCGATTGCGCTTCGACCCGCTTACAGTATGTGCTGACCCGATCTGGTGCCAGGCCTTTCTGTGCCTGCACATGGCACATAGTCAGTGTTGTACAGTGAGTACCCACAGATACTAACAGTCTCATGTGCTTGGTGATGGAGATTTAAAGGGCACCTCGATGCACTACACAGTGACATAACTAAACCTAGTTTACTGGATTGTTTAATAGACCACAATTTCCCATTTGTTCAGGATTTGAAGTGTGCTGCTGTTAGCAGAGAAGTTCTTTGAGATATCTTTTTAAACAGTTTCAACATGGAAAAAGGCAGATGTTAAAATAAAAATCTAAATAAAAATAATAGTCTAATTATATTAAAATATAAAAGCATTTCTTATTTTTGTTTAGTTTACTTTAACTAACTGAAATGAGAAATCATTTAAAAAAACGATATACTCATATTTGAAAACCACCAACAAAAGTGACAAAAACACAACAAAATTGCTTAAACTTAAAAATTAAAATTAAAACATAAATTATAAAAACTAATTCAAAAATATTGATAAAACCTACAGTATTTTAATGATAGTACATTAAAGCTGTTTCCTGCTGATGTCTGTTTATGATTTCTGTAAATTATAAGTGCCCTAACATCAAGTATTGATAATCCAATGACAGTTTCTACACTTTCAAAATCACCTTACACAGGCTGAGTGACAACATGCTAATGTTTCAAAACCCAAGTCAGTTGTATATGTCCCTGGACTGAATGTTGCAAGGCATTATTGCTTCGGTTTGTCAGTAAACCAAGACAATCACTAACATATATTACATACATTTATCACTTAAGAAGTGACTGCATTTTAACTGAATGAAAAAGTGAAATAAATTATAACGTAAGGCCAAAAAAAAAAAGTTTAGAAAACCATTAGAATGCAGTTACAAATAAAAGAAGATTACTATAATGTCACCATGTTGTAATCCACTATCAATCATTTTTAATTGGAAAGCATGTGATGTACCTGTTTGTTTTTGTTTTGTTTTTTTGACTGTGGGATCTGTTAAAAAAACACAAGCATTTGACAACATGCCTAGTGACGCCACAGTTTGTGTAAGCAGGGTTTGCTTTCGTAGAAATGATGCATAAACTTTGATACCATGGTTTGAGTGCTCAAACCAAGCTTTTAATTAATATAGCAAAGCATCACTCATTAACTGCCATTCATCTTTATGTCTTGACAGCAGAATAAGAGGAAATGACCTTTGTGTCTACCATCAGTGTGCTTCTGGTTTCATTATAAGTATGGTGGATCATACACTATGCTGTGTTTTTATTAATTACGTCACTCCAAAAGAGATTAAACATTTTGATTTGAGCACTGAGGCGTGCTCTGGGGTTATTTGTTTTCAAACAGACTCAAATGGATAATTATGGTTCAACCAAAGTATTTCTGTTATGCACATCATGTAAACCAAGAGATTATTACAAACCAAACCACAGATCTGTAATGTGATGGTTTATCCGACATGTAGCAGTAGGAAAACACGTTAGTTATGATGTGTGAAAAAGAGATGGCAGATGAACATTTGAGTTAGTGACAGCCTTCATTTACGTTTCAAAGCAAAGGCTTTAACAGATTTGGGTGGCTGTAATTGTTGTCAAAGAGTTGCAGCAACAGCTCTGGACACAAGCATATGCTTCAAGTTGCGAGCGGTTTGGGGATTTTACTGTATTTCATGTCAGTCTCATAGCAGGAATGAAGTGAAGTACAGCTCTGGACCTCATCAGGGCCAAGTTGGCGAAATGGTTCTCTAAGCTTTTAAACTCATGGGAATACACACTGCCATCCATTAAACTTCTTATCAAAGGTTGAAAACCACAGGCTTCTATGTGATATGCTATAAGATTTCCCACAGGGTTTTGCAATGTTGTAAATAACTTCTTTAGCTCTTTTATACCTTGTTGAAAAGTAACTCAAGAATTAGTTTGTAATTTTAGATGTATAAACAAAACACTAGAAGCATGAGCTGTACTGTCAAATTGAATAATTACCACACTGTTAGCATCACCAAACAAGCTTTCAAACAAGTTTTCAGAAGATTATCTCCCTCTGGCATTGGTTAGCAAAATTGTTAGTCCCGCCCCCAGACTCAAATCACTGGTTGAGCCAGTGTAGCTCTGTTTGGATGATCGGGATGTTCGGTAAAATAAATGACTTTCCTGTTTTCAGAAGTAAAACAGACACGTGAAGTATATGTCTGAAAACTGAACTCGGTATCCATTTACTGTTGGCGACATCTGCCTCTTTACCTAAACTCACCACAAAATAAAAATTCACGCTAACTTTTTTCGAAAGGTCTGTTGTAGGTTTTATTCTAAACTTCAATAAACCCGGCCCCTGCAAGCTCGCGCTCATCTGCCTCCACTTTTGAGTGCAATGCTTACATTTCAACATCCAATCAACAACCGATGCATAGAAACAAAACCATCTCCCACATTTGATTATTTTTTTAATAATCTGGATATAATTTGATTATATTATATTCTATATTCTATATTATATTATATAATTCCAATAACATTTATTTTATGTGCTTTCTGGGAAACTATAAGGTTAACTGTCCAGTCAAATCAAATGAACATTATACTTCAGGGAATACAATTATACTAGATCTTATTTGATGGGAACAGTGGGGTGCTGGGGTGCTGCCCATAAAAATGTAAGAACCACTACTGTTGTTCACTAACATTTCTGTTCACAGTGGTTGTTTAAATAAATGCTTTCTGTTTTTTTATTTGAATAATTAAGACGTTTCGTCACAGTTTGTGGATGGAAAATTTTTGGTTTCTTAGTGGACTCGTGAATCAGCACAACCCTGCATGCTACACCGGGAAGTGGTCTCTGCACTTCCTCTTTCAGTCAGAGAAAGACAGGAGAGAAAGAGAGAGACAGACAGCATGGATAGTCTCATGATTTGGGGGTGGAGGGGTTGTTTGTAGGGGGACTGTCTTCATATTGTCCAGACGCATACAAAAAAAGACTTATTGCTTGTGTGCTAGTGTTTATTTGTCTCTACAGGAAGTAAATCCTCTTACGGAGCATGTGCTTCTGCATCATCACTTCGTTGTGTGCAACATTTGATGCTGATCTTATTTCAGTCACAGTTCTATAAACCCTCAAAGAAGAGAACAGCTCCATATAATCACTTCTTCAGTCTCAGTGTGGCATTTCTGCTGATTCTGTCTGAAGTGCATGGGGCAGCTGCTCGTCAGGGTGAAAGGTGACATGAGAAACATTGAGAATGCTGTGCAAAAGTTAGCTTACTCATATTTATGATCGTAGACCTGATTCGAAATAGATTTGAATGGCTTTCAGTTCTCTGAGAGAAAGTTATCCTTACTGCATTTTACAGCTGGTTCAAGATAATTAAAACACTTTACAGTTAATACATGGAAGTGCTCAGATATTCATAGGCCTGTTTCCATTAAGATTTATTGAAATATCAATTTTACATTATAAATTCTTAATGGAAACACCAATGTGCAAATCAAATTTCTAAAATGCACATATAACAAAACTTTACTATGTTAAAAAATAAGGCGGGAAATATAACTTATTTAATTATTTGATTATATAAACTTAAATTAATGTAAATATAAACTACATGTAATTACAGGAATAAGACACCATTTAAAAAAATACAAAAATAATTACTATTATAAAAATGTATTTAAATGAATTGTTTATGTTCATATAAAATTACAACTTTGATTACAAATTCATCCCATTCCCTAACATGCAGTTGTATCCGCTGTTACTACGACAGCAGTGAAGGGAGGATACTGTATCCCTAACACCCCTCACCGTCCTACATCGGAGAAGTGATAAGATCCATTAGGGACTTATGATGGGATCCTCCTAAAACAGCAAACTCTGTGTGGGACGTGCAGTATGGCCTTATGAACCAGAGCATGTGAGAACCAGGCTCTGTTTTTGGCAGGGGACGTTAACACAGAGCGCTGATTCAGCAAACATGCCATACACTCAAGCTCATTACACATATCTGCACTCATTCATTGATAATAAGCACATTCTGGACTGGATCTTTACTGATCTATAGGAATTTCCGTTCTACTTGATTTAAAGCAATTGAGTATGTTCAATGGTCAGCTATGTTAGAAAAAACAAAACAAAACAAAAAAACACTTGACCTGTGTACTTTTTTATGATTTCAGCTTTGGAATGGCGATGTACTTGGTTTGTTTATCCCCTCAGAATACCAAAAACAGAGCCTGAACTGTTTTGTATATGTTCAGTGTTTTTCTCAATAAAAAAAAAAGAGGAGAAAATAATTATTTGAGGAAAGTTCTTCAAACGTCTCTGATCATGATGTTGGTTTTATCTCCTAAACACATGTCCAAAATAGCCATTGGGGCCAGTACGGGTCATCTGGCTTTGCTCATGTCAATATTTATCCTTTGAAGTTCAATGAAGGATCAGTCCAAAGAACATTAGTAATTATTGAGATGGATTCCCCACATCCCAACTTTGATTAATAAAAAGACAAATGGAAACAGTCTGTATTCGATACAAGTTTTTGAATTCATTCTTCAAAATATTAAATGAAGACCAATCAATGTACGATAACAATGTGTGCACACAAGACTTTTCCATTTAATGTTAGCGCCAATGCCAGTCACCTGATTTTGCCCTTTAGAAGATGTGAGGATTTTTGCCTTAATTCAGCAGAGGTCAGTGAACTCTGATGTTTTTTTTTTTTTTTTTTGCTGCAGTGAGATGAAATAAATCAGTGTCATCTGCAGAGTGATTTTGGAAAGCAGTGTTTGGAATATTCCTCTAACAACCCAAAGCTCTCAGAAAACAAAGGGACTGTAAAAATGTCTCTCTCTGAATTACTGCATGTTTTAGAGAATGAAGCATTGAGGGTTTAGGCATCCTAATAAAAATCATTAGGACCATAATGCATATAGATGCGGACTTTTATAAGTGATAATATTTAGAATGATGCTTTGAATACTGCCAACAGCTTAAACTGTAAGAAGCTGGACCGGGTCAGAGAGAGCTTTAATGAATATATGACAGAATGTAATTCAGATCAGATCTGGCTCACAGCTCAGATACATATGGTCCGAAGTACTGTACTGTGGAGGCACAGCTGAGGAAAAATGTGCTTCATGTGGTAACATTTAAATCAATTGATTTTAATCTAATCCAAAATATTGTATTAGCATCACTGAATCAACCTAAGTACACTGTTCCCAAACAAAAGTACATTTAAAGGTTACATCAGGTAGACATAGCGTCTTAGGGTTTCATTTACAGTACATTTATTCATATCCAACCAAAGATTTACATTACAAGGACAAACAGCTATAACATTGTGTCCAGGTCTAAAGAAGTCTTGTGCACCAACTCTGAGTGTATAAAGTCCAGCTGAGCTTCTGCCAGAGAATGTCGAGCTCACGCCCTCCAGGCCAAACACTGGATAACCGCCTGGAGAGATCACACGATAGGCTCGCTGACTGTGGCCCTTCCAGCCAATGATTACGCTTGTGAAGCTGACACCCCTCCCTCTCTTAACCCTCAACTCACTGGGCACCTGGGGAGAGATCAGGAGGTCTCTGGGTAGCAGGGTCTAACATAGTCTTTTGCTGTGGCATTGACACTCACTCTGACACATCATGTACACCCCTATGCATGGTTCTGCATCAGAGAAAGTAATTAATATAGTATGCAAGTCAAAGATCCATCATTTGGGAGTTAAAAATTAAAACAAAACTTTTCGCCCCGGTGAGATTTTTCCATTATATTACAGCCTTTCACCCAAGCAATTTCAACGTATGCTCTTTATGCACAATAAATTAAATGCGTGTGACATCTGAGTCCAATCAGTTAAATGTTTGAATAGTATGCTTTCATTTAGGCCTATACTCCTAAACCCAAAACGTACAGAGACCAAGATGCAGTTTTTCACAGACTTGTGCAAATGCAGTATCTTGGATGTGACATCAAAGGCACAGTGTGGGTGACTTATGGTGTATGAATATTCACCACAGGGTACCACTGTCTGAAATTCGATACATTGATTTGATCCAGTTATTCATGTTTCAGCCATGTGACTTTTCCGCTTGTCCTTTATATTTATGACCATCTTCAGGGCAAAGTAATGGGTGGTCAATACAAAAACACATAATCCGTAAGCAACATGCCGGTTTCCGTGTGAAGTGATTGGAGGGGAAGCATTTGTTGTCGTAGTTCAAGCTACCAGAACACGAGAACAATACGAACAAGACTTTCTCAGGTGTAGGTTCAACAGGTTCATCACGTGGTACAAGAACATTTTTTTTTTTTTTGCCTTTTTTTTCATACATATGCAATATGCATAACGGAATTGCATATTGTTATGTAGTGCTTGACATAATATTAAGCATAAGCAATGAAAAGCCCAGCAGCACAACTGTCACTATAGAGGTATTAGCACTTCCTAGAGATTCTTATTCCACTGACTGATCCAAAGATATGGTACAAAGCCAACATTATGTGTCTGTCATCACAGTGTTACTGTTGGAAGAGTATGCAAGTGTTTCATATCTCATGCTCACTGAAGCATCATACTCTCAGACCGTGACTCATGACACCTCTAACTGCTAGTTATATTAAAGATTTGCTTTGTTTCTAAAGCTGCAAGAATGCAAATACATTTTAGATGCTGTCAGGTCCATGTTGTAAGTTTCAGCTGCCAATAATATTAGAAAATATATACTGCATATTTGAATACATAATGAGATGTGCTTTTAATCTGTTACAGTGCTTGTGTGGGCACGATGGTGTAGATGTTGCTCAGACCCAAAAACAGTTCAAAGTTTTGGATGTTCAGGTATAGAGAAATATCGTTGCATAAAATCCGCTGAACTAGTTCTAGCCGGCTGAAATTTGTAAACTGGACTCAGAATAGACGTCAGGATTAGCTAACAAGAATGGGAGTTCAATGTTCACTTGATTCAATGACTTACAATTTTTTCATTGACACATACAAATGTAAAATTACTGTCACCAAACTTCCTTTTCTCAGACACACACTGCATTGCATGCTCTTGTATATCTTTGTAAACTATTGTTTATTCACCCACTAAATGACTTCTGAGTGTGGGTCAAAAATGTAACAGATTTCCGGAGGTTAAGGCATACCACACATACAAACACAAATTCACTGTGAATTTGCATAATGCCATGGTTTGGGGCTTATCATGCTCTCCACATGCTAACACCTTCGGCACATTTAAGACTTTAGTTGTAAGTAGTCATAGGTAATGTGTAAGTTGTAGTTGTAGGTGTAATTTGTAGATTTTTTTTTAATCACCTTACAATGAAAAACACATGCTAATGCATGCTAATCTGGTTGAAAGTGTTGCTATCATATGGCCAGAGTCAGAAATCCCCTCAATTGTGCACTGAAGGGTTCACTACTGTCTTCTGACAGAGACACAGAGAGACAATGCCATCCCTTTCAAGTGTTTCGGTGGAACCACATTAATGCTACCATGGTATTTTCATAAATAGTGGTATTTACTTACTGCTACAAGGCACTTAAAAAAAACCTGACATCTGAACTTTTTACTCATAAAAGTGAAAATTAGAAATGTACTTTAAATGTAATGGTCATGTTAAGGGTCATGGTGCAGCCTCTGCAAGCAAAGACACTTCTTAAGGATCCTTTTCACTGATGTGTAGATAAATCACAATGCTGTATGTGTTTCGCTGATGGCTGGAGTCCAGTTGAATAACAATGCGTTTACCCTAAAGCACTTAAATGTGTGTGTTTAACTGAGAACTGAGTGTTTATGTCAGAGCAAAGTACCTTACAATTGAGAAATGTTGTTATTACACTATCAAGGAAATATTGTTTCCTTCTAGCAATACTCTACTCTACAATTAATCAATTCATCATTTTAGGTATTATTTTTCTCTGGAAAGCCACTCTTATGAATCAAGGCAGTTTTTTTTTCCATAAACCACGAGTTAACCTGTCTGATCAGGCTGTTCTTGCATGAGTGATCCACATTTTTAGCATGACGTCACAGTTCCCTCCTACACTGAGGGCCATGATCAGGCCGGATTCAGAGAGAAGCGAGGTGAAGAAAAGCATTTGGACCCGCTCGCTCTGTCCAGATTTGCGCTGTATTTATTCTTCCCTCATTGTTTCTGCAGCTGGAGTGTGTGTGTTTTTTGCTTTGCTCAAGAGGTCAGACTGAAGCCTGCAGGCCAACAGCTGATGGATAAAGATCACACGAAACATAAGAACAATTCTACCTCATCTGCTCATTTGGCCGCTCTTTCTCCCTCTCTTGGAAAATAAATACAATGATTCTCTTTTATACTTTTAATTTGTCTGTAGTAAGAAAATTGTCATTGTTCTTGTTGTTTCTCAGTCTTGGGGTGGTGGTGGTGGTGGGGGGGGGGGGGTTATGTCCATATACTGTAATTAACATTTCATTATGTGGTTTCTCTGACATCAGAGATAAACATCACCCACTTATTTTGACCTAAAGAGCTTCCCTTCTCCCTTTTTTATAGCATCAGTCGTTTTATTCCTTCTTCTGCCTTTCTCATTCTCTATCTTGGATGGAAATGCTCTATTGTAGCATTTTACGGCAGCATGGGACTAAGTCTGTGTTCTGACTCTGTTATAGTGCTTAGGTGGGTGAAGATGATGTTTTAGTATAAGAGGTTACTGTCTCGTAAGGCAGTGAACTGATGAGCTTGTCATGAGGTATAAACACACAGCCATGTCCTCTATGAGAATTCACCGAAATTTTTCTCTCAATTCAAAACTCAGAACAGGAGCATTGAAGATAGATAAATATTTAAATGAAATATTAATAAATAATAATAAAAAGTGAAACTTGGGCATAAAATATGTTGTTGTTGTTTTGCATTAGATGTATACAGAAAAGAATGATTATATATTGAACTGAACTACTATATACGGAACTGAACTTTTAACCATATAGTAGTGAAATCAGTTGAAATGGACTCCTTGAGCAGACGGGTAAACAAGAACTCACACGTAGTCAATAGTTTTTTGTAGGGTTCCTCTCTTCATTTTGCTCGGAGAGATAGTGAACGTGTTAGAAAAAGCAGAAATAATCTTCTGCTGTCTTGTGCTTACTGTTCTCACATGGGGAGGATTTGGAGATACCATCTAACACACAACAAACAAATCTCTGCAAGAGATCCAAATGTCTTCTGGAATTTAGATTCTAACATTCAAATAAATATAAAAAAGTCCAAGAATCTTCAGTAACTTGTAAATCTACATTAACTTTGTGTTGAAATGGCTTGTGTTTTAATGTTGGGTGAACAATGGTAAGCCATATAACTAAATGTGCTTGCTGGAGGAATGTGTGTTATTTTAGTTTTTTTCTCTAAAGAAAAACTATGCACATAGATCATTCCCCTCAAAATGGCCAAATGGCCAATGCCTATCCGACAGAACAGCCTCTCACAACGGTCCAGCTTTCATTTGGCTCAGGCGCTGAAGGATATTTCACCCAGCAGATGTGTTTCGTCATTATGCTGCACTGTTTATCCACACAAACTCGATCTGGCAAAAAAAAGAGAGAGATTTTTGACGAGGCTGTTTGAGAAACATAGACCAACACTGCCATCTAGTGGCGAGATGGACGAGTTTGCTTTCATCTTCATGTTCTTTGAGGGGCTCTTGAGGTTCTTCAGTATGTATGGTGTTTACGTAATCTTTGACTTGGGTGAATAAAATAAACATATTTAAGAACATATAAACTTTAAGACAGAGGTGTCAAACTCAGTTCCTGGAGGGTCGGAGCCCTGCAGAGTTTTGTTCCAACCCTGCTCCAACACCAACACACAAACCAGTTTTCAAATAAGCCTGAAGGACTTGATTAGCTGGACCAGGTGTTACATCCAAACTCTGCAGGGCTCTGGCCCTCCAGGAATTGAGTTTGACTCCCCTGCTTTAGGATGTGTAGGTGTGTATGTTAGATAAAGAGTTTATGTGTTTATGGGTTCCTCTGTCCTTTGTAGATAGAGAGCCATTATCAGTGAAATAATGCAAGGACAGCAGACGCTGTGCCTAGAGGAAACCTGTTGGAACAGGAACTAACCTTTACACACTCAATTTTTCTTTTCTTTTTCAGTTTATTCGATGTAGACAGAAAGACAGAGATAAATGTGTGCACTTTTTTTTTTTTTTTTTACTCAAATTGTTTCAGACACATAATGTTGAAATCCTCTCTGATCTGCTGGCTGTATATGTGATTTTGAAACATGCTGAATTGGGATTAATCATGGGTCCTCTCAGGACAGTTGCTGGGGAGGGTTGCCACGCGCTGACATGCAGTAGGGGATTTGGAAAGGAAGACCCAGGGTCTCTAGCCCTCATTCAACACACTGCACAGGGTTAGGACAGGTCAAACAAGCTCTACAGCCAAAACGTACTCTATTGAGAAAGAAAGAATGAAAGAAAGAAAGGAAGAAACTGAAATTAAAATAAAACTGTTAAAACTGAGACCGTCGGAAGGCTTTTAAAATGTCTGTGGGAGATTTAGATGATATTTTTCTTTATCTAAGCTAAACTACTTGATTGCTTACAGTAGCCGACCGTTGAAAAGTATTGGGTCATTGGATGTCTATTTCTTTCTAAGGACTTAATTCTTTTATTTAGCAGGGATGCATTAAAGACAGTAAATACATTTCAAATAAATGCCATTCTTTTGAACTTTCTATTCATTAAAGAATCCTGAGAGAGAATCACGATTTCCATGAAAATGAATAATAGTACGAAATGTTTCTTTCTTAAGTCTGGATGGATGTCCTGTACAGAGCACATAGGGCCTTTTTAGAGATATCAAATGCTTGGAAGTTTGATCATAAACACTCCCTCTCCTTTCTCTTTAAATATGACTGAAATTGACTGAATGATCCAATTTAGCAATCTTAGGGAAATGTGATAATGTTTTGCAATTATCATTTAAATCTGACTCATTTTCATATTGTCTGTCGTACATAACAATCTCAGAAAAATGTCAGGAATATGACTTTTAGTTACAAAATGGCATAATTTTTATACATGTCTTCTGTAGAGGACACAAGGACAAACATCGTGTTAATCAGGAACTTTGGGGGGAGACAAAAAGTCAAAAGGATTATAGAGCAATATTCCTATGAAATATGATATATTCTCTTCAAAATCTTGCCAAGTTATTATTCCCATTATTACTCTTCTTTTTATATTATGGTTTGCCCCAAGAACACATTAATATGCAAATTAGTTGCAATGTATAGATAGTAATAACTTAGTCCTGGTATCCTCAAACAACATACAATAAAATATTAATATAATATATATATATATTTTTAAAAAAAAAAAAATTATAAATTTCTTCACTTGTTACTTATGCTGTAACCAGGGGCGCTGCACAAGTTCCGGGCCCTATGCATAGGCAGTCTTAATGGGTCCCCCTCCCCTTGAAAATATATATTCCAGACTTAAGGGCCCTCTCTTCCTTTGGGGCCCTGGTAATCCATACTGGTTTTATCCCAAGTCCAACGCCCCTGGGTACCACATAAAAAATTAAATAAATAAATAAATAAATAAAAACTCCTTAAACTCTTCATTCTGGTTTTCAGGTTTTCATCCAATATATCTCACGCGGATTAATACGATTTCTATTACACCCGTGTCCAAATGTGCAGTGCCTTGTTGGGCCCACAGTGTGGCGCTCCCATTTTTTCGACAACACTTTTCTTACGACTGTCTCTAACGATTTACGGCAGCGGCTAATGTCCACATGGTCGCTCGTGTTGTGAGCTTGCCGGAGTCGTAAAACAGATTGAAATCGATATTTAACTTCAATTTTAGTCCAAACACATTAACACCATGGGAAAGACTAAAAACAACAAATTCAAACGGCCGTCGTTTTCTCCCGATGGTCTTCCAGCAGCTGCTGTTAAACAGACTGTTGAAGAATCAGAAGACGAAGACTCTCCGGCGGCGGAGCTGCTCCAGAAAGTAGGCTTACACTGCTGTGACAACTCGTCAGACTTGCTCCGATACTATGTTTTATTAATCTGAATATTGTACTTGCTGAGATAAAAAAAAAAAAAAATCAATATTAGCGTAGCAGCTAAATATGCAGTGTGTACTGACTGGCTGTGTGAGGTCTTTGACTGATGGGATGTTGGCATGATGAAGAAATGAAGCGAGTCAGCAAACCTTGACGGCTGAACGGACTGATGCAGCTGTCAAGCAAAGCGATATCTTCAACCTTAACATCCAGTCTTTCTTAAATTCCTAAGGGAGGTTCAAATAGGGCAGTGTCAGTGTGTGTTGAGCTGAGCCTTTTTGTTTTTCGTTCAGTGTGTTTAAAGGGAGCACATGACAGTAATGGGTCCAACATAAATATGTACATGCATTTCATTGGTGCATCATTGGAAATAATCACATTGAATCTAAAATAAACTGCTTTCCAAAAAAAAAAAAAAAAAGTGGATATATATGGAGGTCATTTACTACGTACGCTGAAGTAAACCTTCTCTTTAAAAGTAGAGAAATTCAATAAAAAAGACTTCATGATATCTATGTGTGAGCCTTGTGATGGACTGGCCATCCATCCATGGTTTTTCTCTACCTGTGGTTTAAGACGCTGGGTTAGATTCCAGCTCCCCACAACCCTCATGAGGACAAAAAGGTTTGGATAATAGAATGGATGGAAGGATGACTCCTGAAAATTTGTAATTAAACATAATAAAGATTATTATTTACAAATTTCCGGACGAAATAAAGTTCAAATTGAAGAAAGGAAGAAAAAAAATGACTTAAGTGGACCTTACAGAACTGGGCGAATAGTACTCTATATCCCACTTATAAATGTTGCAGGGAAATAAAATTTCATAAACGTTCAATGGCCAATTTTCATAAACAAGGCCTATATATATCAAAATCAAGTTGAAAACAAAGAACATAACCAAAAATGTTTGGTCTAAAATGAGTCCGCTATCATGTAGAATTACAGTAAAATCATACTTAATAATCATAGGAAGGGGTGAGCCACTGGCTCAACTTAACCCAGGGCTGTTGATTCAAATTACACCCCTTGGCCCATTTTAACAAACTTCTGTCATCCAGCAGTTTAGAGCTAACCTTATAGACTCATATTATAACGTCTTATAGCCCAAACACATTTGCGGTGTGTTTTCAGATTTGTTTGTAATTGTTCAGACACAAGAAGCATGAGTCCTTGAACATCGGTAACACTTTAGAATAAGGGTCCATTAGTTAATGTTAGTTAACTACTTTCGTTAACATGAACTAAGCAAGAACAATCCTTCTACAGCATTTATAATTCTTAGTTCATGTTAATTTCAACATTTACTAATGCATTATTTAAATCAAAAGTTGTGCTTGTTAACATTAGTTAATGCACTGTGAATTACCATGAACTAACAATGAATAACTGTATTTTCATTAACTAACATTAACGAAGATGAATAAATACAGTAATAAATGTATTATTCATTGTTTGTTCATGTTAATTAATACATTAACTAACATTAACTAATGGAACCTTATTCTAAAGTGTTACCCAAAAATCACTTTGAACAGTAAAAAAAAAAAAAGTTTTTGGAGTAAAATGGTTAACTCTTCAAATATGTGTGGTCATATCACCAATTTTGTTTAAGGTTGTGTAGATCTAAGTGGTGGCTCAACTTCCCCACGGGGTCAAATCACCCTGCTCTCCCACCTATATGTCTATTTGCAGGTGACTCTCCTTGTCTATGTGTGTGTTTAGCTGCAGAGTCCATCAGCTGATGTGCGCGACTATGCGTGTGCCAGTATCTCTCGTGTTGTACAGCAGAGTCAGATGATCCCAGGATTCCTGCAGAGAGATGCAGTCAGGAAAATCGGACCTTTACTGCTGGATCGCAGCCTGGCGGTCAGAGAGACTGCTGCTGGAGCGCTCAGGTACACACACACACACTTACTCACTCACTTTAGGTGACACTGACATACTTAACTTAAACTGTGGACTGTAGTACACATCCAGCCACCAATGCAGACTGTGCATTTATTGCATAGAAATGCTAAGCGGCAGTTATAAAATGTGAATTATTATTTCCCTCCACTGTAGTTTGTCTAATGAACAGCTTGGTGTATTACATGCTTGCTCTCATTATTACACCTGCTACAAGACTGCTCAGCTTCGGGGGTTTATTTTCCTCTGTGTCTGTGCTACAGGAATCTTAGTGCCTGCGGAGGCCCTGAAGTGTGTGAGGACATGGTGAGACAGGATGTGCTGACCCCTCTGTCTGCTCTCCTGAGGGAGGTACGAATGCTGGATCAGTTCAATTTAAAGAGCTTTTTGGCATGACAGTCTTTAACTTAAAACAGAAAAACATAAGTTCAACACGTAATAATTAATTGATAATTAAATTCAGAACGTACAAATATATAATCCACTTTCCTGTAATGCAGCCACCCTGTAGCTTTAAAGTTTGTGTTTTTTATCTCAGCTGAGAGCTAAATTGATAGAAATGTGAAATGTGAAACTTTTTCGTGCGAGCTTGCGTTTCCTGACTCCAGCATTTATATGTATATGCATGGAAGTCAAAAGTGTGACCGTCCCTTAAAACATTATTATTCTTTTATTACTACTATTATTCTATTATGAAGGATATTTTCGTCAGTCCCCTTAATTCATTAACCATGTAGAGATATTTTGTTATTTATTTTTTTATTTTATTTGTTACTTTGCAAGGCTATATTTTTTTCGATAATGAAATTAGCATGGCCGTACTTCTTATTCACTTGCACAATAGTCTTAAAAATGAACATGAAAAAGATTTTGGATGTTGATCCTGGCTAAATAAAATGAATAAATTATATGATATGATAATTTTGCCATATGGCCCACTCCTAGAGAGAAGAGAGAAAAAGCTCTTTTTGACAGTCTCTCTTGTGTGTGTTTGTTGATCAGTGCTGTACTGGCTTTGACATGAGCTCGTCTCCTACTATGAAAGGACAGAAACACACGGCGGAAGACATCGCCAATGAGGCTGTAAATTTACTTTGGAACCTCTGGTAAGAGAGACCCAATCACCAGTGAGCAGTCAAGACAGATTGACATTTACATTTAACAAGTGTATTAACAAATGTTACAAATGCCCACTTGACAGCACCATTTAGTTAAACCATTTAGTGATGGTATTTTTAAAAACAACCTGGCATATACATACAATAAATACATGTATATGCCTGGTGGTTTTTAAAATGCCATCACTAAATGGTTTACGTAATGACGGTCAAAACAGTCAAAATAACATCATAATGCCAATAATATTCAATAAGATGACATGGTTGGAGTCTTGTATAATCTGTGTGTTTCTTCTTTTGTGGACGTGTAGTGAGAGCAGTAGCACAGCTGTTTCAGTGTTTAACAAGGCTGGACTTCTGGATGTTCTTCTACATTGTCTACAGAGACACCCTCAGAATATGGAGCTGGCAGTATCAGCAGGTGACTACAGTTATAGACAAACAACACATATATACACTACCAAGCAAAAGTTAGGGATCAGTAAGTGTTAAAGACATTTGTAATGTTGCAAAGGATTTCAGTTTCAAGTAAATATTGTTCTTTTGAACTTTCTATGAATCAAAGGTTCCTTAAATTATGTCATGGTTTCCACAAAAATCATACTAGAATGATTTCTGAAGGATCATGTGACACTGAAGACTGGAGTAATGATGCTGAAAATTCAGCTTTACCCTCACTGGAGCAAACTACTTCATTTTACAGGCTTTCAAATAGAAAACAGTTCTTTTCGATTTTGTATGATATTTTGCGGCATGACATTTTTTGTATTTTGTATTTTTAATCCAATGAATGCAGCCTTGGTGAGTAAAAGAGACTTCTTTCAAATACATTCTTACTATCCCCATGCTTTTAAACAGTATTGTATATACCCCAAACTCAAATAGTTGTTGTGTGTGTGTGTTTTTTGTAGCCTACTGCTTGCACACAGTAACAGAAGAGAACGAAGAGCTGGTGCGCAGTGTGAATGCAGCGATGTTTGGAGTGTTGGAAAACATTCTGTCCTCCGCACACACGAGTATGGAATACACTCTCCTGCGAACGCTGGCTGCAGGTAAAAGTACACATGACACTGGATGTGAAATTTATTTACTACATCAACAATATGCAACATGCTACTAGCTATTGTGACGAGTCAGCTGCCTCCTCCCTGATTGTCACCGGCACCCCGTCCTAAATCGCCGCCCTTCACCAGGCTCCCGACTGGAGTGGGTGTGTGAGAGGAGGGGCGCTGGACGAGTCAGGGCTGGCGGCGTGTGATGGGGCACACCTGATGTGAATGGAGCCTCATCCCCGCCGCTGTTTAAAAGCCCAACGCGCCTCTCCTCGGGAGACCGGTCTCTTCCCCGTGCAAGCACGCTGGTGTCCTCGTGGGTCCAGGAAGGGTGCGTTGAGGGACTCCCGCGCCACAAGAGACGTGAGCAGCCGGACCCGCGATCCGGAGGAGAACCGCACCCGTTTACACGGCCGACGGGCCAGGATGCCGGGCCGTCCATCCCCTACCAGCGCCGCGGCCGACGAGAGAGATGCGGCCGCTAGAGGAAGCCGCCGCCCCTCGCGCCCCGGACCAAGGAGGGGAGCGCGTGCGGCCGCCGGACTCCGCCCCTTACCTGGACCCTTCCTCCATGAACACTGCCCGACCCACACGAACCCCGCAGCACAACGAGGACACCAGATCCCCTGTTATTTTGGACACTTTCCCCCTTTTGGCCACTTTTATTCCCTGTGTTATTTTATGATTTATGTTAATAAAAGCCTCTCCGAGGCCTGACGCCACGCCCACTGTGTCTGTCTTGTGCTCCTCCTGTGACACTGGTGGAGAATGCGGGCAAGGCGGAGCCTAGACAGCGCAGTTGGGAAACGTCTGGTGACGTCACTCCCTCTCGCTTGCAAACGTTCGTGAGAACCCAGACTGGGACGGAGGAAAACTGGGGACAGCCTCCCAGCCACACAAGGGGTAAGTGACTTTTCCATTGTCATTTTACCCTGTGGTTGGTTGAGGCTGTCACTAAAACCCGGTTTCTCTGTCCCTGTTCTGGTGCGCTGCGAGAGGGAGGACCGCCCGGAGAGGAAGCCCCGCCCACTCCGACCGTTTGGAGCCTGGTTGAGGATGGTAGCACTCCCGTGTGGGTGGCGCCCTGGGGACGGGGATGTCGCTTGGGAGGGGGAATGTGACGAGTCAGCTGCCTCCTCCCTGATTGTCACCGGCACCCCGTCCTAAATCGCCGCCCTTCACCAGGCTCCCGACTGGAGTGGGTGTGTGAGAGGAGGGGCGCTGGACGAGTCAGGGCTGGCGGCGTGTGATGGGGCACACCTGATGTGAATGGAGCCTCATCCCCGCCGCTGTTTAAAAGCCCAACGCGCCTCTCCTCGGGAGACCGGTCTCTTCCCCGTGCATGCACGCTGGTGTCCTCGTGGGTCCAGGAAGGGTGCGTTGAGGGACTCCCGCGCCACAAGAGACGTGAGCAGCCGGACCCGCGATCCGGAGGAGAACCGCACCCGTTTACACGGCCGACGGGCCAGGATGCCGGGCCGTCCATCCCCTACCAGCGCCGCGGCCGACGAGAGAGATGCGGCCGCTAGAGGAAGCCGCCGCCCCTCGCGCCCCGGACCAAGGAGGGGAGCGCGTGCGGCCGCCGGACTCCGCCCCTTACCTGGACCCTTCCTCCATGAACACTGCCCGACCCACACGAACCCTGCAGCACAACGAGGACACCAGATCCCCTGTTATTTTGGACACTTGCCCCCTTTGGCCACTTTTATTCCCTGTGTTTTATGATTTCTGTTAATAAAAGCCTCTCCGAGGCCTGACGCCACGCCCACTGTGTCTGTCTTGTGCCCCTCCCGTGACACTATATATATATCTAATTGAACCCTGTTGTAATTTCGACAGAGTTGATATAGTGCTAATAACCAGTGAGTTAATTTATAATTATTACAGTGATGTTGCTTTGTGAATGTGTGGAAGTGGTTGAATGAATAGTTGAAGTAAAGCTGAAGACTGTTTCGCGTGGTTAATAGTTGTTCATCTTTTTCAGGCTCCTTACTGAATCTGAAGAGCGGTTTGTCTTCAGCACAGCAGTCTCAGACTCTGACTGCGCTGGCCACCACTCTCTCACACAGCCTCAGTCTGGACGCAGGAGAACTCATCCCAGAGCTGTGGCGGGCTGAAGCTGTCCGTCTGGCCACAGAGTCAGATCATTCAGATGCACGGCCCGCAGGTCACGAGGCCGAAGAGATGGAGGAGGACATGAAAGATGAGAAGATGAATGGAAGAAAGCCTAATGATCGAATGTCAAAAACAAACGATGACGTCTCAGATCTGTTGCCAGTATGTTTGCACATTTTGGAACATTTCAGATTTGTCAATGTTTATGTTAAAAGCATAGTTCATCAAAAAATGAAAATGTGTGACTTACTCACTCTTATGTCCTTCCAGAAGAAAGTCTGGTTTGGAGCAACATGAGGGTGATTGAATGATAACAGTTTATTTTGGAGTGAATTATCTATAAACATTAACTACAAAATATGAACCACTTATATTATTATGATAGGTTAGTGTGCCTATGGATCTCCTCTATGTTCCTTGACATGAAGGCTATAGCATACCTCTTGCACTCTCTCTTTCCCCTTCACACCATGTGAACCCAAATGATGGCACATCTGTCCCTCAGAGCCAGATGGTTCTGACTCTCTCTAAACAGAGTGACTTTCCCCACTTACACTTGAGTGTGCAGGGCTGCTGTTACCACTCCAGCTCCTGTCTAACCTACCCATAGGGTGTCCTGAATGTCTTCCTCTTTAAAAGTTCAGAGAGAGATTTGAGCCTCATAGTTCTAGCCCAGTTTACATTATGAAGCAATGCAAACCATGTTTAAAATCTCCATGTTGTGAATGCTCTTAATGTTTTAATTCTCTATTTCAGCTTTATCAAATCGGTTATCAGTATTCATTCAAGCTATCTCTATACAGTATGTGTATAAATAACCCAAACAATTACTTGTGTGGTTTTGTTGTATGTGTCTGTGTGTTTTTCAGAGAGACAGACTGGAGTTGCGAGAAGCCAAAGCACTGCTGTCAGCACAGCAGACGTCGCTGGAAATCATCGGCAACATGTGCTGCTCCGATGGTGAGTGTGTGTTTATATGAGAGCAGGGAAGACAAGATTATTATAGGCAATCCTCAGGATTTTTCTGCTAATGTGCGGTATGAATAGATGAATGAGTTCTATGTTTGTGTCAGAGAAGACGAGACGGATAATATGATGGGATATTGACTGTTTGTGTGTGTTTGTCTGTAGAGCCCTCAGATGATGAGTGGGAGGAGATGTCCAGCAGCGATGAGAGCGAGATGTGTGCTGGTGGGATGTCAGACACTAATTCCAGCTTGTTCTCTCCTCTCTGTCTGTCTGCTGAACTACACACAATCCTGCTCAACCACAGCATACCTCAACAGGTAACACACATTATTCCACTGTCAGCAATACTTACAATGCCACCGTTTTTATTTTATTCGGATGTCACTGAACCTTCTGGCTCAGTGAGATCACAGCTCTCACATACTGTACTCCAGGCCACTTTGGGATATTAAAACCTCCTAAAATGGTAAAACCATCTAAAATGGGAGTGTGATGGGCATATTCTGGCATCTAAATGAGGACACTGGTTAGGCGTTGTGAAGGATTTGTCTTGTGTTTGCAGGCACAGAGAAGGGAAATTAATGTAGTCCATGATAAAAATGTGCTTGTTGGTAAAATAATCATGAATTTGTAGATTATTGTTCAGAAATCTGGATCAAAGTTTTGATTTTGTTTTGGGGGTGTACAAGAACATGCTCTCATGCTTAGTGGTTTGAAAAATGCATAATTTTTCACATAATTAACATGATTAAAATACCTTTCTCCCCAGCCTGGCACAAACGGCTCAATTATTTCCAGGTCAGAGTAAAGGCAAACGTGAACTTTGCTACAAAGTGAAATGTGGAATATCTTCGCATGGGCGTGCATTTCCGCTCTGACACATTCGCATGAGTATGATTGGAAGTCTATGGAACAAAGGTGTTGTGTGACCGCGGCTCCTATAGAACTGAAAGACCTGGCTCCCACAGACACCAGATTAAATTTAGGGGTGACTAACAATCCCGCTCTAGAAGATGTGTTAAAGGCATTCTTTTTGCCTAATATACTCAATACATACTCACATATTGTTCGTATAAAAATGCTGGGCAGTATACCGGTTCATGCTGAATACCAGTGTTTATTTTTCTTATGAAATGCCTGTGTCATTTTAATAATGTTTGGAACGCATTTGAGAGGGGTCTCTTTTCACTGATGCACTGAGGCGAGTACACAGCTGTATGTGTCACTAAGTGTGAAAGTTCAGACACTGATGCTGTAGAACGTGATGACACAGAAGATCTCGTCCACAATATCCCCTGACCACCACACACATCCACCGTCTGCTGCCATCAGCTCCCGCACCTCTCACACACGAGTGTGACTTCTGCGCTAGATTTAGCAACCCTCAGATGCTTTGAGCAGCTTTTTTCTATAGAATATATATACTGACAAACCTAGCAACTTTTTTAGATAAACCTTAGCTATGATTCAGTTAGATGTCGCCAGTGCTGCCCCGCGAGCGTGAGGTCCAGCTCTCTGTGTCGGTTCTGCGCAGTGAGCGGCAGAGAAATATTATGCACTTTTTGTTTGTTGTTTTTTGTTTGTTTGTTACTCAGACGGAGGCAGTGCGTTGCATGAGACAAAAAGTAATATAGCCAAAACCACCACATAGCCGCCCAAGATGCATCTACTGTACATGCATGTTCATTTTATCAGACGATGTCGTGATTATAAATGAGAGTGACTCCTGCTTAACATGTATATAATGGGTCGTGTTTCGTCACTATTTAGAGTAGAATTTTTCTACAAAATTCACTCATGACAGTAAAATAGGACATTCTAAGTAAATGTACAGCAGTAGCCTATTTCCTCTCTCAATCAGTAGAAAATTTGGCTTACATCCGATCACGCGTGGAAAAAAGAAACGGTATAATTTTGAAAAATACTGTGATATCAATTTTTGGTCATACCACCCACCACTGTCGTATAACATACTGTACCTGTGTCATAAGGGGCCAGTTCTAGGATTAGCCAGCAGGGTGGTTCCTAGAGAGCCAGCTTCTCTCAGAGTTCCTAGAACTGAAACCGTTCCTAGTTTCTGCGATGCAAACACACCAAAAAGTGGGTATTTCCACCAGTACTTCTAGGAACTATGAAAGGTTCCTCAGGTGCGAAAGCCCCTTTTGTGAAGTGTGTGTACTATTTCACTTCCCTGATTGATTTCTTTCAGGTCCTGAAGAAGGCTGAGTTCCCCAGTGCTGCTGCCCTTGAGCTCTGTAGCAAGTACCCTACTTGGAAATGCCTCTTGAAAAAGTAAAAAAGCATATTCATGTGGTTTGTAGTGTTCATACCAGTCTGTGAAAACCCAATTCTTATACTCTCTGTTTCTCCTAGGATGCACCGGGTGCAGTGTCGGGCACTCACATGTCTCCATAATATCCTTTCTTCTGTGGATACAGAGTCTCTTGGAGGTGCTTCAGGGTTACAGGTTGTGGCTCAGCACCTCTCCTCTTTGGTTTTCAGCTCAGCAGGTAGACGTCTCACTATTACAATTTAATATATTTTTTTCCCCCTAATTTGGGCTTCCAGCAATTGTGAACACAAGATAATCGAGATACAATGCTTCCTGTGCCTCATTCCTTTTTGCAGTGATGCTTCCATTTGTCTTGTGTTATAAACCCAGCACACTTTTTTCACTTACATCGGCAGGCTGTATTTATGTATGTAAAAATATACATAAAAAATATTGAATTAAAAATTATACAAATAATTTATACCAAAGTAAGCTGAATCATATATTTTGTAGTGCACTATGGAAGAACAATGCAACATAATTGATCTTAAATTATCTTAAATTTTAATTGATAGTTTTTATTTTATGTGTGTGTGTGTATATGTATATATATTTTCACCAAAAAAAAAAACCTTTTAAAACCTTTTAAATCAGTTATTTCTATATTTTGCTTTAGTTAGTGGGTAGGAAATATCAGTTTACTTTACCAAACACTCCTTTTGCCATTAATTGTAATAATCCAGTGAGATTTTTGTATGCACAGGGAGTCTCTCCACACAGAGATCTGATCTCACAATCATCCAGTCCGTCTGGGATAACATGAAGAAACAGAACAAACTGAGACAGACTAAAGAACTGGGGCAACGTCTCCAAGACACTTAAAAACTTTTGTGCAATGCTACCTGAAAAACTATGCGCAAGTGTACCAAGGACAAAAGCTGTTTTAAATGCAAAGGGTGGTCAGACCAGATATTAAATTTAATTAGTTAATAAGCTAATTGCTAACTATAATCATTTTTTTTTTTTAAGCATGATCCTCAATTTACAGGATATTTACACAAGTGCCTAAAGTATTGTGCTTAAGTACTTTTCACAGTATTGTAGTTTTCTTGAAGTGTCTTGGAGTCGTTGCCACAGTTCTTACAGATTTAGTCTGTCTCAGTTTGTTCTGTTTCTTCATGTAATCCCAGACGGACTGGATGATGGTGAGATCAGATCTTTGTGTGGAGAGACTCATTGTACATGCAAAAATCTCACTGGATTATTACAATTAATGGCAAAAGGAGTGTTTGGTGATGTAAACTGATATTTCCTACTGACACACCACAGCAAAAGACAGAAATAACTGATTTAAACCAATTTTTTTATTGGTGAATTTTTTTTCATAATTGAGCAACCATACTTTGTGAGATTTTACTGAATCTGTCAGGCTTCAGTATAAGTACTTTTAATTGTTCTGTTTTTTTTTTTTTTGTTCCTGCTGTTCTTTTTCACTGTTTATTGATTGGACATATAGGAGATCTTGTATTTATTGATATGTGGTTTTTCTACTTTAGGTGCACTTTTATAATATTCTCTTCTACGATTGTACATTAATTTCCAGAGTCTTTAAAGGATGAGGAGTTCCTGGAGGCTGTGACTAGTGCTCTTCGCTCTCTACTACAGATCATGGCTACCAAAAACATCCCTCAGGTAAGAACCACATTCTTTTATCATTTTATGCTTTAGCGATTAATTATTTTTTTTTCAGTATTTTTAACTGTATGTGTTTTATATGTTGTACCCTGTAGTGTATGACTCCTCACCAGCTAATGAGTTTTTGTGAGGCTGCCACCAGCTGTGAGCTGGTCAGCGTGAGAGTTAATGCGCTGGCCATTCTCGGGATCACAGGAAGCTCTCTTTCCAAAGAGAATAACACAGCAGACACTCTACAGGTAATACAGACTGCGGTAGAAATATTAGAATCATATTAGCCATATTTATAGTGCCATTATTATGCCTACAAGAAATATCCACCTTATTTTTCAACATGGAAGCTAGATGTTTTCTATGAATGTAAAATGCTCACGGTTCATTAACCGCTGTAGTGAAATAGCAAGAAGATTTACTGTAAATGGTAAAACTGTTTACACTACAAACCACTGTGTTCATAATTAAGAGAATACATGAAAATAACAAGGCACGGCAAATCAGTTTGCAATATCAAGCAGCAAAATGCGCTGTTTTGTTCTGCTAATAATAACAGGAAGTGAATGACACTGGAAACCTTGCACATAAAATTTACAAATGGGCCACTCTTACGGGAAAAATAAGGTGGAGAACATTCAGAAATTGATACCCTATTTTACATGATAGAGAATGGACAAAATATTAATATATTTATAATTATAATCATATAATCAAAATATAATCATTTTATAATGTTAGACCTAATAAAACCTTTTAATTGTTTAATTAATTTGTAATTCTTTGTTTTTGCATTTATTATTAGATTATTTTTCGATTTTTATTAAAGCTTTTCTTGTATTCAAAATGTAAAAAAATTTCTGTAATAAAAGAGTACACCATGAAATTATTTTCCAAAAAGTGTTTTTGGCTTGTCCTGAATCACTGCAGTATACGTATAACAAGTATTTATATTCTGACTATTTAGACTGTGGACTAGCCCAGTACCTGATGATTCACCATAGACATAAACCGCTCCGGTTACAATGTTCTTCCACTATATATATATATATATATATATATATATATATATATATATATATATATATATATATATATATATTTTTAGGGCATAGTATAAGTGGGCAAATTGGGACACAGCCATCAAATGGTTGACAACTGCCGGGTGTGTAGCCTGTCTCAAAATGCAGTGAAAAGTCCAACACGATGGAAATAGTTTAAGGTGCGTATTGCACTTTAAGAATGTGACAACAATCGGAATACTCCACGTCTTAAAGGGGTCAAATGAATTGTTCTCTGATTGGCCAACTGACCCAGTGAATTGTGATTGGCCATATATATATATATTAGGCTAGATGAAGTATATATATATATATATATATATATATATATATATATATATATTAGGCTAGATGATGACTAGATGAAGCTCGCGATTATGGAAATATATGAAAGTGACGTGACATTCAGCCAAGTATGGTGACCCATACTCAGATTTTGTGCTCTGCATTTAACCCATCTGAAGTGCACACACACAGAGCAGTGAACACACACACACACAATGTGAACACACACCCAGAGCAGTGGGCAGCCATTTATGCTGCAGCGAGCGGGGAGCAGTTTGGGGGTTCGATGCCTTGCTCAAGGGCACCTCAGTTGTGGTATTGAAGTTGGAGAGAGAACTGTACATGCACTCCCCCCACCCACAATTCCTGCCAGCCCGGGACTCGAACTCACAACCTTTCGATAGCCAGTCCGACTCTCTAACCATTAGGCCATGACTTCCCCTTGATATATATCATATATAAACCATCTTCTACACACACAAACACACTGAAATGCAGTGACAGTCAGATTTTTACGAAATTACAAGTGGCTACATTTATATAAATTTCTGTAGTAGTATTATACTTATGTATTTACAAAATAATTGTATAGTAAAATCTGTCTGTCTTTTATAATGTTAATAACTGAGCATTGTTTTTGCAGTATATTTGTCATTAGTTTAGCTGAACAACTGACCAATGCTATGCAATCTCTTTTTACAGTTGATTGGAAACGCATTACTGAATATTGCAATGAAGGACTCAAACTTGGTTGTGTGCGGGGAAGCGCTGGATGCCCTCTTTGATGTGTTTGCGGATGGTGATGAAGCAGAGAAAGCTGGAAAAAACATTAACCTGCTTTCCTCTCTCAAAGCCTTTCAGCCAGGGTTCAGGGCTAAGGTTTGTTAAAAAAAAAAAACTCTCCACAGATACAAACAATCTCATTTATCAAATTCACACACCCAAACAATAATATTAAATCAGACACTAAAATGCCAAATCTCACTCCTCCAAATGCATGTTCAGGCTTGAGCTCAAGGCTCAAGTTTGTCTTCTCTGACATTAGCCGCGTTTCCACTGTCGGGCCAAAAGCGGGTGTGCTAGTGTGTGCCAGGGCCAGTCGCGTTTCCACTGTCACTTCTGGGGTTTGATCGTTCCCCGTCGGGGCTTCCTCAGGGCAAACGGCCAGGGTTTTTTGCCCCAATGAAAACCTTGGGCCAAAGTGGGCCAGCTGCGGCCAGAGGAGTGGTCATGAACAAAGGCTGATCATTTCAGAAAGATAACGGCTATAACACCAGCATTAAAGACTTTCTAAAATAAGTTGAGCTAAAAAATCACTCTTGGTCAGCAGCAAGTGTTTTAAATAACTTGATCTGATGTGGATTATAGTCACTAAACAAGGCAGAAATATTTATAAGCGATGTAAAAGACGCTAAACATTAACGTTACCATAGTAAACATGATAAATGCAACCACTTGGAGAATTCAGACGTCAGCTTCTTAATCTCCATCACAATCGTGTATTCATTTAGTAACTTATATTATCTGTCATAAGCCTCGTCTGGATAGTTTATCTCCATGTAGCATATGTCATAAAAATATTATGTTTATTGTTCTGGAGCTTTTATATAAGAGAGAAATGATCATTCTTTCTAAATGTGACTACAAATAAACAGAAACAGACTTGACTGAATAAGCAGGCTTCAAATTAAAAATTTGCTTAAGAATTATAAATAAATAAATAAAATAGAAATACATTTATTTTTGTGTGACTTATTTTGAGTCCTGATAAATTAATTAATTATGATCAATGTATCACTTATTCTATAGTAAAACATCGATGCTTTTGAATTTGAATATGTCACAAAGCATACAAACAAACGGCCGCTTTTATCATGTTTGTTTTGTTATCGCGCTATTTCTAGTGACTTATTTCTTAGTTTTCTGAAAACTTCTGTTTGTTGGTGAAATGAAGGGGTTGGATGACGTTGTTGCTGAGGGGAATGTAAAGGGCGTGTTTTAGTGACGCGCCGCGTAGCTTCCGGCTCGACAGTGGAAACAC
This sequence comes from Carassius gibelio, assembly GCF_023724105.1. Taxonomy (NCBI): domain Eukaryota; kingdom Metazoa; phylum Chordata; class Actinopteri; order Cypriniformes; family Cyprinidae; genus Carassius; species Carassius gibelio. Next base: position 22,035,383 of record NC_068377.1, read on the forward strand.
AGTGCTATTTTGGCCTCGGTGCTACTGGCCCAAGGCCATTAGCCATGCCCGGCCCGTTTTAAGCCCTGGCCCGACAGTGGAAAAGCAGCTACTGAGATCTGTTGCATAAGCACCGTCTCAGCCTCATAATGACTGTCCAGAGAAAGGGGCTTTGGTTGCTGATCTAAAATGTTCCACTTTAAAATGTTAAAGTGTTTTTTCAATTGCTTTTATCCATTCACAGTGCAGCCACTGCTAGATCTCTGTGTTCTAGTGTGTTCGTAGGCCTTTAGATGGCAGGCTTTTCACAGTTTGGTGTTTTCTTCCCTGGCAGCTGCGAAAAGAAGGCAGAGGAAAATACAGCCCTGATCAGCTTTGTGTTCTGGATAACATAAGGATCAACCTGAAGAGATTCATCAGCTACTTGGAGAACCTGCAGAGAAAATGAGATTTCAAAGATCAGTAGTACAAATTCTCTGTAAACATCTCACCTTGTTTTATTTAACATTTTCTGCCAATACTCTTCTCTGGGTTTCCTTTGGTTTTATTGTAATGTGAGATTGTTTATGTGAGGAAATTAAGTTAAAAAATAATGTTTGTAAAACCAAACATATGTAAGTGCTTTAATTAAAGCATAAAATATCAGAATGGTATTTTGTCGTTAGTATTAGGAGGATGAATCAGTAGTGTCTGTGTTTTAGATTTTTAACATATACTCCATTGGCCATCAGATTTCAACATTTAAATTAAACTGCAAAGTTCAACAATGTCATCCAGTCTCATAACAGATTCCCCTTTAACCCCCTTAATATTCTGGCTTTTGGGCTTCTGGTAAGACTTGTCCTTGTCCTCATGAGATCATCTGTAAAATGATGAAGGATCAGTGCTCAGGGGTTATTTTATAAACACTGCAATGCTTTCCCTCTCACCCGGTCCATAGTAATGCGACAAGAACAAAACCCTTTTATGTAGCATTTTATGGCCCACAACAACAGTAGATTATCAGATGTTTATGAGTTGTATTAGATCCCTTAGAAACACATTTTTGGAGAAGGAAACATCTTGTAGGTGTTGCGTCATCTTAAAATAACTTCTCACCAAAAAATAATTCAAATCAGTCTTGAATGACCAATCCTCATATTGTTCCGACCTGAACCACTGACTTTATTATGTGGAACACTAAAGGACACTGTTTGTTTGACAATCTTAGTCACCTTTCACTTACATTGTAAAAAAAAAACAAAAAAACAATTGTATATATATATATATGTATGTGTGTGTATATATACACACACACACACATATATTAGGTGTTTGTTCCTAGGATCTTTTGACATTCACTGAAGAAAGAAGATTAGGAACGGCACGAAATATGACTTATGTTTTATATGTCTTTTAAGTAGTAGAAAAGAAACACTGGTCATAACAATAATACTGTTTTTCATATTCTATTCGCGGCCTCCTGTTCCCAGTAATCTTATTTATGTCACTGCATTACAAAATAATCCAATTAGAAGATAAAACTGAGGCCCCGTGAATTAGATAAACGAAATGGTACGTCTGTTTTATAAAGTCTGTGGTCTGAACATGACACAAACGAGAGAGGTTCATATATTACTACAAAGTATCAAACCCACTGTTGTTATGTTACGCAACAGACACTGTAACGTGCTCTCTTGCGTAACTCTCCAGTATAGGTCTCTCTGCAGGAAAGTAATGGGAGTTACCAGATCAGGGTGTTTTTACACCATGATACCTGGTTGGTTGACGTCATAGTGACGTTAGGTTTAGGGGTGGGGTTGGGCAAGGGGGATCATTTAGATTGGATGATTTAGAAACACCCAGCAGTTGGAAAACACCCACATGGTGATAAACGCCCACTTTTGCTCTGCAGAGACTTAAGTCTCGTAACTCTCGTAGACCACGCGCTCCTCCGCTGCTCGCTCGCGTCTGGCCGCGCATGCGCATTCGCGCTGTAGTCTATCCGCCATTGAAATACACGATCTCCGATGGAAACGAGTCAGACAGTGACACAGACGACACTCACGATTCTCCATTCCTCGTGCTCTGAAGTGTGACGATTACCGTTTTTTTTAACAACGTCTTTTTACAGTCCGTTTACATTGGTGCATTTTTTTTCCTTTTTCTTTTTTTTTCTTGTCCCGAGATACGTTGATGGACCCGCACAGGATATTTTAGTAGCTGTCCAGGTCGAACGTGTTCCCGTTAGTGGGTTAAGCGAACCGAGCCAGGCTCTGCTCTGGGGGTAAGCACGCCTGCAGCAGCTCAGCGTTTGATGGATCCTAGAATCGCCTGGTTTCAGCCAGAACAGCGCGGACCTGCCAACAACCTGTGGATGCACATCTGGGAAACGACGCAGACGTTGGGAAACCTCTACTTCAACAACCACTGCAACACAGCCAGCGCCAAACTGACGAGCAGCAGCAACGCGGCCGACAGCAGCGGCAAGCCCAAGGATCATCGGGGGATGTCTAGATCCAAACCCGACAGTGAGGTCTCCGATCAACAAGATTTTATCCCTCTGGAAGCCAATAGCAGCAGCAGGGGTGTCCGCGGAGGGGGGCAAGTGGTTGGCAGTAGGTTTGCGGTCGTGGGAACTGAGTTGCCAAGCAAGAGGAAAAGAGACAACAAGGCGAGCACCTTTGGTTTTAACCGAAATCTGCTGCTGACAGATGGAGTGGAGGACATTTACACGGGCACACCGTGGAAGAGCAGAAACTACACGGAAGGCATTGTGGGGTGAGTGCAGAAACGACCTTTATATGCGTGGGTGTATATGATGATGACCTCGGCGCAGGGCCCAGTATGTTTGCTCGGATTCAGGAGCTGGCCTAACTCTTACGCGTTTGACACGAAACTGAGGGTTGTTCAATCAGTACATGTTTAACATGTCATTACCTGAATACGAAGCCTTACAACAGCACGGTGTTGGTCCGGCGACCGTCCGTTCCCTAAAATATCTAGGCTATAAGGTTCTCTTAGGTCTACCAGTGGTTTGACATTCGAGCCGTTTCTTCACCATATTTGGCATGTCTAGAGTATCCTTGCAATCCTTCCTTTTAAATGTCCTGCGCTGTCTGGCCCGTCAGCTGCTCCCCTGACGTCTCTGGTGACAATCACAAGTAGCACGAGCTCTCTGTCAAAGTCCACTTATAGTCTCAAAAGGATAATTCACCTAAAAACTAAATGTCGTCATTATTTACTCACCCTCTGTGTAACGTTCTTTCTTCTGTGGAACATAGAAGATATTTGGAAGAATGTTGGTTACTTTGACTTTGTATGGACACAAATAACACTCAGATTTTTTATTTATTTTTTTTTTTTTTTTTATGTTCTGTAAAAGAAAGCCATACAGGTTGGGGGTGACATGACATTTGGGGGAAGCTATTACTTAATCTGCTGCTTGTCACCAGCCATATAATGTACGGTTTCTGTCGTTATGCCATAGTTACTACAGTGGTCAGAACTACAAGAAAATTAAAGCCCATGTTAATTTATGTATTACTGTAGTAAGTTTTTCTATTATTAATCTTTGGGGGAAAACTAGTAGAAGACTTCAAAATGCTTAATTTAAAATCTAGATGTTGAAGGTTTATAAATTTGCCATCATGGATGATTACATATCTCTGTGGATCTTTTCTTTTGTGTGCATGAATTTATTTAATGAGACCAATCCCAGATATCTCTATAGTTACTGCCTCTATGAATCATTATCTTCTCCCAGTCACAATCTTGTCAGTCAATAATCTACACCTTGCACTTCAAACTCCGGTTACTTAGTGATCAAAAGTCATAATTACATAGACTTCTTTCTTTACTTCTTGTTTTATTGCTGTCATTACTACAATTGCTGAATATTGTTTTCCTGATATGAATAAAATGAATTTTTTTTTTCAATTTACATCATTTACTTAGCCCGAGGTTGTTCCAAACTCATAAGACTAATGAAAAATATCTTCAACAAAAGTAAATGCCAGAATTTTTCATTATGGAGTGATATCTTTAAATGTGAAATGTGTGAAATGAAAACAAAGCAGCAGCATACTCTCAAAACCACTATTTGGGAGAGGTTCACTTAGGTTTTAGTGGCCATACTTTAAGGGTGTGCTGGAGAGGTGGATTGTCAAACTGTATGAGGTGCCGTTTTGAATGAAGCATGATGAAGTAGTGCTGGATTATGGATTGAGTAGTGGTATGATGTTAGAATGAGGTCTAAAGGGTGTGGTGGTGGTTTGGTAGGTTTTTGAAAGTTCAGATTGTCCTGTTTAGTGATATGTGCAGCAACTTGTGGAGCCCAGAGCAAAGTACAGCCACAAGCCTTATCCTCATTCATAGTAATGTTAGCCGAGTGTTTGCAACTTTGCATAAGAGTGTTCTTCAATGTTATTCTTGTTTCTCAAATGAATGACTCCCGTCAGCTCTGTTTTATAGACGTGGGGCAAAATGTACAGATTAAGACCAGATTGGCTCATGCTATAGCATTGTATTCAGAGAGCGTGTCTGAAATGCTTTAAAGATTTAAATCTTGTTCTGGGATCGTTTGTTTTGGATTTTATTATTTTCCATCTCTGCTTGTCTCCAGGATGTGGAATGTGCTTCCTTCCTACATCCCAAAGTATTTCCAACCTACATGATATGAATTTTTGTGGATGTGTTGGAGGCTAAATTCACAATCATTTTTGCTGTTCTGTTCTGAGGCGTGAGAAAACAGACATATGGTTTTATGGGAGTGTGTGTGTGTGGAGAGATTTTTTATGTTGTTATTCTCTGTATGTTGGACAAGTTCCTTCCTTGCTCTACCAAAAACAAATGCTCCCCCTTCCAGCTGACACACAATCCCCTGTCTCTGTGATGTCATGGTGCTTCCAGCCAATCAGAATGTGTCAAGATCCTTTCATCTGCCTGACAGCTGTGCTGCAATGAGAGAAGAGGGAACATCCTCTCTCCACGCTTAGTTGAGCTGCTGCTGAATTTTTTATGTTGGGTCTTCTCAATGTTTTTTTTTTTTTTAAAGTATGGGAAGAGTTCAGTGCACTGGTCTCTTTATAAAGAGCACTGAATGGATGCGAAGGATATATTTTTGCACACTAACATTCATTTGTATTCAGAAAGCATTGCTGAACATATGGTGTCCTGAGTCTTTGAATAGTTTTTGGTCATGCTGAAACTTTAAAGAATTGTAAATTAGTTCATCTTTGCATTAACATGATCACTGCATGCAGTTCTAATTATAGTAATTATAGTAGTTTTTTGTGTTATTCATTACAAAACAATAAAGCATTAGTTCACTCCAGAATTCAAATTTTCCAATAATTTGCTCACCTACGTGACATCCAAGATGTTCATATCCTTGTACCTTTTGTGGTCCGTTTACACCAGATGAATAATATAGGAGCAAAATATGAGGGGAACAGAGCTGTCAGAACATATCAAATGACTACTGAATGATTTTAGCTTGTGTGATGGAGTTTAGTTTGAATGTGGTTTGGTGTGGTCTGAGTATTGAGGCCACAAAGCAGCAGACCGACTTCACATGCTCAGTGCCTATGGAATGGACATGCTTATGCTTTGCCCCATTTGATTTACCAGGGAGATTTTGAGACTTGAGTCAGAGTTGGGTGGGAGCACTTTGAACTTATGTAATAGCTTGAATGTAAGGTGATTCATCACAGAACATTGTCGAATGTACATTTAGATGAGTTCAACATGGACTTTCAATCAAGAAGGCAATGTTTTGGCATCTGCGCCATCAGAATTCAGAAAACCCATTTACAACCTTTAAGTTTCACACAGAAGTTAGCGATGTTGGTTTTGCTCTTAAATCAAAATTTTATATAATTTTATATACAAGTTATATTAATATTGCTGCCTCCACTGCAAACTGTGCTGAAGACAAGTGTCATCAAAGTCAGGCAACTTAAACCTGTTTCATGATTTAAAACAATATCACTCAATAGAACATGCAATAACTAAAAAAAGTTTTAAACTAAATGTAATTTTAAGATTTGATAATTATCATAATTATTGATATAGACTGATTTGATTTCATTCCATCTGTAAACAGATGCATGTGGATCAGCCGATGACGTTTGAATTAAAAACAACACAGTGGTCATTTAGTGCTTTGCTATATTTCATCTCATGAGTGTAAATCAGGATGATTGTGTGTTTATCAGTATCTAGGCTAACTGTGTGTATGTGTGTGTGTGTGTGATGTGAGTCAGTGAATCCACAGCAGTAACAGCTAAACTTGTGTTGGCCCTCCCAGTGAAGAGTTTCTTAGTGACAGAGTCTGCTCTCTTATTGGCTGACACTGGGAGTAAACTGCACGCCGCTTGTACTTGATTGGAAGACACAACAGGCTGCTCTGGAGAATTGAAACTGATCTGAACCGTTTATTCATTGAAACGAAACTCAGACTATGTTTTTCTTATCAGTTTTTCACAGCAATGCTTGATGACACTGAGGGCAAATGTGCTCTTTAAACTGTGAGACAGTCTGCTGGGATTTATTTAGCTCCAGTTAAATTAAGTACTTTCAGTTTTTTTTTTTCAATTTTCATCTTGTTTTAGATTTGATCAGTTTGCTTCTGGTCTTTCTTGTCCAGTTTGTGAGAGTGCTGTTAAAGCAGATATGGTGAGATCAGGAGGCCATTCAGTCCATGTGATGATTCCACTTTTGCTTCTCTCAGTTCCATTTCTTAGACTGATTTTTTTTTTTTTTTTTTTATTTATTTTTTTTAGTTTGCCAGGACTGAAACACACTTCTGTCTAGTCTTGATGAAACAACACACGCTTTGCAAAATGAAAATATTAGCAGAGATGCTCTATAAATGTATGTTCTGTTTAGTTTGCATAGAAACTCTGTGATGTAATGGGCTTTTTTGTTTGTATGTATGATGATTCTCAACTTGGTAACATGAACCACCCTTGGTCCCAAAACACTAATCCAAGGGCCTGATCTGTGGAGTCGTGAGTGTGCGCCTGCTGAAGGTGTGTTCATGTTGCAGGCTGGCTGGCTCTGATGAATGCTGTCGGACTGCATCTGCAGAGCTTCATGCCCAGGGCAGAACTTTATCATGCAGTTTAGTTTTACCAGCATGGATAGACAAATGTGCTTAGACACTGATCAGAGCCCCAGAAGAAACTTGTGTGTATGTCTTTGTATTGTTGTTTATGCTCAAAGCTTTGCATGACTTGTTTGTTTGTGGACCTTGTGACTGAAGGTACTAAGAACTTCCTTGAGATAAACCTTGAGTTTGCAGCAAGGCGCTATAAAAAAAACGTATTATTATTAATATTATTATTATTATTATTGACAGTGTAATGTATCCATATCTGAACACCTTTTTCTGGACCGTTAAAGATGTAACAACTGTAAAAAATGCGGCCCGTCAACCTTCACTTGCTGTCAAATGTGGAGGAGGGATCAGATTATGTAAGAACTAGTGTTGTCACGGTACCAAAATTTCAGTAGTCGGTACCGATACCAATGAAAATCCGCGGTTCTCAGTACCAATTTCAGTACCAAAGCAAAACAAACACAAAAATATTCTAAAAAAATAAATAAATTATCACTAAAAATAAAACCAGTACCATTCTTTATACTTATTTACAATTATGTTTAAAGTTTTTCGACAAGTAATATAATTATGTAAAACAGTAAACAAGTTTCACCCAAATTTAATTTGTCTTTTAATTAATGAAATGTAAACATTTAAATTTTAAACAAAAATAATTGTGATTTATTTCTTTAAAAAATAAAGTTTTATAAATTTGTTCCACAGTAGTAGCAGTATCACATACATTATACTAAATAATAGTAATATCTAGCACAATGCCTTTATGTATTTTGACACTGGTTTTACTCAGAAGAAATGGTAAAATGCTTGTGAAGTGACTCAGAACAGTTCTGGTGATGTAGTTTATGTATTTATGTCCTCATGTAATACGTATGTAACTAGTCAAAGTCATGTGATACAAATACAAATAATACAAAATACACATTTTTCAAAAACATAACCATTCTTAACATAAGGAAAAAATATTACAAAATTATTAATGTTGTTATGGCTCTAACACTGTGTATCGTCGAACATAACCATTCTTAACATAAGGAAAAAATATTACAAAATTATTAATGTTGTTATGGCTCTAACACTGTGTATCGTCGATCTCACGGGCTGACGATTTGAAAAATAACCATATCGCCCAACACTACTCTCCACCGACTTTTTGATGCTATTAAACAGATGTGAACTATGTATGATTTTTTTTCCCCTCTTATTTTCTTTTATGCTTTTGGCACACTTTTATGTCAAGCAGCTTTGAGTTTCAATGTTCACACACATAATATTCATTGTGTATGTTATATCAGTTCATGCATTATTTTTAAATCAAACCCATGACCATGGCATTGTTAGCTTCATGTTTGAGCTACAGGAGGTCTAACGATTATTTTGACAATCGATTTGTTGGTGATTATCTATTTCGATTACTCCGATAACCCCCCCACAATTTTCTTTATTTTAATTTTATTGACAAAAACACACCTGCAACTGGCTGAAGTTGTACGTGCACTGTGGGCAGACCCAAATAATCGATAATGAGAATTGTTGTCGATGATTTTTATTATCGATGATTAGTTGTTGCAACCTTACATAAAACCCCTTGCAGCAGCAGCTACATGTTCATAAATAAGGATGGCGACCAGTTTGGCAGGCATATGTGGATTCAACCCTAGTCATGGGATTGCCACCTGGCACCAGAAGACCAGTGTTAGTAAAAGCTGGAACAGAATGAGAGGTTATAGCAGGTGCCTTGGCGCAGTCATCTACTGAACATACTGAACTTGTGTGGCACCAAGAGATTATTTCAGTGAATTAATTCTGCTTCTCTAAGCAGCTTACATTTTTAGTATTTCTACAGGTGTGTACTATGCAGTGTTAGATGCTGCTACCATTGCTTGAATTTAGAGTTCAGGTTGGAATAAACTTAGACTGCATGACTGCATACAATATCATTCAAAAGTTTTGGTGTCAGTAAGCTAAAAAAAAAAAAACGTGTGTATATATATTTTTTTTATCAAATAAATGCAGTCTTGGTGAGCATAAGAGATGCCCAAAGCAGTTAGATTAGGTTTTTGGTGTACTAGGAAAACAAACACATTTGTAGGCCTTACTATTGGCTGTTATTTCTTGTTCTACCTTTATTGATATTGATTTACGCTCACAACAGTTCAGGTCACCTCATCTCTCTAATGTAGTATTGGGAGTTAAACATTAAAGAGCTTTATTGCCAATAATGCACTAACTTTTTGATTATGTAACATTTAATTTCTCTCTCTTTCCAGGCTGCATGAGGAGATAAAGGACTTTTATAAGTATATTTCTCCTCGTCCAGAGGAGGACCACATGAGGCAAGAGGTGGTGGAGAGGATCCAGAGAGTCATCAAGGACTTGTGGCCCAATGCTGAGGTAAGTTTTACTCATATGATTGTCTTCTTGGGGTTTACATCATATTTTTTCTTGAAAATTTGGATGATGAGGAACAATCAATACTACAATTCTTCTTGACCTTTTAAATATTAAAGCCCATACGTGAATTTGCTCTTGCAGTAGTTCACCATTACACATCGGTGTCACGGACATGCAGAAGTCTAAATATAGAGCCTTGAGGGACTCCATTTCTAAGTTGTCTCTGGAACAGTTGTCAGAAATACAATAAATACTCCTCTCAGTTTACCTGTATATCTAAAAGGACATGTTTATTGACTTAACAATGAATTTGCTATATATACATTTTTTACAGTTTGCATTGTTCAGTCCAGCTATTTTGAATTGGTTAGTAATAATCATCTTATTTATATTCCAGCTGTAGCTTATGGATGTTTTCTAACATAGAAAAATATATATATATATGCCCAATGGGTGTACAAAGTGAAATAATAAAGACAAGTGATGTGGAAATTTAAACTGCACAGAATCTGCTAAGAGAAAATCGCACAGCTAACTCAGCAGTGAAACCTTTTGTGGATGCCAAAAGTGGCAGGACCTTCTGTTGCTAAAATGTAGTTCTAAATGCATGGATAATGAGCTGAAAAATAATTAAAAGTGTGTCAACACCCTTATTTGACCTTTTGTGTTGTGAAAAAAAAAAAAAGTCTGGTTTTCCTTCTGGTTGTAACTGTGTTTATATTTAGATCAGAGTGCAGGATAATGTTCCAAGGAAGCATAGGCTAAATAGTGCAACAGAGGATTGTGTTTCATTTTACATTTTAAGTTTAATTTACAGCTTTGACCAAAAATATTTGTCTCTTTCTTGCCACACATCTTTCTTGCCATTTTCAACCCTAGTTTGTTTCTGCAATTTTATTGCGCTCATGTACTCAAACACTATATGCTCTGTGTTAAATATGAACACAGGCTGGCTGTTGGGACTAATATTTCCATGGGTAGATTCTGTAAGGGCAAATTTAATCTATTTTTCTATTTTCTGATTCAGGTTCAAGTGTTTGGCAGCTTCAGCACAGGCTTGTATTTACCTACAAGGTAATGTTATGATTTTTTACTCTTGATACATTTTTTACACTCAGCTCAATATCCATATGATCATAAATGTTAGTGTACATAAACCTGATTTGTGGTGTGAGTTAAAGCTGCGGTAGGGACCTTTTGACGCTCTAGCGCAGTGGTTTTCAACCTGTGGTCCGTGGTGGTATTGCAGGTGGGCCGCCAATTATTTTCTGTTCATTTCCAGTCCATTCTAGGGCTGTGCGATTTAAAACAAAACAAATAGGACCACTGGGAGGAGCCAGAGGAGCTTGATTTTTCTTTTTTTCACAGATTATCTGTCTCATATTCTACTGTCAGGACATAATGACAGGTTTAACAAATATGTAAAAAAAATATATATTTTTACAAAAGTTACCTACTGCAGCTTTAAATGAAAGTAAAATTTTTGTAATTGGGTAAATTATTGTATTATGACTTGCCGTTGTGTGTGTGACTTTAATTTATTTCTTTTTCTTTTTCTTTTTTGTGGCAATCTCACATCACTCAGACCATACTGCATTTATCCACCTGGATTACTAAACTGTGGTTGAGTGGAATAAATCTTTCTGTGCCAATGCACAAGTATGCTAGTTGCTTAAACAGTTGAGTTTAGTATTCAGTTTTTATTCAGTGTCCGTAAATTCATTTATAACATACTTGGGTGCCCTTACCTACGTTTGTTTTTAATTTATTTAAAGGTGTTCATAATGTTATCAAGATTTTAACATAAAAAAAACAATAATATAGAAGTAATAGGCTATGTTCTGTCCTGTTTTGACCCTCTCATCAGAACGCTCTGTTTGAATAGGTGTGGTGGATTGTAGACTCAGAAGTAACAGACTCAGAACAGTTGTGTATGTTTGACATCCTACATAGATGGACACAGCTGTGATTTAGGTTAAAAATGCATAAATACTCACTACATATCAAACGATCTGTAATAACAGACAAAGCAAAAGTGACCATGTAATTAAAAGAGTTTCTCACACTCGTGTGGTGCGACATTACTATCGGATCCAATATAGAAAACTCGGCACTGCATCGTTTTTTAGTTTCAGTCTTTCTGAAAATCCTGTGTTGAATTGTGCCTTGTTTGTAAATGAATCCTCTGTGTAATTAGGTGAACAAAGGACCAAGTTCTAACTGATGCAGTCTTGATGTTTATTAAAAATAAACTCCATCCACTCTTTCCTAATGTTAGGATCAGAAGAAAGGCAATGCAAAGACTTTGCACTGCACAGTGTCTTGTTGTCTTCGAAGCCAACTTTATAGTTTGGTTTCTGCGTAGACCTGCGTTTGCCTCTCAAACTTGTTCCAAAACAACATTGTTCATTCATTAAGAATAAAAATCATTTTTGTTTGCTTATATTTAACGCTTTCTCTTCTCCCTCTTTATACCAGTGATATAGACTTGGTGGTTTTTGGTCACTGGGAGACTTTACCTCTCTGGACTCTGGAAGAGGCGCTACGCAAGAGAAAAATTGCAGATGAGAACTCGGTCAAAGTCCTGGACAAAGCAACGGTACGCGCAGTGCTTTGTGTCATACACGTATGTAGGCTGATTTTGATGTCTGTCAGACATCCCTGCTTGTGTTTAATGCTCTGTGTGTTTGTAGGTTCCCATCATTAAACTGACAGACCTGCACACAGAGGTAAAAGTGGACATCAGCTTTAATGTACAGAACGGTGTTAAAGCTGCAAACCTCATCAAGGAGTTCAAACAGGTGAGTGTGGAGTCCTCTTTCAACTCGAGCCATAAATCGGGGAAACCGAAAAGATGACCGTTTTAGGAACTCACTCGAGCTGGATCTCCTAAAGTCAAGTGCATACTACAAGACTCAAGTCCGATTACTACCTGACATGAAGTCCTAGATCGTATTAAGTGCGTGATGTTGATTCTCCTCGAGAATGTGTGTGTGTGCTTGTGAGACACGCTCCTACTAGTTCCAGATCCAGTCTAAGGATGCTCCAAAATTTGGCCACTGGAAATTATCAGCCAAAATTTATATTTTCGGTTTTGGGCCAAAAGAGCTGAAAATATGTTCCGTAAATATATGGGGTGCCGCACGCCCCAACAGTGTCCAGCGCACAGGTTTCACTCTCCCTCTAGCCTCTATTGACTGACGGGCGCATATTACCATATCCTCCGCCCTCAGTGTGTTGTCCCATGTCAGTCATTTTGTCTGCGTGTGATTGGCTGTGTCGCATCCAGCGTTATAAATCAGCTGTGAAAAACTATGCAAGTACATAAATTATTCACACTATCATTCGGAGACATTCTGGTATATTCATATTATTGTTTCTTCTGCTGTAGTCTCTCCTTGTACTGGGTCTGAGTCCGGTTCGTACATGTACAGCTGAATACCGGTCCTCTTGCTCATGTTGCTTCTCCTCTCTGTTTATTGCCATACGCAAATCAGAGACGTCTAGGCTCCGCCCCCCTTCTGGAGTCGGGCGGGAAGTTGCAGCTCATTTTCATGTAAGGGAACACACCCCTGAAACAGCACTTCTTAGACCCGCCCCAAAAAATGACACACATCAACACGTTATAATAAACGATCTGTATGGTATTTTGAGCTGAAACTTCACAGGCATATTCAGGAGAACCATAAGATTAATATTACATCTTGTACAGAGGGGCACAATAGGTGTCCTTTAAATGTGAGGTGGTCTTCAGTCTTGTAGTTGCAGTCTTTATACAGATTATTTTTTTTTTACTTGTATTTGTGTGTGTGTGTGTTTTAGCAATTTCCCGTATTACCGTACCTGGTGCTGGTTTTGAAGCAGTTTTTGCTGCAAAGAGAGCTGAATGAGGTTTTTACGGGAGGCATCGGATCATACAGTCTCTTCCTCATGGTTGTCAGCTTCTTACAGGTAACACACTTCTACACATTCAGATAAACACACTCTCTCACTAGTACCCGAAAATACATAATACTAACAAACGTGTGTACTGAAAACGGTTATTTGTAATATTTCACAATATTACTGTTTTTACTATATTTAAGACTTAAAGCTATGACAGTAGTGCACATTAGAATACAGCTTTAAATGTAGAAGATTCAACACCCATGGTGAATATCAGCTTGTTAACGCTTGTTTTTGTTATCCGAGGTTTATGCATCGTCAGATTTGCCTCCAAAGTGAAAATCACCTACTTAAAGAAAAGTGACCCTAGGCTTTCATTATAATGAACTGCTATTTTATTTCTCAGCTGCACTACAGAGAGGATGCGTGTAGTTCAAACCCAAACCTGGGTGTCCTGCTGATTGAGTTTTTTGAGCTGTACGGACGCCATTTTAACTACCTGAAGACAGGGATCAGGATAAGAGATGGTGGCTCTTACGTGGCCAAGGATGAAGTGCAGAAAGGCATGCTGGATGGGTACAGACCGTCTATGCTTTACATTGAGGATCCTTTGCAGCCAGGTACAAACACACACACCCTCACGCACACATGCACATTTCAAACTTAGATGTCATCAAAGATTGGACGGAAGATGTTCTGATCCTTATCATGTGTGTCCGTGTCATAGGAAATGATGTTGGGCGAAGTTCGTATGGGGCGATGCAGGTGAAAGAGGCTTTTGATTACGCTTACGTTGTTTTAAATCATGCTGTGTCCCCGATTGCCAAGTACTACCCCAACAACAAGTCAGAGAGGTGAGACAAGGAGAACCGTGTAAAAGATGTGTGTGTGTTTAACTTTCTTAGTTGTAAGGGCTGGGCAGAACATTAAATGTGTTTGGTATTATTTCATGAATTCGAAGAAAGAGTTTCTTTATTGACTATGACAGCAGTATTCAAGCTCTCTTGGTTTAAGACATATGCACTCCCTTATCATACGTAGGTATATTCACTTATATTTACGAGTGTTATTTGTCTTTATGCACACAGGAGAACTTTTCGAGATTTCTGCATAGTCTACATCATGTGTATATGCATGTGAATTTGTTCTTAACCTTGTTTTAATCTTAATGTATTTGGAGTATTCTAAACACCCACAGTGCATAAAACAGTAAAAAACAACTGCAAACTGACATGACAACTAATATTAATAGTCTTAGGGGAAAAAATCAGGATCTACTCGGGATGGGATTCATGATTGGTGTTATCTTTCCCCTGCAGTATTCTAGGTCGAATAATCCGTGTCACACAGGAAGTAGCGGAGTACCGTGACTGGATCAGTGCTCAGTGGGGCCAGCGGAGCTACAATGAGCCGGTCCTCAACTGTAATGGTGAGACATTATCCCTGAGTTTATTTCGCTCTGTCTTTCACTTTAGAAAGCTGAATATCTGTTTTTTGTTTCTCCATAGAAAATGATGTCACGCTGCTCGTGGAGTCTGAGGAGCTTGATGAGTGTAATAATAATAATAACGTTTCAGAAGATAGTGCGGTGCTTCCTACTGTTCCCCGGAGCAAAGTGTCCTCAAACTCCTCCTCTCCTTCCCCCTCTCTCCCTTCATCACCATCATCATCATCATCGCCTTCTTCAACAGCCTCTAGCTCGAGTGATGTGGTCAGTTCAATATATGGATCCGTGCAAATCCACATTTTCTCTTTGGCCACCCTTAAAATGTTGTATTGATTTTCTTTCTATATGTAAATGATCATGTTTGTCTGTTTCTTACTTCGTGTTAAATACGGAATTATTATAACATCCACTTATTTATTTTGATTGGTCTGTTTTTAAATTTATTTTATCATGAACCTTTTCTTACCCTAGAACTAGCTGTTTTAGCATAAAACCTAATACATTTTAGACACTGATTTGGTCAAGTATTATTTCAAAACAGAAAGAAAATGAATTTTTGTATTTGTATACATGTATTTTTTTTTCGTTCTGCAGGACTCTGACGGAACACCCTATAAAACTTTGAAAGCTTTGGGTGGCCGGGGCTCTAACTCTTACAGTGAGAATACAGTAAGGAATCTGTCCAATCACAGATCACAAAATCATTCAGCAACAATGCCCACCCCCACTTATAAGGGCAATAAGGTAAGAACTTGATGGAAGTGATTATGATTCAATTTATAATTGAGACACATTGGTACAGTATCCCAACAACGTAGCATCTTAGTTTCATTGTTAGAGTTTTAACCTTAATGTGTCATCTTTTTTTCTTTTTCAGAGTCGGCAGCTTGCTAAAAGTGCTCAAGGGCAACACAACAACCCCAACAAGATCCAGCAAAACAAGTCCCAAAAAACCAACATGAAGAAGAGGAAACCTCAGCGTGAGGTAGCGCGTGAGGACCTGTGTAGATAGGAGGAGCTCTTCAGTCAGACTTACACATGCTTTTAATGTCTCTGACCACAGAAGGGTGCTGCTGCTGTCATTTATCTCTCCTGTCCCACTGTTTAAGGGATGTGTGTGACTTTGTTGATGGAAAAGGAAAAAACAAAAAGAAAGAATAATTCAAGTGTGGCATTGGCCATGGGACTGGAATCATGTGGGAGAGTCTAGGTCTGATTTCCACTGGCTTCTGCTCAGCTTCTGCTCACGGCCCATGTGGGAGCTGCACTGCTCTGCTGGACATGTGAAGGACCAGAGAATGTAGGAGAGAGAATTCAACTTGAGCAATACCTGGAGCCCTGGATTTTGCCTCACTGAGGACAACTATATAAAAAAAAAAAAAAAAAAAAAAATTATATTGAAAGTGCAAAGATTTTTAATTGTCTAAAGAAACAGAAACAGAAAAGAAAATGTAATTTGTACAAGAGGAATTATGCATGTTTTTTTTTTCTTCTTTGAAGAGTGGTTCTTTTTTTCTCAAAGCAGATTATAAAAATATTCTATATAAAAAAAAATGAATAAAAAAAAGCACCACAAAATAACCCAAAAATATCAAACATGGAAATGGTTTCATACTTATTTCATAGTATTTTTCCATGCTATAGATGTACACACATTAAGTGCAAAACGGCTCCTCACAGCTATGTGTGAGTTTGGGTTCAATTGCCAACACTTCTCATCAGCCTCTTCTGCTGTTCTGTGGTTTGTGTAATGATGTGGTTGGGCGGTGTAAGAGAAGTGTTAGTAGTTGGCAACAACTCTGTGCACACACTGCATGAATGTGTGTGAGTGGTCTGTCAGAGAGTGAAGTTGATCTGGAAATTTGAAGAACACTACCACTGTGGTTTTCAGGTGATCTGCCCATCACAAAATGAGTTGTATTTGTTAATGTATTTATTTTTATCAAAGACAGTGGATTTCTATATGCTGACCGCAGAGGCCAGACATGTTTTGTGTTCTGTCTTATGGCAAAACATGATTGTTGCTCGTCATGTCGTGTTACACACTTTTTTCTTAATGTCAACTACCCTTTTTCAGGTAACAACTGAGTGACCAAGTTTATAGAGATGAAAAGATGGTATAAACATTTTAATTTGTGGCTGGTCTACTTAAAGGGAGATGAGGTGAATTATTAAGTGCGATTTTTAGTTTTGGTTCATATTCTTATTTTATTTTTATTTTTTATTTTTCATTCCACTGGATCTTGATGTACTGTATAAGTGCCTGTTCTCTCTAAATTAATATTATTGCGATTCTTCAGATAACCAGAAGGTGGTGGTGTAACCTAAGGTTATTTCATATGCAATAATTCCCCTGTGAAAGTTTTTTTTTTTTTTTTTTTTTTTAAGATTTGCCTACTATTTGTCACAGGTCTCTGGTGTAAGTTTGAGAGATGATGGCTTTTGATGAGATAATATAAGCTACTCCACCTGTATTGAGTATATTTGATGCTAAAATGGACTATCAAAGCCAGTAATCTGTCTTAAAACCAGATGGATGCCACTGAAATCGAGTGAGAGAGGCAGAGATAGAACAGTTGGAGGATCATTAGTGCCACAGCCAGTGCTCTAGGCAGGTTTAGTCCACATGTTTCCATGATCATCCATGCAATAAACATTACAGCACAGCTATAAAACACCAAGCTGTACAATATACTGTTCTATAAAATTTCTATTCAACACTTTTATTTTAGTTGCTATACATTTTGTACTCTCATACTGTTAAGTGTACTAAATGTTTGGACAATTTGTTATATTGTCTTGGTATAGGACATTTAACATGCCAGTAACTGAGCCAAGCAAATGAACTCCATAATTAAACCTGATATTATGTTCTCTATCCAAGACCCAGTCACACTTTGATAAAGACTAAAAGTCTCAATTCCAACAATAGTCATTTTTTTGCTCGACTTCGTAGCTTTGTTCTGGTTGAGGAAATTGCATTTTGTGCACTACAGAACATCTGATTTGTCACAAATTTGCACGTGCACCAGGTTTAATGACACTGAGAGTGTTGAACATCTTAAATGTGTTCAAATCCCACCTTTAATGGTGCTTTGACTCTGGGAGATGACTCTTTGCCCAGACAGACTCAGACATTTACCTTATCCTCATCTCTATTCTCTTTGGCATGCCAATATATAATATATATATATATATATATATATATATATATATATAAAGATAATATGGCAGTGGAAACAATTGTTGCTGCTTGAGCAGTCGTATCACACTTTCCAAAATCAGTCACCAAAAATAATAATAAACATTGGGCATAGATACCGTTTAATTCTACTTTTTGTATATTTCCTACTTGTGAAGTGTAGGCTTTTCTAGCTTGTTCACTGATATGCAGAAAGCACAGAACTGCAGCTTTCACAATGTTTCTATTGATTTCTCAGTAGTATGGTCAAAACTGGTAATCCCAAAAATAAGCAAATATTGATATCCATTAACATTTCTATATTTTATTATTTTTTAAATAATATTTCA
Source organism: Carassius gibelio (assembly GCF_023724105.1). Classification (NCBI taxonomy): domain Eukaryota; kingdom Metazoa; phylum Chordata; class Actinopteri; order Cypriniformes; family Cyprinidae; genus Carassius; species Carassius gibelio. The sequence continues at coordinate 22,053,721 of NC_068377.1, forward strand.
TGGTTGATCATTATTTTGGGGCAAAAAAAAAAGTTGTTTTTGAGGCTGTGTCACTCATATTATTAGCTACTATTAAGACATTGCTATGTTTTGTATATTTTTGTGAAAATGAAAAGGGAATAAAGCTCAATTTTGGATTCAATCATAAGGAAGATCTGTATTCTACAATAATAAAATGCACTTTTAAAATCAGCAGTGTAGCTGTGTTATATGTAGCCTACAATTTACATTCAGAAGAATAACCATGCTTTTATATGTGTGTGATGTTCAGTACATTAATCACCAAAAATGGACACTTACATTGTTTGGACATGGCCACTAAAAAAAAAAAAAAAAAAGGAAAATCTATTTTAAAGTAGAAGTACATGAAATCGTCAATTCTCATAGTTAAGACCCCACAGAAACATTAGAAAGATCCCAACTCATGATTTGGCTGCACGCGGGGAGGCGCGCTCAAAGTGGACACGGTATAGTTTCCGCAGCGCGTGCACAGTTTGTGATCGAGCCGCTTGAACTAGAGCCTCTGAGAGAGAAACAGTTAGAGAAGAATTTGCACACACAGTCAAACACGGAACTGAGTGAGGGCCAAAACCGAATGTATCTTACCGCTGTGGGCTCGGCAGTAAACAGCAGTGCAACGTGCGACGACAGCAGTCAGGTGAGTGAAGTCTCTCACTAGGCTACAGCATATTTATTACGAACAGAGATCTTCTCTGGTTTTTTTTTCCTTTCTTTCCTTTTTTTTCTTTTACATAGTAATATCAATTAAGTTATCCACATTTTCGGTTAAATGTGTGCTTTTTTTCTTTTGTCTGGGTCCATCTCTTTCCTGTAGCGCATCAGTTCGGCTCAAAGAGAGAGAGAGTAAACATTCCTAAATTAAAATCTGCTAATTGTTGTATTATGGATACATATATGGAAGCATTGTGCACAATATATGTGTCTCGTTTGTTTGAAGTGTCATATAGCTCATCTTCATTAGCCCTGTCCTGCGAAACTGGGGATGCATGTATGTTTAATAGCGTTACTGATGTGTCATTTGGGTCCCAAATCTTTATGAACACAGGTGATAAACTGGTGTACAGTTAGCCTGATAATTGTTTGTTTCAAATACAACTTGACGCGGCAATCTTCGAGCAGCGTCTGCTAGATAGTGGAAGTAACTGGTTTTCTTCTTGACAGTGGTCTCTGTACAGGAAATGAATATGTTATCTAAGTGTACTGAGGCTTATCATATGCAGTGTGCTCTGAGCAAACAAAACCATTGGGCTCACCATCTGAAAGTGAGAGAAGGACGGGGTAAAACAGATGCCCTTAAGGCAATCAATTCAACTCAAGTGGATAAAAAAATTAATAAAAAAAAGGAGTAGATTTCATTAGGTTCGGTGGAGCATTTTACCAGGACTGCAGAGGTGAGTGAGACCTGTAGAAGCTCATTGCAGACACATCTGGATCTGTGACTTTTGGCTCTTTACCGTTGCTGCTCTGCTTTTCTCATGGTGATGTTGAACTTAAGTTACTCTGTCTTCCAAGAAATGCTTACTAGTTACAAACGTTTGACAGATGTCTGCTGGATAATGGGGTGCTTTGTTTTGTAATATTGGTTTATTTGATTTCAAGAGTACAGTATATATACGTAAGAAGCAGGTTTCCCCTGAGCGTGGAAGACATGGACTTAACAGGGAATTCTAAACTTTGTTTTCCCTGGAAAAAATGATAGAAATCATTGTAGTGAATAACAATGTTTCTGCTTATGCTCTGCAATTGCATTTAGAAAGCGAATCCTCCGAGAGCCCAAATATCTTTATTTGTTTGTTTAGAGACTTTTGTACATTTGCGGAGATCTACGCCAGCGATCTTTAAGACTTGTTAAAAATAAATAAAGAAGAAGACGAAGAAGAAAACCTTAAGCATGAATAACTGGAAAAGTCATGGTCATATGGGAACCCTTAAAAAAGCCATGACTAAAGAAGAAACTTTAAGAAGTGTCTCTAATTTTCTGTTAATTGTTGCATATACGTGTAAAAAATAATATAATATCTAAGTATAAATGTAATTAAATATTATTGTTTTCAGTAGTTTCCAAGTTGTCACTGTTATATAGTTCATATAAAATTGTTAAAGGGGGGGTGAAATGCTATTTCATGCATACTGAGTTTTTTACACTGTTAAAGAGTTGGATTCCCATGCTAAACATGGACAAAGTTTCAAAAATTAAGTTGTACGTTTGAAGGAGTATTTTTGTTCCAAAAAAACCTCTTCCGGTTTGTCACAAGTTTCGGAAAGTTTTTTTCGAGTATGGCTCTGTGTGACGTTAGATGGAGCAGAATTTCCTTATATGGGTCCTAGGGCACTTCTGCCGGAAGAGCGCGCGTTCCCATATAGCAGAGCACTGAGAGGCTGAGCACAGCCTGATCAGAGCGAGAGTGTCGCGAAAAGTCACAAAAGAAGTGTGTTTTTGGTTGCCAGGGCAAGACAACCCTGCACAGATTACCAAAAGAGAAACAGCATTAAGGGACCAGTGGATGGAGTTTATTTTTACAGAGCATCAACGGAGTTGTGCAAGTGTTTTTGTTTGTTCCCTGCATTTCGGATTGCACATCGTTTATTTCTTAAGGATAATGCAGTCCCAACGGAAAAGGGTCACGATCGTGTGTTGGAACCACATGCGGTGAGTAAAACTGCTTCAAATATCTCTGTGTTGTTAACTTAGCTATCAGTGTGTAAGCACATCAAGTAAACAACATGCGATGTTGTCATCAAACTGCACTTTCCACATGTACAGCTTAAAAAAAAAAAAAAAAAAAAAGACGACATAAAGTGGAACTTAGTCATTTTCCAAAACCGCTAAGCAAATATATACAGTTTCAGTACATACCACATAGCATACCGCCTTTGCTGATGCTGCTCTTGTTAAATTTCAGCCTCTGGATCTGTGTCACAGCTTCCAGACTCGCTCAACACAAAATCCTACTGGCGCTCGTGATTCTTTAGCTCCGCCCACACGTCACGCCTCTAGGCGCTCGTGTTTTTCCGGGAAAAATCGGTACAGACTATCTTTCTCTTATAAATATAATAAAACTAAAGACTTTTTGGAGTTATGAAGGATGCAGTAATACTCTATAGGTACTCAAGATTAACAGGATATTGAGTGAAAACGAGCATTTCACCCCCCCTTTAAAAGGACTGCATTGCTGTCATGTCAGAGCTGCAGTTTAGCTCTGTCTTTCATTTTGGTAAGTTTGAAGCAGAAGTGGCATTTTTATGGTCTGGCTGCAGGGTTTCACTGTCTACTTTACAAATAGTAAGTGGTTCGTATGAAAGTAGGGGTTCAATAATATTGACATTTAACTCAATCATTGCTTCATTTATTCAGAAACAGATAATGTTGTCAACTAAACATTTAGTATCTTAAGTTGACATTGACTGATGTTTAATAGGTCACACATCTGAACTTACCATAGCACAGTTATTGTGGCTTGGCTGCCATAGTCAGCACTGTAAAGATGAACTCTTCCACTCAAAAAAGGTCGTGGGCGATGAAAGGATTGAGTCAGCAGGAAGTGATTCTGAAAATGTTCTATGACAGAAATCTTTTTCATAGCTCTTTTGATCTTTGGTCTCCTGAGCAGTCAGCTACTGGAAGGGGACATTAATGTTGTCAACCGTTTACCAGTATTTAAAAATAATATATTTTACATGGAACAAGAAAAAGGGATTGTTTATTTCTTTGGTTTTGGTTGTTAATCCATATTGGCATTCTTAGAACTACTATTAAACTATAATACTATATAAACTCAAGTGTTTTATATGTGTGATGTTCTGTCAGCACTTCTAATGTCTATCAAATTGAGTTTTTGGACTTCTTTCTAGTCACTTTTGAGAAATGCAGGCTTTGAGCCTTAAATGTATATACAGTGCAAATACTGCATGTAGCATGTACATGAGGCAAATAGATTGGTACACCACCCAAAGGTGCATTGTTGTGTTGGGTTTTCTGCAGGAGTTGTTTGTTCTGGGCATCTGTGCAGTGTTGAACAGAGAGTGTATTGAGTTCACTGAGAGCATAATGCTGATGCATTATGGTCAGACTATTGGTAATGTTTACACGCATGAGTTAAAATGTATGTGTAAACATAAGTGAGCTTTTCCAAATTGGACCTTACACGGTCTTAGAATGTTGCCATTCAATTTAATTGATTATTGAATGATAATTTTTGATTTTTTTAACTGCATAAAAGAATCTGTGTTCACTGACTGCTTATTTCTTCTGAAATCTCAGTACTATGGAAGCTTCTGGTATAGTATTGTCTGATAGCAATTTGTAGTAGTAAACTCTTTCTGTCATATTTAAAAAAAATGTTGATTTGATTGAGCTATTGATTTTATGATTAAAAGTGACATCAAATGCAAAATTCTCTTTTACATGGTGTTTGCTTATAAATGTGCCTTAGCAGTGTGTGGACACAACCTGCCTACATGATAAAAATCCATTCACTTTTGTTTTTTTTTAACCCCCATAAAACCTAAAGAGTCTCAGTTATCAAGCCGTTTTGATTTTCCGAGCAATATGACGTCATATTGCTCAAGCCCCGCCCACAGCCACTGACGGACTGTCTCGTATTAGCATATTTCCACCAGCAGTTGTACACTATTTGCTGTTTTCTCTGCACTCGAGCAGCTGTAGCAGCAATGTCTCATAAGCAGTGCAGGTGTTTTATAGTTGGATATAGAAGAACATAAAAGTCTTAATTTTCTCCCGACATCAGACCCACTGAGGACGCACTGAATTAGTTTTGTCTGTGATGGTAATGGGCCACCAAATACACCTTAATTTGTTTATTTAAGTGAAAATCATTTTACTCAAGACTGCTTTCTTTCTTATCAGGTAGACAACAGGTTAAGAAAAAAAAAAAAATGCAAAATAGCGCTGTATGTAGCAAAATGCTCCTCTTTATTTATTTTTTCCTAGCTGACTAATGAGCTTGTGGATGCCAAATGGTTATTCTTAGGTAAACGTATTGTTTCTTATTCTAAATGACACACACAGTTGCTCCCCAAGACAATGGAGAACTGCTAGATTACTTATCTTTAATTTGAGAAGCACATGGATGGACCCCCTCTGACCTTTGTGCTCTCCACCCTTCTCTCTCGCTATTGCTTGAGGTCTATTAAAGGTAGAGAGTTTAAACATTCAAGTGTGTGTGTGTGTGTGTGTGTATGTGTCTAGGATGTGCTACACTGATGTCTCCTGAGTTTTTCCCACCCCTGCCCCGTGTGTTGCACACTCCCTTCCTCCTGTGGAGATTTAATGGAGTTAACCATCCATGGTGCACTTTCAGGAAGTGACTTCCTCAGCTTAGTTTGGCTTATTTTCTTTTCCTCTTCTCACCCTCAAGCCATCCTAGGTGTATATGACTTTCTTCTTTCAGACGAATACAATCGGAGTTATGTTAAAAATGTCCTGGCTCTTCCAAGCTTTAGAAAGGCAGTGAATTGGGGTCAATAGTCCAATAGAAGTCCAATAAAGTGCATTCATCCATTAATAAAAAGTGCTCCACATGGCTCCAGTTGGTTAAAAAAGGCCTCCTGGAGCGAACTGATGCATTTTTGTAAGAAAAATATCTATATTTTAAACCGTAATCTCTAGCATCCGCTAACAGTCAGTATGCACACATGTACTTTATGTAGTCCTGACTCCTGCATAGTGTGTGTTAAACGTTTACAGTTCTATTTTCAAATAGTCTTCCTTAGCTTAGCTTATTTAATATACTTTAATTATGCCGAGTTTAGTTCTTTGCAGTCCTGTGTTCTGTGTTTTTTGTCTATGTAGCACCCTGGTCCTGGACAAACGCTGTCTCCTTTCACTGTATACTAACTGTATAGAGCTGGAATGACAATAAAGCTACTCTGACTCTCTGACTCCGACTCTGTCGTACCCGTGTTCACGAGAGAGTGGCGTTCAGGCGGATAAATAAAGTTCTATTCCAAGTGCACCACACATGAAGTGGACAACATTGGGTAAAAGTAAAACAAATTCACTTGTTGAAGATCTTTGCAGAAAAGATGAAATATGGAGGCAAATATTGTACATACTTGTCTTAAACACATCATATATGTTCAGCAATAATATAAGGAAAATGCTAAATATGCTCTAGCACTACAAGAGGTTCAGTGCTAGACAGAACTACAGTCCCTCATATGAAGATTCTTTGTACATTATGAGTTGATGACTGTTGAATCCCTTCTTCTCATTCATGTTTTTAATTTATATGGCCAATAACTCAAAATCAATCTGTCCAGTAATGTAATAATCAAGCCAATAACAGACGGAGTGGTGCCAAGCTGCTCTTTAGAAGCTTTAGTGAGGTATTTGATATGGCGGATCATTATTATAGTTCAGTTTCAAGTGCTGTGGTCTGCCGTGCTGTTTGACTGACAGACTGGTCCATGTGCAGCAATCTAAGCTCACCACACATGACAAACACAGAGCATTTAGAGAGGGAGAGGGAGCGAGACCAGTCGATTGAGGTTTAGTGACTGCATCATAGACATCTGTCGTATTAAATCTTAAGAAAAACAGTTCATGTAATTTGATCAAATCTACCACAAAAGGTTACTCAAACCTGCTCCCGCTCAGTGCAGTGTGTTGCTGTTCCAGCTTTGTGGGCAGTGAAGCATGTGCTGAATGATCTATTTTAGATTTGGTCTATTAAAGTTGCTTAACAGCTCTGTGTTAAAACTAGATCTCACACTTGTGTGTTCAAAATGTGTGTAGGAGTTGAAGAGTTAGCAGCCATCTCTTGAAAAGGCATTCAGCTTAGCAGGAGTCAAATTTTAAACACTTCAGTGTCATCAGGTGATTGATAGGGTTTCCTGTGTGTGTGTGTTTTCTCTAAAAGTTTTGGTCAATGTTGTGGACACATTTTTACACTATACGTATAAATAAAATTAATGATTAAAAATCATTAATTGTTATACAGTTGTATTTTTCATAGTAAAATACTACTGTATAACAATTAATGATTTTTTTATAAAAAAAATAAAAATAAAAACAATATATATATAGAGAGAGAGAGAGTTATTGGCTATATAAAACATTTATTTATTATTTTTTAAATCTATTATTTTTAGGGTTTGTTTTAGATGTCGTGATAGCTTAGTACACATGTATACTGCCGTTCAAAAGGTTGTGGCCGGTATGAACACTTTACAATAAGGATCCATTCGTTAATGTTTTTTATGTATTATCTAACATGAACAAACAATGAACAATGCATTTATTACAATGAAAATACTGTCGTTAATTGTTAGTTCATGTTAATTCACTGTGCATTAACTAATATTAACGAGCACATCTTTTGATTTTAATAATGCATTAATAAATGTTGAAATTAACATTAAGTAGGATTAATGAATGCTGTAGAAGTGTTTATGCTTAGTTCATATTAACTAATGAACCTTATTGTAAAGTGTTACAGATTTGTTTTTAAGTTTTTGAAAGACTCTTAATACAAAAAAGCTGTATTAATATATATTTTTTACAATTTATAATAATTGTTTACTATTTGAATATATATATTTAAAAAAAATCAGTTTCACATGATCTTTCAGAAATCATTCTAATATGCTGATATAATGCTTAAGAAATATTTATTATTATCAGTCTTGAAAACAGTTGTGCGGTTTAATATTTAAATTTGTGGAGATGCTTTCAGAAACTAAGTGCTTGTTTACACTTGGTCACTTTTTTTATTTGTTAAAATGGTTCAGTTTTTACTTGTCCACATGCATGTGTCTCTGCAAAATGGATATAAATCCGATCTTAAATTCCTATGTGAATTCACATAAATAAAAGCAATAGATATGTGCAGCTAAAGATCAAAGACCAGAACAAGAGAGAGAGCAGCTTTAGCACTGGAAAGACAAGCTAGTCTCACTACTTTTAGTTTAATGAAGATGATTGTGTTTTGAACAGCAACTTTCTTTCAGTTTGCACATTGGCTTCAGTCATATCTGACTATGACATTTCATATAGCCTACAGTGGGTATAGATAAGAATCACCCCCTTTAAAATAATCACATTTTGTTGCTTTGCAGTCTGAAATGAAGACAGACACCGTTTTTGTTTTATCCAGCTGTATTTACTCAGTGCAACTTATAACATCCAAGTGAAAGATAAAACACCAACATGTCAGAAAAAACACACACAAAAAACAGAATCCCTGAGCTGAAAAAGGATCACCCCCCTGCGTCAGTATTTTGTTGAACCACCTTTTGCTTTAATTACAGACTTTATTCTGTTGGGATTTGTCTCTGTCTCTAACTTTGCACATCTAGACTTTCTTTGCAGAACTGCTCAAGGTCAGTTCAGGTTGATGGTGAGTGTTTGTGGACTGCAGTCTTCAGGTCATTCCACAGATATTAAGATGGGGTTTAAGTCTGGGCTCTGATCGGGTCATGCAAGGACATTCACCTTTTTTTCCTTCAACCACTGTGTGCTCAGTTTTGCTGTGTGTTTAGGGTCATTGTCATGTTGGAAGGTAAACCTTCTTCCCATTGACAACTTTCTGGCAGATGGCAGCAGATTTTCCTCAAGAAGTTAATGATATTTTGCTCCATCCATTTTTTCTTTTACCTTGACAAGTTCTCGAGTCCCTGCTTCAAAGAAACACTCTCATAACAGGACATTACCACCTCCATGCTTTACCGGAGGAACGCTGTTATTTGGATGGTGAGCTGTATTGGATTACTGCCAGATATGTAGTTTTGTGTTGAGGCCAAATATTGAGGCCTTTCTTGAGGAGGGGCGTTTTTCTTGCAACCCTCTCATATACAAGCCACATCTGTAGAGAATTTGTGATATTGTTGTCACATGCACACAATGATCACTGTTTGTCATAAATTCCTGCAGCTGTTTCAGAGTTGCTGTAGGCCTCTTGGTCACCTCTCTGACCAAATGCTCTTTCATCCAGTTTGGAGGGACGTCCTGATCCAGGAAGGGTCTGTGTTGGAACCTTCAGAAATGTCTGACAAAGAAAGAGGACTGGATTCCAGTAAGACTGGACAGAAGAGAAAGGGCTTGATCTTGTACTGATCTCCCATTTGTTATCTGTACTCCAAACAAGAGTTCTGCACTAGATTTACCATAACAGATGTGTTATTGTGCAGTTCATGTTGTGGTAAACTTTCTCTAGAAAAGAATATGCAAAATATTTTGCATACTAGTATATTTTCTCTGAGGTAATGTCCCTTGCTAGTGTCCTTTGTTTTTTTGTTTGTTTTTAGGAGCTTGAAATTCTCTGTAGCAGTAGCATTTATGTACTACTATCCTCTTGAAAATCTGAGGTCATGATACACCATGTAGGAGACTTTAATATGAAGGTCAATACTTCAAAGTGTTCACCAGGTTTCGAGATCAGATCTTTCTCCTGTGAGAAATGGAGAGGTGATTTCATTTGCCACGTCTTACCATCTGATCCTCTCATATGAAGCACACTTGAGCTGATAGAAAAAAGCATATCTGTTGTCTTTGTTATGGTGTCTTTCCTATAATCCCTCTCTTATTTTCTCATTTTGTTCCCAGTCTGTTTAATTGTTGCATATCCTCTGCCCCATCCCCTCTCACGCACAACCCCCCCCCCCCCCCCCCCCAAAGCCCTATTTTTCTCCCATAGGCACAAAGGCTTGCATATAAACAAACAGTAGACCATGATGTCAAGAATATTATGATTATAGTATATAGTGGAGGATTGGAATCTGTGTGTCACAATCATTCAGAACATTCTTTCGCAGCGTGTGTTTGCTCGTGGCACTGATGTCATGTTTTGTCTAGTCTTGTCTTCTCAGTTTTTCACCGTCTCTCCTTCACATGCGCTCTCATCCTGAGACTCCGAGGTGTGGACGTTATCCCTGTGCCGTGTGCACTGTGTGGAGGTTCTCCTGCTCTTGACCCTTTTGACGCTCTTGTTTCATTGTCCTAAACGTGGATGTGGCACTTGAAGCGATCTCTGAAGATCATTTGCTGTTGAAGAGGTATTTCAGTTGCTGATGTGAAGCGTTGTTTAGAGGGTGTGTCACCGTATTGCGTGTTTTACGCCAGTTGTTGCATGCTTTTTTTTTTATTACGCTTATGTGGAATTGGGCTCGCCAGGTGGGTTTGTAACGGTGACAATTTGTGGTTGGGTTTTGCTGTGGAGGTCTCTCTCCTGAATGGTGTGGATTATGAAGATACATTGAAAAAAACCTTTCCTGTTGTCCACAATGCATTTAGAAATGAAAATCCTGTGATCATTTACTCACTTCTTGTTTTGGACCCCTTTGACTTGCATTGCATGGACAGAATTGTTAAAACATTCTTTAAATATCTTCTCTTGAGCTCCACAGAAGAAAGCAAATTCGTTACTTTTGGTAACAAAATGAGGTTGTGTAAAATGAAACACTTGCTAAATGGCTCCAACAAATTGACTTTATTCAGGTCCGTGCCATATTTACTGTTTGTCAGGAATGAAAACGAGGCTGTGAGGGTAGAAATGGAATGCACTGTTGTTTAACAACATACTGATTGTTGGGCTGACGAAACATCTTGCCAAAAACTTTCATTTGACAAAAACTCCATAAAACAGTTATTTGATCCAGTACATTTATACAGTATGTATGTGCATTTGTAAAGACTCCCTCACAGCCTTGTTTTTATCTATATAAAAGTCAGTATGGACTAAGGTCCATTTTTTAATTTTGGTGATTTATCCCTTTAAATCACCCTTCTCTCAGGTTTAGCGTGTTTGCTGTTGATGTTTTTCTCTCTAGAATTACATTTCTTAAATAGTGAGGAGCCTGTTTATGTCTGAATGCACCTGAAGGTCAGAATCGAGGCTGTGTGTTTGTGCTCTCCGCTCTTTTGTCACATGACCCGTCCGGGACACACTTATCTCTGTACTGCGATGTGTGAATTGCAGAGCTGGAGAAACGACAGTCCTCCTCCATTGAAATCCCTCAGAAAAGGTTCATTGTTGTTTGAAGCGATGTACCTCACTGCTCTGCTGCCTGTATTGCACTGTCTTCAGCCCTGTAGTTAGGGAAATGAGTCACGGTTGCTAAGGAAATTGGTTGGTGTGTGGTTAGATCGAGTAGACTTCGAAGGCTGTCCTTGATGAGAGTTGCTCTGCTCAGAAAATGGTGGATTCTGTCTTCTGCATTTGTGTGTGCTGTGTATTTCATCGACGTATTATTCTAGTGCCCACTCACTCCGACCGCCTTTATCACCACAACAATACAAAAATCAGCTCTATGATAACACGCCGTCTTTCACATCATCGCCTACCGCGCATGTGTGTAGCTTGAGGTTAAAATGATGAAGTGTGTTTCTTTGCGAAAGTGTATGATCTGAACATGTTCAGTGAGTTTTTTGTAACGTGAGCTTGGGAGATGATGTCATGCTGTTGCTTCTCTGCTGTTTTAAAGCAATTCTTGTGAAAGGTTCTTCCTTCTACTTTAAGGGAAGAAATTGTCATTTTAAGTTGTTGTTTTTTTTGTTTTTGTTTTTTACAATGTATTGATGCATTTACCTGTGTGTGTGGGAATTAGAGAGTGACCAGAACAAGGGTGCTAAAGAAGGTGATTAATGTACAAGATTGCCATTTCCATTTAGCTAATAATCACGTTTTCAGCTTCCTTCACACACACACACACACACACACACACACTGATGCAGTATAAACTACATATTCCTGGTTACAATCTGACTTTTGTGTGTGTTCCAGTATCTATCCATAACAGAAAAAGGGAGTGAATCCTGATATCGTGCAGGGAAACGCACAGACATATACTTTCTGCATGAATGTTCCTGCATAGCTCCACACAGACGCACACACACCTGCAAAAACAATGTTTATTCTGCACGCACACATGCACATTTAGTTGAAACAGTGTAATGTAACACCGGGGCACCACTTTCTGACACAACGCCTGCTTTCATTGACTGGAAGAAAAACAGGAGGGCAGCACACCGCTACATATACACCAATATGGATGTCTTTGGCATTATGTTGTGCCTCACATTGTTTTTTTAAAGTGTGTTAAGTTAAAAGAGTCCAACTTGAGTTGAGTCTTTATAATTAAAATGATAAAATGAGTATTGAGACCCCTGAAATTGACTTTGCATTCTAGAAATAATGTATTTTAATCCAACTAAATTATATTAAAAGTCTAGTGATTTTTAAAAGAATATATATTTTTGCACATCCCTTGTATTCGGAAGCCTGTTAACATAGAAAAACATTAGACTTAGACCTTGAGAAACTAGCTGGGGATTTTCAGGAGGCAGAAATGAAATTCAGTGCACGTGCAGAAAGACAGACAGTCGGATGAGTCAGCCGTTTAGTCCTGATGGTGGCTCCTAATGAAAGACAAAGACCAGATTGCCGGTAGTAATATTATATATAATTACACGAGCAGTAATCGGATATCGGAGGTGTGGAATGGTTGGATGCCCTGACTCTTACCTCAGATGGAGGATAATAATGCCCTCCTGCGCAATGCTACACATCACATCGCCCCAGCTAATGATATTCTGCAGGGAGTGTAAATGTTTATTTGTAATTTACTAGTCTGATCTGGTTGGGTGTGCAGATACTTTCAGCCATCTGTCATAATGGCACCTTTCAAGTGCACCTGGGAAACATGTTCCTTCAGGCATTCGTTGAGTGTTCATTATCACAACATGTCATGTATTCAGAGTCTGAGACATAAACAAAAGAAAATAATTATATTCTGAACAGCAAACCCAAATAAATGCAGCTAAATTTAAAATGATAATAAATTTGTATTTCTATCACCTATTTATACATGGTATCACAACTAAATGTGATGCAAACTTCACGTCCGCTACAGACTTGCTTTCCGCTCTCTGATCTCTGTAAAGATTATAGATGATATGATATGAACTGTATTTTAGATCAGTGTTTCCACCATGTTTCACACTGACACACACCCTTCCAATGGGCAACTTGTGTTTTAAATACATATATTGTGTATTATTCCCCACTCATAAATATGACTTAAGATGCCATTCATTTGTTATATCCACCTGGAAAACTTGTATTTAAGATAATTATGACAGTATGACTTTAGAATGAAGGGGCTTGATTTTTGCTCCTTTGGTTAAGAATTTTTAGAATTTGTAACTTTTATTTTTTTGATTGGTTGATGGGAGCACAAAGATGCAAGGATCTGAAAGGAAAGTCCTGAGCCCTTCACTGGTGACTATACTGAGCTATGACATCACAAACAGCTCGCTCTGAAATATTTCCACATTTTCCACAAGTGATGCAGTAAATATTTTACTCTTATGCCTGATAACTGATAAATGGCCAATATTAAAATGCTGTACGGTTTTTGTAAATAAAAATGTAAATGCTTAAACTCAATCACTTTAAATGCTACAAGTAAATTTAGGCATTACTACATTATAATGTGCAGTTTGAAAAAAGTATACATGTGGGTCAAAGACGTTAAGATGTCCGCATCAAAAGAAATGTAAAAAAGTGATTTTGTGTCCATAGAAAGCACATTAAATGTAAGTAAAATGTCTACTTTTAAGGTTTCAAATAAGTTTTTGGAGAATAAAATGTGAAAATTTGGTTGAAATAATGTTACATTGTCCTTCAGTGTAACACAATATTTATGCAAAAATTCAAGCAACATGCTTATTCTGACGTGTACATATTAATAAAGAAAGAATAAAGAATAATGGAGCATACTCAATTTTATTGTGTTTTAAATTAGTACATAATTCTTACTGACAAATGGGCGGCAAAACCTAGGATAGTGGCAAATGTAAAACATTTAAAATTACAACTCATTAGTTTTTGGGGTTAAAGTAATTTAATAGTCTTTTAATATGTCAGAAATTGATTTTTGTTGCAAATATGCCTGACAAGCTTGTTACACTGAATGACATTTTACTGGGTGTCTTCTGTAAATCAGGGCAAAGTTTATGATATTTATTTTTTGCTCAGAAAAACAAAATTGCTATTAAATAAAACATGAAACTTTTTTTGGGGGGGGGGGGGGGGGGGTATGTACTGTTTATGTACAGAGGTATATGATCATGCCACACTTGTCTGTGTGTGAAGATATTGCACAGCGCAAATCGTTAAATGAATGTTCGGAAGTGAAGTAAACTTCAACAGATTTGCCCTGCTCAGGGAGTAAGGAGCAGTGCACACTGTGTAGGGAACAAAGTTAATGAACGGAGCTTACTTCTAACGAGCTGATTATCTGAATCAGGTGTAACAAAGAGAGACATGCAAAATATACAGGACTGGAGGACTGGAACTGAGAACCGCTGCTAGAGCAGAATGAAAAGATCTGCTTGAGGAGGCTGTTTAGGGTGGAGCCACATGAGGTCATTATAATCGTTACAGTCTGTTTCCCTTTTATGTTCAATTTCATATGTTTCTATGGTTGTAGTGTTTATGGCTGCTCTACTGTGTCTGTATTGCAAAACTAATTTAACTCATGGCATGAAATGTGATGGTGTGAACAGATCCGCAACACGTAATGTGAGTGTTATAACACTCCATCCTGATAAGGCAATATGCTGAAATCGAATATGTGTCACCTACTGCAAAATCAAACATTTCATCCTTGTGTGCTACCAGCAAATGCAGTCTGGAGAATGAATCATTGAAAATAGTAAGTTTATTGAGACTTGTACAGATTTGTAGGCCGTAGCACTGGACGTGGGTTAGGTACAAATTCAAGTCTAAAACAAGCTGGGACTAATTTGTAATACTATAACAGTATTGTGGCGACTTCATCATACTGTATGTGAAAGGAAAGGTGCGGTCATATTCAAACACACTACATCTCCATCCAGAGCAACACTACAGGATTCTTTTGTAGCTTGACCTTGCCCTCACACAGCAGGACTGCTATTGTCTGTGTTTCCGAAGGATAACAGTTATGTCTCTTTATGACAGTGATGCTGGAATATGTTTCCTTCAAAGAGACCGTTTCTGTCTGCATGGAGCCATTAACCAGACCGCATCTGTGATTCATCAGAGAGAGAGAGAGAGAGTATGCAAAGACAGATGAGGCAGAGTTGATCTCTTGATAAAAAAAAATAGTCTACGTTCTGTAAAGTCACTATAAATGATGGAGGCCCCAGCTGCTCATTGTGTGGTTCATGTGACACACATTTGTTATTGTGTAAACAGTAATAAAGGAACCTGCAGTTCCACAGACAGTTTATGTTTTTATAATGTTTATGTGTCAGACCAGTGCATTTATGTGAGTTAGGACTGTCATAAGATTAATATTGCTTGGCTTTTGTGATGTTATAGACAAACACAGTCTGCTGAAACAAATAGCATAAACATTGATACGTTTTCATGTCTTTATTGAACACACTGTTTAAACATTCACATTGCAGGGTGGAAAAAGTGTGTGTTGACCATTGAATTGAATAACTAACTGACTCTTATATAACCCACAGCAGAAATTCACTTTGATTGCAGATCAGACCTGCATGGCAGGAAGAATTTTGGCGTTAGTTTTTACCGTCATGGCCCAGTCTCGTGTTCAGAGCAGCTTGGATCTTGCATTGCTCATGCAGAAGCTCACTTTGTGTTATCCATTATTTGAATTTTTTTAGATATGTTTGCAGCATCATAATATATCAGTGTTCACTAGGGTTGTAACTAGGGCTGCACGATCTGTCGTTTAAGCATCGATATCACGATATACGAATCCACGATAGTCACATCGCAGGATGTGCAATGTAGGCTGTCGTAGTTGATCCGTTATTCATTAACTGTATGGGCCAGCTGCTCCCCGGCCCTTGACGAATGTGATTCGTGGAGAGCGCGAGAGAAAGAGCGTGCAAGAGAGAGAGAGAGAGAGAGAGAGAGAGAGAGAGAGAGAGAGCGCTTCAAACAACACGAGCCCTGTATTGCTCTCTCGCGCATATTAATCAATTGACACGATGGTGTCGATGTTTAAATCATTTAAAATGAGAATGTAAATCTGCTCACCCCATTTTTGTTTGTAAGAAAAAATTGGATTAGATTTCATATCGCAATATATATCGTAGAAAAAAAAAATATCACAATGTAATTTTTTCCCAATATCATGCAGCCCAAGTTGTAACGGTAAATGTATTTGGTACGGGTATTTCCGTTCAGTACACATGGGTTGGTTTAACCGCTGCATGAACGTAACTTCATTGGAAACTTCCACTTTTATATATTGTTATTTTGATAAGAAACAAAGTCTAATTTTTCAAATCATTTCAGTTTTTTTTTCATGTAATTCAAACTATAGAAATGCCGTTGACACTTGATGTGGCGTGACAGATCACTGTATAAATGCTTCAGTTCAAACGGCAGCGCGATCATCCCTTCCTATTTACTAGTTTTAACACAAAATAAATATGAATGAACATCTCGTGCCTCATGTAATCCCCCAGTCAGTGTCTCAACCGTGGAAACACGTCAATAAACACTTTGTGAACAAAATGTCATGCAGCAATTCATTTACCTCAGGCAAGGCATCAGTGTCCACAACGCGCTAGTTTGCTACAGAGAAATGAAGGGCAGAGAAGAGCATTCACAGAATATCCGACTATATACTCACGATATTTCACTTTACTTTACAGTGATGTCTCAATTATTTAATGTGTTTAAATAAATATGTTGTGAAACATGTTATGACAGCCATTGTACATAAGCCACTGTATATAAGCCACTGTATATAAGGTACATACAGAGCCGTCATGTTTGTGTACTGTTACAACACTAATGTTTAGCTATTTGAAAATATGTCAATGGATGTACCTTATAAAGTTGTTATACTGCTCATCCCCTCTTTGTTTCAGAAGACTGGACTTTCATAGTGTAAGATGAGGAATTTCAACAACAGATTAAGACAAAATTAATTTACAGTGCCAAAGTTGGGCATGTGTCTTTGACATTCTCCGCTTCCTGTGTGCACTGCAAACAGCAGTGATTAGCCAAACTAGCCTCGGATAGCATCTGACTAATCTAATCAACCCAGCTGCTAAAACATTTATCATGTGTAAACATGGCAGATAATAATCTATGAAGTATAAATAATATGCAGTAAACATTTAATCAGTCAGTTGCAATAGACATAGTGTACGATTCCTCACAACAAAACTAGACTGTTCAGATTGTACTAGTGCTGTGTAGCTTTGTTGATCACTATAATACGAGTGATATAGCCAGCATTCTATGATTACTCTTCTTTTTATACACATGGATATATGTACAAAATTCAGCTTTGGCATCACAGGAGTAAAATATCTTCAAATAGAAAGCAAATATTTTGTAACAATATTTCAGGAAACATATATGTACGTGTATAAATTAATTTAGACACATTTGTGCACTCATCAGTTGTGCATATTTCAAGGATCCCTATATTCATGATTATACTGAACATGCTTGAACATATGACATGTGACCATGTGTCTCTCTTACTGGGTAAACATCACTCCAGTTATTCAAAGTGAACATCATTTCTTTTATTTAAATGACTTTGTATTTTCCAGAATCAATGGAAATCGAATGGAAATCTAAACAGGGACCTTGTCTTGCTTGCTTATCTTATGCGTATGATGTCATTAGTGCACACACCCTACCGGAAGATAATCACATGCCTAGTCTTTGCTCTCTGTGTTTTCATTAACTTTACAGATGAATGCATTAAAAACATATCACAATATTGCAACCCTAAAATTTTAACAATAATTCAGCATTTAAAAAAATTGATTAGATGGTGCAGGTCAATGTTATGTAATGGACAACAAAAGGGAGAAGAAAGCAGAGTAGATAACAAGTGTAAATAGTTCATTTTCTGATGAATTAAAGCAGAGAATGGGGCTTTTATATGTTGAAAGGCAGCTGTCTTGACCAATGACAATACCAGCTCTCACATCATGAGCTCTTGAAAAGAGATTTTCACATTTAGATTGCTGAGACTTCCTTTCAGCCCATTGACTTTTATTACACAGACACACAGACAAAAACTTTATTCAATATATATATATATATATATATATATATATAATGCTACATTTGAGTAAAAATATAGGCATTTATATTGCATTTAGAAGTATCGTTGCTTAACCATCATGGGTAGGTGATATGGGTGTAACGATTCACTGGTTTTCTTGATGCATCGATTACAAATCCTGACGATTCATATGCATCGATTTTGAAACATGATTTTTGAATTGTGAATCGCCGATCTCGGTCAGAAATCGATTCAGAAGCGATAAGAATCGAATGAATCACGATTTCTATAGCGAGTCAATGCTTTCACAATATATACACATATATACACAATATATTTCACAATTACTACACGCACAAATTAATGGAGACCTTGAACAGTTTTAGTGCCTCCATCTATCCTTCACGCGCTCCACTATTACCACCTGTGACTGTCACTGGATTGCACTCGTGCTCCGTTCGTCTCTGAAGCAGCTGATGTCTGATCTCTACTCAGGACTCGTGGCCAGTAATACCATAGTGAAGTAGTTTTACTTTTCTGTAGTTTTCAATGGCTCTCTGCATCTTACTGACGCCTTTACCTGTGCAGTCGAAAGCTAATTTCTTTTTGTTCGTTTTTTTTTTTTTTCTCTAACCTATGGTCATAAAGGCTGGTGTAATTTGCCCTTGACTAAGCATTTAAATAATTTAGGGGAAGCATTTAAATAATCCTGTGAATGCACTTAAAGAGTGTAGAATTTAATCGTTATAATCGAATCGAATCAAATTTCATTGTGAATCGAATCGTCCTAAATTTGCAAAAATCTTTCTTGAATCGAATTGAAAACCTATGAATCGTGAATCGAATCGAAGCGCTGCCTACTCAAAGATTCACAGCTCTAGCAGGTGATGTTATTGTTCCCTTGGGAAATAAATTCCTTTATTGATAGTGTGCTGTGCTGTTCATGTGCAGCTACATAGGGTTTGACTCTGAGGAGGCGGCCTGATCATAGTGCTGTGCTTGTGTCATGTTAAGATCATTGAGATCATTGTGAAGGTTCGGAGCTTTACCGCTCTTGTGCCATGCACTTCCAGGAAATACAACAGCAGTCAGGAGGATTTGACCTCTCGGTTTCCACATGGAGAGACTATTCACTCTCATTCCTTCTCTCTCTCCCACCCGTTTCTCTTTCTTTCCTTCTGTTATTGCACTGTTGGATTGTTCCTTCGCCATGGTAACTTTAGTTTGGGAATATAAAGGCCACTTGTTGGCTTGGGTGCATTGGTTTGGGAGAGTGAGAGAGTGACACGGTGCTGTCTTTCAGTCTTAAATGACCCTAAACAAAAGAGAAAATCTCGGAACATCCCAGTTCCCTATCACTCTCCGTCTCTCTCTCTCTCTCTCTCTCTCTCTCTCTCTCTGTCCTGTTTTCTTTAACTTCTTTTCAGGGGCACTTCAATTAAGTTTTGGAGGTTTTTTTTCTCTGCTGTAGTTTGCAGTCCTTCACTTTTTTAAGCTTTTGCAATAGTATTAGTGGATCTTTGAATTCTTATATGGTAATCCAATGAATTTACAGGAAATGAGAACACAAAAATATTGTATTATAATATTTGCTTTTGAGTTTGAGTCATGTTTTCAGCAATGCGTCAGCATAGGCATAGCCAAGTTTAGTATCACTTGAAACACTCTGGATGGTGACTCATAGGTGTGTTTCATGGTGTGTGTGTGTGTGCATTCAGATGTGAAGCCGTTGCTTACGCTTCTATGATCATCTGGTTGCGCTCCTCAAACATTAATAACCTCCGTTGAGAAATCATGACCTTTGGACGAAGGTTATTTACAGAGTCTCCTCTGCTCTTTTTCCTCTGTGGACTGTTTCCTCCACCCGAGGATGAGGATGCACGGAATGCACTAATGCATTTAGATCATGGATGGGTCATGATGATTATAATGATGGTGAACTAATCACCTAGTTGAAAAAAGAGATTAGATTTAGTTTTTTATGTTCACTAAATCTGAAAAAACAGAATATTGTGGAATAATATTACAAACAGCTGAATTTTCAGCAGCCATTATTTTTTTATGCTGATCTGAAGCTCAAGAAACCTTTCTGATTGTTACAATGTTGAAAATAGGGCAGAATGCATCTTTACCTGGATCCTTTGATGATTAGAAAGTTCAAAGTAACAGCATTCATTCGAAATAGAAATCTTTTGTAACACCATAAAGGTATTTACTGTAACTTCTGCTTAAATTGAATGCATTCTTGCTGAATAGAAGAATTCATTTCTTAAAAAACATTTTTAACTGTTGTCCTTTCCTGTATAGTCTGCATGTTTGCAGTGTGACCACATCAAGCACAGTGAGACCATTAACCACTCGCTGCACCGAGGTCTCTGTGTGTCCAGCAGGTTACTCTGTGTCCAGTGTTCACTCAGGTTTCTCTTTGGAGAACTCTGCTCGCCTCAGTGTGAGTTGTAGCTGAGGTTTGGCTGAGGATGCCATGGACAGCAGCCATCAGTATTAGGCTCTGTAATGAACAGAGGACTGAATCCACACAAATGTTGAACTCTACCCAAAAGCCTTTTTACAGACACAGAGAGCTTCCAGTGTGGGAATGACTGAACAGAGCAGTGCTTATAAAGATCTAAGGAGTTGACCTGAAAATATGCTCGCTAAATTTAAATGATTCATCAGCTTTTGAAACAAACCAAATTATTTTCTAAACAAAAGCTCCTAATTTGAGTTTTTTTGTGTTATTGAGTGGGTCAGATTGACTATAGGAGGTGTCATATTATTAAATTCATTTTAGCACATCTAATAAATGACTCTATTTTTTGTGTGTGTGACAGGAATTCTTGGACTGCGGAAGAATCTAATTGCATTGCATTCCCTCTCAAAGTACACACTGTGGGGTATCCTGAAGCCCTCTCTAACAGGACCAGGAAGCACCAGAGTGATGCCAAAAGTGCTGAAAGAGTGAATACAGAACAAAGAAGGATCACAAAGGACATGCACAGAACGGTGCCCTGGAGGGGAGAGCAGAAGTTTTCTTCCCTGGAATGACCTCCCACACACTCTCACGTGGTTTCTATGGGGATTTCAGCATAGCCGCACTCTGTTGGATGGGAGGTGGTGTATTTCTGGGGCCTCTGATTGCTCTGCTCTGATTGGCCAGTACTATTCAGTCGCCACACTGCCGTTGGTCAGAATGCCACCAAGCAGGAAGTACATGCTGAACGAGCAGCAGATGAGACAGAAAGCACTGTACAGGAAATTTTCTGGCATTAGCCAATACCAGCCTTTCGTTCTGTTGCTGGGACTGAGCATGCTCACCTGTGTCACACTGCTAGTGCTCTTCTTCAGCCTGAAACTGGTGAGATGCCACGTTCGTGCAAATGCACTCATACAATATGCATGCTTACACACGCCCACAATCAGAGGTCTAACATCAACCCACGCAAGTCACTTAAAATTAGGAAATACATTAACTGTCTCGATTTTTTTTTACAAGTGCCTGATCCGTTTTGTTTTTGCTGTTCAGATAGTTTCTAAAGATTGAAGCAGCCTCTCTTAAATAGTCCTGCAGTTAATAAGGTGCTGATCCTCTGTAGTTGCGTAATTTGAAGTCGATGATTACAATTCTGATGTGAACTGCCATTATCGATGTCAGGGAATTGAGTTTCTTACATGTAATAATTGGCAGTTCAAGCCAGGTCCACCAAAATGTTTTTTTTTTTTTTCTTTTGGAATATGTAGCACATCTCTCTTGCTATCTCTCTTTGGTTTCTCTGATACTTTCTCACATAAACTCGCACATAAACGTTCTCTGGAGTCAGCTGGATGTGAAGAGAGCCGTGAACGCTCCTTCAATGCCACTGTTGTTCATCTCTTTAGCCGTTAAGTATTATACCATCTGTATAAAGTTCTGTAACCTTCTCTCTCAACACCAACCGGCTGTGGGAAGAACAGAATTACAACCAATGTGGCTCTCTGTGTGTGGGCATGAATGTGTGTGTGTTGTGTTTTACTATTTCTTTGAACTTATAGGATGATGGGAGTGTGTGTAGGCGTGTGTGTGTTTCTTGTGTGTGACTGTGGACTGAGGTATGTAGTTCTGATATGTTTGAAGGTTGTAGCTCAGTGGTAATTCGGAGTGGTTGACTTAACTGGGTGAACATGAATGGAGGACTCGACCCACTGCAGTGAGGATGTACATTGGTGTGTGGGTGAGTGGTGGGGTCGAACTAGTGCTGTGATTTGCCCACTTAGGTAGGAACTTTTTGTCTGATAGTGTCATTTAATTTGATCAAAATATTAGGGGTCATATGATGCTTCCATCCAAAGGGAAAGGAAACACTGAAATTGCATCATATGAACCCTTTAATATAGGACTTTAATAGAATTCTCCATCATACAAGTAGTTCCGAATGAAACCACAGCACAATAGACCATGGCACCTCTCCGAGCAAACACACTTTAGTGTTTTAGAAGATGATTCGATGACTCACTCATAAGTCACTTTTTTCGTTCCTGAGTGAATTGGTGTGTTTGAATGTGATGTGCATCCCACAAATCTCCATCAACGGCAAGAAGCTATCCTATCAATATGGGCCAACATTTCTAAAGAATGCTTTCAGCACCTTGTTGAATCAATGTCACGTAGAATTAAGGCAGTTCTGAAGGCAAAAGGGGGTCAAACACAGTATTAGTATGGTGTTCCTAATAATCCTTTAGGTGAGTGTGTGTGTGTGTGTGTGTGTGTGTGTGTGTGTGTGTGTATATATATATATATATATATATATATATATATATATATATATATATATATATATATATATATGCCCGTCAGACTTTTTTAGGTATATATTTCCCTTGTTGTAACTTTGTGTTGCAACTATTAATGCTTACTCAGATGGGTGCCAATAGCCTCATTGGCAGTGCGCCAACATATAGCGCAGTTGTGCTTGGGGTGTACTGAGTTTGAGTCTCAGCTTGTGAACCTTTCCTGATCCTGTTCTCTATCCCTCTTCCACTTTGCTTCCTGTCATCACACTATCCTATCATAATAAAGGCAAAAATACCAAAAAGTAAATCTCAGAGAAAAAAAAGCTAACTCAGATGATGTCTGGTTTTAAATTACAGTAGTGTTAGCTTTGTGACAGATGGCATGAAGTGATCTCTAGAGCTTTTTAAGGTTTTTTGGCTTCTGTGTTTTTATGTTTGAGGTTTTCTGCCTTCAGGGGAAAAAGTTATGTGGGAAGCAATAGTCCCTTAAAGAAATAGTTTACCTAAAAAAGGAAATTTGATGTTTATCTGCTTACCCCCAGGGCATCCAAGATGTAGGTGATTTTGTTTCTTCAGTAGAACACAAATTGATATTTTTAACACAAATCGTAGCAGTCTATCAGTCTTATAATTGATGTGAATGGGAATCATGGCTAAAACATACAAAAAAAATTAAACCCTGTGGCTTGTGATGATTTTTTATAGTCTTTTACCTCTGATTCAAGCAATGTCTGAACTGTTAGAACTCTCCTTAGCATGTCCTCCTATTCACGTTCTCAAGCAGGTGCGTGAGGAGGTTTCTTCTTCTTCTTGCTTTATGGCAGATCGCAGACTTATAATTGCATTACTGCCACCTTTTTTATCCCCATAAATAATAAGCAGTGTCTCAGAACAATCTATGACAGATTCTGTACAATATAACGTCATGTTTACCATGTTTATCATCAAGCTAAAGCATGTGGAAAGACACAAAACGATCAGTCTGTTTAAAGGGGGTGTGAAATGCTATTTCATGCATACTGAGTTTTTTACACTGTTAAAGAGTTGGATTCCCATGCTAAACATGGACAAAGTTTCAAAAATTAAGTTGCACGTTTGAAGGTGTATTTTTGTTCCAAAAATACTCCTTCCGGTTTGTCACAAGTTTCGGAAAGTTTTTTTTTTCGAGTATGGGTCTGTGTGACGTTAGATGGACCGGAATTTCCTTATATGGATCCTAAGGGCACTTCTCCAAGAAGAGCGCGCGCTCCCGTATAGCAGAGCAATTCACTGATCAGAGCGAGAGAGTTTTTGGTTGCCAGGGCAAGACAACCCTGCACAGATTACCAAAAAAAAAAAAAAAAAAAAAAACAGCATGAAGGGTACAGTAAATGGAGTTTATTTTTACAGAGCATCGACGGAGTTGTGCAAGTGTTTTTGTTTGTTCCCTGCATTTCGAAGATGCTTGTTTTACAAACAAGGCCCAGTTTGACGCCGGATTTTCATATCGTTTATTTCTTAAGGATAATGCAGTCCCAACGAAAAAGGGTCACAATCGTGTGTTGGAACCGCAGGCGGTGAGTAAAACTGCTTCAAATATCTGTGTTGTTAACTTAGCTATCGGCGCGTAAGTACATCAAGTAAACAACATGCGATGTTGGCATCAAATTGCACTTCCCACATGTACACCTTTAAAGAAAAAAAAAAAAAAGACCACATAAAGTTGAACTTTTTTTCCAAAACCGCTAAGCAAATATAAACAGTTTCAATACAAACCACATAGAGACGTCCTGCTGTAGTCGTTGCTGATGCTGCTCTTGTTCAATTTCAGCCTCTGGATCTGATTTTGGATCATAAATATACGGCTGAATCTGACTGTTAGCCATGGTTTGTTTTGGATGATGGTTTTTTCCTCACGGTAATTTCACAGCTTACAGACACTCTCAACGAAAAAGCCTACTGGAGCTCGTGATTCTTTAGCTCCGCCCACACGTCACACCTCCATCCGCTTGTGTTTTTCTGAAAAAAAAAAAACGTTACAGACTATCTTTCTCTTATAAATATAATAAAACTAAAGACTTTTTGGAGTTATGATGCAGTACTACTCTATAGGTACTCAAGATTAACAGGAGATTGAGTGAAAATTAGCATTTCACCCCCCCTTTAAATTTAACTGATAATACAGTAATACTGTTTAAACTGAACAATATTTATATAGTCTTTTACCTCTGATTCACTCAATGTCCAAACTGTTAGAAGTCTCCTGAGCAGTAATGCACTCATTCGTATGCAAAGAAAAAGAAGAAGAAGACGCCTCACATGCCTGCTGCTGAGAATGTGCTCAGGAGAGTTCTAACATATAAACGACATAAACACTCTTCAGTTTCTTGCACAGACCGATCATTTTGTTTTTTAATTTATTGTATGTTTTAGCCTTTATTCCCATTGACCTCCATTATAAGACTGAAAGTCTGCCACCGTTTGTGTTAAAAATCTCAGTTTGTGTTCTACTGAAGAAACAAAGTCACCTACATCTCGGATGCCCTGGGGGTAAGCAGATAAAATCACATTTTCATTTTTGGGTGAAATATGCCTTTAATGGCTCCATTAAACTAAAGTACAAAACTAATGTTTCCAAGATAGACTGCAAATGCAAACATGTAAATGCACACACATTCACAAAGTTTTTCTAAATAAAGCATTGACAAATTTATTTTTAACAGTGCTCTTTATTTTTTCACATACACCCACTTCCACACACACACACACACACACACACACACACACATACTGCTTTTTCCAAACCCCTTGAATGAGCTGCCTTATATGATATGTATGTTTGCCCCTAACACCTTTCTCTCTCCATGTGTGTGTGTGTGTGTGTGTGTGTCTTTCAGGATGCAAATGTCCATGGTGTATTTGTGGGAGTTGTGGGAGGAGCGTTGTGCTTGTTCCTGGCTGTATTTATATTAGTTTGTACAGATACCCTCTCTCAGAGTTGGAGAACTTTACTTGGCCTCGCCGTGTGGGCCACACACCTCACAATGGGCTTCACCTTTATTTTCAGCCCAACACAAAATATACAACCATGGGACCAGGTAACACACACCTAGCTTTAATATTTTATTTTAGATTTTACATGACAAGAGTAGTTTTTGAAGGGCACCTATTATGCAAAATTCATTTTTAAATGTTGTTTGGACATAAATGTTTGTTGTCAGTGTGTGAACACAACCATACAATAATGATAAAAATCCACCCACTCCTTTTTTTCAAAAAACTTGTTCTGAGTGTCTCAGAACAAGTTGTTCGCAGAATCTGTACAATGTTATGCCATGTTTACCATGTTTATCATCAAGCTAGAGCATTTAAAAACAGCATTTAAGTAATAAATTTCAACTTATTAAAGCTATAGAAATTATTGGCTCCAAAGTGATTTTCTGTTTTTATATTATTGTTTGGGTCATATAAACAGCACAGACAGCAGTAGGTTCTGCATATTATGCTGCTGTCACAGGTCTTACTTTGAAATTACTTTCCCAGCTGTTAACCTTGACAGACATAACCAACTGTGTTTATATAATGTGTGTTTTTGACATAACCTTGTGTGTATTTGAAAGTTAAAATGCAATTAGACATTAGTTTTATTAGAAGGAGAAATTAGTTTACTCTGATGTGACTTTAAAACACATGATTTCAGCACGATATACATGATAATCAAAACTAAACAGATGTTTTGTTTTGGCAGAGTATCTGAGGTGTGAACTGTAAAGGCACAGCCCTTTTCTGGAAAAGTGGGCGGGGAGCAGCAGCTCATTTGCATTTAAAGATACATGCATTAAACAGTGTTTCTGCTTCCAATTAAAATTGACATTTTCAAAAGGATATTATAAAAGATCTGTGGGCTATTTTAAGCTGAAACTTCACAGACACATTCTGGGGCCATATGAGAATTATATTACTTGTTGCAAAAAGGGGCATAATAGGTGCCCTTTAAAGAAGGAGCATTCTTATGGTGTTCTCTGTCATGCATTGAAACATTCAATATTGGCAGTAACTGGTAATTGATACTGGTCAGTCTTAAATAAATGTTAATGTTGCACTCTTCATCTTATTCTCTCCAGGTGCCCTTCTTTCTCTTCATCGTCATTACAGTCTACACAATGCTGCCGTTCCAGATGAGCTATGCTGTAGCCCTGAGTATCATCTCCTCTCTTTCTCACATCATTGTTCTTTCGGTCACAGTGTTCAAGTTACCCCCCAGATGTCCAAAAAATCCGGTTCATGATTGGTTAAAAGAAAAGCAGGTTTACAGCTTTAGCAAACCTATATGAAAAGATTCTGAAAAGCATGTAACATCTCAATGTTAAAAGTCAGTTTCCCTCTCCCTCTTTAGTTGCTGTCAAATGCTATGGTGTTTCTTTGTGGAAATGTGGTTGGTGCATTTCATAAAGTTCTGATGGAGAAAGCTCTGAAGCAGACATTTCAGGATACTCTTCGCTGCCTTGGCATTCGCATGATACTGGAAACTGAGAAGAGACAGCAGGTGCTCACACAACTTCACTCAAACAAATCACAGACACAGCCAAAGCAAACATATAGGAGAAACAAATGCAAATAATGCTCTGTGTAAATATACATGCTTATGTCTGTTATGCAAGAGTATCAAATTTTATAGAATTTTTGTGACTTCAAATTTGTTATTGTACAAATATGGGTTTGTGAACACTTGGTGTATGTGTACAGCCAAAAACATATTCTTTTAAAGTATCCTCCAATTAAGAGTGTACACGAACACAGTTGGTCACAGACAGAACATACAGAACTAGACTAGAACAGACTAGAAATAGATACAATAGCACTAGAAAGTTTAAACTTCGTTCAGTGTCTGCGCTATTTCTCTCCAGACGTCATGACTGATTTCGTTGTACTTATTTAAACTAGAGTGGCTCGTTAACGTATAGTTGTTGTCATGTTTGTTTTTCTGTCTCATGTTTCTTTTTCAACTGTGAAACCATGTCCAGGGCCAGTGTTGTCACCTTTTGGACAAACTAATTAATGCAAAAATATTAAAAGCATACGTGAGCTGAACATACAGGATTCACGTGGTTAGAAAAATCGTTACTCATGTAAAATATGCACTATGCACTAATTAAAATTTGCACCATGCATATTATATTAATGTTGTTACTGTTATATTAGACATTGAAAAGTGAATCAAGGAGGTTTCTACTGAAATAGGCTCAACTACTTGTATCCTTTTTAAGCTTGTTTATGTTTCTTGGTTTGTTGTGAGTGTTGTCAAGGAAGTGACATCTTGTAAGGGAAACAGTGAAAAGCAGTTTAATGACTGGCTGTTAACCTCCCTGACGGTATATGTTCAGAATAATAAATCTCAGAAACAATGGTGGATCCTTAAAACAAACATTCATACACACGGGACACTAGTGTCCTTACAAGACACAGTGAAATGACCTTCTGAATGAAACCGCATGATCTGTTAGTTTCCCATTACCCTCTCTTACTACTCCAGATCTCTGTTGACACTTAAGCTGTTACAATCAAACAATAGTTGAAACTGACAAAGAATAGGACACCCAAGATTAGACAGAAATCGTATTTAATTTAAAGAAAAGAACACGTTTAATTCACAGACAGACTTTTACAGCAAACTGGATGTATGATTTCACGGGTATTATCTTTAAATGTGTGTATTTGTTTGTTGTGCTGTAGGAAAACCTCTTACAGTCAGTGCTTCCTGTGTACATATCCATGAAGATGAAGTTGGCCATAATGGAGCGCTGCAAGTGTAAAGATAGAGAGGAACAGCAGCGTATGGTTTGTGACAACAACTTCCACAGTCTTTACGTGAAGAGACATGAGAACGTCAGGTAACACGTTATGTGCTCACACACACATATACACCCTCATTCATATCTAGTTGTTTGTGTGTTGTTCCACGTTTCCATGCTCTAATTTGGCCCTTCCTCATTAATCAGGTCATGAGAGGGAATGAATGGTCAGTCTGTTAGCCCTGACTCTCAGAGTGCTCATCATGAGGCCACTCATTTGATTAGTTTTATTTCCCATCAACCCCAAGAGTGAAGATGGGGGATGGGGTGCATCTATTATTATTCTTTGTCCCATGCCCACAATGCTTGGTTCTCAGGCAGCTGTTTATATTTAGATAGACGGCTTGTTTGTCTCTCATTACAGATGCTCAGATAGAACACAGATTCACTTACCTGTGTATGTGAGCAAACAATAGAGAGCTGCTCACCCGCCGAAATTCATGGGGTCTGCTCTCTTTTTGAACTTGTTCATTAGGAGTGTGATGACATGGATTGTGTGTATGTGTGTGTGTTTGGTCCTGTAGTCCACATTGAGAACAGCTGGGTCTTCAAGGTTAATTTCCATGAGCCATGTTTATGAAGTTTTTATACTTCTCTGGGCGTTCAGGCAGCTGACACTGAGCTGCTTCTGTTCTCCTCATTAAAAAATACTCAGCACAATCATATCAACTTCTAAGTGCCTCTTCTTCAAACTAGCAAGCATGTTCTTCCCCTTTGTTTCAGTTCCAGAATTACAAAAACACAGTGTCTCTTTTTGTCTGCTTTCTACTAGCATCCTGTATGCTGACATTGTGGGTTTCACCCGTCTGGCCAGTGACTGTTCTCCTAAGGAGCTTGTGATCATGCTGAATGAACTTTTTGGGAAATTTGACCAGATTGCAAAAGTAAGTATCACGATATAGGACTAAATGTATATAATACAATATAATTATGCTCTTATGCGCAACATTTATTTGGTTAAAAAATACAATTAAAAAAATTATAGTGACAAATAATATTACAATTTAAAAGAACTTATTTACATTAATATGTTTTAAAATATGATTTATTACTATTATGGCAAAGCTGAATTTTCAACAGCCATTATTCCAGTCTTCAGTGTCACATGACCCTTCAGAAATAATATGCCTTATGGTGCTCAAGAAACATTTTTATTATCAATGATGAAAACAGTTGTGCTGCTTAATGTGCTGCTTATGTCTGTGGAAACATGAGCATCTAAAAATAACAGCATTTATTTAAAATAGAATTCTTTTGTAACATTATAATTGTCTTCACTCTAACTTTGGATCAATTCAGTGTATCCTAACTGAATAACGTTATTTTAAACTGACCCCGAGCTTTTTCAATGGCGCTGGATGTAATTTAATGATTATTATGTTATTAAATGTATTAAAATCCAATCTTATTATCAGTCAGTTTGGTTCCTAAACAAAAATACCATTGATGATTTAGTAAATTAGATACTTGTGCTCTGAATTTAACATATTAGCTGTCCTTGAAGATGACTAGTATCTGCTTGTGTGTGTTCCCCTGTAGGAGAATGAGTGTATGCGGATAAAAATTCTTGGTGACTGTTATTACTGTGTGTCTGGCCTCCCTGTTTCCCTGCCAAATCATGCCAAAAACTGTGTTAAAATGGGCCTGGACATGTGTGAAGCCATCAAGTAAGTCTGTAATCATTATTAGCACAGCATTTCTCCTTATAGTGTTTCTCCTAGCACTGGCCAATGTTCCTTGTGTGTGTATGTGGCAAATAACAGCCTGAATATTTTTCTAATCATCACTTGCAGGCAGGTGCGTGAGGCGACAGGTGTGGATATAAACATGCGTGTAGGTGTGCACTCAGGAAACGTCCTCTGTGGTGTGATTGGCTTACGGAAATGGCAGTTTGATGTGTGGTCACATGATGTCACCTTAGCCAATCATATGGAGTCAGGTGGATTACCAGGGTATGAACAATAAAATCGCTTATCAAACAAGAACATTTTAAGCTGCATACAGTATCATAAATGCCATTTCATCTCCATAAGATTCTACATCTGTGTTTCCTCCATTAGCCGAGTTCACATCACAGAGGCAACTCTGAAGCACTTGAACAAAGCGTATGAGGTGGAGGAGGGGAATGGTCACCTGAGAGACTCCTACCTTAAAGAGCTTAACATCAAGACGTTCCTGGTCATAGACCCGCGGGTAGGAACTTTAAAACATATATTAGTAGTGTGTGCCTGTCACATATATGTCAGTGTGTGTGAATCTCAACATGTTGATGTGGTGTCCATGTTTAGTCAAAAGACTCATCACTGATGGCTCCCAGTGTCACTAAGCCTCGTGTGAGTGATGGTTTGAAGATGCGAGCATCTGTGCGTATGACACGCTTCCTGGAGTCGTGGGGGGCTGTTAAACCTTTTGCCCATCTGCAGAGCCGAGAGGAATTCAGCACTGATGCTATGGTCAATGGGAAGGGTCGCTGCAAGGTCAGAAACACATGTTAAACGAGTGAATGCTCAACAATGAGAATTGACCTCATGACAGACAAATGACAGACAGCCCAAATAATAGCCAATCAAATCACTGTGCTGACAAGCCTCGATGATGCCATCTATTTTGACCATCAAACTGTGTGTGATACTGCTCCTTTTAGGCAAATTCCCAACATTAAAAAGTAAAAAGGGTTGCATACAGTGGAAAAAATGCAAGACCTCATTAACAATTAAACGGTGAAGTTTTAAAATGAGAAAAGTTGTTGAACAAAAGGACAGTTGATATATTTTATAAAGGGATTTTCTTTCATTTTATACTTATTTTGCCCATTTATTACTACTTACATGCCGCCAACATATGTTTGCATCTGCAGAAAGAATACCATTATATTCTACCATTATATTGTTTCATCATAACATCCTGTGTGTACTTTTATGTTTTTTTAGTTTTTTTTTGCATTACGGTAGAAGTACGGTAATTTATTCATCAGGTCTATGACAGACATACAGTAGATAGAGTACCCATGCTTCTAAAGTGGTGACAGTGTTTAAATGATGCTGTCATAAGGGTAATATCTTCATTATTATATTTACTCGATTGATGATGATGTTGATGATGAAAGCAACTCTCTATGAACGATGCTTAAGTTTGTCTCTCTCTTTAGGACATCCCTCTTAGATCAGTACATAACAAAATTGTAGAGAGGTGAGTTGTGTTTGTGTCATCTGTGTGTCTGTTTTGTGTGTGTCTATTGCCCGGTCTTGCTGAATGAAGCAGCGATGTTGAAGTTATCTTTCTCACTGTTGCTCTCTGACAGCTTTGATGAGTCTCTTGAGGAGTCCTTCTCTTTACCTGTCCCTCCCTTGAGCACATATAAGTGAGTGAGTGGAGCCAGCTCTATGGGGCCCGTAGTTTAACACTAACAATGCAAACGCTCAGTGAGCCACTGCTAACTAGTCATACGGTTAGCGCTCCCGAAAGCATGTGTGTTTTCTGCTTGCAAAGAGAGAGAGAGAGAAAGGAAACAGAATTTTCTTTCCTGAGCCGTGTTGAGGTATATTGCAAGGGGACACTTGCAATCTCTTTTAGGCGTTTAAATGAACTCACGGGATCCTGTCTCACACTTATTATCACAGACACAAATAAAAACACCACCTCAATTCTCAACAAAATTAAATTAGAACTTTTCTTTCTTATGTCTATTTGACTACACAAAGCATTAACTGCAAAACTTGTCAAGTCAAGCCACTTCTAGCTACAGACTTCACACATATTCACCCGAGATTCCCCTGAACTGGCTGCAGTCAAATATAACTCAATAACAGCATGACAACAGCTATGAACATTTTTCCTGTCCCACATATAGACATGTGCATTGTGTGTGTGTGTGTGTGTGTGTGTGTGTTACTTCATGGTTACAAAGTGTGTTACTGTCTCTATGATCTGTGTATGCTGTTTTTGTAGGAATAAATCACAGAAGACTAAATTTGATGAAGATCTTTACGACAGGATGACCACCACCATCAATGATTTGAGCTCCAGCAAGTTAGTCTTGAACAAGCACATCAAATCATTTTGGACTGAATTAAGTCTGGTCTGGTTAATGTTGTGCAGTTAGTATATGCATGAAAACGAGTGAAAAGTTTTGTGTGTGTGTGTGTGTGTGTGTGTGTGCAGGCAGTGGATGAAGTCTGAAGAAAACTCTGGCCTCACACTGTGGTTTACTAAAAGAGATCTGGAAAAGCAGGTAGCTATTTTACTGTGGGTTTAACTTAAATGTCCTAAAACTTCATTCAGGTTTCATAGACTGTGTTTTTTTTTTTTTGAAAATAACAAATAACACAAATAAATGAGTATTAAAATATGTGTGTGTTGTTCCCTCAGTACAGGACTATAGAGATGCCAAGCTTTAAATACTACATTGGTTGTGCCACCTTCATCTTTTTATGCATCTTCATCATCCAAATGCTTGTTACAAATCAGTAAGTGTCATGAATACAAGCTAAGCAACACAGGCAGACTCAATTGAACACTTTGGTGCTGAACGTGTCTTCATATGTTACAACCATTTGCCCTGACAGAGTATGATTCTTTCTTTGTCTCTCTCTCTCTAAGTCGTAAAGAGCTGGGGCTGGCCTTTGCGGTGTTGGCGTGTGTTCTGCTTTTGATTCTCTGCATCTGTTTTGCAAGTCATATACAGGTTAGACTGCCACTACCTTTGCCTTAGCACAGACATGCACTTAGTCTGATGGGTTCTGTGTTCTGTTTGTGTGTCTAGCACAGTAAAGGTATAATGGTTTTTAAAGATGCTGTGGCATGGAGATTGTCATATGCTGTGTCCACTGTTGGCACTGACTTATGTGTGAATGTGAAATAACTAAAAACAGACTGACATTTTGCTACAGTGTCACAAACATAAATACATAAACACACCATGACACGTGAGACGCCCATGCATACAGTGTTCCTCCCAGTGTCCTCTCTGCCCCATTTAAATACACCGTAGCATTTTCCAACACATTCTGACGTCCGTTACTTCCGTCAAATCCAGCTCTGTCTTTTTTTAAACAGCTGTTTTTTCCCTTTCTTTTCCCTTTTTATTTCTCAGAGGATGTTTCCGGAGAAGTTAAAGTCATGTACGTGGCTCTCGGCGCTTTCAGAAGCAGTGGTTAAGAAACCTTTTCTGCGCCTCCCATTGGCAACCGTGGCCACCGCAGTCATAGTCATCATCGCCATGTTCAACTTTGTAATGCTTTTTTAATAATAAGACAGTATTGTTGGTGTATGTTTGTTTGTTTTTTTGAAGCACTACAAAAGTAGGTCCACTTCTAAACTTTGTTGCTCATCAAACTTTTTCAATCCACAGTATTTTAAAATTGAAAATAACAGCACCATCCATCCATGTTTAGTAAATGAACTTCGATATTTGCCTGTGAGTAGCAAGCACACACACACACACACACACACACACGCACAAGCACACACACACACACACACACACACACACACAAGATTACACGGATAGCTACATGGAGACATTCTCTAAACTTCTGGTTGTTTTTAAATGCAGTTTATCATGAATACTCTAAATCCAGATTGTTACCCTAACAAATTATTTGCATTATTATTTATTACATTATTTAGGATGTTACTGTACAAATATGATTTTTTATTTTTGTTTGTTTCTGTATGATTTTGTCTTTCCAGTACTCCGTATATAATTGTATATTGGCATTGATCGCCTGTGGCGTGTTTTTGAGGGTGAGTTTGGAGCTGAAGATGGCCTTCCTCCTCATCGTCTCTAGCGTTTCCTACATCATCATCTTCTATGCATCATCTCAGGAAAATCTCTTCAACAGCTACAACTGCAGCTGCCTGCTCGGCACCAACCACAACAGGTACACTCTCACAAACACACATGCATTTAACTGTCAAATCATTTTTTATTAAATTGTAGATGCTTATATCCCCCATTTCCCCTTCCCCTCCAATTCTATTAGCTTTGCCATCTTTTCACACTCAACGTTAATAACACTGTTAACATTGCTAAATAACTCTGATGGCGATCTACAGCACATTTCAAAAAAATTTCAACGATGGACTTATGAAGGACCCACAACTCATGAGCTGCATCTACATCACACTCTTCCTCTTCACCATGCTGCTCATATCCCACCAGGTACCCACCTCACACCACACACAACCCAAACACGCCATACTGGCAGGGCAGAGAGTTACGCCCATCTTTGCTCTGTCCTCTCTCGCTCTTCCTCTCAGAATGAGTACTGCTGTCGTCAGGACTTCCTGTTGAAGAACAAGAACATGGCCGATAGGGAAGAAGTTGAGCTGTGCGAAAACCTGAACCGTCTTCTTTTGGAGAATGTTCTCCCTGCGCACGTGGCCGCTCTCTTCGTGGGCGAGAACAAAAAGAATGAGGTGGGGCTGCTGTCCACTATTTCTTTACTAAACAGGAAATACAAGGTAGGAACCGGCTTGGAATGGGTGGGATGAGCCTGTATATCACCCCCTCATGTCTCCCATTCAAGACCAGACATATACCAGTGATTCCCAATCAGGGGTTCCTAAGCCGGTTCCAAAGGACACTTGGAAAGATTTTGACTTAGCTTTGTTGAATATTTAAAACAGAAACAAATGTTAATTCATTCAAATTACTCACTTTGAATAATTGAATGGTTTTGCAGATCTTTTTAAGGAAACAAAATAATGTGTGAAAGATGAATGTTTGTAAGAGCCTTATAGATTGGGCTGTGGCAGAACTTAAGATGAAAAAAGGTTGGGAAACACTTCCATATACCACACAAGATAATAATATCATGCAATACTCCACCATACCATTCCAATATCATACTCTAAGAGCATCCAACTCTCAATCTTATAGTAACCTCTCAATCATTTTCTACCACAGTTTATAATATACCATACCATAATTAAGAACTTAGGTCTGAAAATAGGCCTGAAATAATTATTGTGACTTATGAGTATTTTTATTATCAATGGTTTCTCGTCTTTATGACAAGAAATGTAAGCGTATTATTACAGTTATCTAAAAGTTTTGTCTTATTTCCTTTTTCTCACTGTCCAGAAATAATTTTATGTTAATTTAACACACTACTGGTCCCTTTTGGTCTGTAAGATTTTTTTCATTGTTTTTGGAAGAAGTCTTCAGTGTCACAGAATCCTTCAGAAATCATTTTTATATGCAGATTTGGTGCCCCCCCCCTCCCAAAAAAACAAACAAAACAAAAAACATTTATGATAAATAGAACGTTCAAAAGAACATCTATATATTTTTAGCATTTTTTTTTCCTTTTGGACCGTTTTAAGTCTTCAGGGTCACCTTCGATCAATTGAATGTCCTTCCTGAATAAATCTATTTCTCAGAACATTTAGTCATGTGCCTCTCTGATTTTGGAGTGCATTTAGAGAAAATGTTCTTTCTATTACTCAAAACACCCAACATCATATATCATGAACCAATCATGCATATTTACATTAGTCTGTGAATGTCCCGTCATAAAACATATTTTGTTGTTGTTTTTTGTCTGTGGTACCATGTGAATGATTGCGAGATTTGCTGCATGTGTCTCTCTGATCCTCTTCTCCAGGACCTGTACTATAAGTCATATGACTGTGTATGTGTGATGTTTGCCTCGGTGCCAGACTTCAAAGAGTTCTACACTGAGTGTGACATAAATAAAGAAGGACTGGAGTGTTTGAGGCTCCTCAATGAGATCATCGCCGACTTTGATGAGGTCAGAGTGATGTCATGTCTCAAAGCATATGCATTTGATCTCCTTATTCCACTCTTTCTTCTCCTGTCATTCCCTGAACGAATGAAAGAATGAATGGATGAATCATTGAGTATGAATAGCGCTCTGCCAACATCCGAAATGCTTTCAGTTCTAAGGACTTCACCTCAGCTATCACTTTGGTAATTTAATGAAACGAGGCAGCCGTTGTGTAAATGGACAGTCATATCTCTTCAACTGCTTACTTATGTAAGCTGCATTTGGATTGAGGAGTCAGCAAGGAAAGGGCCAGGACTCGTTGGTGATCACCATCACAACAAAGCCCTGTGTTGACTGACCACACAAATGTTTAGGCCAACAGTTCTGGCAGCAATTTGCTTCACCCAGAGGGATCTAAATACAGGCTTCACATATTGATAGTGCTGAGTTTCACTGTGGTATGGCTGCTGTTCCTCTCATTCTCTCTCTGTCATTTAATGTGAGATAACATCATGGCATGGATTTCTGCTGCTCTGAAACACTGATATCCACTTGGCCCTTCCCTCCTCTCTTTACCTGCAGTTGCTGTCTAAGCCCAAGTTCAGTGGTGTGGAGAAGATTAAAACCATCGGCAGCACGTACATGTCTGCTGCGGGACTGAGCGGACCTCCAGAACAGAGCAGCCAGGTACTGCACTACCCCATACCCCTACACAAACATCTAGAGCAAAGGGAATTCAGAGACATAAGACTCAATAAATGCATTCTTAAAGTCTTTACCTCTCCGATGTCTTGTGTATATTATATTTAAGAAAAAAGTGAAGGAGCATGCTCTCTCTCATGCTAATTGTAGGTTTAGAAACTATTTAATTTTGTGTAAAAGAGGTCATATGATACTATTTTAATATCATTATTTTGTGTATTTGGTGTAACAGAATATGTTGACATGTTCAAATGTTCAAAAAACACATTCTTTTTCAAATACTCGTACTCTCCTAGGTTCACAAAACTGTCGTCCATTTAATGTGTTGCACAAATTCGAACATTTAGATAGTGCTGTTCTGTTTTGAATAAATCTTAACTAATCATTCTTCATTGCATCTACTTCCGAAGGCCAAATAAAGTGCTTTTGCTTTTGCACAGAAACACGCTGTGTCTCCCTGACATGGCTGCATTAACACTACATGAACATTTGGGTGGCATTTCGCAAATGTTTCCATATCGTGTCGTGACGTAAAATCCTTTTGTGGGAGACTTTGAGCTTTGCGTCTTTGCAGATCGTATACATGCACAAATAGCTACATAACACACTAAAGAAATGGAAATATGACCCCTTTAAATTGTCAGCTTTTGCCGTCATACTTTTGACATTTGGTAGCTACTGAATTGAAAGCCAGTCAGTCATGGCGTCATTTTCATATCCTGAGGGTTAGCTTCAGGATTACTAAATCGGAAATTGAGCTGAATTGCTCAATTGAATTGATCAATTCGCACATTAAATGTAATGTTTCAAATGAAACTTCACATCTATTTTCTACATGCATGTTATTGATCTTATTTTAAGTATTCATCGATGCTCATGTGAAGCATGCTGGAAATCATTTATCATTTATTCAGCTTAAACCCTGCCCCTGCAAGCTCACATTCAGATCTGCCTCCATCATAGTTTACAACGATTGATAGAACCCAGTCCCTGTCCTTCATTTTACCCCCCAATAATCACAATATAGAAGAAATATCTATTTCTATTTCACTGAAACTTAAAGTTTGTTTTACACACCTCTTTTTCTGAGTGTAGACAGGGTGTTTAACATTTTTGTGAATTACAGTTAAGTGGTTGATTAGTATGATTACTTACTAATTCTAATCAAAAGATTAATTAAGTTAGTTCTGTATTAATAAACGTATAGCATCAGGATACGCACCGCATCGCACAAAGCAATTTGCATATTTAAACCTCAAAATGGGTTTTTATAAAATGGCAAAAATCTTAAGTGACAGCGAATTTCAAAAGCTTGATAGAAACAGATCTACCAAAATCTAACGCAACATGGACTGATACATTTCTGATATCAAGCTAAGGCTGATGATACATGAGGCAACTGTTTTTGAGCAGTGTTGCTTTAGCTTTAGCACTTTCCCATCGAGGAAATGGGTAAGAAATGTCGATCTGAATACTTTAGATACTCTTACAATCCCATGTCCTTGACTTAACAGAAATTATAGTGAATTTCTTTTCTTGAATATCATTTACATATGAGATTTGCTTGAGAAGTGAACATTCCTGAGAAGGGAACATGCTGAAATAATTGATGAATTTTAATTCAACACATTAGTGCTTTAAGATTTCAATTCACCTTAACTGTATTGTTATGAAAAATGAAAAGGCTGACCAGCACTTGTGACTGAGGAGCGCTTGATGAATAAGCTGATAAAAATAGGAGGCAGCACATATAAAAACCAACTGAAAGAGAAGTTTCTTCTTTGCAGTTCATTTTATTCCAGCATTTTCCAAAAGTGTCCTTCAAGCTACATAATGTAGGTGTCCCTGGTTGACTGAGCTCTGTTGTGTGTGCCCTCAGGACCGTGAGAGGCAGAATGCTCAGATAGGAAACATGGTGGAGTTCGCCATCGCTCTGATCGGCAAGCTGGACGGCATCAACAGACACTCCTTCAACTCGTTCAGGCTTCGGGTCGGTGAGTATGATTACAGACACCTCAATTCTACACTGTTGTTAATTACTCAGTTATTGCTTGGAGTCAGAATTAATACTTGCATTTATTCAGACTCGGGATGAAAAACACTTTACGTCCAGGCATTGCATAGATATTTCTTTTTAAACTTTTACTTCTGCATCAAGGGTTAAAAATGTAGCTGAAAATCTCACTGAAAACAGAGGCAGCAGCTCTTCAGCAGCTCAGGGTAACAGATGCACTTGGGAACTGGCGTGAAATGCTTCATAAATGCTTCATTAAAGAGTCTGAGTGCATACTGCTCATCTGTGGCAAAGATCTGTTTTATATATAATCTATTAATTGTCAATTTTTTTTCGAAATTGAAATTTATACATCATCTGAAAGCTTTAAGTTGTGAAGGCTGTGATTTCTTTGAAATAAATCTATGCACTGCCGCTGTCTCTTTTAGAGTGAATCGTGGCACTGTGTTGTTTTACATTCAAGCAGCTCCTGATCTGGTGTTTTCAGAGCAGCAATATTGTTCATTCATCTTCCAAAAATGATTAGTGCTTATAAACTGGCTGTTGTCAGTTTTTGGAAATGTAAACAGATGTTTCCTACTTATACTCTACAGAAAAAGATAGAAATAACTGGCTTGATACCATTTTTTTCTCTTTTTTTTTTGTGAAAATATTAATGGCCTAAGACCACACATACATACATATATATATGTGTGTGTGTGTGTGTGTGTGTGTGTGTGTGTGTGTGTGCGTGCGTGCAGAAATCATGTAAATGTCATATTTGCAGAGTTTGTTTAGTGATCTGTGCATGATTGTTTGTGCAGGTATAAACCATGGCCCAGTGATTGCTGGGGTGATTGGAGCCAGGAAACCACAGTATGATATCTGGGGAAACACTGTGAATGTGGCCAGCCGGATGGAAAGCACTGGAGAGCTGGGTAAAATACAGGTATGCACTGAATCTCTCTTATAGTACAGTACTTCAGCTCTCTTTATCCACTATGATCACGTTTCTCTTCTCAGTTTTGGTTTTTCAAAGTAGCCAAGTCATTAAAAAAATAAACATTAAATGACCATCAATTGGTTTTTGCTATGACACGTTTTGTGCTGCAGGTGACAGAGGAGACATCAGATGTCCTGCAGAAGCTGGGCTATTCATGTGAGTGTCGTGGCCTGATCAATGTGAAAGGCAAAGGAGAGCTCAAAACCTTCTTTGTGTGCACAGATTCCAGCAAACAGCAGGGCATCGGTCTGAGCTGAGATTGAAGCCTCTGCCGCTGCCAGCCTCATACACATACACACACACACACACACACACACAGACTCCGGGTCTATAGGTGATCTATTTTTTTTTCTTTTTTCATTTAAGAATGTTTTATTGCTACTGGATTTCTTTCCTTAGAGCATGTCTGAAGAACTGTTTTGGCAGCGTTTG
Source organism: Carassius gibelio (assembly GCF_023724105.1). Classification (NCBI taxonomy): domain Eukaryota; kingdom Metazoa; phylum Chordata; class Actinopteri; order Cypriniformes; family Cyprinidae; genus Carassius; species Carassius gibelio. Next base: position 22,094,221 of record NC_068377.1, read on the forward strand.
GAGATCTGAAACTTTCAGACATAAAGCTACATAAATTCACGCATCTCACACAAACACAAGCAGAACTTTGCGATCCAGCGGGTAACTGAGTTCAGTGAAGGAAAATACTGCTCTCAGACTTTCTGTGTGCTGCTGTCATAGTGGCCTTGATCCTGTTGGATATAGACTAATTTGGGATGACTGAGCTGCTCGGCCGGACCCACACAAACCCATCGTGACAGATGAGCAGACGTTTAAATATCTAGAATGTGTTCAGTCATTTCAAATAGCATGTATCTTAGTAGAAACCATTCTGTCAACATTTGGACCAACAAAATGGTGGATGCCTATTGTTGCTGGAATATACACTGCTGGGGATGTTTTTTTGGTATTTACTGCCAAATATCGATATTGATTTGCTATTGCCTTTGAATTGAGATTGTGGATGTTGGAGATGAGCCTTTCTTAGCTTCATAATATGCTACAGATGAAAACTAGGAATGTTTACAAATGCTGGGAAAAAAATGTCAATGACTGAAATTCAGTTAACGTCAAGTCAAAGTGTACTTTCATCACTTGCTTTCTTTCATCGCTTGTACTTCTTAGATGGATCTATCTTAGATGTTGACCAAATGGCTCTGTGGCTTCTGCCATCTGAAGTTGTAAATTTGATACTGGATGTATTCATGCATCTTCTTTGTGCCTGATGAAGCCATTGGCAGAAATGTTCAATTCAGACTGAAAATCCTATGCATCTCTAGAGTGTGACAGCGACTGAATTCACATGGTTTGAGATTCTGCGCTGCCTTTCTGTACCGCAGTGTTTGTGAGGAACGCCTGCTGTCTCCTCGGTTTTGTATGCATTGTTACAGAATAAATCATTTGACACTTTATATGCTTCCTGTCTAGAATTTTGCCAAATTGATGAGAGAAACTGTATGTCCTGTATGTCAGAGGTCACACTGGACTTTTGGACTATTGTTCAAATAGCTAGTTCATTGCCTTAAAACGGTAGCAAATCTCAACAGGTCATTATGAAACCTGAATCATCAGTATTTCCCAGTGCTGAAAGGTTTACACATAATTCTTCCAAAGCATGAAAGGATTTGTGCAATCTAGCAGATAGATAGCAGAGATTATAGCTGTTCTCATGTTAACCGTTTTAGAAACCGTTTAGTATTTTATTCAGACCTTTACAAATGCTACTCTCTGACTGTCATTTACTCACCCTCATAACAAAGCCAGAAGTCCAACACCCATCTTCAAAAAACTGAGTATAAACATTGATAAACACACATACATAGAGCACATCAGATAATGGTAAAAGGAAACGAAACATGTTTGATGCACGAGACCCAATGAGGTTTGTTCTGACATGTCACAAGCATATTTCAGCTTCCATTTACTACCTGAAAAGCTTTATGTATGTGCTTCGATCTGATTAAAATCCTGAATTAAATGTGCTCTTCAGAAGACTTGAGTGAACCGCTCTATTCATAGATTCTTAACTTCAACAGCATCTTTTTTCCAAGTATTAACGTTTTGGCTGGGTGGACTAAAGACAAAAACGATGAGAAAATATATTTATTTGTGTGCCGCCGAAAATTAGGGATGAGTAAATTATCTAAATGTTTCATTTTGATTGAACTATCCCTTTAAACGAACAGTTTATTTCTGTATTACTTACTTTCTAATATTAATTTTCTTCAATTTAAGAATGGAAACACAAAATGCTTAAAAAAAAAAGATGTTTATTTAATGAAACACAAGTCAATTAGAAACAGCACCATTTGGGATGAGATGGACTGCAGTGATGGAGGATCTCAACACACTCCCTCCATGGGTTCAGTTATATCTCCCACTGAAACACACAAAACACATTTACACTCCTTATCCTGTCAATTTATGACAAGATACGTTTTATATGCACTGCCGTTTAAAGTTATTTCGCAAACAAAACTTGTGAAACACTAAGCCGAAGGTGTTCGATATTTCTTGTGTTTAATGTTACCTGTGGTCAGACGTATGAAGGAATCCTGTGCAGTGTGGTTAGGTAGCGAGATCCCCATGGCCTTTCTGATACCGTACACACTGCACACGTCACCAGGAGTCACCTGACTGGTCAGCTGGGTCAGGTTCCCCGTAACTTTCTCCGCTGCGAGAAGGAAGGTGGGGGTTAGAAGTAATCTAAACTGTTCAAAACATATCTGCTTTTGAAAGGTCCGTTAATGTGCAATAATACTGACTAAAACTTCTTGAGTAAGAAAAAATCAAATGCTCATAAGGCAGAAAAAAAACCATCCCTTCTAGTGTTTGTCTAGCATGTGGAAAAGTGAGAGCAGTAAACCGGTGTGTGTGTGTGTGTGTGTGTGTGTGTGTGTACCAAGCTGCAGCTCTTTAGCAGTAGGGGCCAGTAGGCAGATGATGTTTGGCGGCTGTTTAGCGCTCAGTCTCTCTTTCTGAACCCTCTGCAGCTCCTTCAGCAACACTGTCGTCTCATCCAGCTTCTGCTGGAAATGCTCTGCTTCTAATGGAGGAAGAGATTAATCAGTCTGTTTAATAGGTGGAAAAGGGCTCACATGTGTTTTTGATGTGATGCTTTCCATTCCACTGCTGAGGGAGGAGGATCATTATGAATTCATTCAGCATAACGGACATGAAAGATGTGTCTCTAGAAAACGGTTCATTAATAAACTTTAGAAGAAAAAAAACACGTGGGGCCTTGATTTCCATAGGGTTTGATCATATGTAAAATGACTAAGAGAGATTTATGATCCGTATTTCAAACGAAACATATTAATAATGGGATTTCTTTTACCTTCTGAGTCAAAGCTCTCAGGAAGCAGGTCAGGATTGAAACCCAAAGCACCAAGAGCCGTCACACTATCAGCGCTGCTGGGCTCTGACACAACAACCTGCATGGCCAAAACAGAAATGTGTTCAAAACACATTGAAGGGTAGTGTATCTGTGTGTTTACTGTCAGATAAAGAAGTGCATGGAAGGTGCTTATATTATTGTGAGTTATATTACAGTGAATTTGCATTGCATTTGCATTCAGTTCCACACAAAATATATTATTATGTTCATATGGCAAATAAAATACATGGCTTTATTTAAAATTAGTTATTGTAATTGTACTGCCTGACTATTATTTTCATAGAATTTCTCTTTCAGGTTTTCCAAAGCAGGACATCTGGTTGAGGATCCCTAGATAAAATGCTTGTTGTTCTCCTTCAACCAAACAGACTTCGCTAGTGGATGATACATAGTTATAACCTATGCTATATGTGAAATCTGGACTGCTAAACACAGTGTTGAACAGTAGCAGCACCCTGCCCAAGTATGCTAGAAGAACCACAGTCAAAGACTAATGTATGTTCATAGACTACTCGTGCTTCCCTTTCCCTCTACGTCATCAGCACCCTCACACAGATTATTGTGAGTGAAGGAGGAAGTCAAAAACTCCAAGGGTAAGGGGAGGGGGCGGTATTTGTGTGTGTCTGGGCAAATACTCTTTCCATTAGTGTGCTTGGTGTTGTTGACACAGCTGCTGCAGAGCAGAGAGCTTGCAGTCCTTATGCTGCCTTCAAATAGCAGGTTTTTGTCTTCGCTTCCACTCAAGTGAGCTATACACACTAGTATGCACTTATAGGCATTTAAAAAAAAATCTCTTTTTGAGGACATAAGAGCATTTTACCTCAGCATCATCAGTTGTGTCTGCTTTCTCCGCAGGCTCCTCCATGGTTAGACTATTCTGAGAAGAACAAAAACGATCAAAGAGTAAGCTGCCCAGTTGAAAGGAAATTCAAAATTGATATTATACAGTATATCATTTTAGTGGTTTATCATCATGCATTTATTCTGGCATGGAATCACTGGTATTTGATGAATGAGTGTAGCGAGGTTTCTTACGGTTTCGGTCTCTTTCAGTTGTCTTGAGTGCTCTCCACTGGTCAAAGCATCCAAGACATTATCTGCCAACCTGCTCATGTATTCCTTGGATTTAGCCAGGTAATCTGCAATGCTGCACAGAAACACATCCAGATTACATTTGTGGAACCCAAGGGGAACAGTGGAAGGGTGTGAATCAGGGCTTTATTGTTTGAGAGGTTCACAAGGCCGCACAAATGCGTGTGGCTTAGTGCAAAAACCACTTAGTCATCTAAAACTGATCAATGGATTTATTTCATCGTATGTCTGATTCTATGCACGCACCTTTCAGATTCTGGTTGACTGTTGTCCTCTCCATAGAAGGAGTAAATGAGATCAGAGTCCTCTTTGCTGATATTGGCAAAACTGGAGTCATATGTAGGTGCATATGAGCTGAATGGGCCATAATTCATATAAGCAACTGCAAAGAGAGAGCGGGGCATGAGAAGACTTTCAAAGATCCAATGAACTTCAGACTGAAATAGTACTTATATTTTTAAGAACATTTCTGTCAAGTCACTTCCAAAGCAAGTAGTTAGACTGAGAGGAAGGAATGAACACGGTCTAAAAATCTTGACTTCAAGCCCGCCTAAAGTCCACACGAGGCTCCTTAGCCCTAGTTTTGTTTCTAAAACGTGTTTTAATTTTATGGGCACTCTTAGTTAAAATAATTCGAATTAAAATTATGAAACTGAAATGCATAAGTTCAAACGTTTTAGGAGTGGAATGTTCTTCAGGGTTCCCACTCTTCTTTATAACGGTTCACAATGTACTGGATAAGGACTAAAGATTAAAAAAAAATATTTTCTACCTGATAAAATAATTTAAAAATTATTTTTTTTTTTAAATATCTATTTTTTTTTAATGGCTTAAGATTTTTTTTAATTAAATTTCCTCGTCTCAAAATCCCAGTTCCCGCTATAAGAACTATAAGAGAAGTAGTAGTGTCAAGCTAATGCTCTGCCCACTCCACTACTGAAGCTGCATTGTACATTTCTTTAACAAGACTCAAACCTTAGTTTTTTATCATTTTGTTTTTTTCAAAGAACAAGAGTTTTACATTTTGAGAATGTGAAAGAATGTGAGAAATGGAAACCTCAGCAGGATGCTCTAAAAGGTTACCAGAGCAATGCAGTTTTTGACTAGTCCCCCAAAAATGAAGCCCACCTCAAATCTAAATGTTCTTACTCCTTAAATGAAAGGCTGTGATATTTGTCTGCCTATTACTTAATGTTTTGAGGTATTATTCGTATCAGTAGCATGGTCTGAACAAATTGGCACACAGAAGACTAATAATCAGAGTAAAAATATGAAAAATAAGAAGCACCACTGACAGATGATAAAAAAGGATTCTGCTTTTATGGGTGATTGTATGACAAAATATAACAATATTCTTCTGCTAGGTGATTTTAATATTCATGTGTGCTGTCAGTCTAAACCTCTGGAACTGGAGATTCTCAGTATTATTGATTCTTTCACGGACATACTTTGGACTTGGTTCTTTCTTACCGTTTTTCTATTACTGATACTCAGGTTCTTGATACTTTGCTCTCAGATCATAAGCCTGTATTATTTTTGATGCCTTTTCCTCGGCTAAGGTTATGAGTTCAGGAGTCGTAGTTCATCTGATTTATTTGCTAGGGAGCAGAGATTCGTTGGATGAATGCTCGGCGGCGCCGTCCTAAATCCACACTGTCTGAATTGAACGCTTCCCTCGCTTGAGTCGCCTGGAGAGCTTGTATAGGAACGCAGATCCTCTGACTAAATGTCCAGTAAAACATCTGATTGCTCAAATGTTGGCAGAAAATTATTTGGTGTGCTATTTCTGATGTCCAGTAGTTCGTTCCTAGTAAAGCTGATCGAAAAAATATTGCTTAAGACAGGATAAACAATCAAAAAGAGTATAAGTACCAAGGACCAACAACCCATGGCTGCCCTCCGAACCAAAAATTGTATAAATAAAAGGTTTATTCACACCTGTCTTTTTTGGTTAGACTGAAATTAACTCTGGTTTGTTTCCCCCTTTGGTGCGGATCTTTTTGGCAGGTGTGAATACAGCATTGGCACTCTGGCGTATACCAAACAACCGAACCGAGACCCAGATGAAGAGGTGGAATTCTGGTATGGTTCTTTAAAGGTTTGAATATGACCCGACCTCGATCCGACTCAACTGCAGAAAGCACTGCCACCTTTTGAGTTAACAGTCTGGAGAAGACACATAAAAATGCAAGTTCAGCTAAAGGATGAAGGAGAAGGGATTTGAGCGATCTCACACATATCACGTTGAGCGAGATTAGGGGGGAGGGGTGTTTGCAGGCGATCACACAGTTAGCTGACACTTGCGAAAGCCTGCGATCGCTTTCCTGTGTGCGCTGTTTCACTTTCTCTTTCTATATACCTGAAATAAACATGCTGCTCTGGAATCTCTTTTTGCATGCCTGGATGAAGTTAAAACCTGGTTCTCCCAAAAAAAAATAATAATAATAATTCTATATGAATCAAATCTGACCAGTCTGGCCAGTCTTTGGCCCTAGTGATTATTCAGGGAGCAGAAGTATTGACCTGGGCTTCCTTGCTCCTTTTACTTCTTCCTGTATAAGAACCTAGGTGTCTTCTGGGATCAGAGTATTAAATTTGATAAACAAATAAAAATGGTTATTAGTCAGCTACGCCTTCTCTCCAAAATTAAATCTTTTCTCTCTGTGAAAACTTTATAGATTGCTATCCATGCGCTCATACATATCGCTTGGACTACTGCAACTCTCTTTATCTTGGCATTTCTAAATCCTCCATCGCTCTTCACCAATTAGTACAAAACAGCATCAATTGGATCACGTTACTCCAATTTTGAAATCATTGCATTGGTAACCTGTGCATCTGAGAATGGAGTTCAAAACTTTTCTCTATGTTTTTGAAATCTGGCACCTAGCGATCTATCTGATCAACTTATCCATACAATCCTACACAAATTCTGAGGTCTGGTGATCAAAGACTACTCTCTGTCCCCAGATCATGGTTAAAGCATAGAGGTGATAGAGACTTTGTGGTTGCTGGCCCCAAGCTGTGGAACAGCCTTCACAGCCTATATCACATTGGTACGGTCTTTAAATGTTTTAAATCATCTCTTAAAACCTATTTCTTTTCTTTGGCTTTTAATTTATTCTGAGTTTATGATATGAATCATGTGTTCTATGTCTTAGTTTGTTCAGCACTTTGCTCAGCTGTGCTTGCTGCTTTTAAATGTGCTATATAAATAAAACAAACTTGAAACTGACAGATAAAAGATACAGAGAAGTAGAAACTAAAGTCCACTGAATCTGCAGTGATTTTGACCTATCCTATTTCTATTTTCCTTGGAACAACTGGATAATATTACATTCCTCTGGCAGTTGAACACTGGGTATTCAAACAGAGATAGTATCGCACCCTTCCCATGATCTTGTCCACATGAATGAAGGTAAGGCCACAGAAGAGAGAGAGTTTTTGCATGAGGTTGCTTTTCCAGGAAAATGAATATGAGTACTGGTTTTAATCATAGACTGTAAAAAAAAAATATGGACGTAGTGTCCGTGACGTCAGCCATAGACTCCTCAATAGCGGTTTTGAACATAGACAGTAAAAGAAATGGACACAGCGACCCCATTGGAACTCAACTGAGACAATTGAAGCCCATTTTTAACGTTTTTTTAGCACTTCCGTTTCTGACGCGCAGACTCAAACGAAGCTTGACGACGTGGGCAACCTGTCTGACAGATGTAAATGTTCTAGTAGCTGTGCGTGAAAACTGCCATCGTTAATCTTGAAGAGACGGCGAGCTTGAACGGGGAGTTCTTTGTCGTGAGTGAGCAGGAGTATGTTTTCTGATTAATTATTTTGTATAGTATTTTAAAATGTAACGCCAGTACGCCATATTAAGTTAATTGCCTTTATACATTGTCGTGTAGCTTTAGAAATAAATAAATGGACAAACGGAGTATTTAAACGCCTCAGATGTAAAGTTACTCGCTGTCAAAGTGACGGCAAAATGAATGGGAGTCAATGAGAATACTAACGCAAGTGAAGTTCTGCTACAAGATGGCAGCACGCAGCCGACTTCAACTTCCGGTCGACTTCCTTGCCGCCTGGTTTTGAAGCGCAAAGTGTGCAGAGCGGGCCATCACCATTTTGGCAGCGCGTCACCGCGCATCTCTCCCGGATAGTCGAAAATGGCCAAAAAGGCGGGAGCTGATTGCTGAAGCCACGCCCACCTAGCGCGACGGCATTGTCAGCAGCAGCTATCCACCTGTCACCCAAGTGGCCATGCCCTTAATTATGCAGAACTTTAAGTCTTAATATAATTTAAAAGGATGAGTTTAAAAAAAATTCACCCCCCTCACAGTTGTCATGAAGGGCAAAATTAGCAATATATTTTTTAATTTTAATATGGGGAGTCTATGGGACTGACTCCCTTTTGTAGCCAGCCTCAAGCGGCCAGTCGATGAATTGCAGTTTTTGTCACTTCCTTATTGGCTTCATGAGAGAGAGCGCGAGGTTGCCGCACGGTTTTAATAGAACGATTGAGACTGATACACAGAAGTGAGATTCAACTGGTTGGAAAACGAATGGAGAGTTATATATATATATATATATATATATACATACACACACACACACACACACACACACACACTATACCTGGAGTGACCATGTTTCTCTTGTCCTCTTTGAAACCCTGAAGGGTGTTGATTCCAGTCTGCAGTCTACCTCCCATCATGCCCAATTTGACTGGGCAGTATCCTGGGTCTAACATGGAAACATGATGAACTGTACACATGTACTGTACAACATCCATTTGTTTGTTTTCTTCAACTCCCATCGTCACAAACCTCCAGCGCTCAAGTCAGCGGGGTTCAGAATGCCCAGAGTAGTTGAACCATCAGACTTCCTTCTCTCAAACTCCAGCTGCTCATAAAAAATAAATAAAAAAAGTGTCCCTTCATCAACTGTTCTCTGCCATCCTCAGTGAATGATCTCTCATTTGAGGGATGTACAAGAACACGATTCACCCTATCTGGTCTTGTACACTTACCTCACACTGCAGGCTTCTGTCTGAGAGTTTCCCTCCAGACTCCTCAACGATCTTCTTGATCTCCTCCAGGTCCTTCTCTGCTTGGCTCTTCTGAGCATCATCCTTACTGTCCCTTCTACACAAACATTGCATACTATCTATGATGCAATTCTGGATATATTCATGTCATCAGTTCTACCCCCTTCAAAGTGATTAAATCCCCCACATATGAGACACATCATTTCTGAAATGATTCCAGGCCTAATAAACTCAGTCAGTCAGAGCAGTGATTGGATAAATGATAAATAATGTGATAATAGGTCAATGTGTGGTCCTTAAGGGCCTGTTCTCAAGCTTCTCTGAATCAAGATGATTCATCCTTCTTGAAAAGCTACAAAGTGTGTGTGTTTAAAGAGTGTGTAGCTTGTGCGCTACAGATGGCCTACAAGTAACAACATGTTTAAGAATTCCAAGACTCTTGGTCACAGCAACAGCCAAGCTGATTTACGTAGGCATTAGGCAAGCAACAAAAACAGAGAGTAAAGCGAGAAAGCCCATGAACACCCCGGCAACATCCTGCAATGTCTCACTGGCTCGAGTACAGCTGAAGAAACCTGAATGCAGCTACAAAGCTATTGTGAATTGCTGCACAGTTACAACAACACAACACAATGAAATTAACCATTTGATTATTAATTTGAATCATTTTACTGACTGGATCACTCTTTTATGTACACTCACACTCCTTTTTCCAGGCAGATATGATAGGCTACCAGGATAAATAATGACTGGAATCAACTCACTTTAAAGGCGGACAATTAATATCTATGATTAGGGACTTAAATGTTTTTTTTTAAAGAACTTTCTATTTTTCACCACTACAGCATTTAATTGATTAAAAATAAAAAAAAGGAATTATTATAAATGTCTTCAATAGTTTATTCCTGTGAAAGAGCTGAATTTTCAGCATCTATTACTCCAGTCTTCAGTGTCACATGATCCTTAAGAAATCGTTCTAATATGATGATTTTTTTTTCTTCATTTGTGACAAACAAACGCTGTTTCTTGCAGCATCAGATACTGATCCAGTCTCCTCTGCACACATCAAAACATAAAACATTTGTTTCAGTGTCCTAATGCAGGGACTATTTCAGAAATGTGTTTCCACATTGAGTTCTGGAGAAAAAGAAAATGTACTCTTGGAATGTTTTCTTGAGAATGTGTACATTTTCCTCTGAAGTAAACGGTGACGTAAGACATGTGTTGTTACATGTTACTCACGTCACTTACATCAACAGGAGAATTTGAATTTGATTATGTTGAAGTTACACAAGTAACAACTGGCCATTTTATTCACATTAGACAATTGGCAAGTGTTTTATATCCTGCCTGTGATTAATAGAAACTATTATTTAGGGAAATCTTCCTCAGAAAATATACAAATAAATAAATAATGGAATGGTTCAGTTTTCAAAGCAACCTCAGAATCAGTCTAAATGGAAGTTAATTTCTAAACCCTGAACTCAAATTACCTTTAATAAGTGATTCACACCGAGAACATTGAATAAAAAAATAATTAGCAGTTTATTTGACAGGGTTTAGCTCCAACACACATCTGCCTGGAAGTTTCTAGTGAGTCTGAAGCTCTTGATTAGCTGGTCCAGGTGTGTTCAATTAGACTTGGAGTTAAACTCTGCAGGTTAGGCCATGTTCACACGTATACAGGTATTTTTAATAAACAGAGTTTTTCCTTCTTCCACTTTTAAATAAATCTCCATCCACATGAAAACACAAATGCACGCTATGATGTAGTGTCAAGTGCATGCCTTAGAGGCCCTCCATAAACATGTTTGGTCACCCCTGTTCTAGACAAACTAGTCCTAGATAATAAGTAAAATACAGACACATACGATTCATACCTTGGTGTATCTTTGCTGCCTACACGGGGTGATTGGGAGTTGTCACTTGTGTCCATAACAGAGGAGTTCTCTTTGGCAGGGTCTGCCGTCCCGCCCTCATCCTCTCCGTCCTCTGCTGAATGACCGCTGGATGTCTGCAGGCCAGCCATAAACTCGATGCTCTGTTTTAAACTCTCCAGTCTCTCCTAAGAGCACACACATAGTCATCTTCCAGTTGATAGATCTGAATGTGTATAACCCACATCACATCACACACAGCACACCAGTGCCCTCTGGTGTTAAAACAAGTTTAGTTTCACAAACCATACCTACAGACACTTTCTAAATGAAATACAAGTTCCAACTCACCTTGCTCAAGATCTTCATGCCAGAGTGAAGGAGTTTCCTTGCGGCTTTGTAGTAAATCGACTCTGGTTTGTTGTAGATCATAGCATTCTCACACATCACTTTGAAATCCAGCTGTTGGGAGAACAGTACAGCAGTGTCATCCATTTGTCAAAAATGAAAAATGTATTTTCATCTAAATTACCTTCATCAATATTCAAATGTTCTATGACTAATTCAAATGTTCTAAGGCAAATTAAGGCAGCTGGCATATTCAATCATTCAGCGACTGTCCGTGTCCTGTTAACAGTTGTGATGATTATATTACCTTGAGCTCCTCGAGTGACTGGTATTGCTCCTTCTTCACTTTCTCCTTCATAGTGCTGAAGTCCATGGGTCTCTTTATAATGAGAGAGTATCCTGGAGCGATCAGGTCAGTCACAGGGAATGAGAAGAACGCACTTGGGTCCTTCCTGTAATACACAGCAGCCAGCAGCGTTCGACTTTCATTCACAGAAATTATAGACAGGATTGTGATCATACATACACTACAGGAATATGACCCCCACAAAACAGGTTCAATAAGATGCATATAAAAACAACTCATCCAGAATCAGAGGTGTTGTGGAAATTGTGCAAGAGAGAACGGTTTTACAATTATACACTAACATTCAAAAGTTTAGGGACAATTTATTTTTTATTTTTTAAAGAAATTAATGCTTCTTTTCACCAAGGATGCAATAAATTGATCAAAAAGTAATGATACAAATTATTTATAGTTATAAAGCTATGAGCTATAAAATTTCTGTTCACCAAAGAATCCTCAAAAAATGTATATAATGTTCTCAGCAAAAAAAGGAGCACAAAAGTTTTCCACATTGATAATAATAATAAATGTTTCTTGAGCACCAAATCAGTATATTAGAATGATTTCTGAAGGATCTTGTGAGTTAATTTACAATGTAATATTATTTCACAATATTGCTGTTTTTACTCAGTTTTTGATCAAAGAGACTTACCAACCTTAAAACCATTGAATGTAAGTGCACATTAGTTATGTATAAATCCACAATCTGTCTAAACACAAACTGTCCACCGGTCAGCAATGTTTACTCGTACCTCTGGAGTTGTCGGATGAGCTGACTCAGAGCTTCCTGTAGAGGCGTCTGCTCTTTTTCTGAGTTACAAAAGCCATAAACGACAAATAATCAGCACTCAATCCCTCAAAACAATATCATTAAAACAGATCAGTTCTAAACCATGAAAGGGTGTGCAGCTCTACCTTCCATTTTGGCAAGTGAGGGAGTGAGGGGCTTGTCCTGGGACACACTGGAGCGAGCAGGAGTTCTGCTCTGCTCGTCCCAGTCTGGATCCACAGAGTCTGGGCCCTTCCTTTTTTTGGTCATCTGTAGGACACACATAACATTGATTAGGATGTAGCCGGCAAGTAAACATCAAAAGTAAATCACAAAAACACCGTATTCATATCCCACCTTTTTCTTTTTGTCAACTGGTGACACTGGAGGACTGGCTCTGTCCTTCTCGTCCTTCTTTTTCTTCTTCTTTTTCTTGTCTTTGTGTTTGTCGTAATCTACAGGGTCGTTGTAAACACTCTGGAGGCTAGGGCTGCCCGTGGTGACTTCATTCCCAGCCACTTTCAACACCAGCTTCAGTGGACGCTCTGAAAGGCCAAACACAACATTGTAATTTAGGACACGAATATAATATAATATTGAAATACCGTCCCATTCATTACCATGACTATACACTGGATCTGGTTTGTACACATAGTATCCCGTTTCTTTTTGTCTTGCTTTTCAAACTAGGAGAACATTTATATATTATTTTTGTCATCGTTTTTAGACCTAACAAATACTTCCCTCATTTGAGAGGATCCACTCTTCTCATACACTACTGCATGTGTCAGAGTCTGAAACATCCTCTCTTAAAAACCCACAGAACATTTACATTAACATTTACATTTAGGCGTTTAGCAGACGCTTTTATCCAAAGCGACTTGACAAAATGACTTTTTTATTAATATTATTAATTTATTACAACTGGTGATGCACTTTAATCTGCATTTAGACTTAAGCAATTTGCGGAAATTATGGATGTTTTGAGCAACAGCTGCTAGTTTTCCGGAGCAAAACAGCTGCTAGCAAGCGAATGAGAAAACCGATAACTTAAGCCTATTATTCTATATAAACCAGAACATTTTCTGTATTAACATCACGTTGTGCACATGTAATATCTGACAGCATTAGAGTCTTAGTGCTGCTTCATAGCTCAACTGAGTCCAAGACGTAACTTAACGCAGGATTTCAGTCTATAGTGAAATATTCTCCAGCATAGGGATAAGTCGTGAGTGACCTACCGTTGTGTGTGTGCTTCTCCGATTTGTGTTTCTTGTGCTTTTTGCCCATAATTTATAGTAAAGCGGATGGTTCAGTCAGCTCAGTGCTTGACCAGTCCGCTCTTTGTTTTGTGTCGGTAAAGTCTTCAGAGCGACTCTCGTGAAGCCGCAGGATTCAAACAGCGGCGCCTGATGCTCGGCGGGAGAATTACAGTTAATGTGTCATGACACACACACACACACACACACGCACACACACACACGCACACCACATTAAAGGCAAAATAACAAAAATAATAACAGCACAAGTAACGTTAGGGGAGCGCGGGGCACAAAGTAATGCGGGGTTAGCTGACACCAGAGCCGTTGAAAAACAGTTACAATGTGCTATTCTTCTCCCTTACGAAAAATAACCATGGTTTTATTATAGTAAAACTGTAGTAACCCATGGTTTTTTGGCGCATTGACTGCCATTTGTAAAACCACAGATTTACTACAAATACCATGGTTAAACTATGGTTAATATAGCAAAACCATGGTTAATTTGTGGTTACCATGGTTTAACTACAGTAACTATGGTTTTTTGGTTTTATTTGTAGTAAAACCATGGTTAATTTTCGTAAGGGCTGTGACATTAGCGATGTAACTTACACTATTTACTTTAATGAATTTTAATGAGAAACAATTAGAAACAGGTGAATAAAGACTCACAGTCAATGTTTAGTCAGTTTAATGTTTAGAAATTATTATTTCAAGACATGTAAAGATTTGTTTTACCAATTTATATTGGTCCTCCATGCATTGATTGCAATGTGTAAATATATCAGATAATTTTTAATTCTCAAAAAACGCCATTATCTTATTTATTTATTTATTTATTTATTTATTTTTATTTTTTTTGGGGGGGGGGGGTATTTTATTAATAAATAATATTTTAGTACCCTATTCCACTGAAAATATACCAAATGAAACAATCAGCACTCACTCAGATCACCGGTATTAATATATAAAGACTTACATACCTGAGACATGTTCTTTCTTCCAAAAATGTTAAAATACTTCTGGCACCGTCCGTTGGCCACGTAATTTCAAAATTCAAACAACAGTGATCCCACAATGCTATGCGGTTGCTGTAAAAAAAATTCATCTGAACAGTGCAAAGTATTTATCAGGATTATAATGATGTTATATGATTTTTAGTTTACTTAAAGGGTTAGTTCACCCAATAATCAAAATTATGTAATTAATAACTCACCCTCATGTCGTTCCAAACCTGTTCATCTTCGGAACACAGTTTAAGATATTTTAGATTTAGTCCGAGAGCTCTCAGTCCCTCCATTGAAGCTGTGTGTACGGTATACTGTCCATGTCCAGAAAGGTAAGAAAAACATCATCAAAGTAGTCCATGTGACATCAGAGGGTCAGTTAGAATTTTTTGAAACATCGAAAATAAATTTTGGTCCAAAAATAGCAAAAACCACAACTTTATGCAGCATTGTCTTCTCTTCCGTGTCTGTTGTGAGAGAGAGTTCAAAACAAAGCAGTTTGTGATATCTGGTTCGCGAACGAATCACTCGATGTAAGCAGATCTTCTTGAACCAGTTCACCAAATCGAACTGAATCATTTTAAATGGTTCACGTCTCCAATATGCATTAATTCACACATGACTTAAACTGTTAACTTTTTTAATGTGGCTGACACTCCCTCTGAGTTCAAACAAACCAATATCTCGGAGTAATGCATGCACTCAAACAGTACACTGACTGAACTGCTGTGAAGAGAGAACTGAAGATGAACACGAGCCGAGCCAGATAACGAACAAAACATTGACTCATTCACGAGTCAAGAACCGTTTCTGTCAGACGTGTCCGATTCGAGAACCAAGGACCTGATGATACTGCGCATGTGTGATTCAGCGTGAAGCAGACCGACACACAGAGCGTCTGAACTGAACTGATTCTTTTGGTGATTGATTCTGAACTGATTCTTTGCTAATGCTATGAGCATGGGTAAACCGAAGGCTTGAATCAAGGGCAATCATCGCCAATGACGCCATTACGTTGAGCGCAAAAGAACCGGTGAACCGGTTTATTGAATCGAACTGTCCGAAAACTGATGCAACCGGTCAATGCTGAATAAAGTCTTAGTTTTTTCTACTTTTGGACCAAAATGTATTTTCGATGCTTCACAAAATTCTAACTGACCCTCTGATGTCACATGGACTACTTTGATGATGTTTTTCTTACCTTTCTGGACATGGACAGTATACCGTACACACAGCTTCAATGGAGGGACTGAGAGCTCACAGACTAAATCTAAAATATCTTAAACTGTGTTCCGAAGATGAACGAAGGTCTCACGGGTTTGGAACGACATGAGGGTGAGTCATTAATGACATAATTTTGATTATTGGGTGAACTAACCCTTTAATGAAGCCATCAGCTATTATTTATAGTCACTTTTAGCATGACATATTAAACACTTACTTGATTCAGATCTGCATTTTTTATATAAAATGACCCATGACCCTCAATTTGTCCTTCTCTGGTATGGCTTAGGCTTTCCAAAAGCTGTATACATGCAAAGTCCCTCAGGCTGTTCTTCAGGCAGTCTGTGATGTGATTTAACTCATTTCAGTCCATCTCATGTACTGTTGCATTTGCTCTTATTGCTCATATACAGTAAAGCCACACAGCCTTAATGGCCATATCTAAGCTGTGCTGTATCTGTTTGTAACAGGCCTTAAACCTGAGCGAAGCTATCAATGTTTGAATAGATATGTTGGAAGTTGGATCTTTTTTTTTCTATCACATACTCTTTGTAATGCCATTTCACACTGGTTCTATGCTTGCTTTGAATCTTTTGAATAACTATTACTGTAAGGAATATTACAGCAATCACTGTTAGAAATAAATCCTTTCATTCTAATCAGACCTATTTTTTTTAAGCCATGACACTGATGTTCTATTCACTCATCCTATAAAGTGTGTAACCTGTGCAAAACAAAAGACTTAAATATCAGTGTGACGAAATGACTCTCTCCAACCAGTGTTGTTATTTATTATTATTTATTATTTTTTACTAACTGCAAGTTAAATAAATTGAAATAAAGTTTAAAGGGGGGGTGAAATGCTATTTCATGCATACTGAGTTTTTTACACTGTTAAAGAGTTGGATTCCCATGCTAAACATGGACAAAGTTTCAAAAATTAAGTTGTACGTTTGAAGGAGTATTTCTGTTCCAAAAATACTCCTTCCGGTTTGTCACAAGTTTCGGAAAGTTTTTTTCGAGTATGGCTCTGTGTGACGTTAGATGGAGCGGAATTTCCTTAAATGGGTGCTAAGGGCGCGTCTGCCGGAAGAGCGCACGCTCCCGTAGAGCAGAGCAGAGAGAGGCTGTGCACAGACAATCACTGATCAGAGCGAGAGCGTCGCGAAATGTCACAAAAGGAGTGTGTTTTTGGTTGCCAGGGCAAGACAACCCTGCACAGATTACCAAAAAAAAACCAGCATTAAGGGACCAGTGGATGGAGTTTATTTTTACAGAGCATCAACGGAGTTGTGCAAGTGTTTGTGTTTGTTCCCCTGCATTTCGAAGATGCTTGTTTTACAAACAAGGCCCAGGTTGAAGCTGGATTTGCACATCGTTTATTTCTTAAGGATAATATAATCACAACGAAAAAGGGTCACGATCGTGTGTTGGAACCGCAGGCGGTGAGTAAAACTGCTTCAAATATCTCTGTGTTGTTAACTTAGCTATCAGCGTGTAAGCACATCAAGTAAACAACATGCGATGTTGTCATCAAACTGCACAAGTAAAACTGCTTCAAATATCTCTGTGTTGTTAACTTAGCTATCAGCGTGTAATAGTGATGGGAAGTTCGATTCTTTTCCGCGAACCGGTTCTTTCGGACGGTTCGATTCAATAAACCGGTTGAAAAAACCGGTTCATCGGTTCTTTCACGCTCGCCGTAATGACGTCATTGGCGATGACGTAATGGCGTCACGTCTATCAAACATTCAAATATATAAAGTCAGTAATCATAACTTTAGTCAGCTAAAACCTCATAATCATGAAAAGTTTACATTTGAGTTTTGCAACAACACCTAAATACAGTAACAGCAATAATGTGCATATGAGGATTTAAGTCTTCAAGATATAAAGTAAATAAATTAGGTGTCATCAGCGCAGAAACCATGATCCACTTACTAAACATAATCCATTGCGATGTATTTGTTATTAAATGAACTTACGTTTCGCCAGATTGCCCTTCATCCAAGCCCTCGAAATACCCGCGCTCATAACATTACTAGTACAGAATCAGAATCAATCACCAAAATAATCCCTTTGGTTCAGACATGCTGTGAGTCAGTTGGCTTCACGCTGAATCGCGCATGCGCAGTATCATCAGTTCATCGGTTCTCAATTCGGACGCGTCCGACAGAAACGATTCTCGGTTGAGTGTACTGATGATCCGAAAACCGAAGCAACCGGTTCTTGACTCGAGAAGGAGAATCACTCTAACCGGCACGTGCTGCAGTTCAGTTTCATCAGCTGCTCTACTCGTGTTCATGTTCTGTTTACTACAAACTCTATTTGTGAATGTCATCATTACCTATAAATACAGTACAGATATCTCATAAATCATCCCTTATTCCTATTAAACATAAGAGTCTTTAGAGTCTTAATTATTGTCCAACTTCCCTGAAAACCCATTTGGCCTATACATTATATACAATATACAGATTGGAAACATTAATCTAAAAAAAAATAATAATAAAAAAAATCAAAATAAAATATAGTTATTTTATCACACTTTCCGATGTTTAACAAAATACTTACAAAATTACACGCATGCGCAATATCATCAGTTCATCGGTTCTCAATTCGGACGCGTCCGACAGAAACGATTCTCGGTTGAGTGTACTGGTGATCTGAAAACCGAAGCAACCGGTTCTTGACTCGAGAACGAGAACTGCTCCAGCAGTGGGCGTGTTTGTTCATTATCTGGCTCGGCTAGGTGTTCATCTTCAGTTCGGTCTTCATAGCATTTCATTCAGTGTACTGTTTGAGTAAAGGGATTACCCCGGGATATTGGTTTATTCTGACTCAGAGGGAGTGTCAGTCACGTTAAAAAAGTAAACAGCTTAAGTAATTTGTGGATTTATGCTTATTGGAGACGTGAACCGTTTCAAACGATTCAGTTCGATTTGGTGAACTGGTTCAACCGGTTCACTAAGAAGAACCGGTTAAATTGAACGATTCGTTCACGAATCGGCCATCACTAGCGTGTAAGCACATCAAGTAAACAACATGGGATGTTGTTATCAAACTGCACTTTCCACATGTACAGCTTAAAAAAAAAAAAAAAAAAAAGACGACAAAGTGGAACTTAGTCATTTTCCAAAACCGCTAAGCAAATATATACAGTTTCAGTACATACCACATAGAGACGTCGTTGCTGATGCTGCTCTTGTTAAATTTCAGCCTCTGGATCTGTGTCACAGCTTCCAGACTCGCTCAACACAAAATCCTACTGGCGCTCGTGATTCTTTAGCTCCGCCCACAAGTCACGCCTCTAGGCGCTAGTGTTTTTCCGGGAAAAATCGGTACAGACTATCTTTATCTTATGAATATAATAAAACTAAAGACTTTTTGGAGTTATGAAGGATGCAGTACTACTCTATAGGTACTCAAGATTAACAGGATATTGAGTGAAAACGAGCATTTCACCCCCCCTTTAATTAAAATATAAATATTTAATGGAAAAATTTTAACCTACAAAAACTTAAATGAAAATTAGAAATGTTGCCTTGCCAGTTGAAATAAAATAAGTTGAAGAACTACAATTAGTTAATAATAAAGCTCTAAATATGAAATCTAAATATGGATAGAACTACAAAATAATAAAAGCATTAAACAAAATAGTAAAATAAAATTTTCTCCTACAACATGTCCAATGATGAATTCATCCTCTCGAATACAGTTTGTTATATAAAAACAAAAATGGTATTTATTCTTTTAATCATAATGCAGGCAGTGCAGTGATACCATGGAGCCCTGCTCTCTTATGATACATTTATGGCTTCAAATCTAATTGAATCTGACCACCATATTGGCCATACTCTAAAGAGCTGGATCCAAAAGCAAAAGAGCACAATGAGGTGGGTCAGTTTCATTTACTTCAACAAGACAATGCCCTTCAATGTCTTTTGAAAACAGTTCATTGGATGCATTTCTAATCAAAGCAGCCACAAACCATTGGGGACAATCATCACATTTGTTCTGGTGATTAATTTTACCATTAATATCTAACACAGGGCTGGTCTTGATTTTCACTCAGCTCTGGACTTGAAAGGCACCCTGAAGGAGGACACGGCATGATTATGTATCATTTACACTCATGCACTAGAATATACACAATCGTCTCTCAAAAATCCCTAAACTGTGAAACCCATTTGTACTGTTTACTCAGCTGGTTCCTTAAGAACTGGTTCTGTGACTTATTTGACTTGCTTAAATATATTTGTATGGTTCAGCATTTGCTTTTTATTTTCCATGATAATAGTTTTTATTTATTTATTTGTGATCGGGGATGACACTACAACTAATTTTGTATGTTGGACATGTTTCATAAGGGAATGGAATAAAATCTTGATTTGCTTCAGATGGATTTCTAGGATTCTTGGCCAGGTGTTCTTTGAAGTCTTGGAAGTCCAGCCTGAGGTAACTGGGGCTTGGCTTTAGATTTATAGCGATTTGTTTTAGCATGGCAGGTTAAAGCTATAGGGTCGTGGTTCTGCTTAGGACGGTAACTGTCTGTGTCTGGTACTGTCTCTGGTAGAGACAGACTCCTTCATCAGGCGCACCCATGGTGCATTATCTGTCTCTGCTGACATGAAATCTTAGAACGCTGCTCTGTGAAGTCTTTAGTTTTAACTTGGCTCCCAAACATGGGATTTTGCTCCAGAAAAAGAAGCTGTCTTTAACTCGTTCCCAATCAAATGATAGTGGATTAAACTTTCAGAAAGTTTCATTACAACAACGCTACATTCTGTACCTGAGCTGTGATCAAAAAAAATGTATTTGCTCTCCTTCATCAGGCTGTCATAGTGGCTCATTTTAATACAGTATTAATTTATTGTAATGCACTTGTATCCAAGCTAAATGTCTTCATATTTCCACTAAATTCCTCTTTGCAGACTTCCAGAATAGTATTCTTCCAAAGCAAATCTGTTACAGTATGTTGTATTTCTAATAACTATTGATCACTTCAAATGATATTACTGTAACAATATAGTAAATTCTATTTGTATTAACTATAGTAGCCATGATGTTACATTACATTACATTATAGTAAAGAGAAACAGAAGGTTTGACTACCATAACCCTTATTTTTGTATACATTGTGCTGCACCATAAGCTGCAGTGGTGACAGAGGCTAAATGCAGAAGCATTCATCCATAGAGTGCAACCATTTAAGAACAAAATCAAGACTTGCTAGCTTCTTTCACCCTGTCGCATATAAGCTAGTAGAATTGGATTGGTATCCATATATGATTATCACTTACTTAAATCAGTGTGACTTTTTTTCTCTTTGAAGAAAAAAGGCATATTTTTCCATTAAATGAAAGTCAAGGGGAGTACAGTTAGTTTGACACATTTGGAGTTAATGCATTTACTGGAAATCGAACCGATGACTTTGCTATTGTTAGTGCCGTGTTGTATTGTTGGAGCTATAGGAAAGCCTTTTCAAGACACATGTGCTATGTCTTCTTAAGCCAAACAATAACACAAAAATTTTAATCACTCTTTACTTTGACTTATCTTCTCCCCTTTTCCAGAAATTGTGATTCAGGGAATAACAAACACCCTTTTCAATATTGTAGACAATGAAATCTAAAAGATTTCTTTGCAGTCAAACAGGTTAAGAGCCACTGGTCTGATGTTTGATGCCGTGCTGCTGCAGTCATTTATTTGAGAGCTAGAGTGGGATACAGTGAACATTTTCAGTGAAGAATGACTTGAACATCACTCTGTTCTTCACACAATGCAATAATTTGACTTCAGAAGAGGTAACACACAACTCATATGGACAGCTTTTAAGGTGCTTTTTTCTGAGCTTGACAGCCTCAGCCCACATTCACTTTCATCAAATTCACATTTCCATAAGAGGGTACATTTTCTTTTTTCTGTAAACTACCCCTTTAGGTTTACTGAAAACTCATGGCAGATTTGGCCTAATTCAGCCAGGATAAAAAAGACTGAGATATTCACATAGGAACATACAATCCAAAAACACACACATTAGAAAGTCCCATTCTAAAGGAACAACATTGTTGCAGCAGGGGCTAAATTGAAATTTGGTTTGATCCCCTGCCCTCCTCAAAGGAAACGATTCCGATCTTTTTATATGGCCAGCACTGTGAACCAAACTAGAGCGCAAAGGATGTGTTCAAAGACTCAATGCTGAAGCTGTGAAGGACAGATGGACATTGCAATGATGAAATACTATAATATACTTTTCTGCTATTCATATGCCAGTATCTTGTATAAATAAAATAAATCTGTACAATCTGCATAATGTTTTAATCAGCAAAACCATTAGGGATGAACGGAGACCACCTGTCATTTTCCAGTGTAAAGGTTTGGGTACTCTCTCTCCCTGACTAATTTATTTTCACATTTATTTTCAAATGAGACACAGTGACACAGTAGAAACCAACAGTAGGGTATTCCATTTCTGGATCTGTACGTGTTCTGTGTACGTTGTTCTGATATACTGATGATAATGCCCCCATTTTTTAATGATCTCAACTCAAAGATCCAAGACTTTTTCTATGTACACCTATTTCTCTCAAATATTGTTCCCAAATCTGTGAGCACTTCTCCTTTGCCGAGATAATCCATCCACCTCACAGGTGTGGCATATCAATATGCTGATTAGACAGCATGATTAGTGTGTACATGTCCGGTGAGTATGCTGGCCATGCATTGGCCATGTTTTCATCTTCCGTGAGCTGTGTATAGATCCTTGCATCATGGGGCCGTTCATTATCATGCTGAACATGAGGTGATGCTCGTGGCATAACATTGGGCCTCAGGATCTCATCACGGTATCCCTGTGCATTCAAAATGCCATCAAATAAATGCACCTGTGTTCGTTGTCCATAACATACACCAGTCCATACCATAACCCCACCGCCACCATGGTCCACTCGATCCACAACGTTGACATCAGCAAACTGCTCACCCACATGATGATGTCTGCCATCTGCCCTGTACAGTGAAAACTGGGATTCATCCGTGAAGAGAACACCTCTCCAAAGTGCCAGATGCCGTCAGAGTGAGCATTTGCCCACTCACGTCGGTTATGATGGCGAACTGCGGTCAGGTCGAGACCCCGATGAGGAAGACGAGCATGCAGATGAGCTTCCCTGAGATGGTTTCTGCAGAAATTCTTTGGTTATGCAAACCGATTGTTGCAGCAGCTGTCCGGGTGGCTGGTCTCAGATGCTCTTGGAGGTGAAGATGCTGGATGTGGAGGTCCTGGGCTGGTGTGGTTACACGTGGTCTGCGGTTGTGAGGCCGGTTGGATGTACTGCCAAATTCTCTGAAACAGTTTTTGAGACGGCTTATGGTAGAGAAATGAACATTCAATTCATGGGCAACAGCTCTTGTGGACATTCCTGTAGGCAGCATGCCAATTACACGCTCTTGTGCTATGTGATAAAACTGCACATTTTAGAGTGGCCTTTTATTGTGTCCAGCCTAAGGCACATGTGTGCATCATTCATGCTGTCTAAACCAGCATCTTGATATGCTACACCTGTGAGGTGAATGGATTATCTCGACAAAGGAGAAGTGCTCACTAACACAGATTTAGACAAATTTGTGAACAATATTTGAGAGAAATAGGGCTTTTTGTGTACATAGAAAGAGTCTTAGATCTTTGAGTTCAGCTCATGAAAAATGGGGCAAAAATAAAAGTGTTGCATTTATAACTTTGTTCAGTGTGTGTGCTTGCTGAATGGCCCTTCGTTAAACATACAGAACAAATACAAAGTTAATGACTTCTAATCATATATGAGTTCACCCAAAAATGAAAATGCTGTCATTTACCCAACCTCTATTTATACTAAAGTTACAGTTTGCATATTGGTGTATATTGTTAGATCAGTACAGACCATAAATGCCTATAAATGCAAGCATCATCTCATTTACTCTGAAATTCCAGTGAAGTTTTTCATTTAGGATGAAAGCTAAAATCAAAAAAGAGCTTGGATCTGATACACTGTCATCGTCAGCATCATCCATTTCCAGTAACTCAATAACATGCCACTGCTCTCTGATCCAGTTACTCTAATGATTATTTCATTTGGCTTACTTATTGTTTTTATAGCAGGCTATATCTGATGTTTAAGCTTATTTAATGTATTATTCAGTTTTTTAAGGTCTCTTTAATGGAAGTAGTGGGCTTTTTAACAGCCTGTTCTGATGAGAGACACTGTGGGGGAGGCACACTCTATCTGTGTGTGTGTGTGTGTGTGTGATGAAGAAAAGGAGGGTGGGGGGTACTGATATCTGTCGCTCGAGGCCTTTCTTCTCTGTGAACCTCTGAAGGCAGAGGCCCTTTGGAGAGGAGAATTCACAGGAGAATATCTGTTCAAAGCCAAGAAGCGCCACGATGGTCTTCCACCAGATTCAGAGACATTTAAAAAGTTCACACAAACTGTGATGCTGCCATTGGGAAACATTTTTTAACACACACGACGCTCTGGTGTGCTTCCGTCTGCGACTCGCTGTGTTTATCATAAAAACGAGGGCAGCAGAGTGGAAACAGCAGCAGAGAGGTAGAGGGCGAAATGGAGAGACGGACAGAGAGTAATAAAGAGAACGGAAAAGCAGAAAAAGACAGATTAGAAGAAAAGGCAAGCTGTGACCCCAGCAGCTCTTACTATAAAGGCTGCTCACTGTCATTCTCTTTGAAATCTCTTTTAACTCAAATAATCAGTACCCTCAAAGGGAAAAGTTGCATACCACGTGATTCCCTTCAACATCCCAGTCTCTCTGCCTAGACATATGTACTTATTTGCATCAAAATATGGCACAAAAGCAATATAGTGCCTCGCACACATTAATCATTTGGATAAAAGTCCAAAATAAATTTAAATAAGCCTGAAGTTGACTGACTGAACCATTGCTAATAACATTTCATAATAACGCAAGTCTGCGTAGTGATTAATGATTAATGTGAACAAAATATGCCACAAAATCAAATTTAATATCAGTGTGACGAAATGACTCTCTCCGACCCTAAACATCAATATTTGTGAAATTTATTCAATCTAAAGTGTTAAGATTTAATTACTTTTTTCTGTTTTAAAGAGGGAGAGGGTATAGGGGATTATTAAATATTTAGCTTTGATGAGTTGAACTTATCGATTTTGTTTTGAAGAGTAGATTTAATCTTTAATTACTTTTTATATAATTTCATTCTGCACAATAAATTATGATAAAGATTTGCTTGCTTGATTGATTCGATAGAATCAATAGTGATAATGTATTCATATGGAATTCTGTTATTTGATTGGGCTAACGATCTTTTATGGGGCAGTCGTGGCCTAATGGTAAGAGAGTCAGAATGTAACCCAAAGGTTGTGGGTTTAAGTCTTGGTACCGGCAGGTATTGGAAGTGGGGGGAGTGAATGTACAGTGCAATACCATGACTGACTCAATACTATAGCTTTATATGTGAAGGGTGCACACCTTGAAGATTTCATTTGAAGGCCAGTGGCATAAAGAAGGCTATGTAATTTGGAAGTGAATTCAAATGTTCCTACAGTTTCGCAGGAAAATGGAGTGTATATTATACGTCTATGCACCCCTGTTCACAATCAGTTGCAAGCAGATGGAATTTATATTCAAAGATCATGGGGGGTGAGAGTTCTGTGGTGTCCGAGGAATTCACATTTAAATTTAAGTATTATGTTTCAATTTATTGAAATACTTAGCGAAACTAAGCCAGGATGTTATTTTTTTTAAACGTGAACTTAAACTAAAAATGTTACCACTGCGCAGCTTCATTTGTTAGATGGTCTGAGACAAAACTTGTAATATTACAATTGTTTTAGGGAGCAACGAGCAGACAGCTATCACTCTACACAAAGTCCACAAATAATAAGACAACCAGTATTTAAGGCAATATTCTTTCACTCTGCTGTGTGTTGTAGTGCGGTCATGCAAGATGTGTCAACAAAGGATTTAACCAAACATTAGTATTTTGTAGGCATGTTCTGTTGTGTCATATAATGCTAATGGGGTCATATGATGCGATTTAAATTTTTCCTTTCTCTTTGGAGGGTTAAAAGCTCTTGGTGCATAAAGAAGGTATGTAATTTTGCAAAGACTAAAGTATCAAACCCAAAGAGATATTCTTTATAAAAGTTAAGACTTGTCCCTAAAACGGCTCGTTCTAACACGCCCCTACATGTCTACGTCACTGTGTGGGATGATTTGCTAAACACCACCCAAATGTTCACGCAAAGAAAGAAGGCGTAACTTTTATTCGTGCTGTTGCCCCCACTGCCATGTTGTGGAGATGCTGTGTGCTTGCTTGTGAAAGCGAACCTACTTTGTTTGGCCTTCCAAATGAGGACAAGACTAGAAATCAGTGGTTAAGACGTATTTACAACACTGTTCCAGGACAGTTCAACCCAAATATTCAGATATGTGCTGCACATTTTATGGAGGACAAGGACTGTTTCCTGAACCAGAAGCTTATACAATGGGTCTGTGGCACAAAGGCTGTTTCTATAAAGTTAAGCAATTCCAACTTACAGACTGTAAGTACATTTTTTATATTTTTAAATAATTTGCCAATGATGATTCAAAAGCAAGTTTTGAGCAGTGTAGATTTGGCTTGTTGTTTGTTGTTTCTCCAATCACAAATGCAGACATAGTTTTATGTTTACGCATCGCGATACGCAAAGACAGTATAAGTCATTATAATCAGTAATTATGTCCCCACTGGATGCAACAAATGCCATGTTTGTAATGGGTTTTATTGTTTTTGTCTTGTCTAATGATGTCCAGATCAGGAACAAATCTTTCTATTTAACCTGAATCATTTGAAACAATTTGCATCTCCAGTACAGACTAATACACAAATTACTTAAGGCATTCGGTTTATAAACATGCCTTACACTCCCTCTGACGCGAAATAAACCAATATCCCGAGTTATTCAGTTACTCCTAACAGTACATAAACTAAACTACAAAAAGAGAACCGATGATGGGATGTGCACAAGCAGAGCAGCTGGATTGAGTCTCGTCCTGCTGGGAAACGGCATGACATTGTTAAGGGGCATAACATTTTCGTCACACACTTGAGGCATTCAGCAAATCACAATGCATGGGACAGCTGGCCCATCAAAGTACACCTCGATTTTTTTAGAATTATGAGCTTTGTAAAAATCAACCAGTTTCAGAAAGGCGGGTTATAGAGGATAAAGACTAATGTACGTTATGTTGAAAATAATGTTTTTTTTTAAACACCAAATACACCATATATATATATTTTTAGCAACGTAATATAACTCCTTTAAGATTGCAGCCCTGTCTTAACATTTTTTAGGACAATTGTTTTAGGACAGTTCTGGAGAAAATTGGCCTGGCGAAGAAGGAAATTAAAATGTAAGCACATTAATACACACATTTTTGCTGGTGAGCTGATGGAGTTTCTCAGGGAGGACGTCAAATTCCAGAGAGAGATAGAGGAGAGAAGAGCACAGGAGAGCAGGGAGGGAATGGAGAGTCTGTTTATTTATTTATTTTTGGTTAACAAATTAATTATTAAGCATTCTCTCAAGAAGAGAAAACAGTGGGGGAAAAAAAAACTTATTTTGCCAATGAAACAACACAATTTCTATAGTTTATTTTTGTGATATGTTATTAATTTTTTGTAATGTAATTTATTTGTAAATGAGCCAAATGAGCCATGAAAAAACTTGAACAGTCTCGCTGCTTTTTCTTCTGTGTGGGTGTATTCAAGCCGCGCGCTTCAGTTTGAATCTGAATAGCGCGTTCATCGCGGGGGCGTGGTCACATTAGATATAACGAAGGGAGACATGAAAAACAGACATCGCGTTGTTTTCATATGCATTACTCATGTCTCTTCGTTGAGTATTCACGGAGTTACACTTCATTTTAATGACGTGTTTGTACATGACGATCAGCGCAGACAGGCTGCAGACAGCACACATACTGATAAGACGCTCGGGAGAAAACAGACACATAACTTTATAATCAGCCGGCATTTCAACGTTGATTCAACGTTGAAACAACGTCAGGTACCATGGTTGAATCAACGTTGAAAAACCTTTCGATTTTGCAAATTGGATCAACGTTGAAATCACGACGTTGATTCACCGTTGAAATCGTGACGTTGATGTACGGTTGAAATCACAACGCTGATTCACTGTTGAAATCCCGACGTTGAATCAACGTTGAATAACCTTTCGATTTTGCAAATTGGATCAACGTTGAAATCACGACGTGGATTCACCGTTGAAATCGCGACGCTGTTTCACCGTCTTACCTGCATTATGGGTGAATTAGGGTCGTGCTGCAGCCCTGGGATGAAAGCTGAATGAGGTGTTGATTTTGAAAAGTTAATCAGCGTTGATAACACGACGTTGTTTCCCCGTCGTACCTCGTATATAAATACACCTAGATCCTAGTTGGCATTTAGATCAACAATGTACATGCAAGGCTAAAAATCTAATGACTGACAGCAATGGCTTTACAAACAACTTCAATAAACTACCACATGCTCAAAATTGTCAAACAGCAGTTAAATTTTGGAAACATACTGAATAAAACAGATGAAAATAATCCCACACTTTATTATGCAGAGTATGCATGGAGGTAATGCTAAAAACATGTAGTAGAACAATCCAAATACAATAATATTTAAAGGTTTTTGTAAAATAATTCGGCACAAAAATGCATATTTTTTTCAGCACTTACAAGACAAACCCTTGTACCTTTATGACTGAAACCAGTGGATCTTTTATTTTGGTGGAATACTACAGTTTCTGTCAAAAACATGTTTTAGTAATGTGTCTCATTTCAAGTTGTGCACATTTGTGCAGTGAAAATGTGTTGCACAGTACGAGCAGGGAACCTTCAACCAGTTGATTTCTAATGGGAACCCCCCCGGACTGTGTCTTCTTTACCGTGGGGAAGCAGAATGAGATTTCTACCGCAGGGCACTCTAAAATGTTAGAACCAGCAGCCTCGTGTATACAGTGTGGTTGTGCTTCGGGTGATCCTTGAAAGTGTCCCAGCGTTAGGTCCTTTCTGACGCCGTCCCCTCCACTCTCTCCCACTTGTGCACTTTCTGTACCGTCCTGTATAAACATTTACATTTAATCATTTAACAGACGCTTTTATCCAAAGCGACTTACAAATGAGAAGAACAGAAGCAGTCAGGTGTACAAGCGAACAACAACAGTATACAAGTGCCAAGACAAGTCTCAGTTAGTCTAGTACAGAACGCATAGCCAGGTTTTTTTTTTTTTTTTTAAATATGAAAGACAAGAAAAGAAGGAAAAGTGCTAGCATTAGTTGGTTAAGTTCCGGTGAAAAAGATGAGTCTTAAAATGTTTCTTGAAAATGAGTAAAGACTAAGCAGTTCGGATTGAGATTGGGAGGTCATTCCACCAGCTGGGCATAGTCCAGGAAAAGGTCCGTGAGAGTGATTTTGAACCTCTTTGGGATGGCACCACAAGGCGTCGTTCACTTGCAGAGGGCAAACTTCTGGAGGGAACATAAGATTTAACCAGTTTGTTTAGGTATGTCCACAATGTTTCACAATAACTTTGATATTGTGAAATATATTTAACTGAAAACTGAATGCAAAATAAATCACACAATATTTTCACTTTACAGTTCAGTAACAGTGAGGTTGGAAACAAAGTGGACAACACTATTCATTAAACACTTATTTAATGTATTCAGATGAAAATTTACAATATTAACAAATTATTCACAAGCAGTGTTTTCAGAGCCCCCAGTTACACTGTTTTAATCAGAACACCAGTAATACAGTGTAGTAAAACAAATAAAATCTAATTCAGTAAATTTTTAATAAACTAAGTACAATCAAAACCTATCACAAAAGGTCAAAGCATCTCTAGCAGAAGTGACAGTGCAGTGTAGCAGATGAACAATTTCTTACCAATGTTTCAAGAACAAGCTGGATCCTCGATGACTCCTCGATGACTCTACAAGGGGAAAGAAGAAATGGTTTACTGAAAAGTTCTTAAAAAGCAGGATTTCATATTATACCATTTCTTTAAACCACTGGTTCTCAAACTTTTTATACCAAGTACCACTTCAGAAAATATTTGTTATTAAATATTAAGTTCCACCATAATGACCAACATTACATTTCAGCAGCGTAGTAGACCAAACTATTCAGCTACAGGTCTACAGTTAAAAAATGAGGCAGTTTTATTCTAATAAGAATATTTATTGTTGTCAGACACTTTACCATGTTTGAACATTAACACTACAACTGTGCTTACATACACAGGTAAATAAAAAAAAGTTTAAATTAAAATGTAATTTTAAATGTAATTATGTAACAAAAGTTACAAAACTGTACTGTACTTTAACTCTAACATACTTAAATGTGCAAAAAAAAACTTACTCAAAGATTAAGTTAAAATATATTAACATTAATTAGTTTAATTTAGTGATTCACCTGCATAACAACTAGAGGGGGCCTGACACTTTGAGAACCATGGCTTTAAACAATCCTTTTATTTATTTATTCATTTTCATTAATTCATTAAAATTATATTATTTAAATACAGACATTTGCACTTATATGTTTCAGAAAACACTTTGAAACTATTATAAGCATACAAACATATATAACACACCTAATGCATGGGATACATATCAGGAAAATATGGGAAAATCTCTAAACCATCTCTAAATCTCTCTTACCAGCAACACATTAGGTGAGCACCTAACTTGATCAGCTGTGATAAAGCAATGCAAAAATAGACACACGGGTATTTATTCATCTGCAGATTACATGTCCTTTAAACTACCCATTTGTAAACTCTGGTAATACTTTACTATTTTCAAAAGATAATAAAGATAACGTTAGCGATTTTCTTACCTCATTTTGCCAGGATGTTTTCAGGACCTCGCAGAACACCTGACCCTTCTTGTGTTCACAGTTTTTGTTCTCCATTGACATGTCACGACTCAAATTCGCTCAAAATAAATAAAAAATGTACAGGCAAATATGAAATAATTCGGGACCGATAGAGCAGTCAGTTATAACGAGCAGCAGCTCACAGTCAGCCGCCTCACTCACAGAAAGACGACAATAACGGTCATATTTTTAAATGTAGAAAGGCGCGAACCGATTCATTGTCCAGTTTCCTGAATGACAGCCAGATTAACCAATCATGATAGAAGTAATAAAATACAACTACCAATGGGAGTTGTTTCAGTGTGATAAAGCAGCGAAATGTATACAGTTTTATTGTTGTTAATGATGATAATATTTAACATATACCTTTAGATTTTAGAATAGGTATCATGACTAAAATATTTTAAAATGCTATTAAAATAATTAATTAATTTAAATAATTTAATATAAATAATTTAAAAGCTTGTTAACCTTTAACTACCATTTAGCATTAAACATTTTTAACGTCGTTTCATTAAAACAACTGACCTTATTTCAGCCATATTTCAATGTTGAAAGTTGGTCATGTGCTGGAAGTTTTTCAACAGTTCATCTTTAAACGTTGAATCAACGTTGTTTCAACGTTGAAACCACAACTGACCTTATTTCAACCATATTTCAACATTGAAAGTTGGTCATGTGCTGGATGTTTTTCAACCATTCAGCTTTAAACGTTGAATCAACGTTGTTTCAACGTTGAAACCACAACTGACCTTATTTCAACCATATTTCAACATTGAAAGTTGGTCATGTGCTGGATGTTTTTCAACCATTCAGCTTTAAACGTTGAATCAACGTTGTTTCAACGTTGAAACCACAACTGACCTTATTTCAACCATATTTCAACGTTGAAGGTCGGTCATGTGCCGGCTGGGATACTTCGCGTTGTGATTCGGAGATGCTCGTTGTTCTAAATAAAGTTGGTAATGAACCCTCTTTTATGGCCAAATGCTTTGAAAATCCTGCTGTACTCACCGAGATTAGAAAAGCAGTCATCAGTGAAATGTTGTGAGCAGAACCAGGATTTGTTGTACTGCTCTGGTATTGTGGTAAAAATTCATTTTAGACATTGGTTCTTCTGATTTTCATTCTTTGGCAGTGAAAATAAAACAAACTTGCCTTTACAATTAAAAACACACTGTCTCCTCGACATGATGCTATCACACCAACCATAGCGTCTGTGTGTGTGTGTGTGGGGGGGGGGGGGGGGGGGTGGGTGGGGGGCAGGTCAGAGTTCCGTTTCTCCCAACACGGTAGGCGGAGATTATTATGCAAAGTGTTCCTAGTGACGTACATAGAGATGGGCAAAAGATTTGAAATTTATAACGACTCGTTTCAGCGATTCAGAGTCGACTCCTTACTTTAGAAGCCAATAACTTTATAAATCATGTACTTTTTGGTTTAATTACTTTGCACATTGTTTACACTGATGGACAGCTACATCATACACTGTAATACAGTTAATTTTTGATTTCCCATCTGTGTGGCTCTTTAATGACATTTCATGATATCAGATTATTATATTATCATTATATATCGACTATTTTTTATCTTAGAAATCGATTTTCTATAATCTATTTTCATTTCTATAACGTGTGATTATATCCTCTATCATATTCTATAACAAAAACAATTAGAGCGCCTTGTTATCACTAGTTTTATTTCGATTTCCCGAGTCCGCTTTTTAGCTTATAGCCCATTAGCATCGCCAGTGTGGTTGCCACTAATCCCGCTTCCATTGCTAATACTATATTCACACACATTACCATTGCTTTACTCACTGTTACTTGCTTCAATGGCGGATGAATGTGCAGGTGAGACGTTTACTGATAAAATAGATAACATCAGAAATACAATAACAAATGTAGATTCTACAGTGTCTAATACTTCAGTTTCATCCATCGCACCCACAGATAAACTGCAGTGCTTTACAACTATAGGACAGGAAGAGCTAAATAAACTTATCATTGCACCTAAACCAACAACAAGTTTATTAGATCCTGTACTCACTAAATTATTGAAAGAGTTGTTACCTCTAGCCGAAGAATCACTTTTCAATATTATTAACTCATCGTTATCTTTAGGTCACGTCCCAAAACTATTCAAGCTGGCTTTTATTAAGCCTCTTATTAAGAAACCACAACTATCAGAGTGAACTGGCAAATTATATGCCCATTTCAAATCTTCCATTTATGTCTAAAATTTTATCTGTATGAAGAATTTCAGTCATGTTTCAGGCCCCACCATAGCACAGAAACTGCACTTGTTAAAATGAAAGTGAAAGTGAAAAAGTGAAAGTGAAGTGACATGCAGCCAAGTATGGTGACCCATACTCAGAATTTGTGCTCTGCATTTAACCCATCCGAAATGCACACACACAGAGCAGTGAACACACACACACTGTGAGCACACACCCGGAGCAGTGGGCAGCCATTTATGCTGCGGCGCCCGGGGAGCAGTTGGGGGTTCGATGCCTTGCTCAAGGGCACCTAAGTCGTGGTATTGAAGGTGGAGAGAGAGCTGTTCATGCACTCCCCCCACCCACAATTCCGTCCGGCCCGAGACTAGATCTCACAACCCTTCGATTGGGAGTCCAACCCTCTAACCATTAGGCCACGACTTCTTGCATCAGATAAAGGTTGCATCTCATTGATAGTTTCGACAACATAGATCATGACCTACTCATAGATCGATTCCAAACCTATACAGGTATTCAAGGGCAGGCTCTAAGATGGTTTAGATCCTACCTATCCGATCGCTACCATTTTGTTTATTTAAATGGGGAGTCATCTCATTTATCACCAGTAAAATAAGGAGTGCCACAAGGATCCGTCCTAGGTCTCCTTCTGTTTTCAATATACATGTTGCCCCTTGGTAATATTTTTTAGAAAATACGGGTTTAGTTTCCACTGTTATGCTGATGATACTCAACTATATATCTCAACGAGATCAGATGAAACTTCTAAATTCTCTAAGCTAATAGAGTGTGTTAAAAATGTATAAGATGGAATGACCAATAATTTTCTCCTATTAAAGTCAGAGATATTACTTATTGGACCAAAAAGCAGTAAACAGAATCTCGTAGACTACAGTTTGCAACTAGACTAATATAATGTTACTTTCTCTACAGTCAAAAATCTGGGTGTTATATTAGACAGCAACTTTGAAAACCATATTTCTCATGTTACAAAGACATAATCCTTCAATCTTAGAAACATTGTCAAGCTACAAAACATGTTAACTGTTTCTGATACAGATATCTAGTTCATTCATTCATGATCTCTAGACTGGACTACTGTTAATATACTTCTAGGTGGGTGGTCCTGCTTCTTCAAAAAACAAGCTACAAGTAGTCCATGATGCAGCGGCTAGAGTCCTTACCAGGTAATATGATCATATTACCCAAATTTTACAGTCTCTGCACTGGCTACCTATTCAGTTCCGTATCAGTTACAAAGTATTATTACTTAAGGCCCTAAATGGTTTAGCTCCTGCATACCTAACTAGCCTTTTACCACGTTACAATCCATCACGCTCCCTAAGGTCACAAAATGCTGGACTTTTGGTAGTTTCTAGGATAGCAAAGTCCACTAAAGGAGGTAGAGCAGAATTCAAATAATGCATCTCATAATTTGTGAGTATAGTTGTATCTGATCAAATGCACATTATTATTCTTTAACTTGGGTTAAACTAATTCGTTTTACTTTGTTGGAACAGCAGCTATGCTAATTATGTCTCTATTTGTTTCTCTGTACATCCAATGGAAACCAGGACAGTCGAATGGAACACAAAAACTTTGAAGCTCAATATCTCAAAACTAATCGGAATGCAGATAGAACCTTCTAATTCCAAGGGGACGACAAGGCTTGCTTCATGAATTTTTACCATTATGGACAGATCTGTTCATCCCTGAGCTGTTATCACCACCTTTCAGACTGACATTTTACAGTTATTATAGCTCAAAGCTCCGCTTTAATTCCCAGGGGGCAGATGATCAAACCCTTGATTATCAAAAATCATCTTATAGTCCAGGTCTGAGTCAGCCTTCAGAGTCTCTTTGTCATTCTGACTTTCTTTTAAGTTTCTTGGTGAGAAACCATGCTACAAGGTGGAATATTCTGATAAATATCTACACCAAAGTCCGGATGGCTGCAGTTAAGGCCGATTACTGACCAGCCATTATTTCCGTTTTAGCTCCATTGGACGTCCAGAATTATGCATGTAATTTCCCACTCTCTAAAGCCCCTGGATTGAGATTTAATAGGTGTGGCTTTATTGTTCACAGGAACTAAAGGAACATATAAAGCAGATGAGAAGCTTAGGTTCAGCATGGCGCCTTTCGTCAATGTTCCGCTCGGTTCTGTGTACGGCAGAAGAAGGCAGGGGTCTGTTCGTTCTGTCACCAGAGACATGAGGATCCAAAGCTTCAAAGCATCTCTGTAATCTGCCTGAACATCACAGACACCAGGAAGTGACTGTCTTACAGACATGCCATCCCAGCCAAGAGCGGCACACACACACACACACACACACACTAATGAAACTGAGATAAAGGGATCATTCCCACAGCAAGCACTGGCTATTCTGATGAAAACAGAGGTAAAATGAAAATCAGTAGGGTTTTTTTTTTCATTATTTCATGTCTTACAGGATGTTTCTTCAAGAATTCACTAGCAGATAAACAAAGTATACAGGATTAAATTTGTGTTAATATGTGTGCGGTGCAAGGTGTTGTTACATAAAAGTGATTTTCAGGGCTAATGTAAGTCTCATTTGCTAAGTATGTGTACTTACATACATGTGTTTAAAATCTGTGTAGGAATGTTTTCATGCAAAAAAAAAAAAAAAAAAAAAAAAAAAAAAAACTGAATAATATATTTTGGCTTGAATGTGTTCTCAATTTATAATGAAATTATATTTGCACACACAAAAACGTCAAATATTTGGGTTCAGTATGATTTTTAATGGGTTTTAATGAATGTGTTTTAAGTCTCTCATGCTGATCAAGGCTGCACTGATTTGATAAAAAATACAGAAAAACAGCAATTATTTAAAACAGTAATATTGTGAAATATTATTACAATTTAAAATAATAGGTTTCTATTTTATTTTTTTACTTTAAAATATAATTTATTCCAGTGAGGGTACAGCTGAATTTTTTTCAATATCCATTACTCCAGTCATCGGTGTCACATGATCCTTCAGAAGTCACTGTAATGTGCTGATTAATTATCAATGTTGGAAACAGTTGTGCTGCTTAATGTAATTAAGTTTTTTCTTCTTCTTTTGGAGCCTGTGATACTTTTTCAGCATTCTTTGATAAATAAAAGGCTAAAAAGAACATTTTTTAATAAAAAAATAAATAAAAAACACTGTGAAAAACTTCTGAAAAGTGACAACCGTAACCTGATGCATGTTGATGTTAATGGATGATATGCCCTATTTATCCATTAAGATACAAATTTAAGTTTATATTTTTACATATATAAAAGTTTAAACCACTCTTTTTTGTTCATCATTGCATTACATTTAATGAGTGTACAACCAACTATCCTTTCTCTCTGATTCCTCTTCAGATAGAACATTAGTGAGCAATACTCAGGAGAGCATAGACTTGTCTGACTTTACTAAACCTTTCCTTGTGGCTGTCTGTCAACTGGAGTCAGGGGACTTGTTAACAGTAAGTAGACCACATTCTACAGGAAACATACATGGGAGCTGATTTCCCCTGAGCATCTGACAGATAAATGGACCCACAGCAGCCCGTCAAACACCTTCAGTTCTTCCGCTTTCAAGGTTTAAGGGTTTTGAATGTAGCTACATTTTAAAAGCCAGTTCCCTTAAAAGGGAACAGGTAGGCCTACTTGTTTAAATATGAGAACACCACATATCACCAGGTGCCTGGAGAATCTCTAAAATTGTTACTGAATATCAAAATAAAAAAGTTATTACTAAACTAGGTATCACATGGTATCACTAAATTGCATGTTTCTTGGCACAGGACGAGAGGACTGTCAGAGACTAGAATACAGGAAAAAGTATTCCAGACTCTATTGATGACCATGATTAATACACACAAACCAGTAGACCACAGTGACATGCTGCTGGTGAGTCTCCCGCAACTTACACATCTCATACAAATGGCTTTCATTCATGATGGCAGTTATATTTGAACTTTATGATGGCAGTTATATATATATATAGCTACTATATAACTATGTAACTTGATCAAACAAAGTCTCTGTAATGCATCTTTTAAAGTTTTAATGCTTATGAACGTTTGAAATATAGAATTTAACAGATTATGACTTTACAACTCCAGAAAGGCTAATTTTTCCTTTCTCTTTGGAGTGTTACAAGCTCTTGGAGCATAAAGAAGATCTGTAAAGTTGCAAAGATTGAAGTCGTAAACCCAAAGAGATATTCTTTATAAAATGTAAGACTCGTCCATGCTATCCTAAAACGTCTCGTGTAAACACGCCCCCACATGTCTACATCACGATGTGGGGAGGCGTGAGGACTGGAATTGAGAACTGCTGACTGTAAATTGGCGCTTATTGTTTGTCGTTTCTCCGATCAAAAATGCAGACATGGTTTTATGTTTACGTGGCACGATGCAACACAATGCATAAAAACACAGTGTAAGACATTATAATCTGTAATTATGTCCCCACTGGATGCAACAAGTGGATCATTTATAATGGGTTTTATTGGTTTGTTTTGTCGCAGCGGTGTTCTGACCAGAACACACATCACAGTATGGCAAGGGATGTAACATTTCCGTCACACGCTGGAGACGTTCAGCCAATCACAGAGCGCTGGATAGCTGGCCAATCAAAGTACACCTCGTTTTTCAGACCGATGAGCTTTGTAAAACATGATACATTTCAGACAGCCGGGGCATAGAGGAGAAACAATAATGTACATTATGTGGAAAATAATGTTTTTTTTTTTTTTTTTTGCATCAACACATTTCATCACACCAAATACACAAAATAATGTCTTTTTTTAGCAACATCATATGACCCCTTTAAACTGAGAACAGATTAAATGACACATTTAAGATCTAGCAATTGTGTTTGTGGAATGCTGTGAATTAACACTTGAAATTAGTTATTATTTAAGAAAATAAGAAAATAATATAAAATTATTTACTGCGACTGAATTTAAGTAATAAAAGGGGAAAAGGTTTTATTCATTTATATAATTTAAGTGCATCTCACTAACTTAATGTTTTCTTACAACTGTTGTAAATAACTGTTTTATGCTTTTAGCTTTAATGATATAAAAATAATAAAGGTTTACTTTCTCTCTTTCTTTCTTTTGTTTTTACCTTGATATCTGATGCAGTTCCTTCTTCTGCCGATCTTCTGTAGTGGTCTTACATTGAATCTTGAATGAGACAGCCTTTAACCTCATCTGACTTTACCTCCATTTTAAATTAGAACTGAAGATGAAGTAGTCCAAAAGTGTTCAGGCCTTTACTAGTTTGCAGACTCTGTGTGTTTTTTATGTTAATTACACAGTGATTGACTCCCTACAGCAAATTCATCTAACATAATTACAGTTGGGTGAATTCACTCGACTCCTGTTGATCTAAATCTGTGTGTTACTGGCCACTAGCCAGTCACTGGCTGTAATTCAGAGAAAGCAGTGAATCTCTGGGTGTCAGCTGACATTCAGTTAAAGAAACAGCCGCTCTTGGAACTCCCCTCATTCCTGAGGAACAACAACAGCCATTCCAGAGTTGTGTAATTAGCTGGAGTTTAATTAAAGAGAGATTTGAAGCAGGGAGGCTGAGAGGCACAACAAAGCTGCTTATAAAACAGAAATTAAATGCTTTACAAGCTCTATGTTGTCCTTCAAGGCTGTATTGAAATCGCAGAAACTAAGGCTTCATGTTTAATGTTCTGCGGCCTTTACGTCTCTCCACTATTTGCTATTAAACAGAAAATAGACTTTATCGATAACATGCAACAGATGTAAAATATTACCATAGAAGCCAGTAAATTTGATATTGAAGTTAAATAAACAATTAACCGAGACTCACTACTGCTAATTAAACAAGTGATTTAATCATTTAAAATGTTTGTCATTATATTAAGACAATTTGCGCAAGGCAATTCATATTTTAGCTTTTGAGGTCAGTTGCACAAGAGCTTTGCAATTATTTATTTACTGAATAATAGAATCTCACTTCCCACGAAGTGTCATATTCCATGGCTTCAGGAATCATAACAGATTCAGAAACAAAGGGACTATGTAAACGCTCTCCTACGTGCAAATTTACTGTGCGTGTGAGATAATTATATTAATCCATCATATACAACCTATATTACTGGGTATTATTAGAACAACTTTACACAAACCTGTATTTCCCATGATGCTTAAATTGAAAAAGTGACTCAAAATCAATGCAAGCGGGAGTTTTCACATGTTGAAATTCTTCTCAGCTGTAAATGCAAGCAGTTGGATGCAGTCTGTCTGTTTCCTGTCAGATGAAGTGCTCATGTCATCGCTGCATCCACAGCACATCACTCGACTCTCAGAAACACTGGGGTTAGGCTGTATTTTAAGGGCTGTCTCACTCCGATGCCAACAAGTTTCCTTTTTTTGGAATGGATCGCTGCCTATGAAGTGCAGCTAACGCTGGTGCCAGCTGAAATATAATTTCATGATGGATAGCCTCATGTTGTATGATTTATTTCAGACTCACAGACATGGGTAGTGGTTAAACCTACACAACCTACAGCCAAAATATCCGTTTCTGCTACTTAACCCCATTACACTGCATTATCAAATGTGTTCTCTGCTCAGTAACTTGTCAAAAGTTGAGAATGGAAGGCAAGATACAAAACAGATATTTTAATGTGTTTATGGCATTATGAAAAGCTACTGTTAGACACAGGTGATCAGGGGAAAAATAAGATATATTCAGTTGCAGCTTAAACAGGGTTGATGTTGTCATTAGTTTATTAGATCTGTTAAGTCATTTTCTTAAATAAGGGGTGACTTTGTGAAACAGATCCCCAATGAAAGATGATCAACATCACGTTCTGCCTTATGTTTACCAGGACAAGTCACCAGAGTCTGTTGGACATGAGTGTTAATGAAGAATTGCATCAAGACTAATTAAATGACTAGAAATGATCAAAGCCCAACAAATAGCGAATGAAACATGATTAATGGCATCTGTCTCAAGGGATCTGCCTTTAAGCCTTTTGTTGGAGAAGGGCTGAGAACTTTAATGGCTTAAGCAGATGTTTTGGACTGAGAGTTGTAAAAGTAACTAAAAGGCTATTTTTTGTTGCTATGAAATATTTCACTGCTTTTATTGTTATTACAGATGTAGACTTGATGATTTAAGAAGTGATACAGTCAGTAAATTAACTGTTTTGTTGAGTATTCAATGTTGCTTCACCTTCCTGTGAGAGACATGGCCACTCGTATGTTGAAATAGAATAAAAAAGCAGGCTGTTTGTTCACTGGTGATTTATAATTTTCTTTGTAAAGAGGATGTTCTCCACATGATCTTAAAAAGCTCTGTAACAGAACCGACTTTGAACTGCCTTTCGTCCCCATTTCCCAATTGTTCTGGGATTGAAAATTGTTGTTAAGTGTTAACAGGTGAACAGTATGGCTACAGTTTGGGAGATAATGACCAGTGGCAGTTCTCATGAATGTGCATGAAAACAATGCTTTCTAATAAACATTGCTGAAGGTAAGTTTTGCAAACCATTTTAAAGGAAAATTTTGAAATTAAATCGACCATTTTCAATTAATTTTTGTTTGAAAAGTAAAAATCAGGGTTAGAGTGGGAATGGAAGAAAAGTCTCAGTGCTAAAATATGAAGTTCATATTTTTTCACTAAAATATGAAGTTCATATTTTTGTTAAATCATTTACATAAATTCTCTCATCAATGGGTATTATTTGAGCGGTGAAGTTGTTGTCACTGATGCAGTATCTGAGGGTTTCGACGGTATCAGCAGAGGAGAATTGTTATAAACCCGGAGTCTAATAAAGACGAAGCAAATGGCTTTTGTTTAGACTTGATTTCATTATCAGACATTATGAATGGGAAAGACAATGGGAAAGCGACAAGTACATCATCATGAAAGTGAAGTTGAAAGATGAAATGTAACTTTACAAAGACAAGGTCAATAAGTGATAATCTCTTTGTATAACATTATAGTATTTTAGTCTTGGTATTTTAGTATGGGACTCATTAACTTCCATTGTAAATGCTTTATATTATTGACAACATTTTATTTATTTATTTATTTAACTGAGGGACTTGCTGAGAATTGTTAGAATTGTGCTACAAATTGTTGTCAATAACTTGTATTAAACCTGAAAAAATTCCTTTATATTAGCTTCAAGACAAAATGTCACAGTCAAGGCCAAAAGACCTACAGGCAACTGAACTGATCTACTGGAGCCACAGATCGCACTGTATTCTATAGAACTGAATTCTACAGAGAATAAATGTGTCTGATTCACCTGTACCATTTAGTCTTTGTCTAAACAGTCATATATCACAGCTATACACGTTCACAGGTCTTTATTCCACTTTCTTTGAGTTAACCGATCCGATACGCTGCACACTTCAGATCACGGCCCGGAGAAGCTGATAGTGAGGCATGTTCACTCTGATGAATAGGAGAGTCTATCTTTCCTAACAGATCCAACAGGGCGGGACACAAAGCCCAGATTTCGGCACACTCAAACAGAAATCCCCTCTCCGAAATAAACTAGCATAACCATTTCCTTAGTGTTTAAAAAAGCAGACACAGAGGGAAAGGGAGGGGAAGATGAGAGAAAGAGCAAGTGAGGGAGAGGGTTTTATTTGGGGGGGCTGAAAAAGGATGGAGGGATAACTTCAAAACCCCACATCAAAGGGAATAAATAATTGTTTCTGCTGGTTGTGTTGTTGTGATAGGGATCTGGAAGAGGGGTGCAGCAGTCTTTGATTGCAGGCTGCTCTCCTGGAGAGGGCTACTTCTGTGCTGCGCCCTGTTTGTTTTAATTCCTCACAACCCCACGGGACCCCAACGACAGAGGTGAGGTATGGATGGAAAATGAATGAAGGAAGTATAATGATATTGAGATGATTGCGATGGAACATGAGAGGAGGTCACTCATGCATCTGAGGCAGCTCATAACATTTGGGATGCACACTATCTTGCAGTCACTGCTTTGATCGTAATATTAAAAAAAGTTTTCTGTATATATTCTTAATGTGCATTAGGTCCTTGAGTGTTTATTTTATATTTAATGATTAATTATTTTTTATTATCGCTTTTATATTTTAATGTTAATTTTATTTTATTTTTTTCCAGTTGCAATTACATCAATTACATTTTGTTTTGTTTGTTTTTTTGTTTTTATTTTTGCACTTTTTACCTCACCTGATCTCGACAGTATTAAAACCAAGTCTTTTAACAGATGCCACAGTCAAAGTGAACATTTGTCTGAAGCTTTGGTATAGGACTTTAAGTTCAGACTGCACTGTGCAAGTAACATGCGATGGACTTGGATGGGTAAGCATATTAACACACATCAACAGTCAAAGATGGCCGCTCTGCTCCAGCAGTATCTTTGTAAGCTGACTTTATACATTTAAATATTAATAGCTAGACAGCCAAATCGATCACATTAGAGGTTTAATTTGGTCTCATTAGAGTGAATTACATAGCCTTTCATGTGATTGCTGACCCATTCAAGTCAATGTACTGATAGACTATATAGCTATGAGCTATTAAAGAAAGTAATCCATGTTTCTTAAATGCTTATTGTAAACCATTATACAGACAAACAGAATGTCTGAATTCATAGTATTCATAGTTGTATGAAGTTGTGAACGAACTAAGTCACATGTCAGTGACAACATGATAGATGTAGGAATATGAATATTATACAAATATACTAAATACATTCATGACACACAGAACATACTTTTTTATTAGTAGAAAAATTTCAGACACAGCAAGTCTGCCTCTATACTTATATGTATATATATACACTTATATTTATATACGTAAACTTTCAGTAATATACAGTTTTTGACAGAATTTTTTTTTTTTTATTTATTTACAAGAAATCTTCTCTTATCAGTCACAAAACAAATGTCTGTTTTCATTTATCATGCTTCTACCCCTACAATTTCAACTTATTTCTATGACCTTTTTTTATGATATAGGAGATGATTTATCTAATTATACGTTCAGGTGGACAAAGTTGAGCTCAAATGCTCCAACATAGACACCAAGCCAAATATATTTACCATTATGAACATGTGAATACCCTCTCAAGGCAGGCGTTGCTGATTTGCCACAGTTAAAAACTAACTACCTTATTACTCCAGATACATATTTTTTGTATCTGGAGTACTAAAAACTTTTTACTAAAACTTAATTTGAGCCTGAGAGGGTTAAGATGACAGTTTCTGAACATAAGAGATGGATTATTTCAATATAGTTCACGTATTCCACAGTCTCTCTCTCTCTCTCTCTCTCTCTCTCTCTCACACAAGCGCTCTTTTCCCCAATTCTCACTTTTCAGAGCTGTGTTTAAATACAAAATAAATATGAAAGGTTGAA
The DNA here is from genome assembly GCF_023724105.1 of Carassius gibelio. Lineage (NCBI taxonomy): Eukaryota > Metazoa > Chordata > Actinopteri > Cypriniformes > Cyprinidae > Carassius > Carassius gibelio. The sequence continues at coordinate 22,137,655 of NC_068377.1, forward strand.
GCACTTCAAAGCTTCGGCATTGTTTAGAGAAGCCCCCACACCACATTCAAGAACACAGAGCGGTACAGCAATCCTTCTGGAGCTGACTTTGCCACGCAAATAATTCTTCTGCTGCTAAGGTCAGCTGGACCTTTACAGTTGTTATTTATTTATTTATTTATTGCAAAAATAACAAGCACATTCCATCCTCCAACATTGCTTTTCTTGTTCTATTGTTTTTTGCAGGCTTTTTTCTTTTCTCCGGTTATCTTTACTTTTTGTCTTCTGATCATATTTCACAGTCATAATGTATATACTGTAGAGCACCTTACTATAATGACTGTGAAATTCACACCTCACATGACTCTGATCTCAATGCTTCTCGCTTCTTCAGTGTGTAATTGAACTGCATCTATACATAATTAGTGTTGAACAATTCACAGTCACTTTCAAAGTCATCAAAGTCAAAGACCATATCAGGCCATTAGAACTGAATATGGGCAGACAACACATACAGTAATAATGCATCAGACGTCAATATATGCTTATTATTTGCAATTGCTTTTAATCAACTGGCCCCTACATGTTTATACACAGACACACACAAACACACACACACACACAGATATATATATATATATGGTTTATATATGAAGTCAGTTCCTCTCAAATTTAGATTAGCCACAGGTATAATTTGTCATATCACAGTTTTTTTTCGATCGCTAAACAACAGTGAACACAACTTGGAGTCACACGTGCAAAACTCTAACTACAGTCTGCACAGCAGCATTACATGTGGACCAAACTCTAGTTCGTTTTTCATTGCTTGAACACAGTTTTCAAAACTCTACACATGTATCCCACGACTTTAACCACAACCTGCACAACACTGTGGATTTACAGCACTTTGTTCAAATGCTAACACACTGCTGTCAAAACTGTGAAGCACACATTCAAAACAGAATAGATATCAGCCTTGTGCCTTTCAAACACTGCTGACTGCAATTTCAGAATAAGCCCTGGAAATTATTTGTTCGAACTGCAGTATGTACTTTTAGTTTATACCTTTTTTCTTATTACTGTAATTGCGTAAATTACTACAGACTATTGAAGCAAACTGCTAATTTCCATTTACCTTAAATAATTATGTTCTAAAAATGTAAATAAATCATGTGAAAGAATGTCACTCTTTCCTTTGAAGAAAATATTACTTTGTACGAAGTAACTGAAATTGTTCAAACTGTAAAGATGAATTTAGTATTTTCTGTATTGGTGTTTGATGCTAGTGTTTTTCCTCTCAGTGTGTTCTGAGTGACAGTGTGTGTTATCTCAGTGAGGGTTGTGTGTAGTGTTTGGCTGCACTGAGCCTGTTCTGAGCCATGTGTTAAGAGTTGTGTTGCTTGGAATGAGTTTTGCAGGTGATGTGAACTGTTTAGCTGTTGGTAGTGCAGACTGTACAGTAGTCAGAGTTTTGAACATGTAGCTCCAGTTGTGCTCACTGTCGTTTAGCAATTCAGAAAAACTGTATTTAAAATAAATGGCATATTGTTTGATATTTTGTTACATAATGCAAATACATTCATATTTATGTGTAGCTGAAGTCTCCAGATACCATGTCTTTAGAGTTTGTAAAGCCACTATTGAACTCTTTTGTTTCCTTGACAATAGTTCTATGGTGAGACAGTTTTCACTGAAAGTTCAAAGGTCAGTAAAGCTGATTTTATTACAGAAGAATTAGATGAATTATTGCATGTCATATACCACTTATTTTATGAATATGTTTATGCATGTTAAAAGCAGAGTATCGCTGTCACCTTGCTGTCTGAAACAACCTTCTCCTGGAAGAATCTAGTTGATGCTTTCACTTATTCTTCATTTGGGTGACACTGACAGGGACAGTGAGAGGTTTGAATATTTTTTGAAAGAGATAAAGGCTGAGTCTGTAGAGTTCACAAACGGCTTACATTCTCTATAACACTATCTCTTCTCTCTTCTTTCATCTTTTAATCCTGCACTCATAAGGTTGCTAGATTAGTGGCCATGACTAACACATCTCTCTCTCTCTCTCTCTCTCTCTCTCAGCCCTTCTAATAGGAATGAAGGGGAACAGCCCACATAATGAGAGACTTTACCTTCTTTTGATGACAAATTGGACTGAAATTCCATCTTTGATGAATCTCCCTTTCAAATGAGCAAGGTTTAAAAATGGAAGAACTAAACAGAGTGAGAAAAAGATGAAGGAAGGAACAGGACGTGGGATTCTTTTAGAAAGAAAGAATGAGCTCTGCTTCCTGCTCGGTTTCACGCTCACATCTTCTGTTTGTTTGTGTCCTGATTTCAAAGCCTTCAGCTTTCCTGATCGATAAGATTACCATGCGATTCAGGATGAGCATTCCACACAATGCAAAATAAATTTGATCTATATTTAATTTATTATATGTATCCAGACAATAAAAGTAGCTTGCCACTGGTGGATGAATTAAGAAAATGTACTTCATACACCTATTCTATTTCATCAATAGGTCTCTCCAGTCATGAAACATATATTTTCTTAATTAAATGTATACTATTTTTGACCCTGTCAATTTTTCTTTTTATCCTCGATGGTCATGATTTTGTATCTTATATTTTGTATTTAGAAGCTTAATGTGAGTATAATTCCACAACTGGTCGATAAAAGATGTCCCTTATGCTCAACAAGTCTGCATTTATTTAATCAAAAATAGAGTAAAAAAATTTTTTGTAAATGTTATTACAATTTAACATTAATTTTCTATTTTGTTATATTTACAAATGTAATTAATGTGTGATCACAAAGCTGAATTTTCATCAGACCTTATTTCAGTTTTCAGTGTCACGTGATCCTAAGAGGCCTCTTTCAAAACATTGAGACATCTTAATTATTTTATCCTAAATGAGCATCTAGATCAGTGCGTCTCAACCTTTTTGATTCATTCCAAACACTCCTCTCTTTAAAACCTTCAAAGTATTGATATATACATTTTATTAACCATGATTCATTTTGTGCAGCCCCCATGGAACTATTTAAATCGAATGATCCAGTTCCTTATAAAATACACCACTTAGCAGCCACCATGTTTTATTTTTTTTTGAATATTTTAACATTTTGAATGATTTGTGGAACTGAACACCTGTGATCAGATCACCTGAGATGGATGTTAATAGTTAGTAGATTTTTTGGTAACATTTTCTATGAAGGCCTTATTTATAATACATTATAAGGGTATTCTTAAGGCATTATAATGAATGCATTATAAAAACCTTATAATATGTTATATCAACTCATGAATAATCATAACAACAATTGTAATACATCATAATACTTAACGTATATGTGGTTATAAGTTTAAGAGTATGATTATTTAAAACACACAATGAACACCATATTCCATCTACTTCATTTACAGTATATTGGACTGTTTCATATCTTGACATTGTTTATTTAAGATCTGCACAGTGTCTTATACAGCTTGTGAGTGGTTAAATGTGGAGTGTTATTTGAGTGTTTCCTGTGGAGTTAATGTTAATTAATTGACGTGCATAATACTCCTACTGAAAAAAATGCTATGTTTTATATGGTTGCATTTTATTTTGATGGTCCCCTTAAGCAGTTGACTATAAACAACATTGCAACTACATGCCAACTAACTCTCATTAGAGTATTAGTATGCTCAAGAATGCTAGAATCTAGTATGGTAGAATAAGCTGAATTATAGTCAGTTTATCTGCTGATTGACCATCAAAATAAAGCGTTAGCATACATTTACAGTACAGACATACTCTAATGACCGCTAGTTGATATGTAGTTGCGGAGTTACTTCTCAACAGCTGTCTAAAGGGTACCATCAAAATAATTAAACTGATATTACAATAAAAATAATCCAAAGCAAATGTGTCATATTACACATTCAACTGATCTGATATCTTATCTTATGGCTGTTAGAAAGCAAAATTTTATTATTATTATTATTATTATTATTACTACTTTAAGTGGTCTTTGACCGCTTTAAGTAAAGTAGCATCATAAAAATGGCAAGATATGAGACTTATAATACATTATAACTATGAGAAATATAATCCATTGTAAAAGTGGATGCAACACGTTCATTGTGTTATAAATCATCATACTCTTAAAAGCTATAATCACAAATAAGTAAATATTATATTATTATGAGATGATACAACATATTATATGTTTTATTATAATGCCTTATGCAGTCATTATAATGCTTTAAGAATACCCTTATAATGTATTATAAATTCTACTTCATAGAAAGTGTTACCAATTTTATTATTATTATTATATATTCATAATAATATGCTATATGGTATAGACTTAGCATAGCAACTGTTTAAAAATTAATCAAAAATCGAATAAATTCTCAGACATTTGCTTTTCTGAGTTTATTTTAGTAGGCCGTCTGTACAATAGATTTGAACATGCCGAAACTAACCAGTTAAACAATGTTTAGTAACTAATTTGCAAGAGGTGGATAACTTTGTGAATGACAGGCAATTCAGTTCTGTAGAAATCATCAGTTCAGTGCACATAGATTTCATATAGGCTTATGGATTTGGTTCATTTCACATTCCTTCTGTTTCTATAGCACTCATTCCATCTCTTTTCACATTCACATTCACATTTTCTCTTTGTCTGTTTTTCACTGTCTCTCTCTCTGTCTCTCTCTCTCTCTCCCTGAGAGAAGAGTTATTTACATCTCTAATGCTTTCATCTGGTATTCCCTTTGCATCATTGTTGTGTACCCACTGACTCTCTAAAGTCACATCTAAGAAGTCTTCGTTGGCTTAACAAAGATGCCATTTCTGTTTTCACCGTTTTGATTTTCTCAATTGTTCCTCATATCTCATGTCATCTCAAATGTATCATGATGGCAGTGGAATGATTATAGACTTCATGAAGAGGGGCAAAGACCCTGGTATGGTTCTGGTCCAGATAGCAGGCCTGGGCGGCACTTTGGGGACATCTAGATACAATATATTATAGCGATGCACTTCAGAGGAAGTCACAGATGCCTGCTTGCTGTAGCTAAGCCTTTGAAGCTGCTTGAAGTAGAAGAGCGCCATTGTCCTCAGAACCCTGTAGGCATGTTGCAGGAGAGAGAGAGAGAGAGAGAGAGAGAGAGAGAGCTTGAAAGAGAGAGTTCAAGAAAGAGAGAGGGAGACTTTTGGAAGGCACTGTAAATGTCATCTCCATGTTGACGCAACACAAAATTCAATGGCCACTCGTGTCTCACTTTGTCCCTTTTGTCCTCTCTGAAGTGCATACAGATAGAGTGTTTAATTATGTGTGTGTGTGTGTGTGTGTGTGTGTGTGTGTGTGTGTGTGTGCGCACATGTGTGTGTGTGTGTTTTTAGAGGTTTGTGTGTATGTCCGGCATGCACCTGTTCAGACTTAGACTACTCTACCATGGCAGACAGATTAAAACACTTTACCAGAGCAGTGTAACAGAGGCTGGTAAGCTGCAGTAAAAGTGCCCTCTAATGACACTGGATTATTCATAACTGTTTTTAGCAGCTTTACAGCAAAACAAAAGACAACTGTAAGGAAGTAGAAGTTTTATGTGGGAAAGAAGAGTGCTTCTCATTGTGAACACGGAGAGAGAGAAAGAGAGAGAGAGAGAGAGAGAGAGTAACATGAACATTAATAACAACAGTAAAAACTAAACTTAAATAATCAGTGAGTTTAAACTTTTTGTAATAGTTGCATGAAAGTCCCTCAGCTGTCCTCAGTGTGAAAAGATGGGTCTCAAAATCATAGGAATCGTTTGAAAGATGCTGGAAAACCAAATAATTAAAAATAGGGCACATCTGTTCTAAATGTTGTAATTTTTTGTCAGTTTCTGCTACAGTGAATTGATTATCAGTTCAACAAATTATATAGATGGGACAAAATCTTGAAAATTGTCATCATTTACTCTATGAGAAAATTCTGTCACCTGATTGGAAGTCCATGTAAACAAAACCTTGAAAATTAAGAAAAAAAAAGGTTCATTAAAATATTCTAAACATAATCAATATGAACAGCGTGGTCATTGTATACGATGAACAGATTTTAATTTAGGCTTTTACTCATATATAAGCATTGGTTGACGCACATTAATCAAAGTGATTAATTGATTGATGCACAAGGACCTACATCATTGATTCCATCTTCCATATTTTATGTGATCAATATACGATGCGTTGATCGATGCTGTTATGTGAATAAATGTCTAAATGTTATCTGTTCATCATATAAATCAATCATGCCCCTTCAGATGGCCACTCGATTCATATGGATTATGTTTACAATTTTTATTTCAGTGAATTGTTTGAGTTGTCAGTTTTAGTTAAAAAGACTTTAAACGGAGGGACTGCAATCTCGTAATTACTTTTTGATGTGTTTGTGTTTCGAAAAATGAATGACAGCCTTTTAGGATTGGACTGACATGAGGGCGAGTAAATGATGTCTGAATGTTCAACTCTTTGATTTGACATTCTTCAAAAGTGAGCTTTGGCAAACTGGGATTTGATACAAAGTATATACAGTCTTAGCAAATCCATCCAAATAAAAGGGAAATATTCACCTTGCTGTGCTAAATGTTTTGGCTTAGTGTAAACGCTTGGCATGGGCTACTTAGCTTATCTGTCATTTGCACAGCTGGGCCAGTAATCAATATTAATATGACTGCAGACTGCTTTAGCCATTAGCCACCTGCAAGCACCGGCTGAGTCCCCGTACTGCTGCTCTGCTTTCTACATACCCCATGATTTCAGCTTGCTGATTTATGTTTGATTTGATTTAGTTTGATGCTTGTTTTGCTGATGATAAAATATCAGCTAGAGCTGACCAATTAGCTGTCTCCTACTCACCAGGTGGTTGAGAGCATCTTAAAGCACTCCAGCTGTTTTGAAAGAGTACTTTTGAGGGGGAAAATAAATAAATGTGAAAACGGTTGTCCTGAACAAAGAGAAGAGAAAAAGAAGATGAGGTTCATAAAATGGTTTTTGATTAAGTCCTGAAAGAAAGCAGATTCACAGTCCCTTTTGTCCTCCCTTTGACACAAGTCAAACAACAAGGCTTCAGTCCACACAGGCCTATCATGGTAAGCCAAAATAATCAATATTATACAAATCCCCCCGCTCTGACAGCTGTAATGGCACATTTTTGAATTTGCCAGACTTTTCTCGGCTGGCTGCATGTTCAGATAGAGCAGAATCTAATGTGGTGCTGGCTACCGGACAATCTTCTCTTTCATCTCTAGAGGCTACGAAAAAACCAACAGAGTCTTGCATCGGTTGAGATACTCATGCAGCTTAAAAACTGCGAAGGCAATGCTTTTCATTTGAGTTGCCCATTATTTCCCCCTTGCTAACCTTTTGATCTAAATCTTCTTAACTTTATATTTAGTGTTGTGGCCTGCTTGAGGCATCGGAGTCATTCCAGTCTCTGTTCATCCGATGGATTCCAGCAAGTCTGGAAATGAAGCAAAGATTCTGATTCACAACTGAGAGTCACTCAAAGTAGAAGAACCTTGTATAAGAACACCGATGTCATCATAGCATGTATTTGTATATCTGTGTGTATGTGTGAGAATAAGGGAGGGGGTTTGTTAGGATTGCTAAGGACTCACCAAAAGAATGTCTTCTCTCTTCATCTTATGTAGGTATCAGTTTGTTGCCGTCCATATGAAATTAGAATTGAAGTGCTATGGTGAGGTAACTTCTAACACAGGGACTTAAAATGCATGCTATTCCTTTCAGGGCTCTGATAGAGGTCACAGGCTAAGGATGTCATTCTTCACATCCAGAGTATTTCTAGCTGTCAAAGATACTGTCTTTGTTTTGTATATATGGTGTCAAAATGAGGCATAATCTGTCTGTGAAGCACAATGCCTCTGTTTGTGTCTCTTTCTGTGTGATTAAAGAGGTCTAAAACTTTAACTTTTGAATTTAACTCACCTGACTGTAACTCTGTAATCCTGAAGACCTTGATTAGCTTGTTGAGGTGTGCTTGATCAGGGTTGGAGCTAAACTCTGCAGGAAAATGGATCTTGAGGGCCAGAGTGATAAATGAAAAAAAAAAAAGCTTTCTAATGAAACTGTTTAAGCTGAACCCAATCTTGACAGTTACTCGTCCTAAAATAATAATTTAGTATTAGACATTTAGCGTTTTTGCTCTGGAAAACAAAACTATCTTAAGGTTTCTTTCTAATAAATGTGTTCATAAAAAATTTTTCATACTTAATTTGGTCAGTTATTTCTTTGTGTAGGTTTCATGTGGATTCCCAAAACATTTTTCTTTGCAGTAATATTTTGACATTTTCCCAATGCCAGAACCTGTTAGACTGCGGTAGTAAGTAAATTTGATTTACCAAAGGCCAAGAACATTGCACTGGTTTTTCACTGAATTAGCCAGTGAGTTTACTCATGTATCTGTAATAGAAAACATTTAGACAGTAAATCAAATAAACATAGTTTAATCAGTCATGCTAAAATGATGTGGAATTTAAGTACTTCTACTACTACTAATAATAATATAATAAAAAATGAGTAAATTTACATTAGTCTAAGCTTTCCGGCATCTGGAATTTAGATACTCACTCTGTTAAAATGCCTTACATCCATTTGAGCTGCGTTCATTGGTCAGCTTCAAAACAGGTAACTCACAGCAGATGCTTGAAGACTTCATTTTACTGTGTGTGTGTGTGTGTGTGTGTGTGTGTGCATGTGTGTGTATGTGTGTTATAAACTCTCACTCCAAGGCTTGCTGTGACTGATCTTGACTGAGTAGTGTTAAATAGGCTTTTGTGCCTGATAGCATGTGTGTATGTGCATTTGTGATACTCTGTCACTGAGCTGTGGGTTCAGATGACTGTCTCTCTGGGATCGCTCACCACTCTGCTGCCTTTTCATCTCTTAAGCCACTTGGCCTGTGGACAGACAAGGAGAGAGAAAGAGCGATGGACAACGGAAGAATGAGTGAGCTGAGAAGGATTGCAGGCAATGGAGGGATCGCTGGCTTCACTTCCCCTGTGATCGAGCCCTTTCTTATTTGTCCTCCCACCCTGGGCATTATACGGCATGAATTCACTGGAGCGCTTTGGTGCTGCTTAATTTACATGTATGCCAACAGGCTTTTAATGTATTTAAATCTTGGAAGATGTTCAAAGGAAACCCATAATTCCTCTGAAATAGGCCTTTTGAAGGTTTTATCTCGCTCTTTCTCTCTAGGTAATCTCACAGCCCCTCAGCATGCCACAGCAATTTTGCTAATGCCAATTAAGCTTTGCATTAGCATAAAACTCTTTAAAGTTTCACCCTTTTCATACAAAATAAAGAATAATATTGAATGCTTGACCATTTACAACTTAAAACAAATCTCTTTGGAGCTTTTCACTTATAGGCTACTTCAGGGAAATAAAGCATTCTTTCTTTGCTGTTTCTGTCGGCATTCTAGTGAATGAGGAAAGAGGGAAAAGGTGGGAAGAAATCCCTTAATGACGACTCAACAGATTTCCCTTTAATGAGCAGAGGCTGTTTTGAGACATCTCAAATTATTTTTTCTTTTCAAATGAAGGTTACGCTATTAATGTTGTACATGCTGGCACGCCAGAGTGCGGCTCTGCAGAAATGTTGTAATTGCCATGCAGTTTTGTTAGGAATCAATTAATTATCATTAAGACTGCACTCCAAAGCACCAAGCGGTACACAGCAGAGTTTCATTAGCCAAAAATTTGCAAATGCCACCCAGAGGAGACGTGCAAATTCTTTTCAGATATTTTGCATGTTTGTGTGGAAGTTTAAAGCATTTCTTTTCTCCTTGGCCTATTCTCTGCATGGGAGGCTGGGAACATTCCTGTCTCTCTCTGTCTCATTCTCTCCAATACAGAAAACTGTGGGAACCACAGACCAATCCCAAAAACACTCAACCTGAGTAAATCCTGTCCACAACTGCGTAAGTGTGATTAGTATGCTTATGGGCAGAAAGTGTTAAGAGTTTTCTTCATATATACATACATATGTCACAAACACTGTGCCTGTCCCAATATGGCCAAGGAAGCCATTTATGAACTGTCCATCTGCCCTGAACAGTCTGTCTGCCCCATCATGACCATAGTGGTTGTGCCAAACCCAGCCACAAGTCCCCACCCACCCTCCCACCAGCTCCCCATCTTCACCAGTCTTCGCCATCACCTCCACTGTCTCCTATCAGTCCCTCTGCTCATCCTCAGCTCACTATCAGTGGTATGGTGTCTCCGAGGGTCTGCCAGTTTCCATCTGAGTTATGGCTGGAGAATCGCTTGTCTCCGCCTCCAGTCTTTGAGACCTGGACTCCTAGGGCCAATCAAGCCAGCAGCTCCACCATGGCTCTTAGCCCCCTCCTCTCTGCCGTGGCCCATCAGTCCACCAGCTCCACTAAGCTCCCTCATCCCTCTGATTTCGTCTTGGTCACTCACCGACCTGCCATTACCTGAGGACTCCACTCCTCTGGCTGCGCCTCGTCGATCCGACCCACTGTTTTGGTTGGGCTCCTCCCTCCCTCCAGTTCCACCTCAGTCGACTGAGCCATCTGCCCCACATCGGTCTTCCGGATCCTCTGTGTCACCCTGGATCATCGCCTCTCCGTCTCCACATTGGGCTCCCCTCCCACCTGCTCCGCCGCTGTCAGTCTGCCTCCTGGAGTCATCAGCCCTTCCTCAACTATGGCTCCTGCCTCTATCAGCTCCACCATGGGCTGTCATGTTAGCTGCGTTCTGGGTCCCTCCTGTCTCCATCCTGGCTCCTCCATCCATCTGGTCCGCCCTAGTCCCTCCTGGCTCTTCCCTCTGTCTGGTCTGCCCTGGTCTCTCCTTCCTCCATCCTGGCTCCTTCCTCTATTTTCACCCCCCTGGTCATCTGCCTGCCTGTCCCCTCCTATGTTTTTGCTAAGGCGTGAGGTTGTGCCTGGCTGGAGTGGGGAGTACTGTCACAGTTAAAGCTCTGTTTACATGAGGGTTGTGCAATTAATTGAAAAAACAAACAACAACAAAAAACACTGTTTGGATTTTGGCCTCCAACGATTATGAAAATACAATAATCAAGATAAAATGATTATTGTGCCCCATTACAACGCCTTTTCAGCGCAGTGCTTTTGTTCCACCATAAAAGCCTAATATCCTATGCAAGTCAGTAAAATAATGTTATGTGACTTTGCAAAATGGAATGTGCTTGATTTATCATGGTATATTTATTCATGTTTTTAAAAGCGTGAAAGAGAACTTGTGCTGCTCCTCAGAAAGAGATATGCGCTCAGAGTTGGAACAGAACACAGACATGTAAAGTCATCTTTTAGCTAAAGGTGCAGGCCTTAAAGGTCCCATGACATGGATGAATTCCTTTTCTTTAAATGCTTTTTAATGTTTCCTTAGGTGTACTTATATTGTTGGTATGATTTTTACATTTCAAATTTTGAAATAAAAAGCATTTTTAGATCATGATATTAGCCCTCTGGCTTGAATGCTCTGTTTGAAGGGGTGTGTCTGCTGTGAGACTCAGAGTAAACCACAACTGTTGTGATTGGCTGACATCTTTGCATTCGAAATGCAAATTACATGTGAAACCCCTCTCAAATATATATATATATATATATATATATATATATATATATATATATTTACTATTACAGCTGTCGAGATTAACGAATCGTGGAAGTGTTGATTATATAATTATTTTTTCGATCTTTTCCCATCACATGAAAGGCTGCAGTGATGAGCATTGAGTAGACAGAGTCTGTTTATCGCGTGAATGCAGTGATCTCGTCATTATTGCAACACGTTTTCTCTCACAAAATGTTTTCACCACAGCTAACAGAAAACACATGAATACAGTAAGAGCTCCGTTGTGCAGCATAACAGCGTCATTCATTGTAACGGCAGTTTGGGTGAATGTAGTGTGCAGATATACTCGCAATGTGTAACAGCTCCAGAAAAAAGCGAGCGTTCTTTGATCACTCTCTGTAGTTAAATCACAATTTAAATAACAGATTTGTTTCATGGTTCTAAGAGAAACAACCTGAAGTTGATCGTTTAGTCACTGGCTTGATTCACTGATGCATAAACAGTATTAAACGATTTAGAAAGAAAGTCTGTGTGAACTTGAATGATTAGCTACCCATCAGAAATCACTGATCACAGATCAGGCATTAATGAACACTGTTACTCACCGTTTGTGCCGGTGCTGTCGAATCCATATCATAAAAGTCTGTTTGAAACGCCTGTGCTGACATTGCGACTGAATTATATGTAAATATTTGGGCGGGCAAAGCAGAGAAAGGGGAGGTAACAATTCTCGTTGCAACGTCACAACGAGGAGATTCAAGATCAGGCCGTTTGAGCTTCCATTTTCTCAAAGGCAGAGAAAGATAGAAAAATCTCAATTTACACCGATTCAAATTTCTAGAAACTTGGGGAGCATATACAGGCTAGGGGAACTCATATTAATGTTAAAAAACCTCAGAAAGTGAAATTTTCATGTCATAGGACCTTTAACAGTTAAATACTCTCAAAAACGTGTCAAAATGCCGGACTTATTCATGTATACCTTAACTTAACGTAAAGAGTTAAGAATGAAAATACGTGTAACAGTCATTTGGATCCATGCGGCTCTTAAAGGTCCTGTTTTTCATGCTTTTTTGAAGCTTTGATTGTGTTTACAGTGTGCAATATAACATGTGTTCATGTTTCGTGTGTAAAAAAACACAGTATTTTTCGCACACATATTCACCTATCTGTATACCGATGTTTTCACTGTCATAAAAACGGGCTGATGACTTCCTTGTTCTATAAAGTCCCTCCTTCAGAAATATGTAACGAGTTGTGATTGGGCCAGCGGTTCCTGTGTTGTGATTCGATACCAGCTTAGAGCAGGCTGCCCTCCTGGTAACGCAACTGGACTAGAACGCATGTGCTGGAGATGTACTTCTAAATCACAGGAGCGTTTTTACTGACGAGATGCGCATGAAAATCGCATTCGATTTTTTTGCACAGCCCTTACATCTAGTTAACAAAGCTAAAAAGCATTGCCCTTTGTGTAATTAGTTACAGAAACTGTTAAACGCACCAACTTAAATAATAAAATACACTTACCGGTTGTGGTCCATAACAACGCCTTCTCCAGACAAAGAGGGAACTGCTCCATCTTTCAGGAATAATCTTTGTGCGAATCCAGCATTAAACTGATTGAGATTGAGGAAGCTGTCCTCAGCAAAATGTGCTGCACATAGTTTTACATGTGGATTATAATTTTCGGAGATCTGAGTTAAACATAAATTGTAACCATTAATGTCCAAGTACAGCGTCCCTTGGAAGCCCAAACAAAGGTGTTTGGACTCCGAGATGAAATTAACAGCGTTTCAACGACATGGCAAACACAAACCAGCTCTTCCTTCTCTTCCATCGGAGTGCAACAAGGCCATGCCCCCCTGTTTGTGTATTCCTGTGGACGGAGGTTAGGCAAAAAACTGTTTTAGTGATGTCATTACTGCAGGAACTAGAGGGCTGTAGTCCAAACAAGTCATTTTTTGTAGGCAAATTCTGTTAAATAAAATATCTCGCTTGGCATTGAACTTTGAGCTTTAGCATTTTACAGCTATTATTTATATTCTAACAACAACATTACACACTAACTAAAGTTTAAAACATGGGATCACGAAGAAGGGGACCTTTAAAGTGACAGCAGGTTTTATTTTTTTTTTGTATCTTTTTATTCCATTTTATGTCCTTTTGATTTTTTTTTTATTTATTTTTTTTATTACTGACAGTTTAATCATTTGTAATAATTTTTAGGACTTTTTGTTTGTTTGTTTGTTTGAAATTGTGCTGGTCTCTACAATGTAGATGTCCTAGCAACCTTATTTACAGGAAATACATATTTGATGTATCACTATATTTAAATAAATCATTCATATAAAGTTTTGGTCATATGGCACCCTCATAATAGTGTTAAATAATCGTTATGCCAATACTGACAAAAATAATCGTGAATATGATTTTTTACCATAATCGAGCAGCCCTAGTTTTCATAGACTTTGAGGAGTTTTAATTTCCTGTTCTCCTGTGTAGTTTTGTTTATTGACCTAGTTTTCCTTAGTTTCCTTGATTAGTTCATTCTGTTCACCTGTGTCCTGTTAATTAAGTCATTAGTTCCTCTCTTACAATTGAATAATTACCCCTTGTTTAGTTCTCTCAGGGCATGTCCACACGTACACAGGTATTTTTTATTTTTAAACAGAGTTTTTCCTTCTTCCATAAAAAAAAAAATCTTAGTCCACATTAAAACGCAAACAATGCTATGAGGTACTTTTAAAGAGCACGCCAAACCAACAGGTGGCGATATAATCTCAACCATTAAACCATTTTGGCCAATCAGAAGCTTCCAGTAGGCTGGACCCTGGCAGGAGTTTTCAAAAATGTTTAGTTTCAGTTATCTGGTGTTGAGTTTGTGCGTTGACAAACAGCCACACCACATAGAAAAAGCAGCTTTTTTGAAAATAGTTTGTGTAGACAGGGCCTCAGTTGCCGATTATTTTTTTATTTTTTATTTTTACATATGCATATCATTGGTTTGCATTCCTCCTGGATTCCCTGTCTGTGTTCCTGTTGATTAGTATTAAAGACTATGTAAATATAAGTATAAAGTCTTTACTGACCATAATAATAATAATAAATAAGCGTAGTTCATTCATACTAAAACTGTGTTAACATATACATTGTTTACATTCTATCAAATCAGTGTGTATTTTAATGGACTGGCCCCATCCACTTCCATTTTAAGTGGCTCACTGTATCCCAGACAACCAAAAATTAATGTTTGTGGTAATCAACATTAGGTGTGTCGCAAGTGCTGCCAATTAAGCTTAACTTTCATTTAACATGAAATATTTTTTTAATTTCAGTGACAACATTTAGGTTCAATTTACTACTCCGCCACAACAAGTGAACAACAAGTCTGGTACATTGTAGTCCAAAATAAATAGGAAAAAAAAGTGATGCATTCGAGCATAAACACAAAAATATATACTATAGTCTATAGTTTAAAAACGATGCACTTTGCAAAACACTAATTCTGACAAGAACAATCGTTTTTTGATATGTTTAAAACTGGGTTTCCAGAAAACTGCCTACCAAGTAATTGCCTTATAAATAATTTTAGCAACTGAGGATGTTCTACTTTTTTTTTACGCTTAGCTGTTGTCGTGTAAGCACTTGTCATTATTTACTTGCATTTACTGTAGCTCAGGGATGCGTAAAGAACCTTAAAAGCACCGAAGTAAAGAAAAAAGAGAGCACAGAGGAAAGAATGAAATGTTCAACCTATTAGTAGCTAGTCACTGCAACTGACTGTCAGCATAAAGAAGTGCTTTCAACAGCGCTGGCTGTCACCTTGCATGGCAGCCATTGCATAGGAGCAAACTCTCTGATTTCTAGCTCTGTGCTTCAGTCAGTATTGATGAAATCATTCAGACTTCAGGTTCTTAGGATCTGTGAAGTAGGCATGGAGGATCAAAGTGGGCCAAGTTGCTCAATATTTCCTTGACCAGCCAAAGCAGAGCGAGGTAATTCTAAACTGCTGTCCAGCCCAATTTTGTCCCTCTCCCTCCCTCCTCTGTGGGCTCAGTTGAGCATTTAGCCTTTGGGTTTTTCCTTTTCCCCTCTCATCCTGTTCTAATTCTCATTCTAATTTTTATACATCTTTTAAGTAAACAGCTGTGTTAATGGAAGATAATTAGATAAGTAATCTGCTCTAATGTCCCAGTAATGTCACATCCATGATGCAAATCTTCTGTTTCACCACTCATTTTGACATGGTAAGCCTATGGTAATGCTCAGTTGGTGCTTAGTGTGCTAAAAAAAATATCACCTGCATCATTACACCACCAGCAGCAGCCTGAACCACTGATACAAGCCCGGATGGATCCATGCTCTCATGTTGTTTATGCCAAATTCTGACACTACCATCCGAATGTTGCAGCAGAAATCGAGACGCATCAAATGAAGCCCTTTTCCCAATCTTCTGTTATCTACTTTTGGTTAGTCTGTGCGAGTTGTAGTCTCAATTTCACAGTAGTTCACAGGAGTGGCACATGCCATCTTTTGCTTCTGTAGTCCATCTGCTTGGAGATTTGACATGTTGTGCACAGTGCCGGCTCCAGACAATTTTGATTGGGGGGGCAATGGGGGGTCCTGGTCATTTCAAGGGGGTTCTCATGAAAACCAACAAAAAATTCAGTGGACACGGCTAATAACTGCATATTACTGCTACTAAACAGCAAAAACAACACATAATAACTCACCCTCATGTCGTTCCAAACCCGTGAGACCTTCATTCATCAACACAGTTTAAGATATTTTAGATTTAGTCCGAGAGATCTCAGTCCCTCCATTGAAGATATGTGTACGGTATACTGTCCATGTCCAGAAAGGTAAGAAAAACATCATCAAAGTAGTCCATGTGACATCAGAGGGTCAGTTATACTTTGTTGAAACATCGAAAATTCATTTTGGTCCAAAAATAGCAAAAACTATGACTTTATTCAACATTGTCTTCTCTTCCGGTCTGTTGTGAGAGAGTTCACTGCAGTTTAGTGATATCCGGTTCGTGAACGAATCACCGGATCTTCTTGAACCAGTTCACCAAATCGAACTGAATCATTTGAAACGGTTCACGTCTCCAATAAGCATTAATCCACAAATGACTTAAGCTGTTAACTTTTTTTTAACATGGCTGAGTTAAAACAAACCAATATCCCGGAGTAATAAATTTACTCAAACAGTACACTGACTGAACTGATGTGAAGAGAGAACTGAAGATGAACACCGAGCCGAGCCAGATATTGAACGAAGGATTGACTCGTTCTCGAGTCAAGATCCAGTTGCATCAGTTTTCGGATCACCAGTAGTGATGGGAAGCTCGTTTCGTTTCAGCAAACTGGTTTTCGGACAGTTCGATTCAATAAACCAGTTGAAAAAAAAAACGGTTCACCGGTTCTTTTGCGCTCGACGTAATGATGTCATTTGCGACGACTGCCCTTGATTCAAGCCTTCGGTTTACCTGCGCTCATAACACTAGCACAGAATCAGTTCAGAATCAATCACCAAAAGAATCAGTTCGGTTCAGACGCTCTGTGTGTCGGTCGGCTTCATGCTGAATCACACATGCGCAGTATCATCAGCTCCTCGGTTCTCGAATCGGACGCGTCTGACAGAAACGGTTCTAGGTTCAGTGTACGAATAAATGTTGAATAAATTATTAATTATTGTTCTGCGTTGTATGAAGAAATTTTTTTTTAAATCTTTATCCCGGATATATTTTTTTAATCTGGAAGAGGGTAGGTGGTCAAGGCGATTTTTGGCAGGGTATTGAGACAAAAATGTGATTGGATAATTAGATATTTGTGTTAACGAACAGTTCAATATTTATACTTAACAAAGTGGCCGGTGAGTGTATATCTGCAGTAAAGTTTCATTTTGCCTTCATGAATGATGAATGTAGACTATTGCCACTTGCTTGTATAGACAATTATTTCCTCTCACACGAGCGCAGAAAATATTTGTTAGTTGGCAATTGCCTTTAGTCTTTGCATTGTGTTGAAGAATGACTTTTTTGGCTCAGATAAGTGAAGCAACAAAATGTTCATCAACACTAGTCCTTTAATGTCAGTTTTGATGTCGGCAGAAATAACATGTTGATTCACAGTCTCACTAACACCTTTGCAGCTTATTCTGTCCAAGAACTGGCCACTTGGATAAGAACGGTTGTCTTATTGGCATGTTAAGCAACTGATCATAGTTTGTTTTTTTTGCTGGAGAGAATTTATCCCACAATAATAGGCCAGCATTAAAAAAAAAAAAAGTTTGAATAATGCTGTAGCGGTCTCTGTGAAAGATTCAACAGAAAACATTTTGGAGAAAAAAAAAGCATATTCAATAATTTGTAGAAAATGTGACCACTGGGTGTGTGTGTGTGAGTATTACCAAAAAAAAAAAAAAAAAAAACACAGAAACCCTGCCTGTCCTCAGCCAACGAGATTAAAGCTTAATAGATCATAGAAGTTTTTTATCCACCTCTCCTTTTTAAAAGTGTCAAAACTCTTTCATGCATACAAACCCATGATCTTATCACTAACAAAGAATCACTCCACATTTTAGTTCATGTAATCCTCCGCAGAGGTAATCGTACTGGTTATGTTAGAGGTAGAAGTGATATGAGTAGGCTATAAACAGCCTGGCCTTTAGTTTGTATAGAGCTGTGCTTTAAAGGGTCCCGGGTTTGAATCTGCTGCAGTGCAAATCAAAGCTTCAGCTGTTTTGGCTGCTAGATGATGACAGCTATAACTGATGTTGATTTTGGCATTCATCTCCTGCATCCTCTCATGCAAGTGATCCAGGGCATGCTGAAATGGGTCAGGGCAGGAACAGAAGATGATATGTGCTGACATATGCACGTCTGTTCTGTATGTTTTGTATTAAATGCCTGTATATGTGTATTAAATGCCTGTTGAGGTTTGAACTCTCCAGTCTACAGAGAGCCTAATGAGATATTTAAATGTAAAAATCATATAGTGAAAAGAAGAGAGAGAAAGCGCGTAATTAAGGCAATGTTTATTTGTTCCCCTTAAGGTCTGCTCCTCTCTGCTTAGTTGAGGGGGTTTGTCACATCAAGGTAATATCAAAAGCTTGGCTGTATGTATAAATTTTCTTCTCTAATCCCACTTGTTCATAGTATAGTGATATCTTGTATTTCAGTGAAGCATGTGGAAAACAAACATCCAAACAAGATGCTCTTTCCAAACAACTGTCAATTGTTGTGTAACAGTCTGCATTCTTTTTTCTTTTTAACAGAAAGCAGAGATATAACAAAAGAATTTGACATGGATGAACTTGTTGGGGTTCCACTGAGACAATTGGAGATTTAAGAGAAGATATAGGAAACAATACAACCCTACAGCAAGATTGCGTCCTACCAGACATTCCGCTTTGCCGCACATTTCCCCATCGCCCACAAACTGCCAAAGCTGACATCACTGTGGAAACATGCAGAGGCCACAGACCCCTCATCGTCTGCTTTTAATTACGCACACATCCAGTGAAAAATCCTCAGAACACTCATAGTTGGGAAACGGCTTCAGGTTAATAAACCTGCTAGAAAGACCTCCTCTAAATAAACCTGCTGTGGGCAGCAACAGCAGCCAGAAAGCTAGGAGAACTTGGGAAGCAGAACATTGCTAGGTGTGGAGTAGCAATTAGTATATGGTATGTACTATGCATATTGCAGTATCAAGTCAAGTCAAGCTTAATTGTCATTCCGCTACATGTGTGAACATACAGTGGAGCACACTCCTTAGCCCCTTTCACACTGCCATTCCGGCAAATACACGGGGTAAAGTGTTCCTGCAATTGTTCCCTGGTCGCTAGTTTTTGCACTTTCACACTGCCAGTGATGACCTGGGATATGTGCGTGCTGTCACACACAACCCTTGAAGATCCCGTAAAGACACGTGACATCAGTGCGTGACGTGTAATGTACGAGTCGACAGCGCTAGGCACGTTATACTTTCACTGAAGCAAGCAAAGGATCTCCGCATCAGCGCGGAAAGTGAGGAACTAACGGATCTCTGCTTCATTACAGTTTGCACATATGTTTTCGTTGCAAAAGTTGAACTTCCTTCAAAACAGCCGGTAAAAGAGTCGCGCGATAACATGCGTCATCACTTCGACACGGAATTAGATCTGGCTTTTGTTCACACAGCGCTCGTCCCGGGTCGAACCCCGCAATGTTACTAGGTCCCCGACCCGGGTTCATTTCGGTAATCAATCCCGGGACGTGGTTGCTTTCACACAGAAGGCGACCCGGCAATGTTCCGGAAATATTGCGGGTCCGACGTGCAGTGTGAAAGGGGCTCTTGAGAACCCCCAGCACTGCACATTTTAGATTTCTCCCAATTCAAACACACCTGATTCAACTCATCAGCTCATTAGTGAATACTTCAAGACCTCAAATGTGTGTGTCAGATAAGAGAGACACCAAACAGATGCAGTGTTGGGGGTTCTCCAGGACCAGGATTGGGAACCACTGCCCTATAGAATGTGGTGAGGATGGGAGGAGGGAGACTTACACTTTTCAGCCGGCTGAGAAAGTGTAGGCGCTGTAGTGCCTTCTTGGAGAGTATGGTGTTGGTGGTCCAGGTGAGATCCTCTGTAATGTGCAATTTCATTGCTGTTGCTTATGAGACTTCACTTCTGCTTTAGCTACTGTAGTTTACACTTGAGATTTGGCGTTTCAGTGTGGAAAATATTGTGGGGTTTTATGATACATTGCTTGTGCTGTTCCATATTTGTAAGTCACTTTGGCTAACAGTTTCTGCTAAATAAATAAACAATAAGCAAATTGTTAAGCCACATGCAAGTGAGAACATACACATATTTTTGATATTTGTATTTTTACTCTGTTCTTTATTCATTGTCTTTCAGAATTCTTTGGTGTTTGCCAAAAACAATTATTTTTGTAGAAAAGTGCCAGTATTTGCCAGTAAGCTGTTTCCCAGTAGTGTAGTTATCAAACTTGCAGGATCCTGGGAATTCTGGGTATAAAAACAAAAAGGAAAAAACATCTTCATAATTCTTCTAGTGTTTTTCTTCCATTCTGCATCTCTTGGTCACATACTCACTCTTTGCTGCATTCTTTATTTTTCATGGCTGACTGGCTTCCATTTTCAGTTTGGCAGGGAGTGATGTTTTGAAAAGCATTCCTCTGATTAAACATAAAGTGAGAGGGTTTAAACTCGTATCGGTATATTAGAATATTCATTTGGGATTATGGCAGAGTAAATGGGGAAGGATCAAAGTTCAGAAGCCTTTGAAAAGAGAGAACAAAAGAAACTTGATGGATTGTTATAAACACTGGAAAGGTCAACTTCAACTGCAGAGTGAGAGGGTTTAAAATCACTGCAATCCCAGTTTGTCTGGCATACATAAAAGTATTACATTTTTATGTACTTTTATTTTTTAGGACCATGAAGTTACCACAGAATCAAAAATAAGTATTCAAAACCTTAAGACTATCCTAAACTAAACCTAAAATCTACCTAATTTAAAATGTTGTTCCAAGACGGGAACATTTGAGTCACATTATATATCATAATAAAAAAGCCTATTAATTACAAATGAAGAGTACAATATAAATCAGCTTTGATGCCATTTTTATCATTTCTGCTTAGTGTGTGTGATTGTGTTTTTGAACTAGATAAAGTATATGTTCATTATTTTCTAGAGTAAGAGACTGAAGTGGAGTGATCATGGGAAGGAGAAAAAGAGTGACAATAAGAAAAGGGGAAAATCAGGTCTATCGGGAGGCCCATACGTTCTCCAGATGTTCCCCTACACGCAGCTGAGACATGAAGGAGAAAAGCTTCACAGAAGGTCCCGACACACACACACACACACACACACTCAAGCTCTCTTTATGGTAGGTCAGGGCTGGTTAGCATCACATCTACGTCTGGAAAGCTCAGACCCCACCCCATCCTCTTTCACATGTGAAACTCTGTGAAATACAAACTCGCTCATTTTTCACATTTCACATTTCATGAAGTCATTCCAAGCATTTTTGGTCTGGTAGTATTTTTTTTATCCCAGTGTTTAATAATACGTGGTGTGTAGCCAAGTTTGGTGTCCCATCTGCGGAAATCTCTGCATTTCACCCATCCGTGTGGGCACACACACACACACACACACACACACACACACTTGCGTCACCTGGGGAGCAAACGGGGGTTCAGTGCCTTGCTCAAGGGCACCTCAGTTTTGAGTAATGAGGGTAGAAGAGAGGTCTGGTCATTCAGTCCCCCACCTAAATTTCCTGCCGGTACTGAAACTTGAACCTGCAACCTGCAACCTTCAGGTTACAAGTCTGACCCATTAGGCCACAACTGCCCCTTGTGGTCAGTAATAAACCAACATCTGTACAAAAGAACAATCAGCTCTCAACATCTCAATAAAGACCCATCCGTGCTTCATTTTCCCTTTCCATCCTTCCCACATTCTTTTCTCTTTCCCTCTCTCACCCACCCTCATTTTCAGGGAATACATTGAATGCCATTGTTTCTTTGCTCAGGCTTTGTTTTCCCTTAGTACAGGCACACACACTCTAACAAACACGTGACCTAACACACACAGATGCCGTCGCACTCCGAGGAACATTTTCCCAGGCCTTGAAGGGGCAACACAACACCATCCTGATGCTTGGGTTCAGATGACATCATCAGGCCCTTCAAGAAGATTCCTCCCACACCCCCACCCCTCCATTCACACACACACACACACACTCTCTCACGCATCCCTCCTGCACTCTCACTCTCTATTAGCTCCACGCCATCATCACAGAGGAAAACCAAATCAATCAGTTAATCAGCTGGCATCCTCTTATATGAGAAAAGCTCTTCTCTTCTCTTCTCTTCTCTCCTCTTCTATTGTTTCAGGGAATTTGTGAGTTTGTGTGTGTTGTGTTTCCTGGAGGATCGCTCAGTTGGGTGGGCCCATGCTGGACATCAGGGCATCACACGTTGCCCTTTCCTTCAAGGGTCAGTGAACCCTGTGTGTATGAGTGAGCTCATGGAGACTATCCTCAGAGTCTTTAAATGCACCATCTCACCAGCACAGAGAATGACAGAGTATCAGGTTTAGAGTATATTCTCTGTTCTGTCTGAAACTGAACAAATGCAAATTATATTGGTCACGCAACCAGTTCAACAAAATTTGTTTTCAAATATCAACCCATTAGAAACAAGCACCCAGTTAATTTTGTTTCTATTTTCCTTTCTTTTAGTCGTCATTGTTGGTTTGGCAATATTGCAACTGATGTGCAGAAGTCATGCCAATAAAGCATTTGAAACTTTGAAACTGAAAAATGATTTTATTTCTAAAATGGTTTTATATTTACACAGTACATATTTGCTAACCTGTGCTGTTTATTTTTTTCCCCACATCAATGTGAACCAAATAAATCACGTTAGAACAGTTCAGAAGAGATCCACCGTCTCATTCAAAACATGCTGAAATGAGCTTTTTTTGTTGAAGGTTGAGTTTGACAATGAGCAGTGAAACTCAGTCACATTCTGAAGCATGCAATGAGACAAATAGTAACATTTGGTTGGTTGTTCATTTTGAAGTAGGCCTATCTGTCATCCAATGAAGAATAACACAGCCCTATTTTACTGCTGTCTCTTCTGTTTCTTTGACACCTACTCTCCTCTTCTCCCACTGCCAGATGAGACCTCATTTATAATAATCAGTAAATGTAAAACTTGGTCAGGCAGGTTTTAAGCAACATGTTGAACATCCACAGGCAACACACAGCAGCAATTTAAATACTGAGATGTGAAGACGTGTGTTGTATTTAATGGCACTGTAATAGGAATTAAAAAAAAATATATAGTTGTCTACTTTGAAGATCGAGGAATTTTGTGACTATACTTTATATCTGCAGTAGCAAGAATATTGTTACATAATCTAAGTGATGAGAGAGAGTGGATAGTCATACAAAACTAAATAATGAATGTTTTACCTATACATAAACTTTTGACCAAAAAGTGTATGGTCCCTTTAACAGTATGTTCTAGGTTAAAATTAGGGACTTCCTCTCATCACTGTTGTTGTTGCCTTGTTTAAATGCCTACCAGCTTCAGAGAGAACCCTGTGCAGCTGTGCCAGACTTTCTCTTCATGGTCAGGCAAAAGAAGAGCTATTAAAATGACCAACTCATTCAAAAACATGTTCTTCCGTAAACCATTCAGTTTTGGAATCACAGGAATACATTTCATTGTATAATATGTTTAAATAGAAAATACATGTAATAATATTTCACAATATGATTGATTTTTACTGTCTTTTCTATTTAATAAATGCAGCCTTGGTGAGCACAAGGAACCTACACTGTAATGCTATTTAAAGTAGAAGAGATGGATGTGTCCATGTATTGAGTGGAGTATGGCAGAGAGTGTACAGCTAAGCCAGGCTGCCTGGTGCGTGAGACTGAAGCATGTTTTTCTTCCTCTAGGTCTTCTGAACACACACTGAAGGCCAAAGGAAGGCCATAGTAGAGCATGTGCACGTACACACTCACAGACAATCACACAAATAGACGGTGGTTTATGAAAAGGGAAGGTGAGTCTGCATGCAAGCAAAGGAACAAACACATCTGCTGAATGTGTCAGGCGGTGCAGGGATTCTGGGTAGAGGTGAGAGATCCTGCCAGGTGTTTTGATTAAATCCTAGAGGAAATTGTAACTTCCTTCTGCAGAGGACAAGGTCCTGGATCAGCACACACACAAAACTAAGCATATGTAACTGTATCAAACCTTAATTTTTAACCTTTTACTTAGTCCAGACCAAAGACACGAGTGAAGAACTAATCAAATCAGAAAGAGATGACAATTTGAAATACAGTATTGGAATATATGAAAAATAAAGCTGTTGTATATCAATTCAACATTTAACATTGTGTAGTCAAAATATTTTTTTTTTCCACGTTTTTCATAGACCGTTTTCACTTTAAAACATCTGTGCTATTTCTGTTGTCACTCCATAATGTCTTTTGTCTTACCTAATAAAACAGTTTCACCTTCAATAGTTTATGTCCATATTTTGCTAAATCAACACATACCGTATTTTTCAGACTATAAGTCGCACCTGAGTATAAGTCGCATCAGTTCAAAAATACGTCATGATGAGGGAAAAAACATATATAAGTCGCACTGGACTATAAGTCGCATTTATTTCGAACCAAGAGAAAACATTACCATCTCCAGCCGCGAGTGGGCGCTCTATGTTTTCAGTGAGAGCCCTCTCGCGGCTGGAGACGGTAATGTTTTCTCTTGGTTCAGGTCTCTTAGTTCATTTCTCTTGGTTCATGTCAAATTCATTTTTATAAATATGTCGGACCTGACCATTAGTCGCAAGACCAGACAAACTATGAAAAAAAAGTGCGACTTAAGCCCCGTTCACACCAAGAACGATAACTATAAAGATAACGATAAAGATAACGATATTAGCGTCCACACCAGCGAATTATATCGTCTGTTTATTCTGAGCGCACATGCGTCTGCCGCTTTATATCCTCGAGCTCGTTATAGCAGGATGGATTCTGATTGCATGTCAATATTTGTATCGTTCATCAGCTGGAAAAAAATCGTTCTGAAAATGATTCCAACGATATCGTTTCTCTATGCCTTTATCGTTATAGTTGTAGTATGGACTCTGCTATTCTTTGATATGGAGAACGATTTTTAGAACTATATCTATATCGTTATCTTTATAGTTATCGTGCTTGGTGTGAACGGGCCTTTATAGTCCGGAAAATACAGTACGTGGGATCATGTTTTATCAGCTAGTCATTGTCACAAAATTATTAGGTTATGTTATCACATTTGTATTTTGTTATACTGTATAATTCCTTACTTAGTTCTCAGCAAACAAATTTAACATTTTGTGTTAGTTTTCTGTCAGGGATTTGTCTTGTTGCGCCGCATCCAGTGTAGTCAGCATCACTGATTATACTGAGTTCTATAGTGTGTCATGCCGCGTCGCTTGCATCCACTGTAGACACGGTATTAGTAGTATAATTCAAAACTAACTTTAAAAATGAGTTTCTACTCACCAAAATTGTTGTTATAGTTATTGATTGTTGTATAGTTTTAAGTCAGAAATGACTGTCAGTCACAGCCCTGTCCTCCTTTGCACCAAGATGAAAAATAAAATAAAACAAATAAATAAATAAAATAAATGTTGGAAATTATATTGTCAAACATGTTTAACAAATTTTGCTTGTGATGGTCTTATGACTGCAGAAATAGGCTTACATTTTTAGGCAACAACCATGTCTTGCACACGAGCTTGTTATTCTGTCTGTGCTTCATAAAACAAGTTTAAGCAACAGTGTTGCCAAGATTACAAAATCTCTTTGTACTTAGTTTTGTTTAATTTGTGGATTTATTATGAGATCATTGACATTTCGGTTCAAGATCTTGTGTTTAGAATTTATTATATCATTTCTTTCTTTCTTTTATTTTTAAATCATATTTAGGAATTCAGTGTATTGTGTATTGCCTTGGGAGTTTGTCACAATATTTCACTTAAATATTTTTCTCTTTTCCTCTGTTTGCTTTTCATGCTATAGTTAGTTCATTACAAGGAAATTCCACACACACACATGCATTCCCATGTTTAATGGGAACATTCCATAGATTTTCATACTTTAAACCTAACCCTGACACAAAACAATTTAAGATTTTCAAAAGACATCCTTCTATATGATTTATAAGCTTGTTCTCTGCAAAAACATGTCCCCACAAGGACAAGGATTTTGCATATTGCCATTTTTTTTCATAATGTAGGGTAAACCCGAACCACACACAAACACTATATACGGTTTTACATACAGTACACATGAATTAATGATCACCGTCCCTTTCTTTCTTCATATATCCAGGGTTCTATGAACTACTAGTTCAGAGTAATCTGGTTCATTTCTGATATTTTCAGATCAGTATAAACAGAACATTTTCTTTATTCTAGGACTTAGCAGTTTGTGTTTCTGTCTGACTTTGAGTGCTGTGGATTTTTCTCCATTCTGGATATACACTTTGTTCTTTTGCTAATCTCAGTGTTTTATTGAATTTTAAGCTATGTGAAAGGATATATGTCACTTCATGGAACAATAGGCTCAGAGAGAGAGCTAGAGAGAGAGAGAGAGAGAGAGAGAGGGTGGATGCTTTAGGATGGCCAGTGTTTGGATCAGGAGCAGGATTTGTCTCTGAAGCCGTGGTTAAAGGTTTACAGTGCAGCGGCCCCCCAGGGAGCGTCTCACACTTAAAAGCCTCGATTTGTCTTGGTGGCACCTCTTATCTCAGGAAACTGTTTATCTCAAGCTTCCCTTTCTCTTTGCTTTGTTTCTTCCCTCCACTTTTGCTTCCTGTTAAGTCATTGTTGTTGTCATTATTTCTCATTGACCATCTTTCTCCCCCTCTCTGACCATCTGCCCCATTCAAAAAAAAAAAAAAAAAAAAAAACTACCAAACTCTATTTACACTCTTACTAACCAACATTTATTTCATTATAATGTCTGTCTTTCTCCCGTTCACCACATGCCATTTCCCTCCAGCCGTCTCAGTGTTCCCCACATGCAGTCTTCAACTCACCTACGTCCAACCACTGTGCCAATACAGTAGCTTTCTTTCATACTCTGTCCTTCTCTTCCTTCCTTTATCTCCTCCTTTCTATGGCCTGTGACAGAAAAGATCATTAACGAGCATCATAAAGCGCTTTCTCTATTAGCCGTGCTGTGGTGAGTTTGCCAACTCTGTCATTCTGAACAAAACCATGCGGCTCTACTATTTGATCCACACTTCAAAGAGGGATCCCCGCTGTTCTCCGCTCAGCGCTCTAATTGTGTCCTCATTTTGGATGGGGCAAAACCCCCCAACTGCTTCAAAACCAGCCAGTGCAGGGCACAGATAGCCCAAAGATGGGACACGCGCTCAGATAACCACTTTGGAAGAAATTTTACTTTTACGCCACCCTGTGATCGGTTTCGTGATTTTCCCAGTAATGACTGAAAAAAGATTTTAGGCTGCAAAACTGGTCTTAGATCAGTATGACAGAGTAATATTTAATTTGTGCACACAAAAAAATCATAGAGATTAAAATATTTAATCTGTGTACTTTATGAGCCAAAAAACCACTGATAACCATGAAGGAGACATTCTCAAATGCCAACTTAACGTGTATACATTCTGGATGAAGCAAAGTTACAACCACGGTATCCGTAGTCCGACTTCACAAAAACGAAACTGGTACAATTCAGTCAGATTAAAGCATTTACATATTAAAAAGGCATATTATTGCTTTATTCCAACTGAAAACTAACTTTTAAAGTGCATATAAATGCATCTGCATTACAACCAAAGTTAATGTATTGTGTTAAACCCTATTGGCTGTGATGCCAGTATATGAGCCCTTTATGTGTGAGTATGTGTATGCGTCAGGACGTTTGTGTGTGCCTCATCAGACAAAACAGCATTCTTAAGTGGTACACCAGTATCCACTTTTTACACCAGAAGCCCTTACGATACACCACATCATCATCCTTTTAATTACAGAATGAACCTTTAAAAAAGGCTTGGGCTTCAGTGCATCTTTAATCATTTGTCTTTTGTTTGATGCTACAATTAGGTATATGTAAACTTTCTTAAAGAGATAATTCACCCCAAAATAAACATTCTCTTATTATTTTTTACACACCCTAATATTGTTCCAAAATAGTATGCCTGTGATTTCTGTGGAAGAAAGAAGAGTTTTACCCCATCTCAGAACCCTCCCACCACCCCCTAAAGTTAAAAAAAAAAAGTTAATAGAGGTTAACAGTGTTGTTTTAGATCACACTGGCTCACACTATAAGGGGGAAAAGAAAAACTTTGTACAAATATCTTAAGCAGAAAGGTTTGGAATGACATGAGAGTTAGTAATATATTATGATTTTGTAATTCTAAAGTATATGATATAATGCAGTACACAGGGTGGTTTGTTTTACCCATCATGTGAGAAGCCCATCTTTTGACTGTGTCTGCACTCACTGCACAGCAGGGTCATAGTGCTAATCTAGCGGGCATGCACACGACACACATGCCAGCCTGCTGTCTCTCAACACCCTCCCCCAACCCACACAACTGTCCCAGACCCCCCTCTTCTGACACACAGCATGCTGGGTCTTTACAAAGCCCCATTCTGCAGCCGTCCCAGGACTCTGCACTGTACTGTAGCACTGTTGCCCTCTGCCCTCTCGCACACCCAGCACTCTTTTGTCCCACAAGAAAAAAGCGATGGTCACATGTCCACTGAACACCACAGCTGCTGGCCTTGTCCTCCTCTTGTTGTCTGTCTACAGGTGATTTAAAATGATAAAATATTATGTTTATTATAATTCCAATGCCATTTTGGAATGTAACAGTTTTACTGCAGGGCCATCATGAGAAGAACCACGGGACGTGTGTGATGAAATTGGATCATTTATTGGATTAGATATTGTGAAAGACAAGAACTTTCTAAAGAAAACATCTGCTTGATGCATTAATCATTTCGGAAAGTAAAAGCAACTGATGAGCTATTATGATGAATTAATGTCAGTACCTCCCTTCCCCCATAGCATGTATACACACACATCCTCCTCCTCATGCAGGCTTCAAAGGCGATGATGGGAAAAGCCATCTCTCCACTGGCCGCTTCAAAGCACAGGAAGTGTGTCAAAGCGACTAGCCGGCTGGTTCCCAGCCCTTGCGTGTGTGTTAGTGTGTGCGCAAGAGAGAGAGAGAAAAATATGTGTATGCAGGGTATAATAACATGCTCATCTCTGTGCGTGTATAAAAGCGTGTGTGTCTGGGAGGTTCAAAGTCAATCACTGAGAGGCAGGATGTGAAATCTGCTGTGGCATTGATGCCCAACTCTGGCATCTGAACATGTTTGTTTGTATGCACATTAGTTTTTCCACGACCGAGGAGATGAACAACTTACCGTGAAAAAGGTTCTTCTTGTACAGCACATAGAGAGTAATCACTGTAATGTCTTTCTTCAGAACTCTTCCATATATATATATATATATCCCAGAAGGAAACAAGATGCATTAAGAGCTGGGGGGTGAAAACTTTTGGAATTTGAAGATCAAGGTAAATTGTACTTAATTTGTGTACCGGGAAACATACAAGTATCTTCTGTTGCTTACGAAGGGCAAAACTAAATGGAAAAAAATTATATTTCAATAAAATAAGAAAAATTTGACCATCTTCATCGTGTTCAAAAGTTTTCACCCCCCAGCTCTTAATGCATCTTGTTTCCTTCTGGAGCATCAGTGAATGTTTCAATCTTTTTAAATAGTTGTGTTTGAGTCCCTCAAATGTCCTCAGTGTGATAAGATCTATCTCAAAATCATAAAGTCCCTGCTGGAAAGGGTTCAAATATGCAAAGATGCTGGAAAACTGAAGAATCTGCAGGACCTTAAAGATTTTTCTGAAGAACGCTGCTCAGTTTAACTGTTCAGAACAAACAAGGGACTCATGCACAACCATCACAAAACAGAAAGACAGTCGAGGATCATCAGGTAACAGAACACAGTATTAAGAACCAAGGGTTCCCAAACTCTTGAGGGGGTTATTTTAATAATTTCAGCATTTATTTTGTCTTGTGGACTAAATGTTAATATCTTTTATGTACAATATCTTACTCAGGGCAGTACTAAATAAAATATAACATGCATTTAGTATGATCTCTCTTATTTTTTTAAAATTACTCGCATTTTCACAGATTCTGCAAGGGGTGCCCAAACTTTCAATCCCCACTGTATATATATATATATATATATATATATATATATATTTACATCACAAGTGCTTGCTTTACTTATGGTAGTTTTCACTGGCTGTAAAGTTAAGTTCTTTATTAAGAAAAACAGGATATGTTTTTTTTTTCTTTCATGAATACTTCATTGCATCATTTTAAATTGTCAATAGACAAGTTGGAATCCAAGTAATGAGTTTCCCAAAAGCATCATGTGCTGCAGCATGTGCATTTGTCATCTGTAGAACATTGTGCACAGAAAAAGAAGCAACTTGTGCTGCTGATTTGTATGAGAGTGTAATCTGCATGTTCATGTGTCAAACTGTGGTTTCTTAACTCACTGAAGAGAAAGAAAGTAGATAGATAGATAGATAAATAGATAGATAGATAGATAGATAGATAGATAGATAGATAGATAGATAGATAGATAGATAGATAGATAGATAGATAGATAGATAGATAGATAGATAGATAGATTATTGGTTTACATAATTCGTGCTATAGGCTAGCTCGTTACATAGCTATTTTTTTTTTTTTTTTTTTTTTTTAGTTTCAAGCTAATTTGTTATCAGAGTCGAATTTACAGTTCATCCAGAAAATCGATTTTCACTCTTTTATGTTATCCAGCCCCTGTCCAAAGCAGCGATTGGTGTCCGCTCGGCTGGACGTGGTTAGCTGAGCTCCTGCTCATGGCGCCCACGGGGGCCTTTGCGCTGCTCTTTTTATATTTGGAGGCCCCCCAAAAAATCCCGCTTCCCTTTCATGTGCCGCCTCTGTCCAATCAGACTGAAGGAGAGGCGGCCTGCGCGCGGCGTCAATCACGCTCGCGGAGTAGCTGAAGCGCCTCTCGTCTCGTTCGCTAGAGCCGCAGATCACTCGATCCTCCGCTGCTGCTGGATGTGTACGGAACCCGCGCGCTCTTCTTTACGGACGCTCGCAAATATCGCACTCTTTCTGGATTGTGTGTGTGTTTTTTTCTTCTTCTTCATTTCTGATGTTTCTCAATTGCTCTCCGATGCAGAGAAATGGGTAAACTTCATTCCAAACATGGTAAGACGGCATCTCTTTGATGTTGTTGGGAAAGTCTTTGATTTTAAAGCGCTTCTGGTATACTTCTTTCGAGTAATCCATGTATACGACGTCTTTTTCCTTTTTAAAGCTGCTATTTGTAAAGCGAGGGAGAGTCCTGAAGGTGAGTAGCCTATACTACTTACAAATAATATAAATAATACAGTATTATTTGAAACGGTTGAACTGGCTAAATGACTAATAAAACAAAGCTGCATCTTTGAACGTTTGCTGTAAACATAAAGAAAAGCTTTAGGAAACAAACTTCAAAACTGTTTAACTGATGAATAGACACTGATACTATGTATAAATTGTAGTATCTTGCTCTTTTAGGCGATAGTTTTGTAGTTAACGCGTGTTTGGCGAGGAAAGGAGCGGAAGACTGGATGGTTAAGCAGAAGTGTTACTGTCCGAGCTCTCGTGTAGATCAACAGGACTCCCAGCAGAAGAATACCTGCGGACTGTCTCCACGGGTACGGGAACGCTTTTAATTACTTTTCAGCACAAGTGCATGTTAATTGTGTGAAGATTTTGGACTTTGAGAAAGTGAACTTGTGTGCGCTTTGCCTTCATTTCAATCAAAGACTGCAGGAATCAACTCTTATTCTTGACTGGAGAAATGTTGCGCGCTTTGAGTTAAGGGATGCATGTACGGAACTCTTTCAAGGTTACATTTCCACCGATCAGAAACTTTGTTTTGTTGCGATAAACGTCGTTTGCCACTGTTTTTCTTTCCGTTGTTCTGCATGAATTCAGTCCATGGGTAGGCTGGTTGCGCGGTGTGACGCGCTGTAACTGATCTAAATCTATTTTAAACAAAGAATTTCAATTATTCTGTAATTATATACATGCGATTTTATGACCTCATGTTAACCGAGAGACTAAATGGAATATTTGTAGATGTAAGAATTAAGTTGTTGCATCACACAACCAACTAACCTATTTAAAATGAACTAGTAAAGTAAAAAAAAAAAAAAGTTTAAAATGGTGATGAACTTAGGTTATAAGAAATGTTGACGCGTTAAAAAATAAAATAAAAAAAATGTTTACGCATGTGTAATGTCAATGTTGAATACAAAAAATTAATTGACATATTACGGTCAACTACCCTTATTAGGCTATAGATGTTAAATGCGTATATCAGCAATATTCGCGTTGCAGTATGATCGTTGCCTGCTAGAGGCCACACGCGCTTCTAGACCACCCAATTCACGCGCTTTGAAAACGATCGTGCCATTGTTTTGTGACGTCACCAAGGACAATAGTTTACTCTCTGGAAACACTCTGTAGTTTGAGCCCAACTATTAGAGCCAGTGGCGTTATTACCAGGAGTGATTAAAGGGGAAGCGCTCTCTGAATACACGTTTCCCTTTAATGATGTCTGGTAAAACGCTCGCCACGGTTTCAGCTGCTGCCTTTGAAGCCAGAGGAGGAGATTTGTGTTTTTATTCCTTTGAATGATAGGAAGAGGAAAAGTCTGGTTTCCAGACAGGTTCAGGCTGTTTATTTGTGACAGGCACATCATTTAGAGAGGAAATGTCAATAGGTGAATAAATAAGTCGGTTTGGCATGTATTAGAAAGTATATAGTTGGATTCATATCACCTTTCTTCATGCAAGCAAATCATTAGCATGTTTGTCCAACAAGGAAAATGTTTTAGCAGTCATGTTTCGACAAAAGGCGCGTCAAATTTTTCACTGGCGGCTCACATGGGTAAATGGTTTATTTGAAGGTGGTGGGAAGAACTGTGTGAGGGCTAGGAACAGATGCAAGTTCTCTCTGTAGGTAATAGATCACTGCGGGTTGAAAGCATTGCAGGCTGACAGGCTGGTGACAGCGCTGCATTGTGAAGAAGAGAGAGGGGTGGAGGGAGGGCCAGTCTGTCTCTGATTTGGCATCCTAGTAAACACATAAGAGCGCTGTCGTTTAGGAGAGGAGAAATCCTCTGGAAATACCTCGGAGTAAGCCTCTTTTGGTCAAGGGCTTTTGCAGAGTCTCAAAAGACGTTTTAGAGGCTTGGAGAGATAGTGAGAGATGCTGAGAGTGACAGAAAAAAGTGAAAGGAAATCCAGAAGGCTGTTATTAAACAACCGTTTCAACCAGCAGGAGAATGCAGCCACAACTTCTTAAACCCAGTCCTCACATGTGGATGTCCAACACAAACCTGACGCTCTAAAACTTTCAGAGTCTGGAGTGTTGCTGGAGAAATGCTGCATTTCTTTTTCTAACTCTCTAAGAAACTAGTGGCAATAAATGTTTATTTAGCATGTATGATGCATAGTACTGCATTGCAGGCAAATAAATTATAAACACATTGGTGTGGATTTTAGATCATGTGGTCTGAAGGGGAGAAAATAAGTTTAAAGAGCTCTTGAATGTTCTTGCCTGGTTCAAAGTTCACACAGTTTGAAGTTTATTGCTTTTTTCGCTCTTTGCTGTGAGAAGGAGGTTTTATTGTAGCTGGAGAGATTATAATGCACTGAACAACAGTTACAAAGTCTGAAATGACTTCATTGAGTTACCTGTTTTATATTTATGTAACTTTATAAAGCCATAAAGTTGTTCACTTTTTTCTTTTAACGTTTGCCTTCATTACTTAAATATGATAATCGGAACCAGGGTTTGTTTAAACAAAACCTGATTGTTTTTCCTCTGATGTACTAATGAGGAGTTTAAGAAACAATAGATGAGAAGTGTTTGTGTGTGTGTGTGTGTGTTGGTGTGTGTGTGTGTGTGTGTGTGTGTGTGTTTCCAGTTTGGCCAGAATGCAAAAGGATCCCCGATGAATGAATTCAAACATTTGAACATATTTTTTGATAACTTAATTGGTGTATGCTTAATGGAGTGGTGTGAGAATAAAAGAATGGGAGAAGGTATTGGGAGAGCCTTTATTAAAAACATGTTTGTTTTTCTTATTGTCTCTGGAGTTTTTTTAAAAAAATGGTCTTTAGTGGTGCTTTAGAATAATGTTGATTCTATATAATACACTTATTTTAAAACCAGCTTGTCACAAGTTATTATAAGTTAAACTATCGACTTTAGATTTTTCTTATTGAGAATTCAACGAATTACCTCACTCCCTGAGCATGAAAAAAAGCATAAACCTCACTCATAAATGCAAGCTGATAATATTGGGACTAATAGAGGCTACCTGGAGAGTTAGTTAGTTATAGCAGCTGTGCTTTAGTTCAGACAGTTGTGTGTGTCTGTGTTGCAAATGTGGTTCAGATGGTGTGGACGGCGGGGAGTCTGAGTCAGGAATCTGTTTGATGAGTGTGTTTGTGTTGTGCTGTGTTAACTGGCATTCACACACAAGACTTTATGTAGCACTGCCTGTTATATTTTCCAGTCTGGTTTGCATAGGTCCTTTGCTATTAGTAAATTACACTATAAGTTCTTGTTCAAAAAGAGGTAGGGGTCAGATTTGTGGCCTTGCTGTAAGCATGCTGAACTGTGGCTTTTATGTGGGTAATGTAAAATTAAGTTTGACTCCATCATTACCTGTCCTCTATATCAAGCTTACTGTTTACCTTTTTGTATTTTAGTCTAAAGTCAGTGCAGTGCTACTTTAGTTCCCTCTAAAGTGATTGATTGGTGTTGTGTCGTGTGGTGCAGTTTTGTCATTGTGTGGCTTACAGCTGCATTTATTGGTCATTCTGTGTTTGTTAGTCCCATTAGCTAGCTGTTTTGAACCTCAGCCACTATTTTCATCAGTCAAACTGAGATCAGACCTTTGTCCACACTGCGTTTACACTGTATCAAAGCTTTCAGTTAGATAGCACCGCAGTGCTAAAACCAGTCCGAATCACACTATCAAAGAAGAAGGAACATCATGAATCTAAAATCAGTCAGAATCATAGTGCCAAGACCAGACGATGTTGCTGCTTTGAAATGTGGCTTTTGAAAACCACTCTGAAACCAGTTGACACAACAGTTCTTAACTAAAGCAAACCAGACACCAAACACAATCTCCAGCACAGTCAAAAGCAGCCAATAGGTCAACTATAAACCAGACTTGATCATGACTTTGAAAGCATTCTGTATCACTCTGTGTGTAGGATCACTCGGAGACCAAACACTTTGAAGCTTAGATCAAATAGAGAACTGTAATTCTAAAAATAATTTCTTTTTGGATTTTCAGAACTTTTTGGGGGAAATTTTTCGGATTCTTTTCCTGACAACCAACACACTTTTTCCTCTCTCTTGCTGTCTTTACTACAGAATGGTCTTTGTTGTAGCACAGAGAATGACAATATATGCACTATATCCTTTGTCTCTTTTATTCCCGTCCCGATATCCAAAGTATTTCTTTCACTTTAAGCTTCAAGTGTGGTTGTCACACACTTACCCTCAGACTTTTTTCTCTTTCTGTTCTAGGTGTCAGGTTTACCATGTCTCTCCAGGGCTGGTTTAGAAAGGATGACAGAAAGAGACTGAAAGACAGAGGGTGGGGGCGGAAGTGAAATGCTATGTTTCTTTATAAAAGAGAAAGAAAATGGAAGAGGGTGCCTCTGGGAAGTGGGACAACACCTGGCTCCAGTGTAGGGCTGTTGAGATGCACCTAGTGTAAGAGACAAGAAGGAAGAAGGGGAACAGAGAAGAAGTAGATTGTTCTTCCAGGACAGGAAGAGTGAAGGGTCCTGCCGGTGGCTGCTCTGTCAACTCCTTTATCAAGTGGTTGTCATTGTTTAATGTTAACTTTACTGCCACAGACTGAATCTATTTTTTTTTTTTTTATACGTGTGTGTGTGTTTTCTGGTATATATGGTTTATGAGGACACAAATGTGTCCCCATAAACAAACATACTCAGTGGTGTTTCATGAAATAAAACAAAATTGGCAGTAGTTTTTTGTGAGGGGTAGGATCTGGTGTAGGGTTGGTGTAAACCACACATCGACTCTCCATAGACGTAATGGCTTTTATACTGTACAAAATGTATTTTCTATCGCCTACACCAATCCTACACCTAAACCTACCCTGTTTCAACTGGTTGTTAGAGGCTGGCTCCCATAGACCCCCCCTCCCACCCCAATGTTAAAATGCCCAACTTTACAGCAGGAGAAAAGGTTTACAGCCTGGTACAAAAAGTGCTTTTGGTCTATATAGCTAATTTTGTCCTTCATGACAAGGGTGAGGGGGTGATGTTTTTTTTACAACTCATTCATTTTAAGTTATATTAAGACTTAATAGTTCTTCATAATTAAGGGCATGGCCACTTGAGTGACAGCTGGATTGCCGCTTATGTCACCACCGTCAAGCTAGCCGGGCTTGGTTTTAGAAACCAGCTCAGTCCACGTTCAAGAGTTACGTGCTGCCAAGATGGCGACGGTGGGCTCTGCCCACTTTAGGCTTCAGAAATGCACTTCAGAATTATTAGAAGATTATGAATAAGTCTGTATCCAGGAATAACAGCAAATGCACTAAATCTAAGTTGAGATAACCTTCTCTAAAGTAACATGGACTTTCCTCTCGAGTTAGTCTTGTTTAGTAGACATGCAACGCTGGCTTGTAGGTACAAAATGAATGCACTGCAGTCATCTCAGTTGTAGATGATTTAAATGGTTGCCTGTGTTTTTTATGTGTTTTTCCATTTATAACTATGTGTAATGCAAGTGTGTAAGTATGTGTGTAAAAATAATGTTTAAGTATGTGTGGCATGGGGGTGTGCTGGGTGCAAGGATGGCGCCTGGCTAGGTGCATCAGAGAGAGAAAGTGTGTGTGTGTTTTGTGCATTAAAGCACGTCTGTTCGGATGTGCTCTAGAGATCAAAGTGCTTGGTGGGAATGTGTGGACTGAGTTGCCAGGATTAACAGCTGAGAATTGGGCTGTGTTTTCTACATTTCCTTAAACACACACACACACACACACACACACATACTCCACAGGCACAAGCAACAGAAGAACTGAGGTCAGTGTTGTTGTACAGTCCTTGTTTATTCAACTGCTCTGACACATTTATGTTTCTTCTGTACTTCAAATTGTAAGATTGAGATTTTTGATTTGTTATATGAAAATAAACATTTACTAGTATGTTTATACTGATAAACATGCATAAATAAAATCCTCAAAACAGTTTCCACAAAAAAAAATATATAAATCAGCACATCAGTTTTCAATATTGATAATAAGAAATTATTCTTTAGCACAAAATCTGTGTATTAGGATCATGTGACACTGAAGACTGGAGTAATGACTGCTGAAAGTTCAGCTGTACCATCACAGGAATAAATTAATCTACATTTTAAACATTAAAATATTATAATTTATTAATAATAATATTCCATTAAATTACAGTTTGTTTTTCTCCAAAAACGAATAAGCAGTAAAGTGAACTATGTGAAGTGAACTTTTTTTCAAAAAAGCAGTAAAAATCATGCAGATCCCAAATTTCTTGGATAAATGTTATAATTTGTTAGATCATAACATTATGATACAGTAATAAGAAAAAGCATAAAAGCTAATTTTTTGTCACCGTGTTTAATTCATGTTTGTATCACTCTGTCTGTATTTAGAGTACTTATTAAATAGTAATATTGAAGGATTTTCTAAATGTCTGACTTGATGCTTCCACAGATCTTCAGCTCTATTACTCTGGTCTTTAAAGTCCTTCAGAGAGGAACAGGCTGGAGTTTCAAACACTTTGTTTGAAAAGTCTTTTCTCTGTATTTTGGGGCAGTTTAGTTATTCCTTTTCTCTACTTTTAAAAAGAAAAGGAAGAGGGGAAATAGGGTAAAGGAGGGATCACCTAAGGGGAAGAGAGAGTAGAACAAACGGGGAGCACTGCTTCATTTTCAGGGCTTCAAAGCGCTCTCTCACTCTGTAGCTTTCATGATTTAAAGGTGTCTCTAGTAAGAGAGCATAGCCTCACCAGTATTGTATGTTTGCTTCATTTTATCTCGATAAGTGTCCTGTTGTTGCCTGCAAAGTTGATAAGATAGATTCTTTTATCTGTTAATAACTATTCTGCAAACCTCTTTGAGTTGAATCTGTCAGTGATACTCATACAGGATATGTGTTGTGGATGTTATGTTAGTCTAGCTGTGAGAATGGATGCATTGTGTTAGGATGTCAAGTGGGCCTTCTAGCTCCTGTATTTCTATAGCCTAACTATATTCTCCCTTGAGTCTGAAGTCCTGCCCCTCATCCTGTTTCAATAGAAAATACTGCCTTGTTACAAAAATACAGGATCAAACAGACTTGATAAACACTATCATGCTCACATCCAGTTTAATAAATCTGCATTATGTTTATAGCTACATTAGTGGATGACTGTAGAGACAGTGTGTGTGTGTGTGTGTGTGTGTGTGTGTGTGTTTATGGACAGTAAGTGTGTGGTGACATCAGTGTGGAGCACATTGATGTGGGTGAGGTAAAGTGTGGGGAAATGTTTGCAATGTTAATCTCATCTGAGAAAGTTCTAAGGAGCGTGTACAGACCCGGACACAAGCAGCTGCCCACACACACACTTTAATGATTTCTTTATATCCACCTTTAAAAAGGGAATAAACTGTACAGACGCATGTGTGAGGTTACGATCTAATCACCAAGTATCGAGGATACCAGACACAACACCGTCTCCAAACACTGCGACTGCCAAAATGTAGCTGATATTGAGCCATATTTTGCTAATTACTTGACTGCCTGGCCAAACTCCACATCTATAAACACCACACAAGTAAACTGTTCACACACAGCCTACACACACCGTAATACACACAATACAGGCCTTTCACACAATTAATACATGAAAGTACTGTATTTGACTTAATAAGTGAACATGTTGTCTTTGATTTTTCATTTACAACTGATTTTAGCTCTTTAGCTCAAAGGATACTTCACTTTTAACATGAATGTTTGGCATATGTGTAAGGCCATTGCATAGTCTTCAATTAACCCCTCACACAAATGTTCATCAATGCAGGTACCTGCTGTTTTTGCTTCTCCAGTAGTTTCTATGCACAGCGTACACATACTATACTGATGATATTTGTTTATGGCCAGGTTATGTAGTAATGTGGTCAGTTATGTCTTCATCTGACTTCATTTGGAGTTCTGAAGAGATGGCTGAAACTCCAATATGAGAATCCATCACTTTTTTGGTGTAAATAGTCACACTCAGTCAAATCTTTCAGCTCAATTTTTCTCTGCTGAGTGTGTTTTCTCAAATCTGTCCCTATGTTCTGTTGTGGCTGTTTGTTGACAGGAGTGTATTATTGAGTCTAGAGTAATGTTTTCCATCCTAGGAAAATACATCAGTGACATATACAATACTAAATGTCTAAAAATGCTCTAATTCTTCTATTATCTTTGCCTTTGGGCAAACTAACCATATGAACAGACACATGGATACACACGCCCATTGACTGCATTTCTGTTGTTCAGCTTGACTTGATTTAGAAACCTGTGATTCAGTAAATTAGCAGCATGTGTTTGGATTCTGGATGTGTGGAATGGGCTTTTTGTGCCAGGGTGGGTATACAATTATCAGGACTCGTAACTTGAAAATGCTTGAAACACTGAATCAAGGTTTGTTTTACACACATTACACGGTACACTACAACCACTAACAGTCCATCTTCTGCCAATCTCCCCTCACTGTTCTTTACACCAGATCATCTGTGTTCAGTCCAGACAGAATGTTTTTTTTTTTATTTATTACAATTTTTATTTTTTAGATTTTATAGTTTGAGCTCACTAACTGATAGTTCTGCTGACTTTAAGCCAGAAGCAGCATCATATACCTAACCGTTCAAAGCAAATCGAAGAGAGTTGATGTGCATGACCATGTCTGTCAGCAGGTGAGCATTTACAGACCCTCCAACTCAACTTCCTGCTGAGTTAATAGCCCAGCCGACTCTTTTAGGGGTTAAGTTGATTCTCACAGCTTTAAAATTGACCATTTTGCATATTCTCACTTCCAGATTGTGCTGAAGAACTGACAGGCCATATTGCTTGCAACTTAAAGAACATAAATCCATCCTGTCAAACGCTGTGTAAGCGAGCATTTTCCTGGCATTCACTTGATATTGAATGAATAATAAAATAAGAAAGCAGCAATGTTTAAAGAATGTAAATCTTTTTCTCTGTGAAGCTAACAAGCACCCCGGGGCACATGAACATATACTTTCTACGGCAAGCCCCGAAGGGACAAATACACAACACAAGCATTCACAGGGTGAAGTCACTTCTTGAATTGCATCCTAGAACAATTGTCTCCATTTACACGGTTCTTCTTTCTTTATGTTAATTAGCTGCCAAAATGTGGTGTTGCAATCCATGACAGAGAATCTGAGGGGAATCTCAGGTAGTTGTTTTATTTGTTACCTCTCTTCCTGTCTCATTCTGTATGTGTGACAGAGCTACACAATTTCAGCTGGATCACCAAAAAACTAAAATGGTTAACTTTTATCTGCTCTCATTACTTTTTCTTCAGTGGAATATGAAAAAATAACAATAATAATAATAAGAGTGTTTGTGTCTATACAGTGGAAGTCTACAGTGTGCAAAACAACATTTACTTAAATGTATAGAAACACACACAGAATTTTTTCAAAATACAGAAGAAAAGTGACAGCTGTAGAAAGACATGAAGGTGAGTAAATAATGGTCGAATGTTCATTTTGGGTGACCTGTCTTTCCCTTTAAGAGTGCAGTATTGACACTCAGGTTAGTAGTTCAGGTTGTCTGGGTTGTCTGTTCTGCTCATTATGAAGTACGAGGTGCTTATGTAGGTCACTGCACTTCAAACTCTTTTATCCTCACTTGTAGGAAAATATGTAGGGATACTGGAGGATTGTAGGGATTGTGCTATTTCGATGCGCTAGCATATACATCCCATCTCCTGAGATCCTGTGCATGTAACTGTAAACGCTTAAGCAAGATTACAGACATGCAAGATTAAACAGAAATTCAGTTGCAAGTCTTTTTCCGTCAGTGCCTGTGATTATGTGTTGGTAGTTGATTGTGGCAGTTGTAGGTGGATGTGTCTTTGTGAAGGTTTAAATTGTCTTAAAAATGGAGTGGTTCTGGTTGGCTGTGGTTCACAGCACTGAAACCCTCCATCTTTCATTCCTTGTTTTAATATGATTAAGACTGTGGTCTACGAGTGTGAAAACCGAAGGTGACAGAGAAAGAGTGAGAAGGCGACAGAGAGAGACGACAGTCTTAATTAGGTTTCCCTGGGTTTGATGACGTTCCAAGGCTGTGGCCTAGTGAAGGCTTGGCGACTGTTCATGTCTGTGTGTTTTATGTGTGCGTGTGTGTCTGGCCTGTGATCATGCAGAACTGTCATCAGCTGCGTAAATTGTCCATCAGCCCTTGTGGCATGGCAAGCAGACAGAAAATACATAGTTGTGTTGGACATGAGACTTTCCACAACATGCACACAAACACACACTCCCTTACAGACATTCAAACATACAGACACAGACACACACATACCCGAAGGACAAAATGAACAAGGCCACATTCATATGTGGAATCTAATTGAGACACATACAGTTTCCTCATACCTAACCTGGTTAAGAAATCCCCCTGGCTTTCTCTTTTTTTTTTTTTTTTTGCTGTGAATTTAATTTTTCATAGTGCTTACATATTAATGTGCCAGACACTTCGGGCTGACACTTATACACACTTGACAATGTGTGTGAGTGTGTTTTCAGGTTTAAACTATTACCATTTGAGAAGTTGTATGATACGGTTTGGCATGTGATGCAGTAATTTGAATCCCCTAATCTAGACAGGCACCACAGACTTGGACAAAAGCTTTATAATGAAAGGAGTTGTTTAGAGTAGCTTTAACTATATAGCATTAAACATGTAGGATATATTCTCACAAGATAATCATGTCATTTGCATTGGATCCATTTACGCGCCGCTCGTCTCCTGTGTCTCTCTCCCGTTGCAGACCTCACTGAACAACGCCCCCTCGCCACATCCGGCTCCTAGATCAGATTGGTTTGTTGCACTTCCAATTTAAAACACATTTAAATGCATTTTCATAAAATAGTTTCAAGTTACAGTATACAGTATAACGGTATAAACGCTCCAGATAAATGATTTGTTATGAAAGCATCTACATTCACAAACCACTGTTAATTTCAAAAGAAAAGCAAGCATACTGTTTGGGATGACAACCAATATAATAACCATTGCCTTACCTTAT
The DNA here is from genome assembly GCF_023724105.1 of Carassius gibelio. Lineage (NCBI taxonomy): Eukaryota > Metazoa > Chordata > Actinopteri > Cypriniformes > Cyprinidae > Carassius > Carassius gibelio. Next base: position 22,180,307 of record NC_068377.1, read on the forward strand.
GCGGCAAAATTCTGCATGTAATATGAGGCATTGAAGTGTGTACGTGGCTGCTGGCTAAGCATGAAAATCAAAAGTTTTATTCAAATTCTGAAAATGTATTATATAAATGACATATCACCTAGACAGCACGCAAAGAGCATCCTGAAAAAGCTGTCACTCATCTCAATTCATCACAATTTCACAAAGTTATGTTATAATCAATTAAGATGACTATGCAGAAAATCTCTTATTTACAAAATGTTTACATTTTGTCAGTGAGAATGTGTGAGCATGCTTATCAGAATTGGAGAAAAACACAGAACAGCGAGCGATTCTGTCTAACGTAAACACCAAAATTCCAACCCCATCCCCCACAGTGACCCCCCCCCCCCAGGCTCCCCCTCTAGTACTGGGCCTATTTTAAATGATTTTAAAAGTATTTTCATCACAGTGGCAAAAAAAAAAACAACCAAAGAAGTCTGTCTACCACTTATGTACATAGACCAAAAAAAGTGTCCTGTGTGAACAGTCCTTAGTCTGTGTCTCTCTCCTGCTCTTAGTTCTTCTTTAATTCACTCTTATATTTGTCTCTTCATATTGAAAGATTCATTTAGGCTATTTCCACTGATCATAGGGCCAACAGAAACACAGCCCTAGGGAGCTTGATGTATGTGTTTATGTGTTTTGGCAAATCTGTAATGTGGGTTCTGTGGGCAACTCAAACTTCTCTTCTTTCCTGTTTTGGCCTGTGTTAAAACAAAAAGATGTGGTTGGTTTTCCACAGAGTGTGAAACATGGTGTCTGGGAAAGAGTTTCTGGTTGCTGGCATGGATTGAGTGAAGCCTTGTTTATGTTCCACAGGCCTTTTCATGATGCTGCGGAGGCAAAAGACCCACAGCACAAATGTCATTGTTTCATCTGTTATAAACATTTAGAAACACAAGCCAGTAACAAATATGGACACGAATGTGTTCACACCAGAAGTTAGTCACAGGACACAAGTTCTCTCAGATGTGTTCCATTCTTTGGTTAAAATGTCATCTGTCAAATTACAAGATAATGTTTTTAATCAAAGCCACTTTGCTTCTCTTTCACCCTTCACACGCACACTCTGTCCCTTTTTTCTTATTGAGTTTTCAGTTGTGCTATAAATGGCACTTGGTCTCCGTACATTAGTGAGTGACCTGAAGCACATGGTCCCCCTCTCACACACTGAGTGTGTACAGATCCCTCTTCAGCCTCCCATTACACAGCTGAAGAGAGATCAGACTCTATTGATTACACTCTCCACAGTCAATTAGTCTCTGATGTTATCTGGAAAGTGTACAAAAACTTTGGTCTGTCACTGAAAGGCAGTTTGTCCAGTTGTTATGTAGTTTGAGTTGCACTGTACTGCAGCCTTAGTTATAGTTTTAGATATTTTGTAATATTTTAATTAATTTGACTTTTTTTTTTTAAATATAATATATTTGAATATTTTATACAACCATAGATATTATATGATGATTATTTATCAATTTGAATTATAATATTGATTATTTTTGTTGTTGAAAGTGATATCATTATTCATAATTTATATAATAATGATGTTATTTATATTTGTATTATGTCATTTTGATGTCCCTAGTACTCATACTCAGGTGTTACCAGTATATGTGTGAAATTTAATCGTTAGGTGTTCCTGATCAAAAATTGTATTGCATTTGTAATACAAAGTGAGGAATTCTTGGATTTGTAAAAGGCTGTATTTAAATAAAAATGTTTTTCATTATTGTAAGGGCTGTGTGAGAAGTTTTCACATATAGTAGACTGTGGTGGGGATAAGAAAACAGAAGCAGAGAAGCAAGAAAAGGGGCTTTAATACATGGGGGTGAGTGGGACTCTAAAGAGCTTTTTAAGAGTGACTGAGAGGGGCGGACAGACGCCACAGTGATTGTGCTAAACGCCACTTAGAGGTGAAGTTCAGGGATTAGAGAGTTTCTCACAGCCCTCAATGTCATGCGCAACAACACATAGCCACGTATCCATGCTCTCGAGCACAGCACACTCATTCAATATGGCCAATTAGTGCGCTAGCCAAACTTGACCTTAAATGATAGAGAGAACAACAAAATAAATAAGAGAAGGAGAATTTCTGCTGACCGATTCTCATTTCAACCAACTGAGAAGAACTCATATTTATAATACAGCCCATCCATCATCCAGACAACACATAATTAACGCGTTCCCCTCACATGCTGTTGGCTAACCTCTCGAGCAATATGGTGAACGTGTGTTTGTGTGTGTGGCTTTGTGTCTCTAGTGACCAGTGTATGGCTTGAGGCACTACAGCAAGACATGTAGTGTGGATGAAGACAAAGCAGCTCCTCATTGGCAGAAGCAGCATGTACACACACGCAGCTGCAGAGCTTCAGCAGACACTGTACGGTCGGTCTTTGGGCCACAGAAATGAATTGTTAGTATGCAGACAGCTGAAGTGTTGAAATGAGACAAAGGTAGCAGGTGTGTTGAGACAATAGTCTTCTTCTAGACTGATGGTTGGTTTGGAATAAGACAGTAGTGCTTGTGCATGTGCATCCTGTCCTTGTAATACAAATTGCACACACACAAAAATTTTTTTTGTCTTAAATACTGTCATCGCTTTAGTTTGGCATTGTTCCTTGTTTGAGAAGTGTCATATTATCTTCTTACAGTCTTATTCTTTTGAAGAGGCCTCACTGTCTTTTCCTCTGTCACTGCAGGACCCATTGGATGAAGGTTATGCTGAAGGAATCAGTGATGAACATTATCGTTTAGAAGGTAAAGTACCTCACTATATCCCCTGGGCAACTGCTATTCTCTTGCATATAGCTTCTGATCTCTCCTCTGCTCTTATATCAAGAGAAGTTTTATTATTTCTTCTGTTTAATCATTTGCACGATGTTAGCATGGTATGATTTATTCCTTGTGATTTTGATTGAGTCATTGGACCATAAATCGAAGGTTGTAATTTGCGATTTAAACTCATAGTAGCATGTTAAAAGACTTAAAGCGGATCTTATCTAGGCTCTAGGCAAAAGAAAATCAAATCATTTGACTGTGAATTGAAGGTAATGTTGAAAAGGCTACAACAGGGTCAGATTCCTGTTCAAACAACGTTTACAGCTTATGTGCTTTAATGTTATCTGTGTGGGTCAAAGGTCAGTGTTTATGGTGTTATTGTTTCCTCATAATCAGTAGTTATTGTACCTTGTCCGGTGCCTCTGGAATTGGATCTGGCTCTTTTTTAGTGGAGCTGTGAAAATGTAAAACAAAGATTTTTGTTAATCATACGTTAATGCTTCTGTCATGTATTATTTTGGCACATACACAGAAAGAAGACAGTGGTCATATACCAGTGTATTTAAATAAATGTAAGAGAAAGATATCCTTGATAACAAAACAATCACGTGTAGACAGCTTTTTAAAATTTAATAGGAGCAATGTAGTTTTTTTAGTTTCCCCCAAACCTGCTGGATTTGTTATTACATTAGGATAGCATAGTTAGCCAAAAAATCTACTTGTTTTTTTTTTACAACAGTTTTACAGCACTTCAGCCTGAACCAAACATCTACACTGAGGACACATACCCTGCTTTAGCTATTAACCAGTCAACACACAGTTTATTCTGAACTCCAGGTGAACCTTTAGATTCAAAGCCACCTTTGGGATGCTGCCAAGCTGTCCTCTGTGTTGTATAGCGGGGTTTTTAAGTTCCGTCACCGGAGCTCTGTAGCGGGTTTGACTGTCTCATCACTCTGTGGGGAAGGACTTTGACTATTGCTGTGAAAGTTAGCACTTCCTTTGTGTGTATGGTGTGTGTGTGTAGTTTCTTTGAGACCATTTGTTAGTCCTCTAGATAAACAGCTCCTGTATTTTGTGTGCTGGCTGGCGAGCAGGCTTTGGCCCTGGAGCTCAGCATTGCCTTTGAGTTTCTGGCCCTGATCAAAAGCCCTGATCTGACGCTGTTTCCCTCCAAAAAACCTGTAAAAGCTCCCTGGGACGACTGCTCTCATCCTCTGGTGCTTTTCTTTTCTTTTTTCATCCTCCCTTGCCTCTCGCTGCAGAGGGACAAGACAGGTCCTCTTTGATCTGAGCGGATCAGCGGAGGAGAAGTGAATGAGAGAGAAAGAAGACAGAGAGATACTGTTGTGTCTGCCTATCCTTTTGGCTCGTACAACAAACAGTGTTTCAGATTTGACTTTGCTTAATTAATTAGAGATTCTGTTTTACAGACGGACTGATCCTGGGCCAAAAGGTTTGAGAATGGAACTTCAAAGCACAGGGATTTGGGGCAGGGGGGAGGATTTAGCCTGCAGGACCCAGCCTGGTGCTGAGCCGTGTCCTCACTGAGCTGCGTTAGATCTGCTCTCGCTTAAAACATCTCCATCTTATTACCTGCTATACACAAAGAGACAAACTGTCTCTGAAATTTTTTTGGTATTTAGTTCAGGAATAATTCTGACAGGCAGTCTCTACATCAGAACAGGCCACTGTTAGACTTTGTTAGACTCGCTTTAAATTTGCTTGGGATTTCAGACATCGAGACACATGGGATATCGAGGATGTTTCTGAAGTCTGGCCTTAGGTTGTGATGGCAGCATTTAGGCCTGTTTATCCCTTTATACTTACAGTGTTAGCTAGGCACAGAGCTGATTCCCTTAGTATGCTCTTAAAGGAAGAGTTCACCCAAAAATGAAGACAAAAGAAGGCAGTTAAGCTCAATAAACAGACGCTATGAAGCTTCAAAGATAAAACACCACAATAAAGGTAGCCCAAAAGACTTTATATTACAAGTCAACGATAGTTTTGTATGGAAAAACAAGCCAAAAGTCAAGAGGTTATTGACAAAAAATCTTCCCTTCTTCAGCCAAAAAACTCAAATCTCAGTTGTGACATATTAAACTCGGCATGTCACGGTTGGTTAAGTTACATGCAAGGAACCAGTTCTGTTTAACATCACTGACGTAAGTGGTGCCACATTGTGTTTTGATTTAAACTCCTTACATTTTGATTTGTTGGTTCCTCTGGTTTCTTCCTCATCCTTCCTAAACATCTTAGACAGTTTTGCCATACCGCTGTTGGCTTTGGCTCACTTAGTGGAGGATGTAAGACACACTTCTTTGTAAAGCTGCTTTCGGGTGATCCATTGTGAAAGGGCTGCCACTGCACTAAGAGTGGCCCTGAATTGAGATGTGGACATGAGCTACGTGTGTGCTACATGCCCATCCATGTTTTCCAAGACTCCGACAAAGTGTGTAGAGGAACATGTGCTTCTGAGATTAAAATTCAGGGTGTGATAGCAAATTTTTGTTTTGAAGTTGAAATTGAAGTTTTATGTCCCATACTATAAGACTGTATGAGTGTCTTCAATGTAAAAAAAAAAGTGAAAGTGACATTCAGCCAAGTATGGTGACCCATACTCAGAATTGTCAAATTGTCAAATTTATTGTGAAGAGGAAAACCCCTTGAGATGTAACATCTCATTTTCGAGGGGACCTCAAAATGCATGCTCTGCATTTAACCCATCCAAAGTGCACACACAGTAGTGGGAAGCCATTTATGATGCTGCGCCCAGGGAGAAGTTGGGGGGTCGGTACCTTGCTCATGGTATTGCCGACCCTAGATTCGAACTCACAACCCTAGGGTTAGGAGTCAAACTCTCTAACCACTAGGCCACAACTTCCCTTAATCCATTGGACATGGCTGGATACAAAAATAGCTGGGTGCTCCCTAGGCATTCTCCTTTATCTCTTTCCCTTTTTAGTTCATATATGATCATAAAAATGTTTCTAAATATTTTTTTTCTCATTAAAAAAGAAAAAAAAAATACAAATGTGAAACTGAATTACACATTTGAACAAAAGGTAGAGGCACACTTAAATGAGATGAAGACAATATATGTGTGTGTGTGTGTGTGTGTGTGTGTGTGTGTGTGTGTATATGTGTGTGTGTGTGCGCGCGCGTGCGTGTGTGTGTGTGTATAGTAAGAGGATTTCTTAAGTATGAAATGTTCTCTTATCATTATGTGAATGTGTGTCCCCATGCAGTGGCCCTGCCCCCTGAGAAGACTGACATCTGTAGTGTGGAAGAGAGAATGCAGGACACTGAAGGCTCAGCCACTGTCGGACCACACAAACAATTACAGTTTGAGGTCAGTATAAAACACACATACATACTGAGTAGGCTTTTCAAGAAATGAATACTTTTATTCAGCCTGGATTAAAGCATTAAAAGTAAATTGATCAAAAGTCACACTGAAGACATTTATAATGTTTCAAAAGATGTAATTATTTATTTCAAATACATTTATATTATACTGAAGTTACTACTAATCAAAGAATTCTGAAAAAATATGTTTCACAGTTTCCACAAAAATATAGCAGCATATAATATAGCAGAAAATATAACTATTTTCAACATTGATAATAATCAGAAATGTTACTTGAGCTCCTAATCAGCATATTAGAATGATTTCTAAAGGATCATGTGACACAGTGGCTGTTGAAATTTCAGATTTGCTTTCATAAGAACAAATAACATTTGAAAATGTATAAAAAAAACAACATTTTTTTTTTTTTTTATATATATTTTAAATTGTAGTAATATTTCAAAATATTGCTGTTGTACTGTATTTCTGATCAAATGCAGCTTTGGTGAGCATTAGAGCCTTCTTTTTAAAAAACATCAGGACACTCATGCCAACCCAGCATTTATGAACAGTCTTTTTAACTGAAACAATGATTATCCATTGTTGTTTATTAATCAGGAGTTGGAGTGTGCCGTATCAGTTGAAGAAGATAACAGGCAGGAGTGGACTTTCACCCTCTACGACTTTGATAACAATGGCAAGGTCACAAGAGAGGTAAGACCAAGACCTGTGTGCATAAGGGCCATGACTGCTGTCTTTTGTCATGGGAAAGTCCAGCAACAGAGACAACACTTACAGGACATACTAAATAGATGTCACTCACTAACATTTTTGCCACACATTTCCTTTTTTCCCCAAACCTCATAGTTGCTCTGCATTTACATGTCACTTGCACATGCTAAATAGCCTCAGATGTAAAGCATGTTTCATGATTTTGTGCACATGTGTCCTCCACTGCCGTCAGCATCTGTCTTCCCTCCCTGAGGCTATGAAGACTCTGATTAACATTATTATGGACATATTTGTGTATGAATTATGAATAATGCATGTATCTGATCATATATCAGGAACAGGCTTGCACAGCATATAAAAGACTAATTGACTGTCTCGTGTCAGTGAAGATCTCTTCATTTGATGTTCTTTTTCCCTCTGTATCTCCCTGCATTCAGGACATCACCAGTCTACTGCACACCATTTATGAGGTGGTGGACGCATCAGTGAATCACTCGCCCAGCAGCAGTAAGACACTCAGGGTGAAGCTCTCCGTCGCCCCAGACTCCAGCCAGAGATGGAGGAACTGCACCCAGACCAACACAGGTACGGAGCCAGTTTTCTTCGAGCAACAGGAAATCAATTGAGAGATATTAGGAAGAGTTCACTCAGAAATACAGTCATCATTTACACACAGTCATGTGGTTCCATAACTATATGACTGTATAATATCTACCATGGAACACAAAGGGATTTTAGCGCTGCTCTTTTCCATACAGTGATGGAATGGAATGGTAACTGGATCAATCAAACTTGATCAAAAGGGACAAAAAGACACTATTAAAGAAGTCAATAGGGTTTGTGTGATGGTCAAACTGAAATCTGTAGAGGTGGTGTCTAATTAAGTTTTTTTTTAGTTTTTTTATTGCACAACAGCAGTCTGGACATGCTTTAAATACCAAATTTTGTGTACCATTATATAAACAACAACAACATGAGGGCAAGTAGACAGAACTTTTGCGAGAACAATTCTAAATTCTTGTTACGCTGTCTCCTTCTTTTACCCGTCTTCCATGTCATTGCTTCTCATGTAAGATGAGTTCATAGTCAAAGGCAGAAGACGACAGAAAGAAAAAACCCCAACCTCTGCAGCTCTGAGCTTTTGGATTTCTTTTGGAAAGTGCTATCTTATCCCTCTCTGAAAGCCTTCTTTCAGATAGTCTTTTGCTGTTTGAAAAATAAATAAATCCACATTTAGCCGCGTTCTTACTGTGTTACTTGGTAAAAGCATTGTGACGGAGAACAGAAAGTACTCTGAAGAAACAGAAGTGTTTCTGTTTGTTTAGTGCTGTCGTCTGGGCTATTTATACCCGTCATGTATTTGAAAGAGAAGAGCCTTTGAACAGCAGCTGTCTTCATGCAAATTCACAAGTGTGTGTTTTTTAGATTTATATGAGGCCTGAGTTCAAAATAGAATAAATGAAGCATTGTTGTTTTTTCTTCTTTTATGAAGCTTCAAAGTAAATAGAAAGCAGGGAACAAAGGTTTCTTTATTATTTTGGTTGGTGTTTAAAACTGCTGCAGTATATGTGCGTGTGTGTGTGACGCTGTGCAACTCAACGTCGTTCTCTTTGATAAAGACCCCCTCTTCTCTCTCTCCCTCTCTCTCTTAATCAGACACTCCCCATCCCAAGCATAAGGGAGAAAAGTGCATTGAGGACTCCAAGACTTCGGACAAAAAGTCAAGAGCAATTCTTAGGTACTAGGAAATCATATGCAAATCAGTTTCACACATCAGTGTCTGTAATTGTTACATAAAACTACAATATAGAACATGTCACACTTGCATCTTTAAATAAATTTACATTAGAGTTAGAACATAGACTGGTTCAAGTCTGCTTTGTGTATACAACCTCAGAGCAGTGTACTTGCTTTCATGACACTATGATGCTGTTGTGTTAGGCGCTCCCATGCTGACCAGCAAGGTTGTCAGCGGCACAGTGTGGATGAGAACTTGGAGAGAAGAAACCATTACCTTGACCTGGCCGGCATTGAAAACTACACATCCCGCTTTGGAACAGGTACAGATTTTATTGCAAAGAGTACATGGAGACAATAGAGGTTTCTCATTTAGGCCCTACTCACACCTGGTGTTTAAATCTGTCTTGTGTGATTTTTTTTTTTAAATGCGCATAACAAAAAAAAAGTTGAAATCCCAATTTTAGCTCAGTGGATTAATGTCATTAGCCGCGTTTCCACTGTCGAGCCAGTGTGAGCCAGTGCTTTAAATGGGCCGAGTGAGGCTAATAGTCTTGGACCTGTAGCACTGAGGCCAAAATAACACTGCGTTTCCACCATCGGGCCAGAAGCTCTGCTGCGCTCCACTTAAATCTGCACTTTTCATGCCTCTCAGGAACAATATCATGCAACTATTTCACCAACAAAGGGAAGTTATTAGAAAACAAATAAGAAATAAGTCACTGGAACTAGCGTGATCACAAAACGAACACAATAAAAGTGGCCTACGCTTTGGCCGTAGGTTTTTGTCTGGCCAAAAAACCCAGGCTGTTGCCCCAGAGGAAGCAAAGACGAGGCACGATCAAGCACCGGAAGTGACAGTGGAAACGCGACTGGCCCTGGCACGTACTAGCACGGCCGCTTTTAGCCTGACAGTGGAAACGCGACTATTGACTGGTAAAAAAATTATTAAAAGAGTTTCGGACCACTTTTAGACCACGTCTATTTAGTGCTGGCCCGTTTGTGATGACATGCACTTCAACTTATAGTAATACAAGATGTGCAATAGATCATCACTCTTTTGTGGTGAAGAAGCTATAATTTGATACTTTTAAAACACATAAATAATAATAACCATTAAAACAAAATATTTTGTGCTTCCTCTAGCAGCTCCAGCCACAGAACCAGCAAAACCTCACCACACCGCGCGTTCATCAAATCAGACACGCTCACATTCTCAGGAACCCGAGAATGGCCACGCATACCCCGCTCACCATCGGCGCTCACAGACCATCACCACAGATCCTCCTGCCATCCTCTCCCGGCACTCACACGCACTCCGTTCCCCCAAAACACACCGCACGCCGCCCACACAAGCCTCCGCCGGTCGAGTGATGAGAAGAGGAGCGCCCCCTCCCCCAGCAGTCCCCAGCCAGACCCCTCCGCACCAAAGCTCAGGTCCGTACCGACGACACAAGCAGAGGCCTAAAGAAGGTCTGCACTACCGGCCTCTTGGGCCGACTGTGACGTCTGGCCCAGTCATAGAGAAAGAGCATGTGAGGGATCTGCCCGGTCTGGTGCTATATGAAGGAGGACTAGCTCAGGTGGTCCAGCGACATGAGCATCATCATCATCATGAACATCATCATCACTACCATCACTTCTATCAGTCCTGATGAGTAAAACACAGACGCCTACATAATGGATCTAAATAAGAAGAACCACGAGGAACAGAACAAATGATCTTAAATCTTCTTGCATGGCCACAATGAGGCTGAGAAGGACACAAAGAATCATGTTCATGCCAAAGTGGCAGACAATATGTAAGCATTTGTATATAGAAGTGTGTGTGAGTCAGTTTGAATGTGTGCTGTTGTATTCAGTTCTGTCTTTGGCAGCAGGAGAGGTTTACTTACTACGTAAGGGCTCTATCTTTCCCTTTTCTCTTCTTTCTTGCTTTCTTTCTTTCTCTCTATCACTCTGTCTGCCTACTTTGTTTTATTTATCTGCCTCTCTTATCTTGTTATAGTTGTTCTGTTTGGTTAAAATGTGGTCAGCCCTGTTTAATGAAGAATTTTGAGTTGTCAAAACCACTTTTTAAGGAATACAATTCCTTGGTTTTGTAATTGACATTGTGTGTGTGTGAGTATGTGTGTGCATGTGCGTACAATCTGCGCTTCTATGTGCGCCTAAGGTGTCTTTTTTTACACTTATCCTATTGTTGTTTTTTTTCTCCACTGAAGACCACTTGAAAAGCACTTGTTGTGCCATTGCATTCGAGACACTTTATCTATGAAGAGCCTCTCTCTCCGAAACAACAGATCTGAATCAACACCTATAAAAATGCAATACAGGACACATGTACATAAAAGAGCCAGTAAAGACGCTCAAGCCGTCAAAAAGGACATTGTTGAAGGACAGTATGAGAACTACTTTCTACCAACCTACATGAAGAAAACAAAGCATCATAATCAGCTGCTACCTCTAGTATTATTATGATTATCGGTATTATTGACATAATTTTTATTATTCAGATTTTTTTTATTTGTCTGTCTGTTGTAATATCCCACAAATCTGCAGTCATGTCAAGATGTATGGGATTTAAATCCATTGTAAGCTTTATTACTGAAACATTTCTATTCATATGTTTTTTTTTTTTTTTTTCTGTCCCCGTAACTTTAAGCTAATTGCATTCTAAGACCACTAGGCATCAGAGTTTATAGTGTAATTATGTGTATCAGACAATATGAGTTCTTAAAATAATCTTCTGATGATTGTAGAATAATGTTTTGAAGCTTGTTAAAAAAATAATTTATTTGAAAAGCATATTCCTGTCACGTTTATTGCAAGTCAAAATGGGTCTAATCAAATGATTGGAAAACATTGAATATATTTATGTCGTATGGCACAACATTATACCTGCTAATGTGTTTTTGCTTGTTTAGTTGTGGTTTTAACATTTCCTTATCAGTTCAGTCATAAGGCAGTTCAAGTTGTAAAGTGTAAAGGAATCTATGCTGGAAAGGAAAAAAAAAAAATATTTTTATTTCTCAGGTTCATTTCACGTTTGAGTCATTGATTAGACAGGACAATATTATCGGTATTGAAGGGAGCTGTAAACCGCTAGACTGAAGGTTTTTTTTTTTTTTTTGGTATAGAATTACCATTTAGAGTTTTTTATTTCTTTCAGAATCTAAGAATATGTCCTCAGACTGAATCAGGATCTTATAGACAGTATGGTAGTGCTTTTAGCTCAGTATTGGCAGAAGTGAGATGGGTCGCGAGAAAACGAGTCCGGTTTATCAGGAGTTCATCTGTTCCCCTGCAGCAGTTTAAAACAGCATTCAAATAGTACATTATGAATCTATTTTAGGTTCGATGTATCCCTAGTCACCTAGGGGGAGTGAGTGAGTGAGTGAGTGTGTATGGCAGCTGCCTCATTCCTCAGAGGCAGGATGACAGTATCGCCGCCGAGGAGTCTCCAGTCCTGCCATAACTCACCAGTGCTCCACTGACAGAGACTTAATGAGTGTGTGTGCAACTGAATACAGCACTGCAGAAGATTATGAAACAAAACAGCCTTTGTTCAGACTCAGCAAAGCAGGTGTGTGTTGAAGCTCACAGCAGGTGTTTTAATACTCCAGGTTTGTGTGATATGTCTCATCTCTCCTTTTTATACACAGAAAAAAAAAAACATGTATTGAAAGCTACTAAAATGTGCACTTGCCCTTGAAATTTTGGGCCTCAATATAAACACTAGATACATAAAAATCACTTTTTCAGTTATGAGATGAGTCTGTAAGAGCCTGTTCAACGTACTGAAATGTTTAGAGAGAGATCGGCTGACTCTTATGCTTAGGAGGACAGTGGAAATGTGAGAGCATCTCTGGAAAACCCACCTGCAGCTTCAGGGTGGTCTCATCGCAGTGACACTCAACCTTCACTCAGTTTTGCTTTTGCAGGGGAATGATTTCATGGAATGGAGCTTAGCTCTCCCTATCAATTTCTCTCTCTATGGTGTTGTCATTTGAAATGTTTCTGATCATTTCTTAAACATGCATTGCTGCTAAAAGAAAGAAAGAAAGAAACCAACCAACCCATGGCAACATGATAAAGTTTAGACTATAAACATGTCACACAGCAGATTCATTAATATTATTTAATTCTTGTCCTGCAGTGTTCCTGTTTATCCTTTAAACGATGACCACGCTGACACTGTTTAGATGTTTGATAGGATCGATTGTCTAATGGTTGTAAATACGACATGAACAGACAGCTGTTAGACAGATTCTGTTTTATTGATCTGGATGATCAGCTATTTTGTCTAGTCCCATTACTTACAAAATGTCTTGATTTCTATTGTGCTTTTGTTTATTGACACACTCTCGAACTCACAGCAAATGATTCATGGAGGTGCTTGTATATAAATAGCACAATGTGGTAGCATTTCATGCCACACCTTAACCCTAGTCCAGATAATTTGACTTTTCCTGATAATTTTTCATGCTTTTTTTGTTAGTTTATAAAGATGGATGGAAATAATAGCTTTATTTATTTATTAGCAAACCTGTGCCAAGAGACAACCTTTCATTAAAAGCTGAACTGTTGCTTACTGACTGTGTGGCTGTTGGTTTTGAGAATGTTCTGATGATTTCTTTGCATGCATGTACAGTAAATTCATCATGGCTGCATGCAGAGATGTGTTTCGGCTTTTGAGTAGAAATACTTTTGCCTGTCCTCTTAATTTAAGTTGCTTGCATGTCTTGCTTCAAATATTTCCCACAGCTGCAGTCACCACATGGCCAAAGAAAATACTGATGTTGTGTAAGTTTTAAGTTACATCTAACAAATCTCCATCCCCACATACCATTTGGGGTTGGTAAGATTTCTTTATGTTTCTGGGGGAAAAATAACAATAAATTCTTATGCTCAACAATTCTGCATTTATTTGAGCAAATATACAGTAAAAATATGTGGAATATTATACAACAGCTATTACTCCAATCTTCAGTGGGATGACTGATCCTTCATAAATCAAATTATTATGCTAATAAACATCTATATCTATCTAAACAAATAGATTAGGCGCTCAAGAAACTTCTTTATCAATGTTGCTGTTTTCAAAAGACTGCAAATATGGAAAGGTACAATAAATACAATTTATAGAAAGTGAGCAACACTATGGAAGTACACAAATTTACTGTACATCCAGAAGTGAAACAGTGTAGAGTTTGGGTGGTTCTATTACATTTGAAATATTTTGTGAGGGCATAATGTGAAAAAATATTTCTAACCAACGATCAGAAAAATTCTATTCAAGGCTGAATGTTATACAGAATGTCGGTATTTTGATTGTAATTTACTTTATCAAAAATAGCACTGCATTAAAAGTGTGTGTGTGTGTATATATATATATATATATATATATATATATATATATATATATATATATATATATATATATATATATATATATATATATATATATATATATTATCAGCATGTGTGCTCTCTGTAAATAAACCCATGGCCCTTGCACTAACATTTGAACTAGAACACGCCTACTTTCCTCTCTCTAGGGACTGTTTTTCAACAAATATTTTCACTAGACAATAAAAGTGACACATTTGGTACTGGATTTGTGTGGTGAGGATGGAGAGGACTAGGTGTAAAAGAGCCATATCTCTATCACAAAAACAAACAGACAGCGAGTGAGCAAGCGAAAGATGCCATTGACTTGAGCGTGAGTGAGGAGGCTGCTTCCACATGTGTGGAGGGTGCTTTGTCTCCTGTAGATAGACACATTGCTTTGAAGTGCGGATTTGCCCAGTGGGGTGCTAGCATCTGTTGAGAGGAGATGCTAAACACAGAGGATGTGAGGGACACGCGACTACACGCTACACTATTACCCATACAGGAGCAAACAGGCCAAAACCCAAATCCAATGATAATGTACATCTGTTCCAGAGTATTTAGAGGCTTTGAATTTTTTTTTTTTTTCTGTGGGATAAGTGGAGCCCTTTTTCTTACAGTATCTCACAACTTCAAAGCAGATTCTCTGGATAATGCAAATGATTGGAATATAGCGCTTTCTTGCAGGCTTGAAAGCATGAAAAGCAAATTAAGGCTAATTGGTGTGGCAGGCTTTTATGTATGAGAAGACGGGCGAAAATAAAGCACTTTATTAACCGTCGAGTTCACTGAATTGGGTGAGAAGCTGGCAGAGTGCTTAAGTTCACATCGGTGCCCTGTTGACATTTGCTCCACAGTGATGTCTGTTAAGGGTATGATGAGATAACAGCCATTGAGATTAAGAGCATCCCGTTGTAATCACACAGGCATGTTTGAAGGCTGACTGAGGGAGATGGTAAATGGAGGTGTGAAAGTGACTGGCTTCATTCGTTTATGAGAACACAATGCAATGTTAGTCTTCGTATTTATGCGTTTCATGACAATTAAGTAAATGTTTGAATATTTTCAATAAAATAATATTAACAAAATTAAAATAAAGAAGAAAAAAATTTGAAAATTAAACTTAGCTGATGATA
Source organism: Carassius gibelio (assembly GCF_023724105.1). Lineage (NCBI taxonomy): Eukaryota > Metazoa > Chordata > Actinopteri > Cypriniformes > Cyprinidae > Carassius > Carassius gibelio. The sequence continues at coordinate 22,195,451 of NC_068377.1, forward strand.
AGTGTTATTGATTTTATGTTATTGTAACAATTACTAGTGTTGTAAGTGGCCAGTGTTGTTATTGGTGTTGTTATTGTTGTGGTCTGGGATATTTTTGACTGATACTAAAACTATTTACACATTTTGCTGAAATATAAATATGAGATCACAAACTTAAACTTAAAAAACCATTGCCTCAGCAACTAATTAAATTAAGTTTAAGTACTAAAATGACTAACTAAAACTTAAAAACAACAGCTAATAGAAATATAAAAAAAACATCACTTGAACTAAAATTCAAATGTAAATTGAGAAAATAATTGCTAATTGAATTAATAGACTACTCTATTAGTAAATAAATTATATGAAAATTATATTCTGTGACTACATCTGTCTTTAGCAATGCTGTGGAAATACTTTGATTCAAATGATGAATGTATGTACTTAGTTAATATAAATCATAAGAATTTATTTTGAAGAAAAAAAGTGCTGTCTCCCAAAGCTCTCCAAAAATACTTCAGAGAAACATATTCAGAAAATGACTTTCAACTATTTGTAATAATATTTCCGGACTGATTGCTCCATCATAACTATCTCTACATCAGCCCAGGCTGTAGTGTGACTGAAATATGAGGGTGTGTGGAAACATGGAAATGTTTTTAAAGTCAGGAACTCAAGGGCTAATGAACTGTAGTGAATTATTCAAAAGGAGAGGGAGAGGGGAAAAGAAAGAGAACATGCTTGAGGGCTATATATATATATATATATATATATATATATATATATATATATATATATATATATATATATACACATATAGGGCTATGTATGTTTTTTTGTTTTTTATTTTTATTTTTACAAGAGCCCTGTAATTATAACATTTTCTATGGTAAATTGATACTGATAAGAGAAACAAAATATGGCATGTTTAAAAGCCCTTCATCATTGTGAGGTTAGTTACTTTACTGAGACCAGGGCACAAGTCTCACTACACCTTTATAGACGTTAAAGGGATAGTTCACCCAAAAATGAAAATTACACCATGATTCACTCACCCTTAAGGCATCCTAGGTGTATATGACTTTCTTCTTTCAGACAAATCCAATCAAAGTATATATATATATATATATATATATATATATATATATATATATATATATATATATATATATATATATATATATATATATATATCAATGACATGGCTCTTCCAAGCTTTATAAAGGCACTGAAAAAGAAGTCCAATAAAGAACATCCATCCATCATAAAAAGTGTCCCACATGGCTCTGGAGGGTCTCCTAAAGTGAATCAATGCATTTTTTTTGTACAAAAATATTGATATTTAAACTTTAGAAACAGTAGCCTAATTTTGAGCTTCTGCTCTTCTGTCGTAACGCGTTCACTAGAGAGTGTCATTGCAGGGGGGTGACATAAGGATGTAGGTATAGTGGTCTCTCTTTAAGGTCTGTGAAAAATATGCTAGTCTCTCGAAAAAGAAAAAAATATTTTTTTTCTTTACAAATCCTCATTTAGTACTTCTAATTTGTGACTGGTGTTTTGTTTGGTCTCTTCTCTGTGGTTCTGTTCTGTACAAATAGAAGACATGGGCAAGTTATCTAGTAAATCTGGGCGTAATATTCAAATCTTTCCTCTTAGCTCAGGTTATTGGATTCACATGAACCCCTGTCTCCGATCATGTTTCACCTTTATTTTTTTCTTTCTGTTATTCTCAAGCCACTTACTTTTTCAAAAGCCTGCTGGATCTTTTATGAGTCACTTGCATATTCTTGAGTGTTTTCTCCTGTAATGCTTTACTTATAACTTCAGTGTTCCCTCCTGAGTCACCTGCTCTTCTGAAGTTTTTTTCATGGTGAATCAGTCTGTAATAAACAAAACAAAACAAAACAAAAAAAGCGCTGACTTTCACCTCTTCAACCTTACGACTGATCCACCAACTGCATGAGTCCACCTGAATTGGTGGTCCCAAATATGTGTTCTTGCATGACATTATATGCAAATAATTTAATCATTTGCTAAAATATTTTTTTCTCTCTCTCTGTTCTTTGACCTATAAATGAACAGAAGAAATTAACTGTTTTACTTTCAAAAGTGTGTTGAATATTCATGGTCAGGCTCCAGAGAAGTAAATAAGAAATACAGAATGTTTCTACTGACATTCAGTCATTTTCTTCTAGGACTTTTTGAATGCTTACAATTAAATTTTGAACAATCTTAATTCTCCACAGTTAACCAATTATTAATTTAATTAAATGTGCTACAGTTCAGTAGATTTCCTCTTTTTGCGTATTGGGGTATTAACATGCTCACACTGCACTGGGTATGTGGAAGCTTTCATTTAACATATCCCAAATAAATAAATAAATAAATAAATAAACGTTAGTGTGTATTTTCTTATTTTGAGCTGCAAAGGCTTTTCAGAAACCTCACATGAGAAAAATTTCCACCTTATTTATAAAGTGTAGCGGTTGTAGCCATTTTTAACTCAAATGTACAAGCCTTACGATATCAGCTGTGTCCAATTATTTTAGCTGTATAAAAACAATCTGTTGTGATGTTTGAAACTTATCATATTATTTCAATCTATTATGCAATAAACTTACAAACAGTTTTACAGTTTACAACATTTTGTTCTTGTATTCTTATTCTATATTGGCTAACAAATCAAAAGTACCACACATTCACAGCTTCTTATGCAAAACCTTTATTTCTGCCATACAAACATTGTTGAATTCCCACTTTATGGCAGGACATGATCTATAGACAATTTATAGGTAGGATGCTGTAGATGTTCTCCACTAAGGAAGCATTTTCACAGTGTGAGTCTAATTGAATTACTTTCCAATTATTCTTCTTATCTGCATATGACATTGCATATAGTCCTTGATATGTTAATTCCATGCATACACGTCGTTCACATGTTTTCAAAGATGTAAACAGGCCATTGTTGTTATAGTTAGCCCTGGTTATCTTCATCAAGCTGTGATGAAGTCTATCAGAGGCCAACAAAATGAGGAAAGGAGAGAGAGAGAGAGCATATGGGAGAGTGAGGCAGCAAAAAGTTCCATTGGTTTTGAGTAGATCATTGGGGCTCTTTATTTTTGCAACATCAAAGGGCTTGTGTCTGCTTTGATGTGGCAGCATGCTGTTTAAGGTACAGAGTGAATGGAAAGATGTCAAGCTGCAAGGTGCCTCTGTAGTTTGCGAGGAGGGCTCTGCAGAGCAGCAGATGAAAGGACCAAACAGGGTTTGATAATGAATGTCCAACAAGTAGCCCATCTCAGGCAGTGCTCACGCAGCGGGAGCCAGAGCTAACCTTCAACGATGCACATAACGCCCCACACTCCTCCTCTAACTACCTTGCTCTCTTTTTAGCCGTCCGCTGAAAACTGCAGAGAAGTGAGCTTTAATCTTCTCTTCAATTAAAACTCAATACAAATGCAACTGCATAAACACACAAATAAAGGCACATGCCTGCGCTGGCACTTCTTCTGTTCCATTTTCTCTCTTTTTGAAAGACATTTGATCTCTTTCTTTTTGACAGAGCATGTCTCTCTAAGCTCTGCACTAATTGGCATCCAATTTCACCAAGACTCGACTCAATTAGGACATCGCTTACCAGCTTGCCTGCCTGGTCTGTTTGAAGCCATTGTCCACCGCTGTGCTGGCAGAGTTTTACATCAGACTCTCAAACAGTGTCAATTCACCTATTTCTTTGAAGTGCTATTTCAGAAAAAGAGTACGAACTGACAATGTCCTGCAACGCGTGTGTGATGAAGTGTTGTTAGGCTGAACGCAAGTAAAGTCTGATCAAACGAAAGAACAAACTGGTTAAAATGAGAATATCTATCTTAATTCATGGTTTTTATAGAACTAGATGTTATATAAATTGTGTTGCAAATATATGTCTGTTACATAGTTTTCATGTGATGTGAGAGATGTGAAGCAGACCTCTTCTTTAATAATGTAAACGCAGTCCAACACTTTGAGTGCAGAACAGGGTCTAACTTTGAGGATTATTTATATAGAAAGTATGTGGGCTATTTTGGACTTGTGAAAAGTGGATATTCACTCCATGTTCTCTCGGGTAAATGTGGTATGAACCCCCCCTTACCCAAAATTCCCTGGTGTGCTGCCCTTCCAAGCAGCCATAACCAATGTGTGAAAATCAGAAACTTCAAATGAAGTTATTTAATAAATAATTTGTAATTGGAGTAGTAAACCTATCAGAGTTATGTGTGTAGTCTGCCAGTGTGTCCTGTAACACTTTTTATTGACACTGCCCCACTGCTGAATCTTTAGTGCCTCAGCACAATTATATTTTTTTTACTTGAGTTGTGAATGTGAATTCGCTTGTACTGAATGTAATGCAATAAAAATATTGTGAAATAATGGTAAGGAGCGCACACATAAACCACGTGGCAGTGTTGTCCACTTCACAAACAAATGATTCTAATAATATGATTATTTTAATGATTACAAAACATATAGCATGCCCAGTGTAGTCTTGATACCCGAACAAATTACTCTCATCTATCAGTTCTTTATAGAGAATCAAAAACTTAAAGCCATATAAACAAGAAACAAAAAATTACCAGTATTGTCTGATACCCAAGAAAAAAAAGGGAATTTTACAAACCTGTTATTTTTAGTGAATCAAAAACATTTAGCACGACCAGTGCATTCTGATTCCAAGACAAATGACGATTATGAGCCAGTTTAAAAAGATACGACTGAGACTAGAAAATCACTCTCATCTCGTTCCAAACCTGTATGCATTTCTCTCTTCTACAAAAGAAGGTATTCTGAAGTTTCAGTTCTCATTAACTTCCATTTGGTCCATACAATGGATGCCAATGGGAACAATAGTGTTTGGTTACCAATATTCTTCAAATATATTGTTTTACATTACACAGAAGAGAGGAAGTTTTTTTTTTTTTTTTTTACTATAGACACATTTGTGTTTGTTGTCTGCCTCCACTTCACATGTATCGTCCACAAATGTTAGCCTAGCACACGGTCACCTTACAGTGAAAATTCCTGAAATCTCTTCATGTCCTCCATTATTTACAATTACAATTAGGAAATATGAAATGACAGGAACTGACAAAAATGTTTTTTGTTCAGGGAGTTCAATTGACAGTACTTCTCTGATTATATTAGCATTTCTGTCAGAACTCTGCTCTCTGTAAAGCAACAGTCTCTGTGGAAAATCAAGATGACAACCCACACTTCACTGTTTGTCATTAAATCTTTCACTCTTGGATTCGTCAGAGCTGTATATTCTACACCAATAAGAGAGACGAAAAACTAATCATGGCACATGAGGAATTATGAGATAAAGTAGTCATGACAAAACAACAGGCATTAAAAGAACAAAACAACTATATTTCTCAAGTTTTTATTATGTAGATCAAAGAGAGACTGGAGAAGTCACACACACACACACACACACACATACTTTAAGTATAAAGTACGTTTTTGCATTGCTTGCAACTGATTGAGTATTATGCCAATAAGCCTGGTTAATTTTCATAGCTCTAATATTTTTCCTAGCTCTGAAGCTTTTTTATGAGAGTTTTGCAAGTGTAACAGTGCAACTTCTAAAAAATCTGAGATAAAAAAAGAGTAAGAAAGCTGTAGCACATTGAATGTAATAAATGTCTGCCTGCACACTATTTTGCTCTTTTCCTCGTCTTAGTCACTGGCCAATAGTGTTGTCACTGTCAGCACACTTCATGACTGTTCTTCTGTGTTCAGTGCAATGTCAGAAATGCACCACATTCATAGACAAGTTGTGCTGTTGTGCAGGATTGTTTATTATGGTCTATATTCCATGGACTTTTGGCCAAAAAGGCTCTGTCTTTTACATTGTGGATGACAGAGCTACAGAGGGATGGAGACATCATGCTGATCAGCTCTGGTCTCATCAAAGCCAGTCAAACATGATCAACACCGAACCCTCACAGACACTTCCACTGCCCAGACCGCCATAAATGTCATATATTTCTCAGCTGACTGCTGGGTCACATCATCAGAAGATATTATAACATATGATACAATTAATACTCCAGAACTGACAATTTAGGATTGCAGACTAAAATACATAAACGCAATAAATGGCTCAGTATTTACTTGTGGAATGAGTCTGTTCTGTATAGGCCTACAGAACAGAACTATTTTCTTAAAGCTGCAGTAGGTAACTTTTGTAAAAAATATATTTTATATTTTTATATTTTTATAAATATATATTATATATATACATACAGATAATCTGTGAAAAAATCAAGCTCCTCTGGCTCCTCCCAGTGGTCCTATTGCCATTTGCAGAAATGCATTGCTCCCGTTAAGAAACAACCAATCAGAGCTGCGGTCCGTAACTTTGTTTGTGTTCAAAATGTAGAAAAATGTATATAATAAGCGAGTACACCATGAATCCATTTTCCAAACCATATTTTTAGCACCTATAATAAGTGTTTATATTCGGACTATTTTCGATTGCTTCGGGGGTACTGCGACGGAGTAACCCAGTACCTTTGTGATTCTTCAAAGACATAAACAGAGAGAAGTAGTTCCGGCTACGATGTTCTTCCGCAAGACGCAAGCAGTTCTGTTTATTAACCGCTAAAGCGTCAAAAGTTACCTACCGCAGCGTTAAATGGTTCAATCAAAAATTATTTTACAAAATTGCTTTTCATTTTAACTTGAAATTGTCTGAAAATGTTTCTTAAACACTATTGAGAAATTATAGAAAATGTGCACAGATAGAAAAAGAAAACATTTAAAATAAATAAAATAAATAAACATAAAAATACAGGCTGAATACAAGCCTATTAACATAAAACTATGGATTATAAATAATTAATATGTATTAAAGCTCACTGCATTTTTTCCTCCTTAGTTAATTTAACTTTTTACATTTTTATGTTATTTTATTTAAATGAATAATTATTTTAATTCATGGGGTTATTCAATAATTTCAAAAGTTACATTCCAGACATCATCTCTTAAAACATTAATTAAGTGAAATCATTCAATTTGAATTCCTAAAGCTGTTATTAAGGCACATCTTCCATTAAAATACGGGAATTTAAATATTTATGTATTCATATATCTGTACATAAGTCATATAATATTTTACCTTTCAGATAAACTTGATTTACTGGGATTCATTGGATTGGCTCTTCAATTGTTCAACTAAACGGTCAAAACTCAGCGAAAATACATTTTGGTCTAAAAAAAACCCAAAAACTATGACTTTATTCAGCATTGTCTTCTCTTCCGGGTCTGTTGTGAGATTTCAAACACTGCAGTTTAGTTATATCTAGTTTGTGAACGAATCATTCGATGTAACCGGATCTTCTTGAACCAGTTCACCAAATCGAACTGAATCATTTAAAACGGTTTGTGTCTCCAATAAGCATTAATCCACAAATGACTTAAGCTGTTAACTATTTTAACACTCCCACTGAGTTCAAACAAACCAATATCCCAGAGTAATTCATTTACTCAAACAGTAGACTGACTGAACTGCTGTGAAGAGAGAACTGAAGATGAACACCGAGCCAGAAAAAGAACGAAAGATTGACTCGTTCTCTTCAAAATATTCTAACTGACTCTCTGATGTCGCATGGACTTTGATGATGTTTTTCATACCTTTCTGGACATGGACAGCATACCGTGCCCACATTTTCAAAGGAGAGACTGAGAGCTCTCGGACTAAACCTTAAATCTTAAATTGTGTTCCGAAGATGAACGGAGGTCTCACGGGAACGACATGAGGGTGAGTTATTAATGACATAATTTTGATTTTTCGCTGAACTATCCCTTTAAGGGGGCATCCCCTATCTTCCACAACGTTTTACATGATGCTAGACTTCCCTCTTGTGTTTGAAGTGTGGATCTGCATCCTTCTTCACAACTGTGAAAGTGTGGTGTCTCTGTTTCCTTTTCACAACCAAAACGGCTCTACGTTTATTTGTGTCAGTCAGTCATCCTAGGTATTAACTCGTTTAACTCACTTCCACGTTTTAACCTGTTGTCACCCCCCAAACTTTGCCTACATGACTCGAGGAGCGTTGGACCAAATGAGCACCACCCTCCTGATGTGACAGCAGAAGTTTTATAGCTTTATATTGTGTAAAATTAGGGTTTACGGGACAAAAAAAAAATCAGTTAATAACAAGTATTTGTATTTGACACTAACTTTACGTAGTATCAGCGACGAGAAGCCTATAATTAAAAACATTTTATACACCGAAGATAGTTATGTGATTATTAAATCAAAGTTTTTGACATATTGTGTAAAACTGACATTTACTGTAAACAAAGTGTCACAACACCCTCGCGTCTTCTCTGCAACAGTGTTAAACTGAGCCTGCGTCCCCATGTGCACGCATGCTAAATTCTGTGTGATATTAGCCATTTTCAATATTATTTAGGGCAGATAGGGTGGATAGTATGACGCAGGGGAAGACTGCTTTTTATGAGTAACCGACTCGTCAGTAAGGACTTCCTGAAGACTCGGACAGCACATCTTTCACTTTCAGTTGAGACAATCATTATCATAAAGTGACTAAACGGACTGTACCTAATGTAAGTGTGCTCGTGGTGTTTTCATATCACGGAATATCAAGTAAATAGACATTTGTAATCGTGTTTCGTTTGCGATAGAATTTTGAAAATGTCAAATGAGACAAACGCTTTTGTTCTTAAATGATACGCGTAACGTTACAGGTATGATCATGAATGACACATTAAATTTACTTTTATAGCTGGGGAACAATGCCATTCAGGAGATATTTCAGACCTTGCCTGGTAAGTGTTTTTTTATTTATGTATTTTATTATATTTATTATTATTTACTTAACTTCATTGTTTCCTAATGTCTGCGGAGTATATTTATTCAAAGTAAATTTTTGTAATGTTCCTTAGGCTACTTAACAAAACGATCAACACGTAATCTAGACGTAAGTTTAGGGGGAAAAAATAACAACGGGAACATAGTTAGACCGCCTTAGGAAAAAATGAGGAAATTAGTGGCTAAATTTACTCTAGCTGTTCAGAGTATTAGCCTATAATAAAATGGATGCCATCTCCCTGATATCTAATAAATGCAACGGTATAAATTTACAAATGGTTCATTAGTGAGAAGTTGTGACGTTGTTGGTCTTCTCTGTCTCATCCCTGTAGTTGGGTTCTGATTGTGAATGATGGCTTTGAGACAAGGCTGAGTACCACTATGAGTACTCCCCAGTTGATCCTAAAACAGCGAGCAGAGCTTCTGGCGGTCCTGTGTGGTGGAGGCAGTGCCGAACCTCTGGATTGTGTTCTGGACCTTCTCCTGGCCTGGGAGGTTCTTGTCTGGGAAGATTACCTAAGCATACAAGTGGCAGAGAAAGCTCTAAGTTACAAAGTCAGGCAACTTTTAGATGTGGTATATGATAAAGGAGAAGATGCATGCAGCCTTCTCTTGGCTGCACTGAACCAGGTCTTACCTGAGGAGCAGAAGACTGAGCTGTGTTTTGGGGAAGAATGTGCTGTGGTGGGCAAGAACAGACCAGACACTGCAACTTTAACGTTACTTGCTGACAGGCCAGTGTTAGTGAGAAAGCTCAGAGATAATATTGACGGAGCATTGGATGTTTTACTAACGACTGGCTGCTTCACCATTAAAGATTGTGATGTGGTGCAACTACCTGTATACACACCCTCACAGCAGGTAATTTATCTGAACACTGTTTTAATCCATTAACTAATCTATTTCTTTGTGTTACGAAATCCCTGAAATTTAATGTGCTCTATGACTAACTGTCATGTCATCTTCCCCATGACTACTCATTGATACTGACTGTTGAAATGCCGAACAATTTTCAGACAACTGCCAACTGAAATTTGTGACACTGTGATATATATATATATATATATATATATATATATATATATATATATTTATATTTATATATATATATATATATATATATATATATATATATATATATATATATATATATATATATATATCATACATACTCTGAAAATGTACCTATTTTCCTATTGTACTTGATAAGTGCAATTCAGTTTGGCATGTGAATATTTTAAGCTTGTTAACAGTAAATGTCAATTACTTGTGGATAGACAGTGATCTTGTTGGATTGTGGCAGGTTCGGAGGCTGTTAGACCAAGTCAGGTTTAAAGGGGAAACTGCTGCAAAGACGTTACTTCAGTATCTAGAGCAAACAGAGACAAGCAGACCAAACCCTGAAGATAAAGAAAATCATCTTTCTGCCAGTATGAGACATTTTTCTTTGTCTTCGGTGTTACTGATTGTCAAATGCACAAAGATGGAAATAATTATGTTGCCACTTATAATTACATTGTCAATATATTAAATATAAGTATGTAAATAATTATGAAATACATATTTTAACAAATACAAATTTCTAATCGTTTTTACATTCCATTATTTTCTTTATTTCTCATAGTTTAACATAACAAAATTGTATATTCATAACAAAAAAAAACTTTAAATGTACTGAATACAAACTTTATATTTGTCACTACAGTTTGTATTTTATTTCCACTGTTTCTCCAGATTGTATGCTTTACCAGAAGAAGCTGCGAAGCTCTGTTGCTGCCCAGTCCCATTCCCTTAACACCTATGGCGGGACAGGACATTTCTCCTTGGATGACATTTACACCGATGGACTTCTTGAAGTAATGGATGGCTCTGGTGAAACTACGACGCTAGGGTTAGAGGATGTGGTGGGTCCATTGGGGACTCTAAATGACGATGCTGACACCTTTCTTGTCTCTGGGGAGGCAGGAAGTGGCAAAAGCACACTGCTTCAGCGACTGCACTTGCTCTGGGCAAGAGAAGCCTTGCTCCAAAACATTTTTCTGCTGTTCCCCTTCAGTTGCCGCAAGCTGAACGCAGAGCACAGAGAGCTGTCTCTGAAAGAGCTCCTCTTCTTGCACTGCTGCTGGCCTGACCGAGGTCAGGATGAGGTTTTCCAGTTCATCCTAGACCATCCTAATTTGGTCCTCTTTACCTTTGATGGCCTCGATGAGTTTAAACAGGGTTTCACTGATGAAGAACGCCACTGCTGCCCCACAAAGCAAGTTCCTGTACCTGTTTTGCTTTTCAATCTGTTGCAGGGTACGTTAATGAAGGGTGTTGTGAAGGTGGTCACCAGCAGGCCACAGGCTGTGGGCCCATCACTGAAGCGCTATCTCCACAAAGAAGTGCTCCTGAAGGGTTTTTCTCCTGGAGGTATTGATTGCTTTGTTAAGAAACATCACAGTGACCCTGCTATGGCTAGACGTGTCATAGAGTCCCTCCATGCTAACTCGGTTTTGCTAAGTCTTTGCCACATCCCAGTCTTCTGCTGGATTGTGACCAAGTGCCACCAGGAGCTTCTGGGTAGCCAAGATGGTATTCCCCAGACCATCACCGATGTCTACCTCCTGGTCTTACAGCATTTCTTCCAGCGAAAGTCATATCAGCACCAAGGAGTCCTGGGAAAGGCCTGGTTGGAGGAACATTTGAACACAGTGTTAAAACTTGGCCAGCTGGCATTGGAAGGTCTGGAAGCCTCTTGTTATGTGTTCTCAGGATATGAGCTGCAAAGAATTGGGCTCACAGACCAGGATGTTAGCATGGGCTTCCTCACTTACTGCAGCGACCTATCTGTTACAGACTGTAAACGCTATGAATTTCTGCACATCACCTTACAGTGCTTCTTCGCTGCTCTCTACATCGTTCTGAATCGTAACAGATATCGCTCTGCTATCTACAGACTCTTTCAGCCCAAGTACAAGCAATTGGCGGGCCTATCTCAAAGATGTCTGGAACCCTGTTTTGACAGTTCTGTAGAGGGGATGGAGTCCCGTGTGACAGAGACACCGAACCTCCAGATTACAGCTCAGTTTGTGTCAGGACTTTTATCCCAGCGGCATCATAATCTCTTGCTGGAATGCTGTCCTACTGCTATGCGGGAACGCAAGGCCAAGCAGGTAGTGAAGTCTTTGTCTAAATGTATGCAGAGACATTTCAAGTCCATTCCTCGTCCTTTAGAGGGTGAAAAGAAGAGCATGCATGCCATGCCAAGTTTCGTTTGGCTAATTAAGTGTATCTATGAAATGCAAGACAGCAGTATTGCTCAAGATACCATGGCTAAGTTGGACGTTGAGCACCTGAAGCTCACCTACTGTAACATTGGACCAGTGGAATGTACTGCGCTGGCGTATGTGCTAAAGTACCTGAGGAATCCTGTTGGGCTCCAGTTGGACAACAATTCAGTGGGAGATGTGGGCGCGGAGCAGCTTCTACCATGTCTACATATTTGTCACTCCCTTTAGTAAGATGAGAGGTTAAATTATTTAGGTTTTGTTATAATTGTTGCTTAAAGGAATAGTTTATTCCAAAATGTTAACTTCATCATCTACTTGTTCTTTCAATTACTCAACCTGTATGCATTTCTTTACTCTGTGAAACATGAAAAATACATTTTGAAAATGGCTGTTTTTTTTTTCAAGTCAATGAAGTACAATGTCATTTGGACCCCAAACATTTTCAAAATATCTTACAGTATAAAGAAGGCAATACAGGTTTGGAGTGATGTGGGGAAAAGTATATGGTGACATTTTTAATTTATGTTTTTTTTTTCTTTCTGAAAACTGTTTTGCAAATGGATTTATATGATTTTCTGAATCCTGCAGTTTAAGGAACAATAACATATCAGATGAAGGAATCCGGAAACTTCTGGAAAAGGGAATGAATTGTGAAAGATTCCAAAAAATAGCGTGAGAATATAGAACATCTTCACTCTGCATTTTATGCATAACTTGTATTTTATTGTATTACTTAGAATAACCAAGTTTCATTACTACCTCAATATTTCTGCAGGCTTTTCAATAACAACCTTACAGATGCTTGCACCCAACACTTTGCTTGGCTGTTAAAATCAAAGCAGAACTTCCTGTCTTTGAGGTCAGTGCTTATTTTAGGTCATATGCTTTTTCTGATCAGTGGGATGCTGATCATTTTATTAACATCTTTTCATGTTGTACTGCACATCTTGAAACACGTTTCTCAAATGAAATATATAATTGTTTTGTAGACTTGGAAATAATAACATCACATCGCAAGGAGCAGAGCAGCTGGCAGAAGGCCTAAGCTACAACCAGTCTTTGCAGTTTCTAGGGTGAGGTCAATAATGAGAGTAATTCATTTTTGTATGTTCCAATACTGTGCCTATATTACATTGTATTATCTGACTTTGTTTCCAGATTATGGGGTAATAAAATTGGGGACAGGGGAGCTGAGGCATTGGCAGATGCACTCAAAAATAGCACAACGCTAATATGGCTAAGGTAATCTTGTTTTATTCCTATAATCCTATATTACAATAATTCTGCATTCTATGTATAAATATGAAAAAATAAATAAATAATATAAATATATATATATATATATATATATATATATATATATATATATATATATATATATATATATATAATTGTGGGTAGTGATAATGTTGGTTTGTTTCAGTCTGGTGGATAATGGTGTGGGCAGTGCAGGGGCATGTGCCCTGGCAAAAATTATCAGTCAGAGCAAATCTCTGGAGGAATTGTGGTGAGTGACTTATTCAATCTACTTTGTTTTTTATTTATTTATTTATTTATTTATTTATTTTTTTGCATGTCTGTATGCCTGGGATTTACAAGCTCGCTCTCTCTCTCTCTCTTTCACTTAGGCTAAATAAAAACTGTATCAGCAGAGAGGGGGTTGAGTGTCTAATAGAGGCACTGAAAGTGAACACTAGTGTTAAGGAAATCTGGTAAGATCATATTTAATTCTTTTAGCTGACTGTATGTGCTTGTTTTTACTCAATAAATGTTCATTTATTTCACTCAGTCATTCGTTGAGTCAAAAGTCCAATCAGACAAATGTGTGTTTTCTCTAAAAGTTGTACTGTATGTTGGTCAAACCCTCTTAAATAATGCCTGCAAAAACTAAATTACCGGTAATTCCCAATATATATATATATATATATATTCTCATCAGTGTATAAATAGGTGAACACAATAAAACCACAATAGCATACATTCTATCAAAACTCAACAGAAGTGTTAACAGACAAGTTTGTACCAGACAAGACAAGAATACATTTGCATATTATTTATTCATTACAATATTTCTGGCCAAAACAACAGTTAGAGAGTTTTTTTTTTTTTTACTGTTTATTAAATTATTCATAGTCGTTTAACTGTTTAAATTTTGCGGAAAGGATTATAGACAGGTGTCTCAATAGAAATTAAATGCTTTATTACATTAATACCAATGCCCGGTGAATGGTTTGTGTTAATACAGAGGCTTTTTGCTCTTTTTTTTGCTCTTAAAGGCTAAGAGGAAATAATCTGAGCCCAGGGGAAGAGGAGGAGCTGAGCAAGCAAGAAAGCAGATTGACCTTCTGAGGGCAAGATAGCTCTGTAAAGCCTGCCACCAGACTGAAAAATCAAACGCCCATCATTTTCCATAAATAAAAAAAGACCGGACCTAACTGAGGCACACACATAAGCAGCATAATAATGTAAAATGGTTATAAGGTGTTGAGGTATATCTTAAAAGCTAAATATCCACAGTACTAATCAGAATGTCAGATAGTGCTGGACAATAACTGAGATCCCCTGGCTGTTACCATTGTGTCTTGAATCTGTAAACGTTTCTTTGTAGCCAAAAACCTCACAATATTAATAAGGGACATTCAAACTGTCAAGCCAGTACACAAATTGAACTTCTAAAGGGGGGGTCTGGTAAAAAAAAAGATTTTTATGGTGCTGTCCCTTGCACTGATTCCCAGTTTACATTTATTATATATAGATTGTGTGTCGTTTTTTTTTTTTTTTTTTTTTTGTATCGTATATTCATAATCTATTTAGGGTATGTCACTTTCCTCACAGAATGTCAGAGTTTATGATGGTTTTGAATTATTTTCCTTTAATTACACCTTCTATGACTTATATTAAGTTGCACAATAACCATGGATTTATTTGTTTACTTGTCTTCACACAAAATTCATTAAACATTTGTTTACTGATACATGAGCTTCTATCCAGGATAAATGTAAAAAAAAAAAAAAAAAGTACAAAATGAATAATAATAATTATTATTTAAATATGCATCCATATTTTCAGTATGCATTGCATTTTTAGACCTAAAAGCTTGGAAGAACTGAAAGGAAATAAACTGTAATGTACAACCTGACACATTGCCAGTTCCTTAAACTTGCCAGTTACCAAACTACTGGAAAACCCCAAGAGGCGGGGCGAAATAAAAGACATCCGAAATGACCAATCAGAGCTGTAGCTGTCACTCAACGGCCAATAGGAGAGCAAGTTTCTCTCCACTACTGTAGCATGTCTGGTTGAGCCGTCACAATTACACAGTAAATAGTACACTCACACTGATTTCAAATGAAACAACGGTCTCGGCTCTACCGATATTACCGGATTTGTTCGTGTTTTCCTCAACGCCTCGCTGAGATTTTTGCCAGCGGTATTAAACTGCACGGAGGAGGCGGCTGTCGCTACATTAACCGGTAGTAATGCGGAGTGTAGCCAGCGCTGGCTTCAGCTAAGCCCACCCGACAATGTCACATAAACACCATCATCACTAACAGCGGCACGAGATCTTCACTGGAATAATTTCTTTCCAAATGCCATCGAAGACAGACGGGTGAATACCGGGATATTTAAACGTCAGGTAAGAGAGGAGTCTGATCATCTCGTTCTGATGTCACATGTTTACCTCTAGAGTCTGACTCTTAGATCTGTAACGTTAACTGTAACAGGATCCACTGATGATTATACATGGCAACACAACGTTATCCAGCGATGACATTATATCTAAACCGAGCTCTAGGACAAGGAATAACAGCTAAAACAGAACCTGTTAATTTGCGTTTAGTGTGGCCTGTCCATCTGCTGTATCGTTTGACCCAGCAGTCACTGTCCTGAGAAGGTGCATAACGTTCATGTGATGTTTACATTGGTGTATTACATAATAAATACAGTGATTGCACTTTTAAAAACCTGTTCATTTTGCTATGCTAATGTAGTACAGGTATATTACATCATATTACAGGTGTTTTTTTTTATATATGTACTTCTCAGATCACTGTCTGTAGAATAATAAAATATAGATGATGTGGAAGGAAAGACAGTCATGTTGAGCCAACATAAACATAGTTGCTCAAAGCTCATAGTGATTTAGTATTTTTCAGAGCTGTGATTCACTATTTTACAATGTCATGATATGCTCCACAGCTCAGATTATTGATTTTAAAATAACAGCCAAGCAATGAAAAAAAATTGCTTTGTCCAGTTATTATTGACTTCCTTGAACTAACCTTTTCGGCCTAAAATCAAATAGGTTTGGCTTGAAACCCCCTTGATTTGTTTGCCCAGAACCCTAATATTTACCAGCTTGGAAAACAATGCATGCATAGAATGAAAAGTTATGTTTTCAAAACTGTGTTGGCCTTTTTATGGATGGCAAGGAGATGGCGTGCAATGTCAGGAAAAGGTGAAGCAGGGAAGCATTTGTTGTCTTATCTTATATTCTTGATATTAGTCCTTATGCAGTAATGGTATGTGTGCACGATTATTGTGCGTACAGGAAGCTCTGAGTGAGGTTTAATTTGCTGTGAATTCCCCTGCTTCTGGGGAAAAACCGAACAGTCGCTAAGTCTCTGTGTTGATGTAAGTGTGTTCGGCAGGTTATTGTAATTTCGTGGTCATTGATGAAGCATGACATTAAGCCAAGTCAGTGGTTGTCATGTGATGTTGCTTAAAGCCACAGTTCACCCATAAATTAAGTTAAGGTACCCCCATGTAATTCCATAAATACATGACTTACGTTTTTCTGTAGAATACAAAAGAAAACATTTGAAAAATGTTGGAAACAGTACTTCATCATATCGTCGCCACAAACCCATGCTTATCCACATTTCAGGTAATATTTTGTTTTACCATGAGCTGTTTTGGGCATGATTTTTGAAGTTAAGGACTTGTCAACTGGTCCTTATTGGCAAGCTTCTAATTAATGACAGATAAAAATTTCACCCATTTATTTATCGTTATAATTTTTTTGATGCCTTGTTGTTTGACGTCATTTTTAGTGTAGTCGCACTGTCTGTTATATTGAGACACGTTTAAAAAATAAATAAAAAACAATGCTAAAATACACCCACTTTATTGGTATTTTAAATAGTAAATGTTAGGGTTGAACTTTATTTATTAACAAGCAATCTGTGCTATTTTTCAGTTCATCTCAATGGATTCGCAGCGCACCTGTTTTTGACGTACCGTAAACTCTAGTGTGACGCTTGCCGTCGCTTTGTCACACACACGCAGAGAGAGAGATAGAGAGAGAGAATTGACGCACTACAGGTAAACACTATTCTTTGTTCTATTTTCCTGTCAAAATAACAGCATTCATTTGGAATTCTTCAGCTTTTCAGAACTGTCGGGTTTTCCTGTAGAAGGCAGAACTAGTGTGCAATTGGCAATCTCATTTGCTGACGCTCACCTATTATCGCCCCATATTGATTTCCTCAAATCAGTTCGAGCAACACGCGCGCACACGCACACAACCTGGTTAATATTCATGAATCAAGCAGCTCATTAATCCTTAGTGTGTTTTATATTGTTCTTATTAGTCAAATTTGTATCATTATTATCTTATCAGTATTTTGTTTATTGGATTTCCCCATTGTTTTTTTTTTTTTTTTTTACAGAAACACTGAAAGACCAAAAAAAGCACCACCAGCAGTCCAGTTAAAGGGACTTCTATGAGTTCGAGATCGACCGATATGGGTTTTTCTATAGCCAATGCCGATGCCGATGTTTAGAGGTCAGGGTCAGCCGATGGCTGATGTGTGCTGCCGATTTTTAGGGCCGATATCTTGAAGTTTTCCCCTTCATTTGCATGCTAAAATGTCACTTTAAAAATAAGTGGATGCACAACATTTCTAAACTTATCATCATTTATTGAGCACTGACTTGAATCATTTCTCGAATCTTAATTTTGTGCACTGCACGGTATTAAAATAAAAAAAATTATCCAAAGTTAACCAAACAAAATCAATAAACTGACCAAGTATTTAATATATAAAACAGGTTATAACCGAAGATATTGATCCGAACGGATCACGGATCAAAGATGATCCGTTGCACCACTACTGTGTCATTTGAAAACATTGCCGTTGCGTTTTAAAATACAACAACAAGCACCACGAAACCATTTAAAGAGGCGATTTCAGCGATCACCTTGACGGGAAATGGGCCTTTCACACAGGACGTGGTATGTGCAGTGTTAATTTCGTTGACTAAATATTTTCGTCATTATTTTCGTCACGAATATATTTTTGCCGACGAAAACGAAACGAAAACTAAAATAGAAGGCACTGATGGAGACTAAAACTATGACTAAATTGATTGACATTATCGTCAACGAATAAAGGACGAGACGAAAATAGACTGTGACGAAAATCAAATCAGCAGACGGGAGAGATGCGAGGAATGAGCAAAAGAACCGGCAAAAAAGAACAGACTGCATGAGAGAAGAGAACCAATCAGAGCCTGACTTATTGAGACGTGAAGCGAAGGTTTTCAGTTTTTATGAGCTCCCGGGAAGTCGGCATTCGAAGAGGTGATAGGGACTTTAAGCAACAGCCTCTGGTGGAACGGCAACGCCATTCTGGCGTTGTATTGCGCCTGCGCGAATTTAACTGCTACTTTGTGACGTTCTAATTTAACGGTCTACTACGGGAGAACAGCTGATTTGCCAGAGTCGCTACAACGTGAGAGGTTAGGTAAATAAATGTTATGTTTTTAGACTTATTTACATCATACAATATTAAAAACTCCTCTTCTGACAAAAGATTGTCATTTAACGCCAAAAGCAATCCTTCTCTTGCTTTTTTAAATTATATATTTTTTTGGATCTCAATAAATGAATTAATGCTGCGTTGCGCTGTTCTGTTTTACCGTTGCTTAGTGACTTTTACGTTCTTGGCTACAGCGGTGTGACGGCAAACTTCCGGTCGCTGTAGCCGTTCCATTCGCAGCTGTTGCTTAAATTCCCTACTGTCTAAAAGAGCGACAAAATGTCCACAGCTCACTTCACGTTTGACGACGAACAAAACAAAACAAAGTGTAAAGCACGCAGAGCGCTCATTCGTGGCAAGAACACAACCAATTTGAAAAGACATTTACATACGAGCCACCCGGACATTTTCTCAAATGTAACAACGATGTTCTTTTGTTTATTGAGCTAAGCAAAATTGGAATAGTGCAGTGCGTAGATGTTGTAGCATTAAATATTACGAACTGAAAAGTACTGTAAAATAGCCCATTCTTCAAATTAGATGCGAGCACAATACTAATACGTAATATCATGATAAATACATTTGATTAATACTAATGTTTAGTATATTTTATAATGTTCTACTTGTTGACAATATCACAAATATTTCTATATTAGTCATGTGAAACATGAATGTTCACATCCTATCATTATACATACAAATCTATCAATATTGTAGTATTTAAAACATACAATATTGCTAGACAAATGAATACCTTATAAAATCTTGTTACTTTTTTTATCCACCTAGCTGCCAACTTATTAAATATTTACTTTAAATGTATGCACTTATTGTTCAGCTCAGCTGTAAGCTTTAAGGTCCTGGACCTAACGTTATTTTTCTTTTATTGATGGTCAATTGGCAGCTAGTTATTGTTTATATTATCATAACAGTGTTTGTTGCTGCATAAAAGCTTTTGAATCGAAATAAAGACACAGTTGTGTTGAAATAAAGTTGAATTTGTGTTTTATATATTTTGGTTAAGTTTGTTTCCTATACCAGCTGTAAAAAATTGTCTAGTAAATCTGTTATTGATTTTAGTCTTATTTTAGTCGACTAAAATACCAAGCAATTTTAGTCGACTAAAATACCAAGCAATTTTAGTCGACTAAAATAAGACTAAAATTAAAACAAATCAGATGACTAAAACTTGACTAAAACTAAAAAGAATTATAGTAAAAAGACTAAGACTAAAACTAAATTAAAATTTCGTGTCAAAATTAACACTGGGTATGTGCAGCACTGCGCGGTGCGCATCATTTGCGTACTTGCACGCACGCCGTGGTCAAAGTTCAAAATAGTTCAACTTTTGCCACTGCGCTCTGTGACGATTACCAGCGCGACCAATAGAATCGGTGGATCCAAACAAGCACGGAAATCAAAATGGATGAACGGCTAGTACTGTGTGTGTCAGAATTTCCTGAGCTGTACGATACAAGTTTGAGGTCGTACCCACAGCCTCTTCTTCCTTGCTTCTCTCTTAATTCTCATCAGCAGGACTAGCGCTATCGCTCGCTTCTTACAACGGGACAGATACATGTTTGCTGCTGACCGAAAGGAGGAACAACAGGCTATCTGAAGGGCAACGCTGAACCCAGCGGCAAGCTGCAAGTGCCGCGCATACCTGTGTGAAAGGCCCAAAACAGTCAACAAAGTAAAATGATCTCCAACGTATGGCGCGCTCTCTTCATTTTATCAAATGATCATAATCACATCTATTCATTTTACAGTCCTGCTACTAGCATTTTATTCAGACTAAAACCCCTTTAATTCGGGTGAGAAAGCTTTTTTCCAAGTAGCTTTTGCACATAATAATAATACAGCTGCAGACGCATTTTGCAGCATTAAGATTATTAATTGATCGTTCATTTAAAAGACGATCGATCATGGAAATTATCTTATATTTACATCCCTAAATACAAATGAATTGGATTGAAAAATTGTTATTGTCTGCATCAAACCATGCTTCCGAACAAATGTCATTCACCATTCTGGGCAGCTCCAGGACGTCTGTCTCTCAGAGCGCGGTGCTGTCTGTGAGCGGCGGAGTAACGTCACGCTGCAGTGTTTGTTTTAGAGCTACCAACTTCTCCACCCCATTTACAGAGTGAAATTCTCTGACTACCTTTATCTCCCAGGACTGTTGTTGAATCTTCCAAAAGTTTTAGCTTGGGGTGCTTCACATGCAGAGGCAACAGCACTTTCCACTAACACAGGGCTGCCTGCCAACGTGCCTGACTTTAAATCGGCGCTACTAAACACGGATATCGGCCGATGCCAATATATTAAAAAATGACAAACATTGGCCCAAACATTGATATATCGGTCGACCTATTCAAACATGGATATCATTTTTTTTTTAAATTCTAATTACTAAAGTTCTATCATTAAAAAATACTTAACAGACTGATGTTAAAAGTGTACTTTTAGTTAGAAAAAGTGAGTAAAGAACACAAGCTTTTTGAAACTCAGAATCAGTTAAACCATTACGTCGCGAAATGATTCACCGTTTCAAAGCACTCCAATCAGATTGTGTATTTCAAATCATTTGATTCAGATCGGGAATTCAAAGCATGTATCACAAATCATTTGATTCAGATCCAGACTTCAGAGCTGGTTTGCAGTAATTCAGCAGAGGCAGGGATGCATAGAACACACACACACACATATATATATATAATATCAGTCTGGCAAGTAAACAAAAACATTTACTAGCCAATGGCAATTTAATTGCCAAGGTGTTCGTAAAGGTTTGATGAAAAGATGGAGCTGTATTAATCAGTATATAAAAAGTGTTTCTGTTGCTAATGAAAATGTTTCTGAAACGTCTGTGTATTTGACAAATATTGCATGTGATTCACTTCATCTGTGATAGAGTATGCAAACACTGCGAGAGCGTCACTAATGGGAGCAGAAAGTGTCCAACTTGATGTCTCCACTCATCAGCCAGTGGCAGAACAAGCCTCGAACAAGCCTATTTTCTCAACTTTTCAAGCTCCAATGGAGCCGTCAGCCAATCAGATCGACTTATACAAATAGCCTAGCTCTGGCACTAACCAGTTGTGGTCCAATGTAATTGGCTGTTGTCACTATGAAGATCACGTCGGCACCAAGCTTAAGACACGCCCTCCGTCAAGCACTGACGCCCATGCCTGTTGTGAATTTACCGTAATGATAGTGGAGCCTTCAGCCACTCCAGTAAAGGACGCAACCCAGAAAAACTATCAGCATGGATTTTTGCCGATAGTTCCGGCAATCAACATTTGGTTACGATTAATCGGTCGACCTCTAATATGTATGTGTTTGCGTGTGTATGTAAGGAATAATTGACGCGGGCATAAATAATTTCCCCTGCTCTCTGCAACCCTGTCAGAAAAGTTGTGCGACCTATTTTTGGGTTGCGACCCACCAGTTCAGACACACTGATTAAAAATATGATTTCAAATATGTTTATGAATTTTTCCTAAAAAGTTTTACAGAGAAAAAAACCCCAGCATAGATGGGTTCAGGTATAATGTTAATGCTAAAGTCTTGTGGTGTATAAAGAGGTTGAAGCAGACAGATCTCAGTGTCCTGCAGCAGTCTGATTGTCTGACACCATGGAATTTCCATTCAGATCACTTCACTCATGCATTGCTGTTTACCACAACTTTGTGTTGCTTAAGAAAAGAGCCACATTCAAAATGCTCTGACTAGGTGTGTTACAGTTTACACTGTTTATTAATTTGCATAAATTAGATTGAAAATAGTTTTCATAAGGCATATTCTGTTTTTATTTGCTTGATTTACTTAAATCATATGAACATTATTAAAATAAAAATGTGACACAGTATTTAACAATATTATTCTGGTTTGGATAGCATTTTGATATTGAGCTGTTCTCATATTCATTAACCTCATGTTAAGTGCCTGAATTGTAACCTCGTTTAGGCATATCTGCAGTAGTGGAGTCTGCATGCATCCTTGCACAATGTTCCCAGCCATGGCCTTGCAGTTGCTAATTATGATAATAATATGGCAAATGCTAGTGGGTCACTGCTAGTTCCCTTGAACGGAGCAGGAAAGATTGGTCAGAGCTGGTAATTTTAGGTGGCAACACAAAGGGTACCAAAGTCTCTTTAAGGCTAGTCAGTTTACTCAGCAGCCGTAATTGTAACACCCCCAGACAGCTATTTCCAGCAATGCAAGTATAGCTCATATTTATCTCCTTGAATGGAAAAGAGACAAAATCAGTGTAACTGTCAATCAACCTGGTATTTCAGTATTGAAATTGAGATTTATACATCATCTGAATAAGATGAACAAATTAGCTTTCCATTGATGTATGGTTTATCAGGATCTGACAATATTTGGTGAAGATACAACTATTTGAAAAGCTGAAATCTGAGGGTGAAAGCTGCAAAATAATCGAAATACTGAGAAAACAGCCTTTGAAGTTGTCCAAACGTTGTCCAAACAGTGCTTATTACTAATCAAAAATTAAGTTTTTATATATTTACGGTAGAAATGAAGTACGTAGTACGGTAGACACAGAAGAAATGGAGAAGATTTCTGTGTCAGAGAAGGCAGAGCCCCAAAGCACACCTACCTATTACATAATGGCCACAGGCCAGTGGTAGTTGTAGATTACACCAGCTGTATAAGAGCTGGAGGTTACTTATCCAGAAAGTTTGCTTTGGCAAGCTGGTTTGAATTCCTGAACGGAACTCAAAACTATTCTTGTTTTTCTGCCTGATTTTGTAAGAAATTAAGTCATGTTATTTCTTCAGTTTTGCTTGAAGTATGAAGTATACTGGGGCTTTGACATCCTGTCTTTTAAAATAAATAAATAAATAAATCAGAATCCAAAAAGTCTCCCACACTGGCAAGCAAACTTTTTTGGGTATGCGTTAGAGTGTCTCGCTTATGTCTGTCATCTCCTCTGACATGGTTTAGTGTCGCGGAGTTTTTTAACGGCAGGTTTCAACCAGTAGTTATGTGCAATGCTGCCACCTATTATTCTGGAGTGTCAACCGGATAGTTACTGGCACTGAATTAATTACAATATGTTCTGTTAACGTGATACCAGTATTTCATTTTTTAAATGAAGTTTGTCGTATATATTCACTCCCCCCCCCCCATATTATGTAGGAGAGGATCTTAAGCTGCCTCAGGCTTTCACTGTTGCAGAATGTGACAAAAACATGAGATAAGACACTAGACAAACAAAAGCTAGAACTTTGCTCTTAAACCTTTATACTCTCTCTGTTACTTAAACATTCTATTTCTCTCTTTTTCCAGCTCTTTTTGTCCATTCAGTCCACCATCCCATTGAAAAGGTCATGGAAGCCCCCTCTTCCTAGTGTCACCCACTGATCGTTGACGTGCGTTCCTGTCATCTTCAACCCTCTCCTGCTATGCAGCCATGAGCTCTGCGCTATGGAGCCAGGAGAAGCCAGCAGGCAGTTTCCGGGAAGACTGGCACTTCTACATTGTTGTAAAGGAGTGCACAGTGGAGAAGCCAGGCCAGAAGACTCTGCGCATCCCACGTGGCAGCCTCGGCCAGGCCTGCCAGGAGCGCAACAGCATGGGTCGCACAATCCCGCCCAGCAAGGGTAAGCGCAGCCTACGCATCCTGGACCAGACAAATGTGGTGGTTAGCGTGGATGAACGGGACGTTATGGAGCTTGAGGAGAAGCTTGCAGAGCTGCTGTTCCCCATCACCAACTGTGAAGAGCGGTACAGCCTGCTGTGCAACAGAGCACGTCTGGACAGGGCCCGCGACATTAACTGTGGATCAAAAGTTCGAGTACAGCTGAGGTTCGGCGACCAGCCCCTTCCAGGAGTGGTCCGCTTTAAAGGAGCTTTGCTACCTGACAGAGCACTGAGTGGTATCTGGTTTGGTGTTGAATTGCTGGTGAGCAACACTGTTTGTCTTTTTTGACGCTGTTTGTCTAGTTTTGGGTTCACCTGATCCTTGAGTATGTGATCATTAGAGAACAAAGCTGCATTTATCTCCGAGGCTTTGCTGGGAGATTTGAACGAACATAACTTAAGCCTGTAGGCTGCTTTTGTGGGTGGAGAGCAGTCTCAAACCTGTCATCACACATCAACAATATCTTTTGTTTTCATGGCACACACGACACGTGATGTTATTTATGTGAGTTCTGACATCTGTGTTGGTGTATGTAATGTCCTTTTCTGTCTTTCAGGAGGAGGGCAGAGGTCAAGGTTTCACCGAGGGCTCTTATCAGGGTCAGCAGCTGTTTCGTTGTGAAGATGAATGCGGTGTCTTTGTTGCACTGGATAAACTTGAGCTCTGGGAAGATGATGAGCTGGAGGTAGATCGTGTGACGCTAGAGGATAATGACCCAGAAGTGGAAGGCGAAGGACCGCCACTGGAGATCAACTCTCGAGTGTTGGTGCAGACGCGGGACGGCCCAGAACGGGGCACGGTTATTTTCTGTGACTTACTGCCTGGCAACGAGAGTCTTGGATTCTACGTTGGTGTTGATATGGTAAATCAATTAGAACATTCAGTTGGTGAATAACTGTTTTTAGCTGCAAAGTTACAGTTGCATGCTCTTGATGTTTAATAATCCATGAAAGATTTATATTTCAAATGAGTTCTGTTCTTTTAAAATTCATCAAAGAATCCTGAGAATAAAATAAAAAAAGAATCAGCATATTAGAATGATTTCTGAAAGATCATATGACACTGAAGACTGGAGTAATGAATGCTTTAAATACAGATATGTCATCACATGAATAAATTGCAATTTAGAATATATTATAATAGAAAACATTAAAAACATAAAAAACCTTTTGAATATTAGTGTGAGCTAAAATCCCAAACTTTTGAATGGTAGTGGAGGTCAAAATCCGAAACTTTTCAATGGTAGTGTAGGTCTAAATTCTAAACTTTTGAATAGTAGTGTAGGTCAAAATCCTAAACTTTTGAATTGTAGTGTAGGTCAAAATCCTAAACTTTTGAATTGTAGTGTAGGTCAAAATCCCAAACTTTTGAATAGTAGTGTAGGTCAAAATCCTAAACTTTTGAATTGTAGTGTAGGTCAAAATCCCAAACTTTTGAATAGTAGTGTTTGAATAGTAGTGTGAGTCAAAGTCCCAAACTTTTGAATGGTAGTGTAGGTCAAAATCCCAAACTTTTGAATAGTAGTGTAGGTCAAAATCCCAAACTTTTGAATAGTAGTGTAGGGCAAAATCCCAAACTTTTCAATGGTAGTGTAGGTCTAAATCCCAAACTTTTGAATGGTAGTGTAGGTCAAAGTGAGTCCCAAACTTTTGAATAGTAGTGTTTGAATAGTAGTGTGAGTCAAAGTCCCAAACTTTTGAATGGTAGTGTAGGTCAAAGTCCCAAACTTTTGAATGGTAGTGTAGGACAAAATCCCAAACTTTTGAATGGTAGTGTGAGTCAAAATCCCAAACTTTTGAATGGTAGTGTTGGTCAAAATCCCAAACTTTTGAATGGTAATCCCAAACTTTTGAATGGTAGTGTAGGTCAAAATCCCAAACTTTTGAATGGTAGTGTGAGTCAAAATCCCAAACTTTTGAATGGTAGTGTTGGTCAAAATCCCAAACTTTTGAATGGTAATCCCAAACTTTTGAATGGTAGTGTAGGTCAAAATCCCAAACTTTTGAATGGTAGTGTGAGTCAAAATCCCAAACTTTTGAATGGTAGTGTTGGTCAAAATCCCAAACTTTTGAATGGTAATCCCAAACTTTTGAATGGTAGTGTAGGTCAAAATCCCAAACTTTTGAATAGTAGTGTAGGTCAAAATCCCAAACTTTTGAATGGTAGTGTTGGTCAAAATCCCAAACTTTTGAATGGTAGTGTAGGTCAAAATCCCAAACTTTTGAATGGTAGTGTGAGTCAAAATCCCAAACTTTTGAATGGTAGTGTGAGTCAAAATCCCAAACTTTTGAATGGTAGTGTGAGTCAAAATCCTAAACTTTTGAATAGTAGCGTAGGTCAAAATCATAAACTTTTGAATAGTAGCGTAGGTCAAAATCCCAAACTTTTGAATAGTAATGCGAGTCAAAATCCCAAACTTTTGAATGGTAGTGTAGGTAAAAATCCTAAACTTTTGAACAGTAGTGTAGGTCAAAATAACAAACTTTTGAATAGCAGTGTGAGTCAAAATCCCAAACTTTTGAATAGCAGTGTGAGTCAAAATCCCAAACTTTTGAATAGCAGTGTGAGTCAAAATCCCAAACTTTTGAATGGTAGTGTGAGTCAAAATCCCAAATTTTTGAGTGGTAGTGTAGGTCAAAATCCCAAACTTTTGAATAGTAGTGTAGGTCAAAATCCCAAACTTTTGAATGGTAGTGTAGGTCAAAATCCCAAACTTTTGAATAGTAGTGTGAGTCAAAATCCCAAACTTTTGAATGGTAGTGTAGGTCAAAATCCCAAACTTTTGAATAGTAGTGTTGGTCAAAATCCTAAACTTTTGAATAGTAGTGTTGGTCAAAATCCTAAACTTTTGAATAGTAGTGTAGGTCAAAATCCCAAACTTTTGAATGGTAGTTTGAGTCAAAATCCTAAGCTTTTGAATGGTAGTGTAGGTCAAAATAGTTGAGATGTCCACCTCCAGTGAGATTGAAGGACAGACAGGTTAGTTTGCTCTGTGTGACCACCATGATGGCGTGCTGCCAAATGCTCACACAAGACACAACCAACACATGCCATTCCACTGTCCTCCTCTTTTCACTCTTTGTTTCTCTCTCTTCTGTTAAACTCCCACTGCCCTCTCAGCAGAGCTCAGCTGGACTTGCTATCACTGATATCTAAATAGTGAAGATCCGGATAGGTTTAGGTTTTTAAGAGTTTTACTTGTATTTCAGGACAGTACAGTTTTTGCTCTTTGTCTTTTGAGTAATAGGTTTTATAGATTAGATTTCAAATATATTTTCGTCTACTTAGTAAGTTAATGCATGTATTATAATAATTATTAGAACTGTATTTGAATATACACTAAGTAGGCTATACATTAGAAATAGATGAAAACAGTGGAGCTCTGGCATGTAAAGGGTGTAGGTTTGGAGTTCAGAGACATCGGTTGTTCTGATTATAGTGTAGGTCGTGTAGCGTAGCCATTAGAGAATTACAGCTCTCGGTTAGTGAGATGGGTCCTGTCTGGGTCAGAACAAAGATTTCCTTTAGGAGATAGAGAAAAGCTAATCTCTGTTTGGGACGTGTTTATTCTGAAGTGGAAATGACAGTGTTGTAGATGCAAGCATTTGGGAGATGATCTAGGTCAGGTGCAGTAATAGGGTGCTGTACCTCTCGCCCTCAGGACAATCCCATTGGAGACTGGGATGGGAACATCGACGGCAAACAGCTGTGTAATTTTGCTAGTCTTGAACACACCCGTCTGGTCCCCGTCTGTGATGTGATGCCAGGTAAGGGCTCTCACTTCAGAAATATTTGAGAGATGTGGGCATTAGATTTTGTTCTGTCTTTGAGTGGGATTACTGCTTGAAACCTGGTGTTAGTTGCACTGTTTGTTTCTAGATTGAGCTTTAACACCTTCGATTCAAAGTACAAGTAACTTGGTTGTTACAAAAGATGATAAAAATCATAGGAAACGTAAGGTTTTTATAAAATAGAAAATAATTATAATTCTATAAAAAATATATAAATTGATTGGATTTGTAAAAAATGATACACAGTCAAAAAAAGTTAAAATAAATTGCTTTTCCATTGAGTTACTGATCATAGTTTGTAAATATTTTTTTAGCAATAGTAAAATCTTTCCGTGCCACGGGCATATGCCACTTTTGTGTGCTTTAGACTTCAAGTCAGGGTGTAGGCTAAATATTTGTTGTCTGAAAGCAAAGAGCTCTAGTGTGTGTCTGTGTGTGTGTGTGTGTGTGTGAGTCATGTTAACTTGCAGGAAACAGAAGCTCTTTTGTCTAAAGGCCTTGTTTTTGTGAGTGGAGTGTGTGGATCTCTTTGTTCCCTCTATTTATTGATTTGTTTGTTTGTGTGCATGTGTATGTGTGTGGGCCAAACGTCTCGTCTTTGTAAATGTCTTAAAGCTGCCTCTCTTCCCTATTTTATCAGTGAAACGAAAGAATCTTTAAATGTGGTCATCAGGCTGTAACCTGCTGCTTTATCTGTGATGCTGTTTATGATATTACCAAAATCATACGTCAAATTATTAGTATTTTTGTGTCACAGTAAATGCGTGTGTCATGTTATATTTGTTGGAAGTTTTACCTAAAAACGTTTTATAAAAATGTATTAGAAATTTATTTGTTAGAAATCTAGACAATACAGCAACCTTGAAATGTACATTTAAGCTTAAAAGAAAAAAGAAAATTTCCTTTGGCCCACGCAAGAAATATAATCTTATGGATTTTGAACAACAAACTTGTATTGAAACCCTTGTGTATTGATTTGTTTGTAGAATACTCCATGCAGGACCAGAGGCTGCCCAAAGTCTTTGCCTGCAGGGCCGGCAGTGACAAACCTGTTAGCCAGAGCAAACCAAAGAGTAAAGGTATTAATCCTCTTATATCTAAACACCAATAATCTCAAATTATTATTGAAAAAATTAAACGGTCAATGACAAAAGTTATTCAGTCAAGAGCAGTGAATCTCTTTTTCTTTTGTTTTTTTATTAACATAAACAGCATAAACAGCAGTAGGTATATTAAGATAATGTCACTTTCAATCCTAATATACACATCCAATATATTATTGATACAAATGCAATTATTATTATTAATTAGTTTTTTTGTTTTTTTGCTCTTTATGTTCACTTAAAATGTAACTAACTGTGTTTGTGTGAATTTGATGTATCCTGTGAGTATTTAACCTTTTAGCCATAAACCCCATCGACTAGCAAAGATCCACTAAGCAGGATTTTGGGTGCTTGAGCAACAGTTGCACGTTGCTAACAAAACCACCCGTATGTCTGCTTGGAAAATAAACTAGACACTCACCACTGCCGTGTCCTTTATATATTGCTGGTGTTATATTATACATCATATGGTGATTAACTCATTTTTCATAATTTGTTAATGACTGTATATGTCCAGTTATACACTGTATTTAATACTGTACATAACTGTACAGCATTTCAACAAAAATATATCTGTTGGACTCTTCTTTTCAGTGTTATTAGCGATACCCAAAATAAAGATCAAATGCACTTGTTAAAAGTATTGAATCTGTATTTACTTGACATAATGAAAATCGGTGGTTTTTAAAACCAGTTTGAAAGAAATGCTTTAGTAAACAAACTAAAGACAGACAGACCGAGTCTCTCACACACTCTGTGTCTCACTCTCACTAGCTTTAATGTCATTTGCTGCTGTTTTGTTTAAATGTGTCCTGGTAAATTCTGTCCTGGTAGATCATGTGAAATCTTCACCAGACTTGTTATTTTGGCAAGAAAATTAGTTGGTGAACATGTAATCCCACATGTATTCCCCCTCCCACTCTCTCTCTCTCTCTCTCTCACACACACACACACACACACACACACACACACACACAGACACACACACACACACTATTTACTGTCTTCCTATCGTAACTCTTATTCAGGGTTAGGCCTGCAGCCTGGCAGCAGGAGCAAGTCTGAGTTTTATTATACGCTAAATGGCAGTTCGGTTGATCACCCTGCCCAGTCCAAAGCCAAAAGCACATGGTACATAGATGAAGGTAATGAATACAAAGGGGAGACTGGGAAACTCTAAAAATAAACATCTTAACAGCAAGGTGCCTTCCTGCTAGTATCAAGCATAAGATTAGACCACACTCAACTTTAGTTATTTTGAATAGTCTTGGCATGAATAAGTAATCAGATGTTAATCAGTGCATCAGCAGTGATCTGAAAAGGCAACTTGCTGCTGAGATCTTTTAATGGGAGTCCGGTTCACTATGACTTGAGTGGCACATGACCTCATAGCATGACATCATTGATCAGAAATCAAACATCTCAGGTGTCGTTCTGAATGTTCTGTGCTACAGTCATTTGTGTTTGCACATTCACTTTTGAACTAAATGGAGTTATAAGGCAATGAGTAAGTTATGAGTAATTAATTTACTCATGTTGAAGTCAGTTAAAGTAATCATTTATTTTGTATTTGTGATCTCTTTTTTTTTTTTTTAGAAAACTGCATTAATTTGTTAATTGAAGCACATGTAAATTGCTTAGAAGTTATGGCCAGTTTTGTGTATGATTTGTGAAAGCCTTTTATATTTTGGTATCAGGCGCACTTGGTATATCTCCACTCATCCATTGTGTAATTATGTGTTTGAATGTGTTTATGTTTGACACTGAACACATTAGCAGACTGTACTCCTTATAACATTGCTTTCATCTGTGAAATTATTTCATATTTCATGTCACTCTTTACTAACATGCACTGTTGGAGAATATTGCAGGTGTGGTCTGTGATAAGTTAAGGGGTTCATATCATGTGGCCTGTGCTGCTTTCATTCTCTTTCACCAGGCTGTCATTCTTCCAGTGGTGACTTTTTGTAGCCCATTGTTTCTCCAGTGTCTTCATATTTCATGAGTTGGAGAATGCTTCAGTGAGGAGAAAATAGCTACCACTAATCAGCTTTAAAAGGACATCATATTTTGGCTAAGCTTTTTTAGTATACACTACCGTTCAACAGTTTGGGTCAGCAATATTTTTTATTATGTTGCTTTTTAACGAGGATGCATTAAATTGATCAAAAGTGACAGTACACACACATACACACACTTAAAATAAAAATAAAATATATATGAAAATATGTAAGATTTCTATTTCAAATATAAGCTTTTTTACTTTCTATTAATACTATTTTTTATATATATATATATATATATATATATATATATATATATATATATATATATATATATATATATATATATATATATATATATATATATATATATCATTATTTTTATTATTTTTTTTGGGGGGAGGGGGGGTTCATAGTGCTAGTAAGAAATGTTACTTTAATATTTGACAATATTACATGTGTACTTTTTTACCAAATAAATACAATCATGGTGAATGTTTAAAAAGTACCCCAAAATTTTGAACGGCAGTATATAAATGTAAATCTCCTTAATGACAGATGATTGTTGAAGATGCTATTTTTAAGCATTATTGTTGAATCCATTTTATAATGATGTCAGCTGATCAGTTTATATTAGTTAAAAAAATTTCTGGTCCTCCACACTGATGCATCATCTGGTGATCATGACCTCTAGGTTCAGTCTCTTATTTCTTTGATTTTGTTTCTTGATAGTCGGCGAGGACCCGGCCAAATCTCTGACGGACACACCCCCAGACTTCAATCCAAGCTCGTCCCCTTCTCGAGCTCCGCCCATAACCCCCTCACTGTCCAATGATAACAAGTTCCACTCCCTGCCCTTTAGCTTGAGCCACAAAGTTGGCCCCAGTGGGAGCATGAGCCATGGCCCTCTCTCCCTGTCCGCGGGTTCAGTGATGGGGGAGCAGCAAGAGGTCCTGCCACCTTCTACCACTCCTGTCCAGAGGCCTCCGTCGCCAACACAAAGCCAGCCGGGGTTAGAGGTCGGGTCATTGGTGGAGGTTAAAGAGAACCCACCCCTGTGTGGGGTCATCCGCTGGGTTGGTCTACCTCCAGGACTTCAAGAGCCGCTAGCGGGGCTAGAGCTGGTCAGTAGGGTTATGTTATGTGTGTTTGCTGTACTGGAACCATATTATAAGTTAATATTAATACACTCCCATTTAAACATTTGTGGTCAGTGTTTTTTTTTTCTTAAGATATTAATACTTTTATTCAGCAAGGATGCATTAAATTGATCAAAATATGGACAATATGGACTTTTACATAATTACAATAGTTTTCTGATTTAAATAATCAAGAATCATGAAAATGATTTATTATAAATATAGTATTTCACAATATTACTGTTTTTACAACATTTTTGATCAAATAAATGCATCTTTGGTGAGCATAAGTGATCAAAAACATTTTTTTAAAAACACGCTGTTATGAGTTATGACTCTGTTATGTGTTTCTTCTGTGTGTGTGTTTAGGAGGAGGAGTGTGTGGGCTGCACCGATGGAACGTTTAAAGGGATTCGTTATTTTACGTGTCCACCAAAGAAAGCTCTGTTTGTCAAACTGAAGTGCTGCAGACCTGACTCACGATTCCCATCCTTACATCATTCACCCAACCCCATAGAACGATGCAACTCCATAGGTAAGACTTTAATTGTCAGAATCCATATTCCTATGCTTATGATAGGCCTACAGTAAACCAGATTCAGAGATATGTAATGTTAATGTAAAGTGCTGTTGAAGCCTTATAAACAGCATTTGCAGCATAATGTTGATTTAACTAAAAAAAAAAAAGAAGCTTACATTACATGAACACGCTTCTTAATTTTCTGTGTTCTGCTCTGTCTAGTGCATAATTGAAAGCACAAGCCTGTAAAAATATACTCTGATGACACTGAACGTAGAAAGATGCATTCTGATTGAGCAAAGCACAGTATGCACCTTTTTTTTTTTGAGCGCTCGGATCACTAGTACACATGATGTGATTTGATCTCCACACAAACAAAAAAAAAGTCAGGCTGCACATGCAGAGCGTACAGACAACAGCAGATTTTTCTGATGACAATAATTTCATCACACAGCCTGTCCGTGAGCTGGAGTGGAACATGGAGGAAAATATACTTTTGGCATAAAAGTGGAAGTAAATGAACCACCCTTTTGTTTCTGTTAAAAAATAAAAAAAAGTTAAGTTCTTTTAATGTATAGTTTTTAAAGTGGATGAACTGGTTTGCACTGCAGACACGAAGGTGTAGTTAGCTCCATGTAAACTGCTTCACTTCTAGTAGTGTCAGGTCTTTTCTACAATCTTTTTTGTCACCATGACAAAGCAGTTTGAATGAAACTTCAGACAGACAAGAATAGGAAGGGATTATGTCATATTAGTATTATGTATTATAAATAATAATTTCCATGGTTTCCATAATTGATATTTTTTATAAATTAAAAGTACAAGTTTATTTTGTGTAACAAGATCTAACAGTAGATCTTAACATGTTGACGTAAGAACACTTTATTTCTTTTTTTTCTGTGCACTGAAGCTTACATTGGACTTAATTGATATGACAGATCAAGATGTGTTTTTCCTGCAGCTTTTGGTGGTTACCTAAGTGAAGTAGTTAGTGAGAACACTCCTCCTCGGACAGAAAATGATGGTTTGGAGGTGATGGTGGGGAAAAAGAAAGGAATACAAGGGCATTACAACTCCTGCTATCTGGACTCTACTCTGTTCTGGTGAGCACACACACACACACACGTTTGTTTTTGTGAAAAGTGGGGACATCCCATAGGCGTAATGGTTTTTATACTGTAGAAACTGTATATTCTATGGCCCTACACCAACCCGACACCTAACCCTAACCCTCACAGGAAACTCTGTGCATTTTTACTTTCTCAAAAAAGTAATTCTGTTTGGTTTATAAGCGTTTTGAAAAATGGGGACATGGGTTATGTCCTCATAAGTCACTCTCTCCTTGTAATACCTGTGTCATACCCATGTTATTATACAGAGTTGAGTCCTGATATGTCACAAAAACACACCCACACACACACACACAAGTGTTAACACAGAGTTAAGTGCAGAAATTACATTTGTTTAACACTACTGCAATCCATTTAAAAGATGATTTCTTAATGTTCAATTTGTAAATATTCTGTGTGCCAGTCTTTTCTCCTTTAGTTCTGTGTTGGATACAGTGCTCCTGAGACCAAGATCTAAGACTGATGTAGAATATTACAAAGAGACACAAGACTTACTGCGCACAGAAATAGTCAACCCACTACGAATGTGAGTGGCACAGAATAAGCATTCATCCAAATGTTCCCTTTCACTCATTCTCTGTGACGTAACTGACTGTAATGTTTTATTAATCTGTGTGCATTTGTTAGACATGGCTACGTGTGCGCCACTAAAATCATGAAACTTAGGAGGATATTGGAGAAAGTGGAGGCAGCGTCAGGATTCACTTCAGAAGAGAAAGGTGAGACTAGCCTCAGTGTTTTTCAAAGGGAAATGGATTGATAAAGAAATACTGCCCTCTAGAGGTGCAAACAGAAGCTCACAGGCACCGGGAGAAACTCAAATGAGCTTTTTTGAGTCTGTGACCTTGAGGAACAACACAGAAGAGTAGAACATCCATTATTAGAGGTGCACCAATATGATTTTTACAGGAAATGCTTATATCATTGACTGGTTGGAAAACATTAAGAAATAGTATTTTCAGCTACACACACAGTATGACATGAATATAATTATGTCAGATTTGTTGTTGTTATGTCATCACTTGTTCTTAGATTTTTGAGAAAATGCTGTCCCCTCAGAAACTTTTATTTTGATAACAAGTAGTTTGGGAGGGTTTTTAACAAATATGGTTTTTTTTTTCAATTACCTCATAAAAGCTTGTAAGAATATTTTATCACGAATACATCCTGCTGCCTTAGGGAACATATTGCAAACATATGGAAACGCAGGTGGCATCTATTATGTTCACTTTGTATTTCTATAGTTATCACACACTGCCCTGTTATGACACAGAGATCATTCAATTCTTAATAAAAGAAGAGTAAATAGTTAGAGATAAAGTTATAAACTTTTATAAGAATGCTCATTTACTGCACTCAGTTTTTCTCAATTTCTTTCTGTTTAGATCCAGAGGAGTTCCTCAATATCCTGTTTCATCACATCCTGAGAGTCGACCCTCTTCTCAAACTTCGGTGCGCCTCTCACACTCTTCAAATCTCGGGAACTCCACGAAGCCATTATCAAAAAGTGGTGTTTTTGTCTTTGTAAAAACATGATTGTATCGTTTGCAGGTCTGCAGGACAGAAGGTTCAGGACTGTTACTTCTATCAAATCTTTATGGATAAGAAAGATAAAGTGCTGGTGCCAACCAGCCAGCAACTTCTGGAGTGGTCCTTCATCAACAGTGATCTCAAATTTGCAGAGGTATGTACACAAGGCATCGTCTGGATCTTTCCTCTGTAAACAACATAATTTATAATTAGTGGAGAGGCCCCTTTCACTTCAATATTTTATTGTTCTTTACATATTCTTTTATATTGCTATATATATAAAAAAAATGTATTTAAAATATTTATTATTTTTTTTTTCCTTTCGTATGTAGATATTTGGGGTTGCTCATCGAGTTTGCAAGGTTTTTTTAAAATTCAAAATACAGTAAAATCATGAAATTATAATTTAGATTATTTGAATAGTACGTATAAAATAACGGCATTTTTTTTACAGAAACCTTTTGTAATAACTTAAATGTCTTTACTGTAACCTCTGATCATTTTAATGCATCCTCGCTAAAGTGAAACTTTTCATGTATCCTAAATAAGCACATAGAAAAAAAGGACATGAGAATTAGAAGAGATTGAAAAGATATATTTAGAGGAGATTTTACACATCCAGATATGTTGGTTAGCGAGGTGTAAGGACAAATGAAGTGTACCGACATGTTCTTGTCTGTTTGTTTCCCGTCCAGGCCCCTTCTTGCCTTATAATTCAGATGCCACGCTTTGGGAAGGACTTTAAGATGTTTAATAAGATCTTCCCTTCTCTGGAGCTTGACATCACAGATCTATTAGATGACAGTGAGTCAGTTCAGTAACTGATTTGATTTGTGCTGTTATTAGAATAACATTCCACATACCAAAGTAATGCATCTGTGTTTGAGATAAAGAACTAATATTATTATAATATGCATCATTCTGGCTGTGCTTAATTTTTTCCTGTGTTTAAAGGAAAATGATATCACTGTTTTTGTCAGCTCCTAGAGAATGTCGGATTTGTGGTGGCTTAGCTCTTTACGAATGCAGAGAGTGCTATGAAGATTGTGACATCACGCCGGGAAAGATCAAGCAATACTGCGAGAAGTGCAACACACAGGTAACATGCTCTTTTCTTGCACTTCTCTGACAGTACAGTTCATAACCACTAGATGGAGACATTTCCAAATGAATAATGCTGAAACATTCTTATCTATAGTAGTTCCTTTCAGTGGTTAAATATACATTATTATGCAAATGTATGTGCACATGTTTTTTTCTGTATATCTGTCCTTACATATATGTTCACTTCCTGCACTTTAGGTACATCTGCACCCACGGCGTAAATCTCATCGGTATGTTAAGTTATCTGTCTCTAAAGAGCTACACGAGTCAGTTTGGAGACAGGGATCTTACCCTCACCAGCAGATGGAGCTGTTTGCCGTGCTTTGCATCGAGACGAGCCACTATGTCGCCTTTGTCAAATACGGATCCGCAGACTCGGCCTGGCTATTCTTCGATAGTATGGCTGACCGAGACGGTACAGAGGACGCTTTATCTAATATTATTTCTATATAATCCAATATAAATGTTATAAAACTCACAAAACTCTGTTTTTGGTGGCAGGTGGTCAGAACGGATTTAACATCCCACAGGTTTCCCCATGCCCTGAAGTAGGGGCTTACCTGAAGATGACCCCCGAGGAACTCCACGCACTGGACCCCAAGAACATCCAGGGCTATGCACGCAGACTTCTCTGTGACGCCTATATGTGCATGTACCAGAGTCCCACCATGAGCCTCTATAAATAGAGATGGAGGAATAAAGAAGGACGGAAAGGTAGGAAAGGGACTGGCAGAGAAGGAGAGAGATGAGGGAACAAGGGAACAGAGGAAAGAGGCTGTAGTGAGGAGAGGAGGAGAAAGAAGAAAAGTGCCCAAGAAGACAGACTTGAGATTGAATATCCCACATCCAGTTACCTCATGCTCTCTTCTGCATCTCTCTGTACATACTGCAGGGGAAACACAGTTATGAGAGTGAAGGCGAGATCAAGAGAACGAACAAAAAAGCCTATTTGCACTGTGTGAGAGCATATGTGTTTGTTGAAGTGTTGTTGTTGTTTTCTCTGATCTGTGCCGTCTTTGGCTCAGCTCAAGCTCTTGAGTGTTCGGAGCGGTGTTTTGTACGGAGAGAATTTCGCAATCTTTCCAGCCCTCAGGTGTTTCGCAGATGCTCACTCACCTGAGGGCTTCAAATTCGCTCCGTACCGCCACAACTGACCCCTCCGAACAGCAACACATTCTACCCCTGTAGATGAAACCTTGGATGAATGACCAAAACAAATAGTTTCGGTCCTGTCTCAATGCCTCCACTCATCAACAACCCATTTTAATGCACTGCAGCGTCCAGCATTAATCATAGTTCAGACGCACTGTGTGTAGTCCCTGTTTTTGCCTTGTATTTTGCTGTGAAGTCTCTTGTCTGGTGTGTTCACATACAGCAGAGCCCTTGACTGCCATGCACTGGTTCCAGATCAAGACAGAAGAATGAGATGATTAAGCACAGGTTTTTTTTTTGTTTTTTTGGACATGAAGAATAATATAATGGAGCTTTTTCTTGTTAAAATAGGAATTATTTCATTTCATTATATTTTATATATATTTTTTAATAAATATGGATATTACGTTATTTTAAATATTGCAAAAGTACTAGCAACTCCCCAGGCCACGTTTTCAAAGTCGTAAATGACTTCCTATATATACAAGCCCGGTTTTGCAAGTATTATGCTAATATTATGATATTCCAAAGGTTACTGTTTTGCAGTCAAGGACGTGTTCCTATAATAAAGAACTTATTCTAGTTCCTGTTTGTATATGATGTGCTCTGGTTTGAGTGTTCACGGCTGAGGCTGAATGGGCAAGAGCTGTCTCATGCTATACTGCAGTGCTGATGGCTCATTTGCAGTAACGCTGTTCGTCGAGATACTGGTTTGATGTACTGTGCACAGTTTTGCTATGGGTTATCAGATTGTTTACACATCCTGGTTTAAACTAAAGAGTTATGAAAAGAAACTTGCATTGGGATCGTTTTGTAATCTCTGCTGATGTAACTGTACATTATGGGAGAGATTCTTCCTGTAATGGGAGAAAGAATGACGACTGGTGTACTTGTGTAAAATAAAGCCATGGTGGACTTTATTATATCTGTGCTGTTCTCTTAAATGTTAACTAAATTAAAATGCCATTTTGAAAACAGCTTTTGTGGTAATGGCTGCACTGCTTTTGATTTGCTCATTTGGGATTGTTTGTTAAAATGTGTTTGTTTTTTTTAAATAGAAGTGAAGACGAGCAAGAGGAAGGAGTGTAGTTTGTGAGCGTGTGTGTGTGTGTGTAAAGTGAATATTTACCTTGGAAAGTTGACAGATGTGCCACCAAGCTGTGAAAATCTCTGTCTTCGCATGTCACTGAGATGTGTGCAACATTTGTGCTTTGATGCCAGCAGGTTTCATCTGCCACGTGTGTGTGCGTGTGTGTGTGTGTGTTTCTAGACAGTCTTCAGCAGGCAGACGGGTGAGGTGTGTTTGGATGTCCATTGCCTTCGGTGTTGTCATAAGTCTGGGAGTGTTTGTGTGGGGATTTGTCATCTGCCAGCGGTGCTGCTTTCACCTGTCACCTGTGTGGATCCCATTAACATGGTGTCACGGTCAGGGCATGATGTGGTCTCGGACGCAAACACACCACGGCTGCACAGATGGGGCTGATCTGTAGTGAAGGCTCAAAAGCTAAAGACACAAACACACAGACACACATGCTTCGGCCCCTGATGACCTCATATGGTCACGGTCATTACATGTTCAATTGTACCAGTAGATGAGTAATATCAATAAACTACATGTACTTATCGTGGCTTTAGGTGTATGATTTGCTTTAGTGTTAGTTACTGTAATGGGTAATTTACTCCTATTACTATAATACATACAAAACATTTTTAAGAAGGACACAGTTAAATAAAATGCTATCAAATTTCCCAAAGCGTTGATTGTCCACTGTACATCTGGATTCTCATAATAGGTCTGTTGGTGCTTTATAAATTATGGGTAACACTTTATAATAAGGTCTTATTTGATAACATTAATTATTAATGCATTAATTAACATGAACTAACAATGAGATAAAGTTTTATTAAACTT
Organism: Carassius gibelio; assembly: GCF_023724105.1. Classification (NCBI taxonomy): domain Eukaryota; kingdom Metazoa; phylum Chordata; class Actinopteri; order Cypriniformes; family Cyprinidae; genus Carassius; species Carassius gibelio. The sequence goes on from NC_068377.1 coordinate 22,235,402, forward strand.
TGTTAATGTTAATACAATTCTTAAAAATGTATTAATAAATGTTAAGATTAAAGATCATTATGATTAATAAATGCTGTATAAGTATTGTTTATTGTCAAATAATAATAAATAAAAAAAAAAATTCAAAGTTGTAAATAAAAGTGATTATTATAGTATATTTGATAGAAGATATTATTTCAGTGTTTCTACATCAAAATTTCTTAACTTGTGTGTTACTTGCCATTACTTTGTAATTATTTGTGAATTTTACTAGTTATTTCTTCACCATTTTTTTTTTTTTTTATATTCACCATGTTAAATAATGGTAACAAAAAAATCCAAATATGTTTCTCCCCAACAAAATTCACAGCTGTGTACTGCACAATTATCACGCTAGTATTTGTCATCACAACAGCTGGCACACAATGCTCTCATGTAGCTTTATGCTTCTGTGTGCCACGTGCACATTTCTCCTGTGTTGGCACTACCTGACCAGATGGAGAACAGTATTGCCATTCTCACGATAGCCTCAGGGGTTGAATGTCAAATAAAATCGAAGCATATGGATTCCTTCTCTGTCTACTTTGATTCTGATAAACAGAAGATCTGCTGTTGTCAGAGCTTTACCGATGAGTGTTCAGGAATGTAACGACTTGTGTGCTTTTGCTATGTGGATGGCTACATACTTTGTACACACACACAAACACAAACACCAAAAAATGCTGCTTATTCAATATACTTAAACTAATGGAACACAGTTCTCGAACATTTTGTCAACTTAATTTCAGTGTGTGAAATTCACCTAAATTTGTAAAATAGAGCTTTTAATCCGTTAATGCTGGGATGGCAAGAGGATTTCTAGTTCCCAGCATGCTATGCACAAAACTGGATGGGCAGAATAAATGTTGAAATTATCTTTTTTTTTTGTATGTGTTTTTAAGTGAGATGAAAAAGGGCCAAACTCTTATCTGGAGTTTTGGCAGTTACTTAGTGCTGAAAAGTGGCACTTGTGCTTAGGCTGAGGATGCTGGCTTGTGACTGTTTTATACATTGCTTTTCTCAATGAGCACTTGGACTCTATACACGACCACTTTCACTATTCATCTTGAGTATTTAAAACCTCTGAAATTTATTATTAAGTTATAATATAATATATAAAAAAATACTAATGAGGGTTTTTCAATAATCCAATGGAAGTAAGTTGTTTTGCTTAAACCACGGTAATGACACCTTAAGTCATTGTTCAGATTTATTTGAAGGATTTTTTCAGGTTTTCTCATACCGGGCTTCCATTTCTAATACTTATAACGCTATTTAAGAGCTAATAACTTTTGTGGTTTTCAGTGGTTTTTGCTGTTGTATGTTATAAGGACCTTTGAAATAATCTGACTAAGTGATATAAAACTGTAATATGGTTGACAGATCATTTACTGTACATCTGAGAACCAGTCAAGCAGTCAGCATCCCTGTGAAAGTTCATAGATATATGAAGAAAGAGTTTACTTCTACTAGTATTTACGATGGGAGGATGTTATACGGTACCTCAAGCTCACACAGCACTGTGAATTGAATGGAAATACGTTGATGTGAATAGTGTCTGTCAGTATCTGGGCAGATGTTACCTTTTTGCTTACCCCATGAGTTACATACCAAAAAAGTGCTTATTTGTGTGCGCGATTGCTAGCTTATTGCTATTGCTAGCTAGTTGTTATTTATTTATTTTTGCACTGCTTTGACACTTCATTCTCAATTTAGCTTTAATACAGTTCCATGTGAAGAAGTCTCATTTCCATGTGGTTCCACTGTCTACATTTAAACAAATATTTTGGATAAAGATACTCAAGTGCGCATGTATCCTATGCTGCTAGTTAGCTGAAATTCACTCCTTGAGCTGTTTCTTCTCACGTTCCCAAGGGAAAACATCCACAGTGAGAGATAGAGAGAGAGTAAATGTTTAAACCTACTCAGACAACAGGAAAACAGTGATTTCCAGCAGTAGAGATGAAAGGGAATCTCAAGACAGAGCAATTTAAAGCCAATCAGTGCTAACCCAATATAAACCCAGAGAATCACTTTAACTCCATCCTAACAGCAGCTTTTATTGGCCATGTTCAAAGCTCAAAAACTGGAGCAGGTAATGCTGAAATGATGACTGATGATAGGATTTCCTCTTCTTATTCGCCGCTCTTTAAACAATCTCTTTGATTAAGTTTCATCTTGAGCTCTTAATGATCATCTTGATGTCTGTGATCAAACTTTAGCTGTATGTCATTTTAGTTGTAAAACACAGTCTTCACTAATCGAAGGGGGATTTGTAAAGGTTTACGAACAGCAAAAGGTGTGAGAGATAGGAGAAAAATACCCATTGTGTGCTTTTCGTGTAATATATTTTGGTGTGTATCTGTGTAGTCATTAATGAGCTGTGTAGCAGATGCTGCTGTTGGCTCTGAAGAACAGGTGTCGCAGAGCTACATATGCAGCGTGCCTGTGGAAAATATTTAACCTCATAACAGGCAGCACACACGTATACACACACGGTGGCATGTGTAAGGTGCTAAAAGCAGTTAGCATCAGTGTGCGACTTGTGGCAGGACGGGTGTGTCTGACTGCACACCTGCACACCCTTCATTCTCTCTTCTCTCCTTTCTCTAACACTGCATTATTTACAGGTCCTTACTAGGACACAAGGAAGCCTTATGCTGTTTTTTTATTTTCCCACTCTTTCCAACTGCTAGTTTTTTATTTGTATATATCTCATATTACCAAATTTTGGGATCAGTAATATGTTTTTTTTTTTTTTTAGGGGAAAAACTTTGATATTATTATTCAGCAAGCAGGCATTAAATTGACAAAAGGCAACTGTAAAGACATCTAATGTTACAAAATAATTTTCTATCCATCCAAGAACCCTGAAAATCAAATCCCTGGTTTCGAAAAAAATAAATAAAATAAATAAATAAGCAGCATTGATAATAATAGGAAATTATTATTGAGCACCAATTGTGCATATTAGAATGATTTTTGAGAGATGTGACACTAAATACTGAAGTAATTGATGAAAAATTGAACTGAAAAACAGTTATTAAGAATTTTAATAATATTTCACAATATTACAGTTTTCACTGCAAATAAACGCAGCCTTGGGTGAGCATAAGAGACTTCTTTCGAACCATTTAAAAAATATACAGACTCAAAACCTTTGAATAGTAGTCTATGTACATGTATATCGTTGGAAATTAAGTGGTATATGGTGAAACATCAAGGTCCCTGTCTACAGCTAATTCACAATTTATCCTTACGATACGAATTTGTGTGTATCCTCTTTATATGAACCCTATGACCAGGATGAGTCCTCTATATGTGTGAATTTACATTTATTAATTTAGCGGATGAATGCGGTGCAATATGTAGCATGCAGGAGCGGAGGACCACACAGGGCCTGCAGATGAAGACTCAATGCGAGAGCAGGAGCCTCATCGCCATGCAGATGACACGAGTCTATCCCCTCGACTCAGAGGTAAAACTCATAAAGAGTGCTTGTACACACACAATAGCATCTTCTCCCTGTGCTGGCAGTTCTATTGTGCTATGTGGCAAGAGGCCATGCAGAGTGCAATTATTCGTTTGTGATACATCCTTTTTTCCTGTCATTCCCGTTGTGGCGCAGAATGCTGGTTTTGTTTCCGACACTCGGCGTTCCGGCTGGCAACTGTCAGCTCCGATACCGTCTACTGCTCTCAGTGTTCCCAGCCGCTCCAGTCGGAATTCCTAATTAGATTTGCCATTTTCATGCATCTGATTGCCATACATAACAACACACACACACACACAGACACCTCTAACTGTAACAATTCATAACAATGCTCATTAACATGTATGGTGTGGCGGCATTGATTATGACATTACCATCTAAATGGATGACCTGCCCCCTCAATTTCATTACCAGCTTGTAGATATGGATTAATAAACTTTTTATTCTGGTCCAGGGCTGGTTATTAATTACACAAATTAGTGAGGGCAGGGTAATCAACTTAGGGTCTGTTTGCCTTATAATAATTGATCTAATTTTTAGCGAACGTAGCTGTTGGGCAAGGCTGAGAGATTACCTCGTTAGCAAAAGTTTAATTCTGATCATAGTTCATGAGTCGTTCGCCTTAAGGTCAGATCTGAATGTCAGAAGCGTTTGAAATTGATTGGTGTTAAATTGAATCAATTTCATGTTCAGGAAAAACAATAACAGTTAATGGATTACACTGAAACGCCATCTGTGGAGGAAGGAAGAGATAGAGCAGGAGAGAGATGGATTACAAAAAAAGAAAGAAAGAAAAAGGGAGGGGGAGAGAAAGAAGTATAGGAAAGAAGGAAGGGGATGTTAGTTCAGACAGGAAGAAAGAAGCATATGGGAAGGAAAATAAAGAATGTAAACATGGAAAGAAGGAATGAAGGAAGAAAGAACTTAGTAATGGAGGTAGGAAAAAAGAACGTAGAAGACGAGGGCAGGAAAAGAAAGGAATATGGATGAAAGAAAAACGAAAGGAAGAAAGTGAAAATGGAAGAAAGAAAGGAGTAACAGAAAGGAATGAAAAGAAAGAAGTATGGATGAAATAAATAATGAGAAAGAAAGAAAAGAAGAAAAGGAAGGAAAAGAGAGGCATGGAAAAGAAGAAAAGTATGGACAAGAAGGCAGGAAAAGAAAAAAGCATGGATGAATTAAAGAAAACTTAGTTAAGAAAAGTAAGAAGGACAGAAAGAAAGAAAAGAAGTATGAACAGAAGGGAAAGAATAGGAAAGGATGAAAAAGAATTATGGACATGGAAGAAGAAAGGAAAAGAAACCGAAGCATGGATTGGAGGAGGAAGAAAAGGGAGGGAAGATGGATAAGGAAGAATGAGAAAGGGTTAGAAAGGAAAAAAAGGAAGGAAAAGAATGAAAGTATTGATCAGAAAGGAAGGAAGGAACGAAGAGTGTTTCGTACTTTTTTTTTTATGAGCAGAAAAAAACAAACCAGACAGAAGACTCATAGAGGCTTTAATAGAAACCAAAACCAAAGTGTTCAGTCAACTTGAGTTCACAACACTTCACTCCTTTATTTCACAAAGAGCGGCTGCAGGTAATAACTACTATCAGAGTTTGCAGAATGCAGGCGTCTGTCGTTCTCTCCATTAATTCACTGTTTTTTCTCTCTCTCTCTCTCTCTCTCTCTCTCACTCTTTGATTCAAGTGACTGGAAGAATGCCAGCTGTTACAAATCCTCCTGATCCTTTACAAAGCTAGTGCACACTGATGGGAAAAAAGAGAGGAAGAAGTTAGAGAGAGAGATTTACTTGTTCTATGAGGTCTTCACAAACTCCTGTCTTCTCTCTCTCCACCTGGAAGGACAGCAGTCATTTGCAGAATTTTTTTCACATCACATTTTAATATGCACTGTGCTTTTTCTCATTCCTCCTTCCGTCCATCCATCCCTCCCTCCCTCGCTCACAGCTCGGAGTATGAAATCCTTTCATTCAGCTTTATTCGCCGTTGCCAAACTCGGCCTCCCTGCCAATCATGGCTGAGCGACAGCACATACAATTTTCTGCCAGCAATTTGCCCCCTTAAGAGGAAAATTGCTTTGGATAGAACCTCTCCCAGCAAGACAACCACAATAAACAGCTACAACTGTAATGGCATTGGTGCCGTCAGCCCCGGGCTGGGACGGGCGTCCTCACACACTGAGGAGAGATGCTTTAAACCGACCCTGCCCTGTAATATCCACACCTGCACAGAGCCGAGCGCTCCGCCAATCCTCCCTTAAACATAACTCAGTGCATCGTGCCAGAATGACTCCCATGAAAGGCTTTTGTCAGATATGCCACAGGACAGCCTATGTGCTTGCGTGTGCAGATTGTCATTTATTATATGATGTGTGGCTTTCTGTCAGTGCGTGTATTGATTTGTGTGCCGGCAGAGAGGCAGAGGTCACTTTGATCGGTGTGAGATGAGGAGAGGGAATAGCAGAGAGCAGACATTCCATTAGCTGAGAAAAAAGGACTCCAAATAAAGAGGAATATGTTAAGGACAGGCTGCAGCGGCGGGGTGATATGACTGTAATTAAGAGAAGAGAGAAAACAGTGGAGTGTCTGCTGCAGGAGGCTATTGTCTGACGGAGACTGCCAAGATCCTGCTCTTATAATACACGCTTGACCTTTTTGCAACCGCACCCCCACCCGTCCACTCATCCGTTCTCCCTTTCTCTTTCACGGGTCTCGCTTACAATCACACTTGCCGCTCTTCTCACGCAAACTTTTACATCAGAGGGCTCAATCCAGATTGTTTTGCTCAGATACGAAAATTTGATCATCTGGACCATGTGTTGTCTTTTTCAGTGGTCAGATTAAACTAAAATGGCCTATGTTTGAGGGAAGGTATCAGTGAATTCTGGACACTTTTCATCTCGGTGACAAGAAATACTCGATTTTAACCTTACATTGACCTTTTCTAATTGCACCGGGGACAACGTGTAATACTTTAATAAACTTCTTTCAGAAACACACGGAGGCCTTATTAACAGTAGATTGGATATCTGTATACACGGGGTGTGTGGTAGTCAGACAGGGTTTATTAGTTAGGTGTTTTGAGGTCTGCATCTCTTCACAGTGTCAAAGACATAAGAGCACTACTTAATCATTGTTTGTCTGACTGGGGATCCCACTGGGGCTGAGTGTGTGTGTGTGTGTGTGTGTGTGTGTGAGAGAGAGAGAGACAAAGACCAGAACCTCTGGATGGGTTTGTATTTTATTCTGAGTCTTGGGCTTTCTATTTCAGGCGATGCAACAAACTGGATATTCATTTAACAGCTAGCGTATCTGTGTCATGAATGTGTGCAGTTCAATGCTCTTAACCCTGCTGAAGAGAATGAGTGCAAAATTAAGCAAGCAGTTGAGCAAGTAAACAGAAAAAAAGAACACACTGTGTTCTTATCCCATTCCCTGAATTTTGATAATCTGATATGAATGAAGCATAATGGCAACTTAATTGAGCGAGTCATACCCATTTCTGTGTTTCCATAAAGCATCCTGAACAATCTGGAAGAAAACAGGAATAAAAAAAGTGTATATTCAGGGTTTCTATGCTGATAAAGACGAGCACACTCACATTATATAATGCCTTACTATAAGGTGGCCATCTGTCCAGTTTTAGGTTGGAGAGTCACACATATGTCCTACTTTAAAGATGATCTCTGTTTTAGATTTTATCCAATAGTAAAATAGTTAAGAAAAAAGGCTGTGTAAATTAATCTTAAGTAATATATTTTAGACACAATATTGCTCTTTTCCACCAGTGACAACCGTTCAAACAGTGAGATCAGAACATTTGTGTGTCTGGTCAACACAGTGGTGTTTAATTCCTGAATGAGTCAGCCATTTTGAACAAATTAGTTGAATGAATGAATCAATGACTCACTCATTAAGACATTTTATTGCAATAGCCCTAGATATTCGTAATAATATATTTTTATTCTAATATCAATCATTGAATAGATTTAAGAATTAAAGGTCAGTGTCAGTGGTCCACTTGAGAGATAGGTGGCGGAAAATATATTGCGGGGAATCAGAGGTAAAATATATCATACATCTAATCACACGTGTAAACCACACCGCTGTGAAACAGATCTCAAGAACATCACCAGCTCCTAGAATACCGGTTAAAAGGTCAAAGAGAGCCTTTGTGATGATATTTGACATAACTCAGTTTAATTACATTTATAAGAAATTCACACACAAATCAATTTCCTCATGTCACCATCTCTGCTTAATATTGTACAAGGGCCAGGCACAACAATAGCTGGGTCACCCACAAAGACCTTTCTTAAATTGTAAAGCAAGCAACCGCTAAAACAGCGAATGTTACAGTCAAACAAAGAAACAAGGATTGCTGGGGGAAGGGATACATCACACAAAATTGATTAATATTTGCTTTTAGAATGACACTGGCATGATGCATGGGTGCTTAAGTCATGCAAATGAATATCTTAAATAGATGAATCACAGCAGCCCCAGTAAAGTTCAACAGGCAGATTTGCATATTTATATTAGCTGTAACAGACAGTAAGTGCATCAGGGAGGAGGGCATATAATGCATTTGTCAAAGTACACCTCTAACATGGTCGAACGCTGAGCTTATTAACTTATACAATTCTGATATCTTCAATTATTCACACAAAGCATGCCTCACTAGATGTATTGTGCATTTTGACAAAAGGAACAGGCATCAGAGAGAACATAAGGACACAAATAGAGCCTGTACATTTAAAAGCACAGATATCAAAAGCAATATACCACTAATCCAAAACAATACATCTATATATTGTAACCATTGTGATGTAATCAAACAGCCCTAGACAGAGGTTTTGTGTCAGAGTTACTGTATGTTTAAGACTATACACTCCCTGAATTAAAAGCGAACTAAAATAATGTATTGCTTTCTCTTTTAACATATATTAATAATTAATTAAACCAGCAATTACTTCAGTCCAATTACTCTATGATCCCTCAGACATCATTTTAATATAATGATTTTGTCCTCAAGAAACATGATTATGAAGTCATCAAGTGCTCATAAGATGTCTTTACTGTTATTTTTGATCAATTAAATGCATTCTTGCTGATATGAAAGTATTAATTTCTTTCAATAAATAAATAAAATTACAAATAAAAATAAAAAAGAACAGTAGTGTAAATAATGTCCAATATAAACAGAAATGCTCTCTTTGAGCTTTTTACTCAAAATGTACAAATATATTACAGAGATTGTTTTCAGTCTAAATATTGTGTGTATTGTATAGATTTCACATGCTCTCTAGCAAAATGTGATATGAGTTAATCTACTCATCTCCATCCTTCCACACTAATGGCCAACTGCCTCCCTATTCATGATTACAACTGATAATATCATATGACGCCACATGTAATTTATGGACGGAATAACATATGCAATATGTGAGAGGTTGTATGCTGCCTTGACGAAAGGTGATACACAAAATGTGAGACAGAATATTAAATTAGTAATCTGCTGAGCCATATGTTAAGCACTCAAGCCGTTCCTTATTCTAAAGAATATTTTGGAAAACAGCTTCATTTTGAGCCATATCAATGAACGCCATTAGTTTAATGCAGTCCAGAGGAGTCAAATGTAACTTTATCTGTGTGCTGTTTGAATTGTTGGGTTTAGTGTTGGCAGACACTCAATCTCTTGGGTTTGCTCATTGTTTTCATCAGGTGCACTGTTCCTATTCATTGTGTTAAACAGGCCATTATACAACTGCAATTACAACACACTCCACCGCTCTGCAGGTGCTAGGAACCCTGGCAAAAAGGGGAGTTTTAGCTTTGCTCGCTCTCGAGGTGAATGGCATCCCAGACTTTGTGATTGCCAGTTTTGTAGTGTTGGTTCACTGCATTAGTGTTGCCAGATTAGGATTGTTTTACACCAACTGGTTGCTTTACACTTTGCCATGACGGTAGTGTAACCCTGAGGAAAATGATTTAGCTTCGTAAATGATGAGTGAATCTCGCCTGTTAGATTGACTTCACTTGCAGGATTTTGGCTCTGAATGTTTATTACATTTGGCAGCCCTAAAATACTGCCAACATTTTATGCTGTTTTTATATACTATAGACTACCAAATGCAATAAGGGTGCATTTATTTTATCAAAAATCAAATAATCAAAAATAAATAATAATAATAATAATAATAATACAATACTGTGCAAGAATACTGTTTTTTAAATGTAATTTAATACAATTATTTATTTTTCAGGAGTCTTTGATGAATAGATTCAAATTCCTTTGAAACAGTTATTTTGTAACATAAATGTCATGGACGAATGGATGGATGGATAGATGAGGGAAAGGAAGCATGGAAGGAAGTCGTAAGTGACTTGTGGTTTTGGTGGCAATAATTCTTCATCAGCCTTAACTGGAGCAGACAGGTCCTAATTAGCTGGATTTATGCTTTTTTTCAGAAATATGAACAAGCTCCAGTCATTTCAGCACTGCAGTGATGATAACACCAAATCTAATCAGAGAGAGCAAAATGGATTTTAAAAGCCTGTTGCTGTAATGCTTCCACTCATAACCCAGCATTTCAACCACATGCTTAACTTAATTCCCCTCAGAGAGGCAGGCTGAAATATGACCGGCTCATATAAAGAGACTCTTTCTCTGCATTTAACAGGCAGAAGGACACTTCAATTTAGTTGTATGATGGGATGAATTACAGACTATGAGAGAATAACAAACAATACAGAAATTTCATTATGGTTTCCCACCAATAACTGAATTATAGAGGACAAAACTCCAACAGATAAAAACATGGAGAGATGGATTGATGGGGAGCAGCGACAGATATGGTAGTTCTTGGGATTCTTGGACACACTGATATCATTCACCTAATGCAGAACATGTAGGCGCCAGTTAGAAGCACGCATGGTGCATTTACATTCAGCAAAACAACTTTAGGTTCGAAGGGATGCAAAAGCAACCAGACTCATTCACACATTTACATGTTCAAACATCTCTTGCTGATTCGCACAGTTGTTGTGATGTAGATCTCCACACCTTCAGCTTGTATTCTCTGATGGAAAGGTTGCCGTAGGTAATTACTGTATTGAGCTGATATGAAATATCAAATGGCTGGTTCAATAGCTCCCATGGTGGGTGAAAATTCACTGTACACTTTATGAGCTCATAAATCAATACAAGAAAAAACAGCAGTTAAGCTTCCAACAGAAGCTATTAAATCACTTAGCTGGATTAAGACATTCTATGTCTTAAGACAGTCTATGTCAGCTGCCAATAGTTTCTAACACCTCCTGCTAAACAAGTAGTATAGACCGGTGCTGATTGCTTCAACTTTTACACATACTGAAATATTCACCAAGGCACAGTGTGCTGTCAAAGCACTGGCAAAGAAGAGATGATTATGTGCTATATCACAGGGTAAAAAGAAAAAAGGGAGATGGAATTAAGTCGGATTTTGAGCGTGAACTTTTTGTGCCACATTGTAGGAAATTTGTGGGGAAAATAGGATACATCTAATAAATATCGTATAGATCAAAAATAGAAAATAGGCATGTAGATGCACTTTAAAAGTTTAATTTCAGTTGGACTAAAGCTATAATTCAGCTTTTTAAAATATTATGTAGTCTGACAGAAATCAAACCAGAACAAACAGTGCTGATACTGTGATTACATCTCGCCTTTATTTAGTATGTTAACATGTTAGTCTTACTGCAAGTGTCATTGTGCACTTAGAGATGATGTGAAATGTGTATTTAATTCTCCAATAATTATGTACTGGGCCATGTATACTTTGACTGTCAGATGAAGACTGTAGTTTGAGTATGAAAAACTCATACACTTCATCAGGTTCATAAGAATGGACATGCTCTATAAAGGTCCTAGATCATTTATATATATATATATATATGTATATATATACACAGTACAGACCAAAAGTTTGGACACACCTTCTCTTTCAAAGAGTTTTCTTTATTTTCATGACTATGAATATTGTAGAGTCACACTGAAGGCATCAAGGGCTATTTGACCAAGAAGGAGAGTGATGGGGTGCTGCGCCTCCACAGTCACCGGACCTGAACCCAATCCAGATGGTTTAGGGGTGAGCTGGACCGCAGACAGAAGGCAAAAGGGCCAACAAGTGCTAAGCATCTCTCGGAGAACTCCTTCAAGACTGTTGGAAGACCATTTCAGGTGACTACCTCTTGAAGCTCATCAAGAGAAAGCCAAGAGTGTGCAAAGCAGTAATCAAAGCAAAAGGTGGCTACTTTGAAGAACCTACAATATGACATATTTTTTTAAGTTGTTTCACACTTTTTTGTTATGTATATAGTTCCATATATAATTCCACATGTGTTAATTCATAGTTTTGATGCCTTAAGTGTGAATCTACAATTTTCATAGTCATGAAAATAAAGAAAACTCTTTGAATGAAAAGATGTGTCCAAACTTTTGGTCTGTACTGTATATATATATATATATATATATATATATATATATATATATATTTATTATTATTTATTTTTTCAGAAAGACATTTCATCAGCTGAACAATCGTTATGTTGTTAAACTACAGTGCAATCCATACTTCTGCCCTCTTAGCCCTATTTTCATTCCTGTCGAATAAATATGGCACTACCCTGTCTATTAAGGCCTATTTTAGCTGGGTTATAAACATAAACACATTATGTGTTCAGTGACTGAATCATATCAATCATAATTGCACTAGATGTAATCAATCTTGCCCACAGTGCACTGGGGTCAGGTAGGAAACTCGTTCTCATTTACAATCAATTACACCTCATCAGAGAGAGTGGGAGAGAGAGAGAAAGAAAGAGAGAGGGAGGAGGAGAGAGTGAGAGAAAGATAAAGAAGGATGGGGTGAGGATATTTTTTGCTCTACCTCTATAAATACCAGCAGGAGGGCCTTGGCCTGCAGATCAATGCAGTGCAGTTCTTCTGTCAGGGCTGTAATGGTCTAATGGCAGCTGGCTCTCTCATTGCTAGAAATCAATAGCCCGTCTCTCCTGGTCTCAGACCGGGGGACACGCTGTATGTGTGTGATGCGCTGGATTGGGGTTAAATGACAACCACAGGGTTCCTGACTAGATTTTAGCCTTGTTTCACTGGATGACCCCTACTGGCTGCACCTCGCCTCCGTCTGGAGACCCCAGCAGCACAGAGGTGAGGAGAAGACCACCTGCGTCTCCACATCCACAGCATGACTGACCACGCTAGTTACTTTATTACTTTAAACGGCTATCACATGCTGACCCAACATTTTTTTTTTATAGATTTTATAATATTTAATAAATATGCTACATTTAATAATAATATTAAATAATTTAATATTGTACTTCAGTGCATCCATGAAATCCACTCTGCTTTCAAGGCATTCCTCACTAATTTGGCCAATTATTGCCCAGAGTGAATCAGTTCATGTCTTTTTGTTCAAGAACAAATTTAAGGACTACCTTCTGTTTCTCTCACACTTTGTATCTCTCTCTCTCTGTTTCACCCTCTTTGTTTTCCTCTTATCTATTTGCCTATTACCACTAATATGGAGAACATCTCTAAACTTCAGCCAGAATTTTAATGAAGACAACCATGGCAATGCATTCAACAAGACAGGGAGGCTCAGAGCAAGACAGAGAACTGAAAAAAAGCATCAAACAAACATAGCGATGGACAGATGAACACACTCATTGGCAGACTGATACACGAACTGACACAGGCCTTCTTAGATAGACAGAAAGGTACACACACTCGTACTCACACACATAGACACAGGTGACAGTATATAGGGAACCTTCCGAATGCTTGACAGAACAGTTTTTTACAATAATAATAATAATAAAAAGGAAACGTTTGAAAATGTGCAAAATGAATGAATGAATAAAAATAAATAAATGTGCATATACATTAAAGTTTGGGGTTAATGTAGTTGAAGCACTGAATTGATCAAAAGTGACAGTAAATACAGTTAATGTTTAAACCTCCTATTTGAATCCTAAAAAAAATCTATTTTTCAAATGTTTTGTCTGTGTGAACAATTAACAAAATTTCTACAAAAATATTAAGCAACAGTTTTTGCAGCATTAATTAAAAAAAAATTCAAATCAGCTGATTTTCAGGATCGGACAATATTTGGCTGAAATACAGCTATTTGAAAAGCAGGAATCTGGGTGTGCAAACAAATCAAAATACTGAGAAAATTGCCTTTAATTTTTCCAAATGTATTCTTAGCAATGCATATTACTAATCAAAAATTAAATGTTGATATATTTATGATAGGAAATTTACAAAATATTTTCATGGAACATGATCTTTACTTAATATCCTAATGTATATATACATAAATATATATATATATAAAAGCATTGTGTGTGTATATATATATATATATATATGGAATGTTGTCTTTATATAACATGAACTTTGTTAACATATGAGTGTGTTGTTGCCCATTCTGAATGTCAAGAGCAGTTTTTCTTCTCATTTCTGCAGAATACTCAACTCCTGTAATCAAGTGAAAATATATATTACGTACAGGTTTGTTGAATCATAATGAATTATTGCTTTAGTTTGATTTCAACTGGACCTTTAAAGTGCATGCAACCATACTTGGACTAAACACACACACACACACACACACACACACAATGGAGACTAAATTTGCTCTGATAACCTGAGGTCTAAGAGGGAGAACAAGCTATTTAGATTACACCTAAAAAATAACAACAACAACAAAAAAGGTCATTTCTTTTTGGTGCCATTGTAATCACATTTAGTAAGAACATTTAGTATTTTTAATGGATTGCACATATGGGTAAAAATGTTTGTTTGCAGCACATATGTGTGCTTTTGTACTTTTAAGTACTCTGTGTTCCTGGTCTAAACCACTATGCTGTTTCGGGAACTAATGAAGTTTATTCCTCACTGCTGTCGTACATCCGGAATAACACACTCATAGACTATTTTCTCCCCTTTCCTTATATAATGATGTACAGCTCACTGAGTTCCCCACCTTGTCCTTTTAATCCATATACACATATCGTCTTTGCTACTACCATCACTCTTATCTTCTTACAGCGTTACTAACACCCACTCTGCTACAAGAGAGAAAGAGAGAGTGAGTGTGTGTGTGTGTGTTTGTCGAGAGTGTTTCTGCAGTGGTCTCTCTACTGCATGCGGACCACCGCAGTGAGTGGGATGACACTTTCATCTGTGTGTGTGTGTTTTGAGTGTGTAGGGGTAAAAGTCACACACTTCCAGTCAACAGGTTCTAGTACAGTGTTCAAATAATTTATCCAGCTAACAAGTGTGTGAAACAGACAGTGTGAATGTGTGTGTGTGTACGTGTAACTGTGTGTGTGAAAGACTTAAAAGTGTGAGTATGTCTGAGAAAGACGGAGAGAGGGAAGGAGGAAAGAAAATGCAATAAAGAGGAACGGCAAAGAATTTGTGTCCCTCTTTTTGACGTTCAGTGTCAAACAAGAGCCGTCCTTTTGATGTTTCATTTTGTTATGATTTAAATAAGAATGATAAACTTGTTTTTTAGCAGGATAAATTAAATAATAATTAATTTGATCTAAGGTATTATACATATATAAACTGGAAATGGTTTTGACGTGTGTGGTTGAGCATGCAGTCGAAGCAGGATTTGTCTTCTAGTAGTTACCTGTCTGACTGTACAGCTAGGAAGCATTTGCTGACTCTGTACAGTGTCAGGACTTTTCTTTATCTTTCTAGTAGGGGTGTAACGATACGCGTATTCGTATTGAACCGTTCGGTACGACGCTTTCGGTTCGGTACGCGGTACGCATTATGTATACCGAACGGTTCGTTGGAGTAATTAATTATATTTGAAAAAAAAAAAAAAGAGAGAGAAAGAAATATAATGATATGCGTTCAACAAGGTAGCCCAATAACCCAAACAACGTAACAGGCAACGCCCCTGACACTCCCGAAGAAGAAAAAAACACCATCTTATATGTTTATGTTAGGCTACTCAGCAGGCGCTCGCTCACTCAGTACACGCTGAAGGCTCGTTGCAAAATAGCCAATGCGTTTAACAGACTAGAAATGAGAAGATCCTCCAATAACCAACAGGTCTGGTGTTTGGGTGCACTTTGGATTCCCTTTAAGCTATAATGGTGATGGCAAGAGAGTGGTGGATAAATAAACAACGGTATGTCGCATCTGCAACATGACAGGGTACACCAGCGGGATTACAAAAAAAAACAAAAAAAAAAAAACAGCGGGAATATCTGGGATATATGCGTCAGTACTATCTGGGAAAAGACGAAAAAAAGGAGAAACATGCACGCAGCAAACTATCCCTGCAGCATTTAGACACTATAGCTTACAGGGAATCCAACCCAAACACCAGACCTGTTGGTTATTTTAGGATCTTATATTTCTGGTCTGTTAAATGCATTAGACATTTTGCAACGAGCCTTCAGCGCGTGCTGAGTGAGCGAGCGCCTTAGGGGGCGTTCACATATCGTGCCTAAAAACGCATGGAAAACGCTAAGCGCGTCTTTCTCCTGAGGCGTCTGTCTTTGCTAAGCAACAATGACGTGCTCTCTCCATGAGACGCGGAAATTTCAGCGAAGGATAAATGGATTTGCAGCTCTAAAAATCGCTTGCAGTAGCTCTGCTACTGAATTTATTTCAAAATTGCAATCCATATACAACTATGATCAGCTGTTCCTTCATCTTGGCTGAGCTCTCAACGTTGTTACGGGAAAGGATGAAGCTGATTGGTTGGTTCTTGTCACATGACCCGCGGTGCGCTTGCGGCATTCTGAAAAGTTGAGATGTTTTTACATTTTGCTGTATCTAAAACGTATCGAACCGAACCGAACCGAACCGTGACATCAGTGTATCGTATCGAACCGAACCGTGAATTTTGTGAACCGTTACACCCCTACTTTCTAGGTATTTTGACACTTTTAATTCTCTATTCAGGGACAGATAGGATTCTAATGTACTCTATTTAGTTGTAGCTTTTGTGAAATATATTTTTTTATTCCTGTGTTTATTAATTAAACTGGCCATATTTTGGTTCTGTCTCACACAAACACACAGAATGCAGTGAAGGTGATGTGTGTTTGCTGTCATTAATTTTTGATAAAAGCTTAACAACGAGCCTTTTTTCATGTTGCAACTGTACCTGACAGAGGCACTGTAAATGCATCTACAATGGAATTACAAGTGTAGGGAAAATGCTATACATTTGTAATGCTGTACATATGCAATTATAAAAATTCTATAAATTAGGAATAAAACAACAAATGAGAACATGGAATTATCAGTATAAAATAAGCTATAAATCATGAATGATACATTTATACAGTGATGCAGTTCCTGTGATGCTGCTTTATATCTACTGTACACAGAAGCAAAGTAGAATCAAAGCTGTGTTTGATAAGAGGGGCTAAGGGTTTTCAGAGCTTTATACTACTTCATATAGAAGTGTGTGATAATTATTTAAACTTCAGCGATCATTATTCACGAAAGTCCAAAATCAATTCAATTAATTGGAATTGTAATTTCAATGCACACATGAAAGACGGTTTAAAAACAAATTAACAATAACAATATTACGAAATATTACGAAATATTACGAAAACAGCTCAAGAGCCAGGACAGAGCCTGCTCACCTTATGCCTTTCTTTCTTTCCTTTAATTATATTATTTATAATTTTCTTTAGAAGCAATGATTAATAAGAATGAATTGCCATTTATTGCAGTTTAAGATTCCTTGGATGCGATTTGGCTACTTCTTTAAAGCTTTATACTCAGATCATATTTTAGAAAAGATAATACTACCACAGTATCATAATCTAGAGCTCTTTTGTGCTATCTTCATCTCCATTACAACTCTGTTCCTTAACGCCGGTGTCTCGCGAACCAAGCATTTATTAAACCGTGCACATCTCATTCCAGCCTTTCTGTCAATTTATCTCATATACAATGTTTTCTTCTGGTCTTATTATTTATATCATGCTGGATATTCTATGTTGAAACAAATAAATAAATAAAATACGAGACTATTTATTATGTATAATGTGTGCATTTGCCTCAAATGGGAACTCTTATCTACTAATTACCTGCTATTCCTCTCACATCTGCATTCCAGCATCGCTCCTTCACAAAAAACATACACGCACATTAATGAAGCTCGCGAAGCAGAGAGTTAGATTTGAATTAACTGAGCATCAGTCATAGCTGATCAAAAGATAAACGGCACCGGCGATCTCGCGTGCTTTTATGTTAATTCGCTCTTGAATCTCGGTCTTTACGGGCGCGCATGTTAAAGACAGCAGAAGCGAGGCGCGCTCTGATGAGACGCCACTAGGAGGCGTTGCACTCCAGCCCACAGTATAACTTAGGACGACTTGAACAGTGTGTTTTCCTGGTTTTTACACACGAGCACTTAAGTGTCGAGCGAAACTTGCTTTACACATAGAATTCTGTTTATTATAGTATTTGCTATTTTACTTATTTATTTTAAAAAGCTTTAATGTCTTTAGTGGGTTCTGTTGAGTTTGTTTGAGGTGTGTCCAATCACACATAGCTGAGAGGATACTGATAATGCCATTTTTAATCTGCAGACAGATGCCATTGTCAGATGGCAATGTGTTTAACTTAAAGAAAATCACATAACATATAAGTCTGAAAACAAGTAAAGGTTATTCTGCACAGTGAAATATGTGGGTTTGTCTAGAGGACACTAAATTATTTAATTCACCTGTGCTGATTTTCATTCTCTCTCTTTTTTTTAAACAGCTTCAGTTTTCTGGGGGAAAATAAGTTATATTACCTATTTGTTTATTAAATAAAATACACGAATGACATTTAAAAATGTTTTCATTTAAACAAAACAATTATGCAAAAATGCTTAAAGAGGAGTAGTCAAATGTATATTTACAGTAGCTAATTAAAAATGCATTTAATCAATAAAAATCATAAGTGTAAAAAGATGATTATGGTCATTATGTCTTTCGCTTAATATAGTTATTTAAAGCTAATAGCCTAAACTGAATATTAAGATTCGAAAGACATGGTGAAAATTACATAGTTCTCGATAATAATACAAAGTAAAATAAAGTAAATAAGAAAATATTTTACTTTATAAAATTTAAGTTAAGTAAAATAAAAATAACAAATTTGTTAAAATGTGTAATACTAATTTGTAATTGAGGTTAAAATATTTTATCTCATGAAATACATTTAAATAAAATAAAAATAACACATTTAAAAATTTTAATTCAAATTTGTAACTGATGTTTTTTTTTTTTTTTTTTTTTTTTTTTTATTTTAGAGGTAGTGAATGGAGGAATGGCAGAGGAATGGCAGGGCGGATATATGGCCAATTTCAGCACAATTACACTTAGGTGACCTCCCTTCTAGGGCAATTTACATGACTCCCAAAGTGTATGCATGTTTATGCGAGACTGGCATGATGGGTACAAAACCTCTAGAGTCCATTTGTGTGCCTGTTTGTGTGTGTTTGTGTGTGTGTGTGTGTGTGTGTGTGTGTGTGTGTGTGTGTGTGTGTGGATTTCCTGCTTAAATGTCGTCAAAAACAGGAGGAGTTTTACCGTAAATCTCTCTCTCTGTTTCCAAACCAAAGCACTATGAAATTAAAAAGCGTAAAACCAGTAACAAATGCAAGTATATATAAACTTTTACTTATTTTTTAAAAATAAATATATTTCAATCCTCTCTCAGTAATAAATCCCCAACTGTTTTTAATCAGTCTTTGCATTCATTTGACCCTTTTTGGATCACAACCATGCCATGAGTCTTGGTATCTAAATGTTCTACTAGCACACCGAGAGTTTCAATGTTGTGTAATGAAATGTATTTGAGCTAAACAAACACACACACACACACACACAGACATACAAATGTAACAACATTATTACCCAGCATATTTGTTTTATGTTGGATCTAGATTTAAATCTTTGCTTCAGAGGACATATGAATTTAAACACTTTCAAATCTATTATTTACCCATTCTGCTTTGCTTTATATTTCTAAAATCCTGCTCTCGCTCACTCATTCTCTTTCTTTGCAGGATGACGTTGGGAAACAAAGGCGTGTTAATGATTTTCGGAGGCCACAGTCGAGCTGAAGAGCACTTCAAACTCAAGAGCAGGAAACACGCTGGGCTCCACGGGGTTCCCACAGGTATGAGGGTCTACAAGCACACACACACACACACACACCCTCATACACTCAAAAAAAAAAAAAAAAAACAGTGCAGAAATGCCTTAACAGGTTTGTTAGACAAACATTACGATAACATCGGCACATACGAATCAATTACATGGTTACCCATATCTTTCTTTCTGGTTTATGGAAATTACATAGCACCGAGGATGAGCTTTTTTTCATGATTTACATATATCATTATTGTTTTGTGGATGATATTTGTATTGTCATAGTGAGACACATTATCAAATGTAATTTGAATCATGTATTGTTTGGTCATCCTCTCTTAAACGAGAAGCACGTTTTTATTTTTTAATGAGTGGATTAAAGAGCTGGACTCTCTTTCTTAAGAATAGGATGGTATTAACAGCTGGCTGGTGTGTGAACTTAAACTCAAGAGTGTTAACAGCGCTGTTAATTGACCCGACCTCGCTTGTAATGAAAAAGATCCATGCCGAAGCATATGGTAGTGCAAAGAAATATGGGAATCATTGTGCGACAGGGTAAGGGTGGAAATGAAACAGAATATATGACCAATGTCACTTTATTAGCATTGATTTTATTTTATGTATTTTGTTGCTGCTAATGATATTGATTTGTGCCATGCATATTTAAGGTCCCTGTAAAGGTTAAAGGATTATTTAATAATTTGTGCTGTGCTTCATGGTCACCATTGCTTATAAAATGCTGTTTTAGAGTGACAAATAGCTTCTAACTCTTGGTCACTCAGAAAACAAAATGAGCAGCCTAATTACTGAATTTCTTGAAATAAATACAAACAGGCCAACGATGAATGAAAATAGTTATGAAATGTCTATTACAAAAACAAAAAAAAAGTAATCCAGTCAATATCCAATGATGAAAACAGTGGTATGCATCTGAAATCCCAGAGTGTATGTGTGTGTTTGAGCTGTATGGTGTGTATGCAATGTCAGGTCCTGTTCTCCTTCGTATTGCCGTGCTCTGACAGCAGGGCAGGGAACAGAGTGTTTGTTCTTATAGGATCGAACACTGGTTCACTCTCCCACATCCTGAACAGCCTCCCACAGCACTGCAGAATACCAATTAGCATGCTGACGCTAAGCGCTAAATGCTCATGCTAACTTAGGCCAAAGTACCAGTGTGTATCAGGCTGGAAGCATCTTAATGGTTCCCACAGATGAGCAGTGGGCACTACAGAAAAATGCAAGGATGTAGTGTGTGAAATTTTAGAGGGAAGCACAAATATAGTGGCTGATTGAATTAAATATATTTGCCTGATGTGTGTGTGTGTGTGTGTGCTCTTGTGTTTCAGGACTCAACTCTGTATAATGACATGGGTATGACACAGGGATTACAAGGAGAGAGTGACTTATGAGGACATAACTCATGTCCCTATTTTTCAAAATGCTTATAAACCAAACAGAATGAGTTTTTTGAGAAAGTAAAAATGCACAAAGTTTCCTGTGAGGGTTAGGGTTAGGTGTAGGGTTGGTGTAGGGCCATAGAATATACAGTTTGTACATTATAAAAACCATTACACCTATGGGATGTCCCCACTTTTCACAAAAACAAACGTGTGTGTGTGTGTGTGTGTGTGTGTGTGTGTGTGTGAACGTCTCAAGACTCCAGAGATACTCAGAGAGGGACAGCTGACAAATACTGCCATTGCCTACATGTCACCTGACACCTGTCGATAGTCCGCATGGAGCATGGTATTCACCTGATAGTCATCAAATTATACACATAGCATGCTTCTTTCTCTTTCCTTTCCTCTCTTGCACTCTCTTTCTTTTCCTTACTTCTCTCTCTCTCTCTCTCTCTCTCTCTCTCACACACACACACACACACGTTTGTTTTTGTGAAAAGTGGGGACATCCCATAGGTGTAATGGTTTTTGTACTGTACAAACTGTATATTCTATGGCCCTACACCAACCCTACACCTAACCCTAACCCTCACAGGAAACTCTGTGCATTTTTACTTTCTCAAAAAATACAAAATAAAAAAATAAATAAAACAAATGAATAAACTAATTCTGTATGGTTTATAAGCGTTTTGAAAAATGAGGACATGGGTTATGTCCTCATAAGTCACTCTCTCCTTGTAATACCTGTGTCATACCCATGCCATTATACAGAGTTGAGTCCTGATATGTCACAAAAACGTGCCCCCACACACAGAGAGTGTTTGTGTGTTTACTGGACGAGAGAAGAAGCCCTTACCATCACGGCTCACTGGCTCACAATACTACCAGCATTTTCTTTAACAGAGCCAAAGTGAATAGATACAATTTCAGCCGGTGTAGAGAGTGGCACAGCCAAGACAAAAGAGACAAGATCCTGCAATCTGGAGGTCGCTGACACTGTCCGAACAGTAATTACTACACTTCCCAAAACACTAGCACCAGCAGCTCTACCCCTACACTCACTCTCCAAATGCCAAGCTAGGCATATTAGCAAGAACACATGTCCACAATGTGGCTATACTGAATATATGGTTCAGTCTACACGAGTGGAGATTGCTTTATAAAGGACATGTGTACTCATCAACTGGGCCCTACGTGAGGGAAAGAAAGACAACAGAAAGCAAGAGCGAGAGGGGGATGTCCATTTCAGTTGTATGCTTTGAATGAAAGAGGGGACTAAAGTAAAATTGCCACACTTGATTCTCTCTGTTGAGCTGTGGGTCTATGAATATGTCAGAGGCATTTTGAAAAGCCATAAGTTATTGTCTGTACTGATCAGAATTGAAGAAAATAAATGAGCAGAAGGGTACCCCCCCCCCCACACACACACATTTTTGCACATAATATTTCTGATTTTTTAAAATTCACTATGCGGTTACCCACATAATTGTCAGGTATTTGTGTAGTATACTGTATTGTGTGGTATTAATCTCAACTTAATATGATCAGTTCACCATAAATATATGTAGCATAAAATGGTTGTGTTTAAATGTAGATATCCAGTATTTTATTTTTATTTATTTTACACACACACACACACACACACACACACACACACACACACACACACACACACACACACACACACACACACACACACACACTCACATCATTCTGTTAATCTGTTCAAATCTATTTATATTTAAATATAGACTCCTTTATTAATTTTTTTATTGTGAAATATTAAGTTATATTTTTACTCCACACTTCAGAAGAGCTGACTTTTATATATGTTGTTATCTTGGCTGGTATAATTATTCATAATTACTTCAGACTAAAACAAAGAAACCCCCACAACTGTAAAGAAGCTTTCATTTAACGTTCATTTGTGTGGGCTGTTTCCTCAGAAGTTCCACTTTGGTGAAAAACCCAAAGAGCTTGAGTTTCTACAGAGCAGTGCCATCCCTCAACACCAGGACGAGCACTTAAGAAAACTTTGAAGATTAATCAATTTCTATATTATAGCAAGTCTGTAAGGGTGCTGAGCAGGAATCGAACCTCCTCCTAACACTTCATAGCAGTCAGGCAGCATTGATGAGGTGATTGATCTTGGGATGGAAATGACGGAGAAGCGGAGAAGGTTTACGCTTGTCAGACGGAGTCAATACAGTGGGTTGAATGTTTGCAGGAAGTCTTAAATAGTGTCTGTGAAAGCTAAAAAGGCTGAAAACGGCAGCAGAAAAATAGAAGAGCTGCTTTAGGGTTTGCTTTCTCTGCTATATCTCTAATAAAAAAACTGACAGAACTGCAAAAGTCTGAGATCCCTGCGTCGTCAGGGACATAATAAGGGCTATGAGATGCTGATGGGACATAAGGATGATGCTCTGAGGAGAAGTGAGACAGAGACACAATGTCATCCTTACAGAAACAGTGACTGTGAAATGTACGAATTCTTTTAGTGTGTAGGCTAAGATAACCTTCTGTAAGAGACCCTCAGTGTCTCCCAGCTTCATAAAAAAAAGCTTTTGGAGGAACATCAGCAACGGCAACGCTGTAATAAGGCCGCACTGAAGCGCTGAGTGGCAGCCACGGCAGCTGGCCATACGACGCACCACGTATTCATCCTCGAGCTGCATCCACCCAGTTATTTACAGCTGGCTTTTCTTTTATGGAAAAATCAAGCCGTGATTGATTCAGGTTAATGTGACGGCCAGGCAGCAGCAAGCTGCATTTGAGAGCTCAGGTTAACAGAAAACACTAACTTCCATAAAGCACTATGGGGATAAATCATGCTTATTCAGGCCGGCCTGACAGCCGTTTAAGCTGTGGCAATCATCGAAAGCACCTCTGCCGCCCCTCCGCTCCGCTCCGCAAAATGTTGAGGGGGGAGTGTGGGATTTGATGGGGGACGAGGGAGGGGGAAGATCGGAGAGTGTGAGAGAGAAAGAGAGTCAGATAGAGGTAAATGAGACCGAGGGAGACGGTCATATCAACGAGCCATCAGTGAGCAGGTGCTTTACATAAGCATCTCGGTTAGCAGTAAGCAAATTCTGTTGAAAAAGAAACGCAATAAAACAAAGAGGGTTTGGAAGGAAGAGACGTCCCCAGTGCATTCCTACAGCACTGCCTCACTCTCTCCTTCTCTCGCTTTCGCTCTCTCAGGAGCAAGATTATAGTGTTTGCTTTTATCTGTCAGAGATCAATATTTCAAACGTCCGATAAAAGAGGAAATTGAACTGGGAATAGACTGGAGTGCTGTAAAAGTACAAAGCAAAATTATCAAAAAGCACTTAAAGAGCTTAATAGGATACACATATTAAAAATGCCCAAATGGATGTCTCGGAACCATAATGAGGACTCTGCCTCATCTCTCCTCTGCCGCTCTCCACCTTCAGCTGCAAGGTGAAGCTTTTGATCGTAATGCCTGCTGAGGGGCAGGGGGTTTGATGGTCTGAAGGTGCACGCTATATGGACCCCTAGAGGCCTCATGTTTTAACATTGCACCATTAGGTCTGACAAGCTGCATACTCTGTTTATGCGCCTGCCATTACAGCCACGTGCACCCGAGATCAGGGAGGGAGATGTAGCAGATAGGGACATCGCAGAGATGCAGACGGAATAGACAACAAAGCCGAAGCCCAGACAGGTGATGCACTCCAGCACACATGGGGGTCAGGAGCTGTTCGGCATCATGGGTTGGACATTTTCAACATTCATCTTTCTGTTCCTTTCATTACTTGTTCCAGATCAAGTGTACAACAAATCTCAATCTATGCTTCTGATGTTCAACCTCCATCATAGAAGTCAGTTCACACAGATCAGTCTCACTGAGTTGGATTTACAATGATCTGAACACCTCTTCCCAGTCTGAGATGTCCCCTGTCATGCTGTGGTGTGTTCTGGGTACCAACTGTTTGACATCTGGTCTGCAGTGCATCTGGTATCATGTTTGTAGTGGTCTTCATTCATCGGCTTCGTGCACACCCACTGACACCATGTGGAGACTGTCTCACACCACAATACTGAAGGTTACACACATGCCCCTGGGATGTCTGTCAGGCTTCCCTTCTGGCCCGGGATGTAGCTGAACCCCGTCCTCAAGCTATTGAATGTTCTCCGTTAAACAAAACTTACACCACTTATGGCCTTTGTGTGTTGTGAAACCCTACACCACTCTGGAGGGCTGGCGATCCGCACAAACACACACAAACACACCAGTGCAGATGTCAGCAAAGTCTTGCCAACAGTCTCATCAGTAAGCTCATGTAATGATTATATCTCTGTCTTTTTGAAAGAATTCTCTTATGCTCACCAAGGCTGCATTTATATATATATATATATATATATATATATATATATATATATATATATATATATATATATATATATATATATATATATATATATAAAGTAATGTTGTGATGACAGAGCTGAATTTTGAGCAGCCATTACTCCAGTCTTAAGTCTCAAATGATTCTAATAATTTAGGAGGGGAGGAGGGGTTCATTTATTTTCTGATTTATTTGAACCTATTTCTACACTAACCTAATTTTAGTGCATGTAAGTTTATTTTTTTTTATTTATTTTTTTTAATTAGCATTATTTTACACTATATTATTTTGATATTTGGTTATATTTTCTGTTATTAATTAATTTATTTATTTCACACAATATCAAAAACCAGCATTCTTAAATTTAACTTGGATTCAATTTAAACAGAAATCATATGATGCTTACAAAAGGAACAGTGATCTTCTCTGAAGTGAATCACATTTTTGAGGGTGTAAACATGCTCGAAAAACCATGAAACTTTGCACACATACCTGAATGAATATTTACATCTTACATAGGCTTCAGACTTAGGTGTGGCAAAATGTTGCTCTTTATTCTTGGTGCGACACCCTTTCACACGGCAAAGTTTCTAAATGGACCAAAATTGATAATACAAGCCACATGTGAGTAAACTGTCCTCTCATTGGTCAAAGTTCAATTTTTTTGTTTTTCCAGAATTCCGCTCATAGCTTTCACCCGTCAAGATGGAACGACAACAGCTTCAAGGGCTTATTGTTGTTTTGTAGCTGTCATTACATTAATTTCTCATTTTGAACAGGAGTCCAGGATTCGTCGGGAAAACATTTTTAAAATAAACCTTACTCTTACTACGAAGAAGAGCAATCAGATCTCACCTGTGTCCCAATGTGCATACTATCCATCCTAAATTCTGTGTGATATTATTAATTTGTAATACTGTTTGATAGGGTGGATAGTATGCACATTGGGAAGCCAGGACCATCTACTGCTTTTTCCGGAACTTACATAATTACCCATTATACACTGGATATACCCAGGTTTGTTGGTCCATTGGATTATATTGCTTTCTCACTACAAACAAACCACTCTAGAGTTGTGTTGAGAGTCGAGCTGAGATCACCTTGTTCAGGTGATCTTGGACCAATTGTTTTGGCGCAGTGATTCCCATGTTCTAATATCCCCAAATAAAACGAGCTAAGAGGGGAAATGCGCCAGATTCCGAAACAACGGGCCAAGTGTGAAAGCATGCTTAAACAGCAAATTAGCCATTCAGAGAATATATTTTATATTTGAACATGAAAAATACAAACCATGTGTTTCGCTATGAAACAGGAAGTTGAACTCAGGCATACAATGTCCGATCTGCCCCAAACTTCACATGTTTGATAATAAGAGTCCTGAACACATGCACAAGCCCATGTCCATATTCAGTTACAGTCATAGCGCCACTTGCTGCCACCAGGAAGTAGCATGATTTACACTTAACAAACTCTAGAGATTTAATGACATCAGCATTATATTTGGTCAGGCTAATCTAAAGGCCTTTGCAATGTTAAATTTCGTAGATCTTGTGTCAGGATCCTGCCCTGACAGCCCTGTCCATCTTGTCTCTGTTCCATGTTTCTTTGTTTGTTTTGTGTCTAAGCACATGGTTCTGTCTTTGTTTGTGTCTGCCACGTGCTCCCCTTGTCCCACCTCCTTGTTACCCCTTGTCACGCCCCCTTGTTTAGCCCTTGTCTGCTTGATTGTTTTCACCTGATCCTCATGTGTACTTTCCTATATATTGGGGTTTCTTTCATTGTGTCTCTGCTGGTTCGTTTTTGGTGTTTACCCGTCTCTTGGCCTAGAATTTATCCCTTTGAGCTTGATAATTATTTTGATCTCTTATCTAGTTGTTTATATCCTTTTTGGTCTTTAGCTTTGTCTAGTTTAAAAGAAAAGGAAGTCTTTTTGTGTATTCTAATCTAGTTTTTTTCTCATTCGATTTAAACTTTCATTTATTCTTGCTTAAGTGATTCCAGTTTTGGATTGAGTTTTGTTCTTACTCTTGGATTATAGTTTTGGTTTTCTTTTGCTTTGTTCTAATTTTGTCTTCAATTGTCTGTGTCGTTTTGAGTCTTGTTTTTGTGTATTGTCCTGTCTTGGCCCCACTCAGATTTCCTGACCACTGTACCCCACTGCCTGGAAGCAGCTCACCTCTCTCACGTGTCAAGTCTCTGGTCTTGTGAGTCTCTACCTGGCGACTAGTCTGGTGACGTTGCAGTTTCACTTGAAGCTACGAGTTTCCTGTGTCTACCTGGCCCTTCCTCTGGAGCTGCCTACTCTGTGCTTGGGCCTGTGGTCATCTTGGACTGTCTCAGTGGTCATCCCTCCTGCCTGTATTGTTGTCTGCCCAGCCCATCTGTTTGAACTGTTTCACTGCAAATTCCCCAGCTGTTCCAGTCTTCGTCTTGTTAATAAAATACCCTTGTCTGCTCATTCTGCATTTGGGTCCCATTTCTTGCAGATCCCTGACATCTTGAGTTTTTTTAAAGGTCTTGCACATGGCATCTTGACAAAGTTTGATATTTCGTTGGTCTGATCTGCCCAGAATTTCTTGTTCGAAAAGTGTCCTGGCCTGAAGACATCTGTAGGCCAGCATTCAGTTATAATCATAGCGCCACCTGTTGGCAACAATATTTTTATTTTAGCTTTACGCTAAAGCGAACATACCATTCAATCTGCATCAAACTTCACATGTTTGATAAAAGTCATGGCCTGAAGACATGCCAATCTACATGCCAATATTCAGTTATAATCATTGGTCAAATTTGGCACATATAAATGACTCTGACATATTGCTCCTATATTTACCATTTTAAATGCATATTGTCCACAGTTCACTATTTTCCTAAGGCCACCGGGTGGATATGGCTCTGGATGGGAGGGCTCTTTCAATGCTGCTTGCAGCTTTAAATCTAAACTACATTTCTTTTCTCACTGATATGATTCCCGATCAACACTAGTAAATACAAACTAAATGGAAAAGCCAGTGCAAAACATAAGATGACTTGGTCAGTCATTTAGCACATCTGTCCACTGCTTCTTCCCCCCTCCAGAGTGTATCATAATTCTATATACAGAGGAAAAGAGATGAAATAGTGTTGTAATACCTAAGCACTGGCAAATCAATAGCATTATAGACATAACAAGAACATTAACTTATCTTAAAGAACAGATAACATTAGAGAGCGGTTGTAACAGAAGCGATATCATGAACATCTCTTGATTGAAACATCCTATTAGCTGAGAGCTCAGTGTGATACGACAGACCATTCATTTCAGCCATATCTTAATGGTCCATCATTAGTCATATAATCAATAAGCTTCTTGATTAAGAGATCTCAAGAATGCACGTTTCATCTACAGGCATTTTTTTGCAGATCGATGACAAGGTTATCTTGCAAATGACGAGGATGCAAAAGGAGGATTATGTGCGTGCCAGCACACACTCAAACACACAAATGCTGCCGAGTAAATCATGAAACACTTTGATCAGTGGGCCAGTATAACTGGAGGCAGAGCTTTTAATCGCCAGCGGTAAGTCATTAACTAAATTAGTTTTTAAAGATTTAGGATGCTCTGCAGATTTCATTCTTAGATAGGCCTGAAGTTTTGTGGCTTTGAAATATCTGTAGGTTCACAGTGATGGATGAAATGCTGTTGAACAATTCCCTTATATGTCAGGGCATTTTTCAAAGTTCCAAACAATCTTCATGCCACCTGCTAATGTCTCGGTTCCTGTCCAATCCCCTGAAGGAACTGAACTGATTTTTCAAATTTCATTAGCTCATTAGTTGAGTAATGTAAGACTGGTGTTCAGATTTATCTAGTGCTCTAACTCAATAACCTGTCCTAAGTCCTTGTCCGAGGACATTAGCCATGCAAAAGAAATATCAAAAGATCCATTTTTCTATAGCTAAGCAGAAATCAAACATCTAAACCTTTATAGGATGTCCTGTTAAAGATAGGCCACCAAAGTCACTCTCCCAGACTTAAACTAACCTTCTGGGCTGTTAGCCTACTGTCTGGAGAAGCGAGGGCTTTCTCTCCCTCCCTTGCTCTTTCTCTTCATCTCTCTCCCTCTCATAGACATGAGGGGCCATATCATACACCCGGCGCAATGTGATGCAAGGCAGCGCAAGTGTGTTTGCTAGTTTCAGTCCGGTGCTGTTCGCATTTTCCCGTCCAGCGTCACGTCGTTTAATTAGCAAATTCATTTGTGCTCATTTGTGCGCCCATGGGCGTGCTGGTCTAAAAAAGAGGTGTGTTCAGGTGCATTGCTAGCACAATACTATTCTAAGGAGCTGAAAATAGACTGTGCCATAGACTAACTCAAACCTGGTCTAAAATCTAGCGCAATTTTTTTTCTTTGTTATTTAAAGAACGCGTTAGTATAGAAGTGGGTCCGCAACACACGTACGCGCTGCTTATTAAACACAGGGACGCACAGCAGCACACAAAAATGCCAAATATTAAAAAGCGCGCCAACCGTTTTTCCTTCGTTAAAATAGCAAAAAATGGATTTGGACACGCCTTGAGTGCACCTGCGTCGTGCGCTTTACACTTTGCGTTTAGATCATTAAAATAGGGCCCGAGGTCTTTAAGGGAGACGGCTCGTTTGATTCCAGTAAAAGAAAACTGAATGTGCTTTTGAACGAATTTGCCATTTTGTACCTTTTTCCTTTGTCCTTCAGGGATAATTTCCACTGACATTCAAATCACATTTTTGATATTTGCTCTGTATGATGGGAGATAAGATGAAAACAGCCTGTGAAGTGTACTGGGAGATGTCTGTACCCTTGTGATGGTGCTTGGGGAGTTTGGTCTTGATGTGTTGAAACATAAGGCCTGTCTGGTGTTAGAAAGATTTGTGCTGGTGCATTTTTACACATTGCTGAATTTAGCAAGTCATCATCAGTGGAGACATATAAGGTGTGCAGCGCATGGGACTCCAGAAGTGAAATTCTTTAAATGTGGCCTTTTCAAGAGAGTCCTTCTTACAGCACTTCACCTTAGCCACCAATGTATTTGTGCATGCATAGAGACAAATTAGCTACTGAGCATTTTAGAAATGTTAACATGAAAAAGATTTTAATATATTTTTAGGCTATGATGATGCTCCATATTTTTAAGTAGTTTTATATACTGTTAGCTGTAAATTTTTACTACTGTAAAGACTGACAAAATTAATATGCACATACAGTAAGTTCTCAAGATACATATGGCCTAATTACTCTGTGTAAGTTTTATAATTTTCTAGTTAGTAAATTATGTATATTAAGGTCCGAAGTCTTTAGTCTACATATGTAAGCTTACAATGTGTGATTTTCATAGTTGTGCTCTCTTTTATACATTTACAGTATATTATTAAAAGGGCCTTACACTTTACTCTGTAATTTACTGTGAATAATTGCTTTTTACAATTTTACCATTACCACAGTGCTATTAAAGGGAACATGCAACACTTACTAAGAACAGGTAAAGTTGCTCATGAAGGAAGTGTTCTGATGCTGAAGTGCAACAGAACGCACAGATCTGGAGATGCAGGTTTAAAACTTTAGGCATCTTAAAACATTTGTCTAGAATTTCATGTGTTGTGCACATGCACATGAACGAACAGAAAAATAGTGTAGATGGAATGCACTTTTTAACTTTTACGTATCAAAGTTATAGAATATTAATGAAGTTCATTGTGTGAAAACTTAAAAGTAAGTTCAGAGAACTTTCATAGCTTGATCCATTCTCAGAACAAGAGAGTCTGTATGTAGTGTGCATGTCTGTCCGTTTTAATGAGCAGGGAAATACATTTTGAACACAGCTTATGCAGTTGGGAGGGATGAGAACGGCTCAATAAAATACACACCAGAGGTTGAAACGATGGGGGGAGTAAAAAAAGCTTTTTGACAATGTTAAGCCAGGCAGCTGCTCTGAGGCTACCAGGGGGGTTTTATCATCTCCTCAGATGTTGGATCATAGGGAGAGAAGCTTTCCAAGGGTAAGCAAAGTCAGGCAAGCCCTTACTGTAACATCAACATACTACAGCTACAGACAGATTGCTGAAGCGCATTCTCACTGGGGTCTTGTTAAAGCAGAATGGTAGTACAACACATTGAAAGGGACCTCTGCAGGTTTTCAAGAGACGGATTCTCATAGTTATACTGCTCTAGACTAAACTTCCCACTATGGCAAACGATGAGGTCAATAAACAGCACATGTTGATTACCACAAAAAATTACTTCAACTTGTCCGTCCTCCTATGAGTGACAGAAAGAAATAGAGCCAGTCCATTTATTCAGTAGTATAGCATCAAAACAGTGTGAGTTAACATGATTTAGAGAGTGAAAATAATAACTTTTCTGTGTTATATTCAGATGTGCAGCCATGGAAGTATAACAGGTAAAACCTTACATAAGTAAAATATTAGTCAAACAGCAAAATTAATCCAAGTGTTTCTATAAAATAAAAGCTTTACATTTTTTAAATCAATTTGATGCTTCCTTGCTGAATATATGTATACATTTCTTACTTATTTTGTCTATTGTACCCAGAATATTATTTCTGAGATTTCTTCACATTAGAGTTAAGAATTGTCCCAAACACAAGTCCTCCAGAACAGCTCACATTCCTGAGTTCAGCAGCTGCCTATGAGAGCAGGAAGTAAGTCTATTGATGCATGCCGGTGTGTGTATTAAAGGACAGCTCAAGTCACAAAAGCCTCTCTCTCTCTTTCTCTCTCTACAGGCATCGCCTCCATCCCATTATAGCCCCTTGCTCTCACTACGACAGAGGTTAATGATTCTACACCTGGCCTTGGATGAGCGAGTGATATTTTACCTCTTGCAGGAAGAGGGTGATATATGGAGACTGCAGTTGTTTTCGGGGTGTATAAATTAAAGGAATAGCTTGTATTGGCGGGCAGGATGATGAAATAACAGGCACTTTAGGTAATTCCTCTGATAAAGCAGCCTGACCCCTGAGCAGGTCTAAGAATGATAGAATCAAATGTTCTGGTAGAGGTCAGCCGTTGGAGCATCAGTCTAGTCAAGCCATTACAACAGAATACAAAGACCCTGCACCTGTCAAGAGAACAGGCCAGGTGGGTGAGAGAAAAAAAAGAGTCTAAGGTATCTTTCTCTTTTCAAACCAAATTAGATTCATTTTACCTTTGCAAAGAGTCAGGGTAGGGTCGACCTGTGGGTTTGTTGGGCTCAAAGGATGTGTGGAGCAACTTCTGTGTGGGAAACTGCATATCAGTACACATATATTATCTTTAGATAAGTTTAAAAAATCATATTCACTAAATATGAAATTCAATTAATTGATTTGTATTTCTGGATAAGTTCACTGATTGCAACTGTGTGCTAAATAAAACAGTCTGTTAAAACCTAGAAGAAACACTTCAATTTAAAATAAATTGTCAGTCTGATCTCTTTTTTTTTTTTTTTATAAGTATGTGTGCATTGATAAATTTCAAACATTTTTAAAGCTCCTATCCCTAAGTGCATATATATATAGCACACTTTATAGAAGCGCACTTTTCAAAGGGATACCTATGATTACTAATGAGAATACAGGGTTAGTTGTTGGTTTCATTCATTCTTAATTCATAATGAACCCAATCATTTAATATCATTATGAAATGCACCTAACCTTTAATCTAAGCATTAATGTTTAATCCCACCGGTCACAATAGTGACCGTAAAAAAGGTTTACATTTATAAAGCTCTAAAAACCTTACTGACTGATGTTTTAGCGTACTTCCTGCAAATATGGAAAACATAAAGGGTCTCAATTAGATATGTGCAGTTTCACGTGATTAGTGCAAATTGTCACATGACCAGAGCAGTTTACTTCCTGTTTGCACCTTGAGAAGATGATGGCTGCATCAAAGCTCCAAAACTTAAGGCTAGTAAAGTGTCTTAACATAAATATATGACAAAGACTTTTGGTACATGTGATCTTTAGGATGTTTAGTGTAAATATATGCATTCATATATACTTTGTTTTGTTGAGTGTGGTCATAGAATGAGTAGACATGCTTATGGTCACAATAGTGACCAGTGGGATATCAGTAAACTTAGATATACAATATAAATCTAATTGCAGTTGCTAGTGAAAATGACAATAAAATGTTTCAGTGACAAAATATTGCACTAAATTAAAAATTCAGATGCTACAAAAATTTACAATAATCATGTTGTAATACTCTAAGCATTAATATAAAAAAATAATGTTATATTTTACAATTTTTTTTTTTTATCTCAGTTTTCCTATCAATGTTGCATAAGTTTTTTTTTTGCATAATAGTAACCCTAGAATGTGATCAAACTGTTTAAAATAGCTATCTAGATATCTTACCATTTTTTATGACTGCAGAAATATGTTATTTCAGTAAACACATTATCCCACCGGTCACAACTGTGACCGAACATAAAACACATTTATTCACACACTTTTCCAAAATAATTTCAAAAAATAATTATTGATTATTTCAAAGGGTTACTAATGACACATCATTTGGATATTTTCATGTCTGGGAAAAATTTGGGATTAAATGGGTTGAAGGTGCACCCCCTATAGATTTGATAGGTTTTTCTTTTTTTCTTTCTTTCTTTTAATTCTTCCCAACATTTCATTTTGTGTTCCACCATGGAATAAATAAAGAAACAAAGAGCATGAAGACTAATTATTAACATAATATAATATAAAACGAATATTAATTTCTTTCCATTTTGGCTATACTCTTGATTTTCACAAGACAGAGAAGAGGCACATTTCTCTCATTAGATTGTTGTATCAGAACTGTGCTCTTAAATATGCTTAAGATATTATGCACACAGCACTTACAGTAACATGTATAAATAATGCAAATAACAATTAATCACAGCAACATTCAAAAGATTGTCTCATGACTGTAATTTATGCAGATGAGCAGATGTGGAAATGCAGAGCAGAGAACCTTATGTTTCTGTGTGTGTGTGTGTGTGTGTGTGTGTGAGAGAGAGAGAGAGAGAGAGAGAGAGATGGCAGATGTTAAACATTGAAAATTATGATTCTGCATCAGAGTACTAAATAAATGAATAAATATCTGGACGGAAAGCAGCTGATAAATGCCAGTACTTTTGCTAACCCATTAGCAGTTGACAGCTCTGGTGTGGGCGCAGGGTTCTGGTGGGTATATGGAGCCTGTATATCAGCCTTATTACACCCCCCACCACTCCCACTTCCTGGCCTGCCCTTCTAATTCATCTATTATAGTTTGTTCTGTCAGGGGCTCTTGTTTTATCGCTAACTAACCCAGGCATTACGGTCTTGATTTACGGTGCCGATTGAGTGCTAGCAAATCATGGAATATTTTCATTGATTACCACAAATTGTCTAATCTGCGCTATGTTCGTAGGCCTTGATTGGGTGGTGCTTACCGATTGCTTCCCGCTAACTTAAAAATCAATCAAGGGACACAATGGGCAGAAGGCTGGATGGATCCAGTTCCAAGCCAGTGAATCATCCTCAATCAAATTTGTTGCAAATTTAAATCCATAAGTCATCAAATGAATTCTAATTTGTATGATGCCTACATATGCACTTTCTCAAGAAGGAGCCGAGAGAGCATAATCTATGGCCTCTCCAAAGGATGCTTAAATGCAAGCAAATACAGCACATTATCATTATACAGTTTGTTTTATGTAACACAACCAAAATTTTCAGAAGCAAGACCCTGTAGCTAAGAACACAAATATTTTTAAAGGCACTTAGGGCGGTCTGTTTGGAAAGTGGTGTTTGACTGGAGGTCACTTTCTGCTCTATAAGCTTTTAAACTTTGCCATGCATGTTTACCCATTGACGGCAGGCGTCCTGGACACTAATTATAGATCACAAACAGGTAGAATACAGATTCAGACAAACAGCATGCAGTCCTCTCTCATTTATATCAACGCCCCAGAGAGTGAGACACGTCTGGAGGGGGAATCTAAAAAGCGCCAGATGCATCTTCTTGAGAAGTTAGCAGGGTTAGGGCATGTTAGCACCTCTGAGATACTCCGGCAGCTAAAACATACGTGAGTACCTGTGTGTATTTGATATGAGGGGCAGATGACAGGTGGTGAAAGGTGACCAACTCCTTGAGGCAGCTCACCTAGCCACATATTACCATCACTGTCACACTCCCATCATTGCATTTGTTTACCGAGTCTACTGAGCCTTGGGCTTTATGAAGAAATATTCAGTGTCAGTGAATCCAAGCTTTTTATGGATAGCAGAATGGAGAGACAGACTGCTCTTGGATCACTTCTAACAACTCATCCTTCACAATTGCATCATCTAAAAAGCTTAGCAATGACAGGCACCAACAATATCAAGCAGTCGGAATCATTCTGAGTTTCAAAGAGCAAGACGACAGAACGGCATGTCACATCCCAGGGTGAGAAAGACAGACAGAGAAAGCAGTAATTTCACCCTCTTCTCTCAGCAGATTGTGGGATTGTTTTAAATCGGTTGGTCTGAGATGGAAATGTTTTAACTTGTTCATTAAAATGTTAACTTTGCCCATTCAGAGGTTTAGATTCCAGGTTGGAAATGACCTTGAAAGAAGAGTAGACAAAGACATGATAAAAAAAGCCTCTTAGGGGAAAGTGTCTACATCGGTGAAACATCAACAGGAAAGAGCAAGGTTATTTATTTATTTATATATTTAATAATTTTAAGAAAGTCCAAATCACGGAAAAGCATTTTAAATGAAAATCTTAAGATCACTTTTTCCATACTACTGATTTACAATGATTCTAGTTCCAATATTTGGCATGAATTTATATTTACTGTACACAAATTCAAATTACAGCAGCTATGACATTCCTTACAAACATATCCAAGGACAAGGCATTATGCATCATTACGTGGGAAATTTGGAGCCATATAAACACCCAAAAAAGCTGCAGATTTGAACTGATTAAAAGAGTATTCTTGATTCATTCTTCCTATTTTGTCTGGTGAAATTAGATTGCTGTTTGTATTGTGTCTATTAGTGCACATTGTTTGTGTATGATATGTACAATATATGCCTAGTGAGGGTGTTAGTTGGGTGTACAGTATATGTGGGTCTGGGTGTTGTGCCTCCGCATTTATAATTTTCCTGTTGTGACTTAAATTTAAATTTAGTGGAAACCCTGTATGTTCAAAACCACAAAATTGTGGCTTTATATAAACTATTTCTCTGTACAGATGTTTTTAGGTAAGACCTACGTGAGTCATTGTCCTTGTATCTTCTGTGATTTTCCTCATACAGTTTATATGTTCATTTGCGTTCTGCACCTCTGAACTAGTGAAGTGAATGTGTGCTGCGAGAGGACGGGCTAATGTTCATCCCATCTTCCCCATCAGCTGCCTGACTCATCAATAGATCCATCCACCCAATCAATGGCCTGCAGAATCACTCAAAGTGATCAGCCCAAGGCCTGTTCAATCTGCACACAGAATCAGTATAGACATTCATCTTTTGAGTGGCCATTGTAGGCAGCGCTTCGCTAACATACACACTTAAACTCTCTGTCTCCCGCTGCTGCCAAAGCATCAGCTAAAACTGTACAACATTGCCAATATGTGCAGATGCTTCAACCTAAGCACGGATCCCATTTTGCAAACGCAAATGAGTATTTAAGGGTCTATTAAACCCACACACTACTGAGCAATATGGTCCATACAAGTTGCATGTGCTAGATATTCCTATTAAATGCATCCTCCATGTTTAGCGAAACATGTCCAATTCCTATTTTCTAATTTTTTCCCTCTCTAGTGTCTGCCAAATGCTTGTCCTCTCTGGGCTGTGGTGGAGTCCCGGTCATGACATCTGCTCCCCAATCAGGCATCAAACATCAAACCCATCCCCCATCTTCCCCTGACCACGCACAGACTTACCGTCCCCTCCGAATGCTGGCCTGTGCTAGGGAGTGATGGCTTTGCATTTTCTCCCCCAGGGTCATTTTATTAGAGGTGATAGAGACCCTAAAGCTACTGACTAAAGGAGAGTAAGTAAGAAAAAAAAAGACCAAATCTGAGTGATGGCCAAAGAGAAACAGAAATGGGAAGAGCGGAGGAGAACTTTCGTTCTCTCTCTCTCTTCACTGGACAATACACCTGTTCAATGGCGAGGGCAAGAGTAAGAGAGAGGGACCGCCTGAGACAAATGAAAGGTGCAGTTGCTCAGTACACAGCGGAGATTGCTTATCGATCCAGATGGCAGTATTCAGGCGCGCTCGCGAGAGCCTGAGAATTTTCTGAGGGAGTTAATAACCAGGCAGCTCAGCTGTCCTGTCCAATTCAGCAAACGCTGACGCCTAATCACACCAGGATCCCTTTTTCTGCCCTCCCTTCTTCTCGCCTCTAGGCCCTGTACCTTCCATCCGTCCTTTTCAGCTTTCTCTTGCTCGCTATCTATCTCTCTATCTCCCTCCTTCCCCTCCCCTCCCCTCCTCTTCCACTCAGATGGTTCGCTGAGAGTGATTGGACTGACAGCCTATAGAAGAAGGCTAATCAAATTGTTTATTATCAGTCTGAATCAATATGTATGGATTCTTAAAGGATCACAGACAAGCCTGAGCACGAGAGGAGATCGGTGCAGCTGTGGGTTTGGGCCGGGCCCCTCTGACCAGAGCTCTTCTGTTTAAGCAACTTCACTCTTACTTAAGTCGTGACGACCCAGAGGGGTCAGCTGCTGTGTGTGTGTGTCTCTGTGTGTGTGTGTGTGGGGGGGGGGGCAGTTAGACAGATTGGATATCCCCCCCAATGCATGCACAAACACATGTGCACCCTCCAGCTTTGAAAATGTCAGCCCCAGCTGCATGACAAACAACCTGTCAATCAAATTACAGACGAAAACAACGGAACCTGAATGCCGAGCTCAATCTCAACTGGATGTTTGGGTCAAATAGACATTGTCCGTTGCATCTCACTCAAAATGTGGGAAATTTTTGGTTGAGTCCGGGTGCTTAATCTACTTTCAGCCTATGTCTATAGCATTCAGACACAGCAATGAGTTCCAGTGATTGTGGCGAGTAATTAGACAACACCGTCCGAGGCACACTGAGAGTGAGACATGTGCAGCAGACAGCGGCTTATTGTGATCTTGGTGGTCTCATCTTTCACACTGTAGCGTTCACAGAGCTGAATGTGCTTTATAAAGAGACATCAGTGCCATTCATGCAAATATACTACCGTGTTTGCTGAGCGCCATAGCATAAAACAGAATAATGTGTGATATTTGGCACGGATTAGTTTCACATATCTGAAGGACAAACCTCTTTACAAGATGTGATTGGACCCTATAAAGAATGCTGCAGAGGCAACTCTGATCAGAGATATTGATTTGCTCAAATCACACAGCAGGGAGTCAAAAAAGTGAAACGTTTCTCTGTTACCGATAATTGGTATAATAAGCATGAAGAAGCGAAAGAGACAGAATGAGAGAGAGAGCAAGGCTCATCTGTGGCATGTCTGTTGACTCGTGGTGGGAATCAATAGGTCCAACAGTGACAGCCTCAGAAGAAATCAAAGATTACCGTTAACACATTTGCATTTACAAAATGGTGAAAGAACAGCACAATAAAATGGTTACACTTTTACATAGACAGATTTGAAGTAGTTACATTTTATATTTGTTTTATTTTGTATAATAATAAAAGTTTTTTTTTTTTTTTTTAAAGTGCAAAATGGTCTCTCAAATATAGGCATAAATTCTCAACATCAACCATAGGCTAAAGTTAAGGTTTAATTCTATTGCTTCCTTAGGTATAGGTTTTATATTGTCAGACAGTAGGATTGAAACCTGACATTATAAAATGAGGGTATGCGCTGTGGCCCTGGAGCAGAATGTCACAGCCAACTTTTCACAGTGATGCAAATTACAGCTGTTTTATTTCATTTGGCCCTCTTGATCTCCAGTTGGAAGCGGACATCAGAAACCACCCATAAGTGGCACAGTTGGCTTACATCTGATACAAATGTTGGCACAACAATGTTGGCACAGTCAAAGGTTGAATGCCAGGACAGAGGGGCATCCCTGCCAAGGATCCCTCTCTCTCTCTCTCTCTCTCTCACTCACGCACACCCCCACTTACTTTAAAATGTATGTGATCACCAAAGTGTTGCTTTCGCCTCTGTATTTAGAAGCAAACCAGGTTCTTCAATATACTCTGTCTGCACTGAGATTTTGTAATTCAGGGGTACCATTCCAGTTAATCAAGCATACATACGTACATGTGTGTATACATACATAAAAACACACAACATTTACTCAGTGATGGAAGGAACCAACTTATAGACTTATAGACCCCCCCCCCCCAAAAAAAAAGTTTACTACTGTAAAACTAATACATTTATATGGAATGTCTTCTTCTTCTTCTACTTCTGTCATTTTAGTTAATTGCAATGGTTTAATAGAGATAAATATAATATTGTTTTTACATAGGCTGAACTTTATGGTTTTGTTATTGTAAATATTTTTTACAATTATTTTTATATTATTATTTAATATCATATTATTGTTACAGCTACAGTAACTATGGCATTTTGTGAGAAATTCTAAGAACACGTTTACATACACATAAATGACCAGCAGTGACCCCTCAAAGAGTGACGAGAAAGGGGGGCAGTTGAGATGATCCCAGGAATCATGTTCCTGAACATCAAAGCAGAGCTTAGCTTGAGGGCTGCCTGATACCAGCTCTCCTCCAAACAAGCAGAACACTGCGACACAGGCCTGCTATTACTTAATATGATGATTAAAACAGCATGTTATGTTTCAGCTGTGCAACTAATTATGCATTTAAGAGTGACATGTCTGAGTTTGCATGCATGAGTGTCATACAGTAGTAGAAGTATGTTGTTATAAAGTCTGTAAAAATGCATAACGTGTGTGTGTGTGTGTGTGTGTGTGCAGGAGAGAGAGTTCCAATAACCCACCCCTGCATTAGGCTTAATTAATACACACTAGTGGTTTGATAACTGAGAGTCTGAAAGTAGATCTCTTTAAGAGATACTTAATCCTACCATAGTCCTACCCTCTCTCACTCTTTACCTCTCGGTCTCTCTCTCTCCCCTTTCCTGAAGTCTCCAGTGGACTCATTAGTACACTGTTCAACAACGAAAATATCCCCAGAGTCTAGAACCACCTCTACTTCTGTACACACACACACACCAAAAGACAAAGGTAAATGTATGCGATTAGATATACATTCACACAAATAAAACACACACGAGAGCTTATGTCTTGACATCCATTTCACTCTTTCATCCAGGGTTTTTTTTTTCTGAATACTGAAGTCACCATGCAAGCTGGTTCAATCTGTTAATGTTCAAATTTAAAATATGTATGATATAATAGTTATACATATATATAGAATCATGTGACACTGAAGACTGGAGTAAAAGCTGCTAAAAAAAATTCAGCTTTGCATCACAGGAATAAATTACATTTTGAAATACATTAAAATGGTTATTTTAAATGTTAATACTATTTCAGAATATTAGTGTTCTTACTGTATTTTTGAGCACATAAATAGTATACATTTATAATATAATTAAAAATGTACATCATATATAATTAGAATTAAATCAAACAGAATACAACTGAAAGTTGTAGAGGTAAACATTTCCCAAATTCAGGTCAGATAAGAAATCATCAGCACATA
Source organism: Carassius gibelio (assembly GCF_023724105.1). Taxonomy (NCBI): domain Eukaryota; kingdom Metazoa; phylum Chordata; class Actinopteri; order Cypriniformes; family Cyprinidae; genus Carassius; species Carassius gibelio. The sequence continues at coordinate 22,276,589 of NC_068377.1, forward strand.
TTACATGTTATTTTGCTAATTGAACTCAATGCTTTTTTTCAAGCAAAACACAGAGCTCTTTGTCCCATCAGGATATTTCTCACACTTTGATGAATTAAAGAATAAAAGGGTGGGCTGTAGTGCGGAGGGATGTGACAGTTATAAATCATCTCAATGCTTCCTGTGATGTTCCAGTCTGATATAGAATAACCTCCCACCACCCACTTTCTTTGACACACACAAACATCCACTCCCATTTCCTATGGACATACATATTATTTTCATCCAGCCTGCCATTTATCTTCAGGGCTGAGTGCTAGGCATAGGTGTGTGCATGCACAGGAACCCGGCAGTGAATCAAATCAATTGATGGAGAAGTGAGTCGGCAGCCTCCGGGTGCTTACTGAGCATGAAATATTATGGAGATTGTTGTTTAAAGTGATCTCTTCATCATCATCAGCTCCGTGCGCGCGCGCGCGCGAGAGAGAGAGCAATTCCCTGTGCGCAACACAGCTGTCATAACTCAATCAGCCGGATAATGTAGCACGAGTCGGCCACGTGTGCCGGATGCTCTCTCACACTCACACTCTCTTTCTTCCTTAAACACTGTCTTGCCCCCTCTAGCAGTCATAACCCGTGACGGCCACACTTGTCACAGCTCATATCTTGCACTGCCCGTCATACTCACTGATGGCCCCCTGTCACACACACACACACACTCACTTACAGGGGATAGAGCTTCATCCATGAGCACACAGGGATTTCAGAGGGGCTATCACATACATACACACACACACACACTGATGTTACACAGAGAGCGTGTGATTTCTCATGTTGGATTATGCTAGTTACATCAATGTAGTGGCTCTGTGTTAAGCATGACAGAGAGCCTGAAGCTCTCACACACTGAATGCTCAACAACTCATGATATTTAAAACAACAGCTTCATCTGAGTAGAACGTAACGTACAATATCTCTCAGGTGGAAGTATGTCTTTTACTGGGGTCAACAACATTAAAAACGTCCACAATAAAGAAAAGGGACATAACAAAAAGAAAGGGACATAAAAAAAAAGAAACTTACTCTTTGTAAACATATGGTTTCATATGATTTTACAAATCATTTCAAGAACAGTTCACATGAATATTTTTAAATAAATAAATAAAATTGTCAAGTATTTAACAAATAACATAATTTTTTTGCACATGACATTTTGAAACCTAAACTAACCTTAAGATAGATATGAGGGTCTACAGGGTCCTATGATACAATTTCTTGTTGTATGTTTTTCCTGAATGTCTGTTGGATCACAGTTTTACTTTGGAGGACAAGAGTTTTTCAAATATTAGTAAGAATTTATAATGAACAATAATGACAAACTACTCTGAAATAATTTAGTAAATATAAAATTATTAATAAATATACAAATAGAAATAATTTCACTAAGAATATGGCAGCAAATTTCACAAAATAAGTATGGTTTATAAAATCTAATCAAATTAAATTAAATATAATTAGAAATTTTGAGGTGAAGACTTAAATTTTTTTTTTTTTTTTACATTTTTATTTGTAAAATGTACTCCAATAATCAGTTTTACGTATAACTTAATATTTTTTACAGTCTAGTTAAGGTTTTAATTTCAATAATGCTACACTTGTTTCATGAGCCATAAAACATATCAAAATTATTTTTGAATAAATGAATTGGCACAACCAAACAATGAATGTCACACCATTAACCCCAGTAAAATCCATGTAGTAAATACCTGCTTTCACAATAATTATATATTGAATTATTAGTCAAATTATAGATTGGCCAACTTAAAATCGAACTGATCCACTTTATCCTAGTATGGGTGTTATTTTATCTCTGCTGAACACACAGAGGTCACGTCCCCTCTGCAACTCCTGTTCTGACCCATGGCCTGTGTGTTGTGTCCTGCTTAATGGTCCATTCCACAGCTTGGTCCAAAAAAGAGAGGACTGCATAATTAAGAGTCACTAGATCGCCCATACGCTGTTCTACCCGTGTCCGTTACCGTGCCGACTAATATTACATCACTCTGGACGTGTCCTGGATACGGCAGCGGAGAGAGTGTGTTGCTGTATCAGGACAGTCAGAGCCAGAGGCATTAAACCATGATGGAGGATTCATGCCCAGTGCTACAGTTAAGAGAAGTCAAACTAAACTAAACTTTGCACACCAAAATTAACAAAATCTGGATTTAAAATGAAAAGCAAATGATTTTTTATTAATTAAAATTGTAAAAATCTATTGACTTTTATTGACTTTCTGCGTGTTGGTTGCCACGCTGATTTAAAAAAAAAATGCAAATATAATTTTTATGAATTGTACTGAATTAGTTTTCACTGGATTTTAATGCATTATCAAATAATTTGACTCTGGATTGACTAACTAATTAACTAATTTTTATTTGTTTTTATGATAAGCATAAAATGATTTAGCTTCACAAATGCAGTCAATGCTAAAATTTGTGAAAATGTGGAATGTGAGCACTCGTCTTCCTGACATGCTTTAAAAGGGCACAAATGATGACACTTCCTGTGTGCCACACTTTAAAGGAATTTTCCATTTTTAAACCCAATGAAACGAGACTGGCCAAAAATCACCATTTTAAAGGAGCATTATACATTTACATTACATTTATTCATTGAGCAGATGCTTTTATCCAAAGCGACTTACAGATGAGGACAGTGGAAGCAATCAAAAACAACAAAAAGAGCAATGATATAAAAGTGCTATAACAAGTCTCAGTTAGGTGAACACAGTACACGTAGCATGGGATTTTAATAATAATATAATAAATAAAAAGAAAACACACACACACAGAGACAATTGCATAATAAATGAAAAGAAAATAGAATACAAAAAGATTAGAAAGGTAGTTCGATTTTTTGAAATAATAGAATTAGAATAGTGAGTGCTAAAGTTAGAGGGTCAAATAAAGATGGAAGAGATGTGTTTTAAGCAGATTCTTGAAGATGGCTATGGACTCAGCTGCTCGGATTGAGTTGGGGAGGTCATTCCACCTGGAGGGAACATTTAATTTAAAAGTCCGTAAAAGTGACTTTGTGCCATTATAGGCTACAATACGTATTTTAAAACTTTTTAACATTAATACTATATTTAAATTTTAGTCTAGATATTAGTTGATCTAACTTTGGTCTAACATATCTCGTTTAACATGAATCAGACAGTTGCTGAACTTACTCTAATCATACAGATTCTACACGTGTGTTGGTGACCGAAGGACGAACACAAGCACCTGATACTCACTTCACCTTGACACATGCTACAGCCTCCTCTAACATGCTAATGATGGAGTGAAAGAGAGAGTAAGTGTGTAAAGAGGACGGGTACACAACTTCCTATTTAATTAACAAGCATCATTTTCAGTGTGTGTTAACATTCACAAACCTTTTGAAATAACTATAGAAAAGTGGCTTACTTCTAAACAGCAAATGATACAATTTATGACAGAAAAAGGTTTTGATTTAGTTTTTTTGTGCATTCATCTGCACTTTTTTTTCGCTTATTTGTTTATATAGGATGTGTTAAATTGATCAAACATGACAGTAAATGCATTTATAATGTTAAATGTTTCTTGAGCAGAAAATCTGCATATTGTAATTATTTCTGATGGATCAGAACACAATTTTATTCAAATATAAAACAGTAGTTAAAAATTGAATATTAAGTAATAAGTAATATTTCATTTATATATCTATATATTTTTGATAAAAAATGCAGCCTTGGTGTAAGAGACTTCTTTCAAAAACATAAAAAAATCTTACCGACCCTAAACGTTTGAATGGTAGTACACACACACACACACACACACACACACACACACACACACACACACACACACACACACACACACACACACACACACACACACACACACACATATATATATATATATATATATATATATATATATGTATATATACATATACATAAATAATACACCTTTATTTCTCCCTGCTCTTCTTTTTCTCTTTTCATTCATGAAAATTCAACACCCCCTCCTTTCCTGGTCTCCTCTCAAAGTTTCCTTCTCAGCATACAGCTGCTTTCATTTTACATTCTCCTCTCATCCCTGCTGCTTAGTTGCACCCACTGGTTGTTCCTGCAAGCGGAATGTTTTTTGTCATGCCGACAAGCTTTTCTGTTTGCAGTTGTGTTCATAAAGTTGTGTTCCTCAATTTAAACTATCAAAGTTCTGTGCTACTATTTCCATCTCACTGATGCTGACAAACATCTCGTCATACATGTTTTAATTACCCTTAACAATTAATGAAAAAACTGTCTTTAGATTGCCAGCTCTGCTTAAGCTTACAGACCCCCCCCCCCCCCCCCCACACACACACACACTTCAATAGTGTAAGGGTTTGATCTCAGCAGTCTTGCAGAATAACAGCAATTTATGAGCCTGTTATCTGTGAGTCTGTGTGTGTTCACGTCAGTGTCTGCATATGTGTCTTTGTATTCAGTCCTGTGTGTGTGTGTGTGTGTGTGTGTGTGTGAGGTCCTGAGAAAGTCTGAATTTCAGTCCTGTGTTCTGTCATTGCTCTGATAAAGACAATGGAAACAGTGAGACTTGCAGAGCAACCAGACTTCAACACTATCAATGGAAAGACCTGTGTTTCCATGCCAGCTCAATCAGTCCATCCTTAGAAACCACAGACACATTAGATAAGACCCTTGTGTTCAGGATGACTACAAACAAGCACAATGTCTTGTGTTAAATGTGACAAGAAATGACCAATATGAAGTACTCAAGACAGTAAAGAAGAATATCTCAAATCCATTAAATTTTACAATTGTAGGTCAGGTCTGCGGTCTGATTATACAAATTCCTGATTGATTTCTTATATATATATATATAGCACGACCAGGATGAGACACCAGACACTGGAAGACTAAAAACTAGCTTAGAATGGTCAAAAATGTTTTTCATTTTCTTTTAAGGTGTTAAAAAAAAGTCATCATGAATGAAGTTGCTTGGCCATCTAAAGCAGGATTTCCCTTAATCTGTGGAAGGACAACAGATGAAAAGAGGGTCAAATACACCCTTGTGATTCATTCAGCATACACACATGTGATGTCTTTTGCCAACGGCCACCTGTTGTTGCTCTTATACACTACCTCATCCAGCCATCTCTCTCTCGTGTCGTGTTGACTCTCTCTCTAACCTGATCTCCAGATGTTATCATACTCAGAGTGCACTGTTACTGTCCACAGCTGGCCACCTACCACATTCAACTACCATTCATAGACCCTCTTGAGAGAAAAAAAAATGTTTTAGCCTACTGCCTCTATGGATGATAGCCCAAACAATGCGTGCATTTCTTCCTGTACAGAAGGTTTGTAAAACTAGAGGGCAATATCTTGTCTCAGCACAATACTCTGAAGCACAGAGAAGATTTAATCACTTTGTGACTTTGGACATTTCCAATCAATTACAAAGCCTTTTTTTGATCAAATTTAATGGATAGCAATTACCTGAGCTGAAATTAGTAGCATTTAAATACATCCATTTACTTGATTAAAGTTAGATGATGAGAGAAAGAGAAATAAGTAAGCTAAGACTAGAGGAACTGAGAAGAACAGAAAGAAAAGGAGAGGGGAGTTGGGTGTCAGGTGCACACAGTAAAGCAAGCAACAAAAAGCCACAAGTAAATAAATGACGAGGGACCGTCGTGTCACTTCCTTGTCGGTTGAGCTCGGCTGAATATCATGTAAAGCTCAGTCATCACACGATCTCGGATTCTCACCGAAGAGCACAGTCTGGTTACGTCACTCAAAAATGTTGTTCTCATTCTCCCTCTGCTATGTTCGTCATGTTTTCTGGTGAGTGTAACTGACATGTGAGAAAGATTTAAAGAGTTCAGCTAAGTAAGGTGAAGCCCAGTGTGAGACACTGAACCCTGGCCCTCAGCGATAATCACCCGATTAGCATCAAAAGCTAGCATCTGAATTATACCACCCTCGCACAGAAATCTTTCTTTTTCTTTCTCTCTTCTCTTTGAAAGGCAATATCTCATATCTCTTTAGCTTTATCTACTAATTTGCCTTTTCTTTTCAAGGTCCTAGCCAACAAAAGACTGGGTGGAATGAAAATATCCAGAAGTCTTTAGAAACGAATGAAAGAGGTTCCTGTCAAGTCCTGCTATCAGTAACTGTGGGTGTATGGGACTTTATATCATATTTCAGAGAAGCTACTGGCCCAAAGTCACCTTTACAGAGCAGTTTTACATTAGCATTAATATATTTTATTATTATTATTATTATTATATTATTACATCCACTATTACTGACTACATGCAATCTTTAAAATTCTTAAAATGTTCTCCAGAATTGTGCCTCTACAGAGCTCTCTCTTTTGTCCTCATTTCTCATCCCGATGTCCATCTCTCCCTCGTTATTTATTCAGTAAAATGGGAGATTGATCAGATAATTGCATTAGGAGGGGCAGATTGGTCATAATCATGGTGGTATTGGCAGCTCGGGGCTGGAGGCTCAGCACTGACATTAACTCAGACTCAGCAGTCAGAGGTCAGCACCACTGAGATTAAACTCTTCTCTTTCTGTGGTCAGCATGGTTCGGGCCATTTTACAGCCTCATATCACCCCAGCTGACCCCTTGATGACCACTTGACAAAATGGAGGGGAGGGTGAGGACAAAAGAGAGCTGACCAAGGAGGATGAGCGTTGGGATGAAAGGAGGAGGGAGAGGTAACTGAGAGGAGAGGGGGGATGTGAAGAACAAAAATAATAATAATAAATAAATCACACAAAGGCCAATGCAATATACAGAAACTGTCCTTTGCATCAAATTAATTCCATACATGTATAAATATCACGCAAAGACAAAGTTAATAGTGATCATCTTCTCATTTTCGTTACATCATTTGTTTAATTTAATTTTCTTATTTTAATTGATTAAATAAAACAAAGTTAAATGCGGTCCGTTGGGATTATTTTTAAATTTAAACCAACAGAGACCGACTATATCAGAGTTATTAGACAAGGTCATTTCTTAAGTCATGACATACTTTACTGATAAAAACCCCTCTGCTTCTCTCACTTCTGCCCCCAAACTCTCTATGGAAGCAATTACATCATATTAAAAGGTCTTAAGAGGCATCAGTAATCAGAGGACAACACAAATTAAACCCAAGGGCTAATTGTTGCACAACTCATTCTTAAAAGATGGAAATAATTGTAACCAGGAGGACGGAATATTCTGTTTACTGTTTTAAGAAAGTTATGGAGATTACAACAATATGTACATATTCAAGGGTCCCCCAAAGCAAAATGACTGATCCACAGATAAGATAATGTTTCTAATTTACTTTTTATGTGTATATCTCCTCAAATAGGGCTAGTTTGAATAATAGGGGTTGTAACAAGTACACTGGAGTTTAACTTCAGCTATAAATTTAACAATTAAAAGTAACACTGGGAATAATTTAAGGCACTATGAACTCACCATAAATGTTTTAGATTTGTTCAAGCAATGCAATTCTCCTCTCCCAAAATAACGTCTCAGGTTACGAATGTAACCATGGTTCTCTGAGTAGGGAACGAGACACTGCGTCATCTAGGGGTCGCTATGGGGGAACGCCTCGTCATGACTCGTACCTGAAGCATACACTGAAAAAACACCAACAAGTTGGTCGGCGACAGCCCCTGACATCACTACTGATGCGACTATAAAATAAATAGGTGCCAGGAGAACACGTCATTCACTTCTTTTTCTGAAGATTGTGTCCGAAGCATGGCAGGAGAGATAAAGGAAGCAGTGTCTTGTTTCCTACTCAGGGAACCATGGTTACATTCGTAACCTGAGACCTTCCCTTTCAAGGGAACTTGAACTGCATCCTCTAGTGGTCGCTATGGGGAACAGTATACCCATGCCAACATGCTGAGGGGAGTGCAGACCAGAACTATGGTGAGTACTAAGTACCAACCCTAACACTTCCATGGGAGTTGCCCCTGGGGCATTAGACGGCTGTCCATGACATTATCCCTTACGGCCAAAGGCCTAGGGTACATACCCAGACTTACCTGTTAGGGCCAGACTCCTAGGCCCGGGGAGGAGCTCAAGGCTAGGAATCAAGATAGATTCCTTTAAAGGGATACGTCCAAGAGCCTAGCGATATAAAGCATACTTATGCATTACCCATGCTGAAGGAACTGTCTCAATAGATTCCTAGTAGCAACTCCCTGTTTAAATAGGTATTCTGAGGATACATGAGTGGTGCCCAGGATGAATGTGGCTTACCAGCTCAAGAAAGGGCACCAAGCAACCACATGAAGGCCTCACCAAAAAGGATATTAGAAATAACACAATGAACTAAACTGCAACCTTACCACAGTGTGGTAACGATAACACAGATGCACACACAGTCTAAATGCTTTGCTAGTAGTCGCCATGACTGGTAGAGGAAGATTGCTCTTGCCACGTTCAAATGCACGCTTCAAACAGAACTTTCATGGCCGCAATCAGTAAAACACGGAGAGAGATCTAAATGCAGGTATGCCTTTTAATGGGGTAATCCAAATCGTAATCAGTCCAGGCAGGGTCAAAACTTTGCAGTGGCTCTGGGCTGGCGGCCACCTTGTGCAGTGGCTCTGGACTGGCAGCCAACTTGTACTGTGGCGCTGGCTCAGCAGACGTGACGTGAACCATCTCTGGATCAGCAGACGGAACGTGAACACTCCTGGGAATCAAGATGGGCTGGCGGCCATCTTGTGCAGTGTCGCTGGACCTGCGACCATCATGGGCAGTGCTGCTGGGCTGGTGGTCATCCTTGGCAGCGGCGCTGGACCGGCGGCCATTCTGCGCAGTGGCGCTGGCTCGGCAGAAGTGCACCTCCTCTCCCTTCTCCGGAGATATTCTAAGGTTTAAGGTAAAATAAAACCCCATATCTAACCTGTTTTCTGTGAAAAAGTGTTGGGAGACTAATTTTGCTCATGTTGCTCTGTCTGCTGTTCACACACTCTTTAGGTGTTTAGGGTGAAATCATCTGCATTTAAACTTTTCCCCTTCCTCAGGCCTGATTACAACCACTTGCTCAGCAGAGAACCATTTTTACAATAGCTGCACTTAAACATGCCAGAAAAATGGCACTGTGCATGCAGAATGAATGTAGATAAACTACTGGGGATAACGTAAAACAATTCTAATAAAGAAAATCTTTTTTTTTTTTTTTTTTTGCTTCATCGCTTGAATATGTGAGTCAGTGATTCAGTCATCCATTCTTTCATTCTTGTTTATTTGTTTGTTCAGTAGTTAGAGGTAAATGTGTTTTAAATTGTATCTTTTGGGGAGTAAAATGTTAACTGATGTGTTAGTTCCTTAGTAAAATAAGCAAGCATATGCACACTATCTGAGGTGCCGGTTAGAAGGCATTACAGTAGCATAAAGAGGCATAAGACAGCACACTCACTTGCAGGTGATTCTTTATTACAAATGTTTCAGCACAACGCCTTTGTCAAGTTATGTGAAGTGAAGTGAAAATCTGAAGTGAAGTGAAGTGACATTCAGCCAAGTATGGTGACCCATACTCAGAATTTGTGCTCTGCATTTAACCCATCCGAAATGCACACACACAGAGCAGTGAACACACACACACACACTGTGAGCACACACCCGGAGCAGTGGGCAGCCATTTATTCTGCGGCGCCCGGGGAGCAGTTGGGGGTTCGATGCCTTGCTCAAGGGCACCTAAGTCGTGGTATTGAAGGTGGAGAGAGAACTGTTCATGCACTCCCCCCACCCACAATTCCGTCCGGCCCGAGACTAGAACCCACAACCCTTCGATTGGGAGTCCAATCATTGCATCATTGCATGTAAGGTAAGGATATATAAATAGACAGTTATTTTTAGGTGTGAACCATCAATTAATCTCAGTCCAACCAACAATCAATTAGAATTAAAATCAACTTAGAAAACATATCACCACATATCTACAGAAAATAACTCAAAATCCACATTCAAACCAAGTGGTGGAATCAAAAGTGTTAAATCTATGAATCCAATAAGCCTCCCATTTCAGCTAAATACGACCCAAGTCACCCCCTCTCGCCAGCAAAAAAAACCTTCTCAATTCCTTTATAACATAAAGAGGTAATTGGATGATAATTTCAATAAAACATACAGCTACTGGATTATTCATATTTCTACATCTTATTGTACTACGATGTTCGACGATATGTGTTTTGAGTAAATAACTCCTTTTGTTTTACAACTCATAATTCCTTTAGTAGAAGTAGATTTACCAGTATGAGGATGTTTAAACGCTGTACACCAATATGTATATCTACACTGGCTACATGTACCACAATGGTAATTCCCTTCTGGAATTGATGGTAGCGTGTTCTGTGTTGTTACAGGTGGAGGGACAGATCCAATCTCACCAAGTAATCTCTCAAAGTATGTCCACGTTGAATACAATGCGAGCAGGATCCTTCCAAGATTTCATAGACTGGATTAGGTTCATAGATTGAACACTGATTCCACATGGTTTAAATGTGGGTTTTGTTCTGAGTTGTTTTCTGTAGATGATGTAATGATGTTTTGAGTTGATGTATATTTGGTCAATATTTATACAAATGGACAATCTATGTATTGTAATGGAATTATTTTCATTCTAATTGATTGTTGGTTGGACTGAGATTAATTGACAGTTCACATCTGAGAATAATTGTCTATTTATGCTTCTCCTTGCTTTGCACAAAATTATAACTTGATAAAGGCGTTGTGCCGAAATGTTGGTAATAAAAAATCACCTGGAAGTGAGTGTGCGGTCTTATAACTCATGTGTTACATACATGCTAGAATACATCCATTTTCGACCCCCCCCCCCCCCCTTTATTTTATTATTACTATTATTATTATTCAATCTATGTGTGTCCACATGCTACCATAACCAGTTTATACACATACATTACACCTCAGCATTAAGACACTTAGAGATTTCCTTCAATGCGGCATACCTCAGCTCCATACGGATTTCAGTCCAACATTTGTATGAAAAGTGTATGTAACACACATGCTGTTTAGTTACTCAAACATTGTAAACTGTATAACTAAAGATTAGGCCTGATTCCTATAGAGTTTACCCTGTAGATAAATCATTCAGAGCCTGCTGGGATGCTGAAGGCTGACAGCAAGAGAATGGAGAGCAGAGGAGTCAGAGATGACAACTGCATGGAAATACTTCATGTTTGCTTTTGCAGATGATAAAAACTTAGCTTTAAAATCCTATATTGACCTATGTTTTATATAATGAATTAATATGGTTTTTCCTTCTGCTTGCATTGTTTTGTGGGCATAATTTAATCGTTGAGAAGTCATGGTGACACTGAAATAAAATTATGGAAAATCGGATGAGCGACCCATGACCTTTTTGAAACAAACCGGCTCATACTTCAAACTCTTAAAATAAAAGCTTTTGTAGATTCATCATCTCACGCTGAGCAGACATGCAAAGTAGTTGTACGTTTCTGGTAGTCATACACAAGACCGTCTACACTGCAGGTCTTCACCTTACAGCAAAGAACAGCATCAA